>NC_060122.1:505388944-506011166 GCF_021461395.2 Schistocerca americana | reverse complement strand
TACTGGGTATCTTGGACAATCGCTGACAGCGAGAAAGACTTCTACTCGTAAACGAACTGCGAAATGAACGTCCTGGATGACGGATAACACAATTGTTGGCCAGTTTTCCTCATCCGCGATGGTTGGTCTTCGGCATGTGCACTGCACAAGTAGTCAACACACTGAATTTACGTATGCTTATCACACAATTACTACTTTTGCGGTGCACGTGCCGAAGGCCACCAATCGCGGATGATGAAAAATAGACTAAAATTGTGTTATCCATCATCCAGCATGTTTATTTCACAGTTCGTTTTCGAGTAGATGTCTTTTTCGCTGTCAAGGCTTTACTTCATGTAAACCGACGCACTTTCAAAACTTAGACAGCCGCTCCACTTTGAAAGCTTCCTATGGCCAGCCCGGTATCGAGAATGGAACTGACAGCAGCTGTGTTCATGAATACAGGCAAGACACTGGTTTATTTATTTAGCGTATGGCAAGTACAAATCACGTATGAAAAATCTAAAAGTACATAACACACAAAACAGTTACAATATCACAAACAAACATCTAGGTTAGAAATATAATCGATTGCACTGTTAGTCGCATCCATGAGGTCCCTTGTTGGCCCAGGGTAGGCCCTCAGAGGGCATTATACCACGATATGGTGAATTGTCTGCCTGTCAGCGCCGCAGTCGCACTGTGGTGATGGCACTATGCTCCATTTGTACAAGAAGTCCGCACAACGGCCGTGGCTCGTCCTGATCCTGTTAAGGGTAGACCAGATTTTGCGGGGCAAATCAAAGCCCCGAGGTCTGTTAGATGTTCCCAGTAAGGTGTTAACCTGAGGCGGTGTCTTTTCCTCCCATTCTTCTCTCCGGCGGTCCTCAAGAATAAAAGCGTTCTTTACCAGATCTTTGGCACTTGCGAGAGGCGGTGTCTGGATTTCAATCTATTTTGCTCAATTCCATTACTCTGGGTGTGGATAGGAAGATCTGGGCTATTTTGGATTTTTCGACACTCCCTGACAAGTGCGTGTTCTCTGCGCAAATGTGGCGGCGGGATATGGCTCAATACAGGCAGCCATTGGACAGGACCTGATCGTTCCAGAGATAATCCTCATCGTTTGGTTCAAGACTGCATCCACCTTCTTGATGTGAGCACTATTTAACCATATTGGGGAACAGTACTCTGCTGCAGAATAGACAAGTCCTAGTGCAGAGCTACGCAGAACGTAGGCAGTGGACCCCCAACTAGTGCCACAAAGCTTCTGGACAATGTTGTTTCTAGTTCTGACTTTTTCAGCAGTGTTTACAAGGTGTTGTTTATAGCTCAATGTTCTATAGAGTGTCACGCCCAGATACTTTGGTGTTCTATTATATGGAAGAATGCCGCCATCAAAGCGGATCTTGAGCTCTTTGTTTGCTAATTTGTTATTCAGGTGGAAACAAGTGACCTCTGTTTTGGATGGGCTGGGTTGTAGCCTCCAGTCACGGAAGTATTTTCCTAGAGTGGTCAAATCGCTGGATAGTGTGATCTCAGTTTCCTCCATCACTCGGTGTTGTGTGGCCAAGGCCCAGTCGTCCGCATATCCGAACATTTTGGATCTCGTCCTAGGCATATCGGCTATATACATGCTGAAAAGCAGTGGAGCCAGTACTGAACCTTGGGGCAGGCCATTATTAAGTTTCATGAATTTACTTCTGTTGTTACCGATGACAACCTGGAATGGTCTATTGCAGAGCATTTCGTTGATAAGGTTAGCCGTTTTTAGACATGGCACGATGCGGAGGAGCTTATAAATCAGGCCCTGTCTCCAGACAGTGTCGAACGCCGCCGTCAGGTCAACAAATACCACTGATGTTTTTTGCTGTCTTTGGAAGTTGTACATAAGTCTCTCCAGTAATTTATAGATCATGCTGAGTAAGGCGATTGGGCGGTAGCTCTGAGGTTGGTCACTCAGTTTGCCCGGTTTTAATATGGCAACAATTTTAGCCTTTTTGAGAGTGTGCGGAATTTTTCCAGTTTGCAACATGTTAGAGAAAAATCACGCAAGCCATAATCTTGCAAATTTACCACAGTGGAGCAGAAATTCTGGGTGAATCCCATCAAACCCTGGGGCCTTTCCTGGTTTTATATCGTTCAGGGCCATATTTAACTCTTCGACTGAAAAGGGTTGGGAATAAGATGTGTTGTTCTCTGCTGTCGATTTTAGCTCTTTAAGCTCCTTTTTAATTTTTATAGTATGGGCTCGTTCCTTTGGGGCCCTGGACGTCTTGCTGATGTGAACCGCAACTGTATTTGGGGACATAGCGCTGGTCATTCGCAGATTTTTACCTCCACCTCCAAGTCTCCGAAGCAAAGACCACGCCCTTCTGCTTGATCTTGTAAAATCCATTTGTTCCACGGTCTCCATCCACTTAGCACGCCTGGCCGCGTCTAGGCTATGTGATAGATCGTCTGCAATTTCTTTATCCCCATTGTCCAGAAACTGTCTATAAAGCCGTTCACTTTCCTCGCTCCATCCTGGCACATATTCGTTTCTGAATCCTCTGGGCATACTAGCTTTAGCTGAGCTGATGACGGCTCCAACAAATCTTTCGTAGTTCTTATACGTTGGGGGTATCCATCCAAGGCATTTATCGAGTTTCTCCGAGAAAGCAGCCCAATCTGCCCTTCCAAAGTTCCATCTAGGACGAGGATAAGAGGATATCAGGGGAATAGTAAGACCTATTTCTAAAAGCACTGGACGATGCTGAGAGTGGGGGAAATCCTCAAGTACCCTGCGAGAGACCGGCAGGGGTTTGTTGTTCTTGTCAGTTGTAACAAAACTGAGGTCAGGGCAGGTCTCAGTTAGCCAAGCGGCTGATTTAAATGTACCTCGGTCTTTGGCGTCAAAGATTAGTTGAGCATTATGATCTTCTGTCCATTTCACCAGGTCTTCGCCGTTTTGGTCAGATATTCGATATTTCCACAGTTCATGGTGGCTATTAAAGTCACCCACGTATATTGCTGGGTGAGGCAGGATTTGAAGGGCTTGTGGGGGCCACGATTGCCCTGGAGGCTTGTATATATTATTTATTGTGACTTCACCCACTTTTATAATGACTTCGTGAATCTCGTTTGTGGTAGATGTTGATACGAGAGCCACTTCTTCGATATTTCTCCTGACGTATGTTGCCGTGCCATAATGTCTGTGGTGTGTGGCGCCTATTAGGTCATAGCCAGATATTATGCCCCTTGATCTTAGCTGCTCGTCATCTTCAGTATGGGTCTCCTGAATTGCGACTACGTCAATGTCGTTCTTTGTTAAAACTTTATGCAAGTACATGCATTTGGCTCTACTTATGCCTTCAATATTCAGGTGGCAGACTCGAATCAGCGATCCGAGTTCTCTAGTCAAAGGGTTCGTTTTGCTAGAATTCATCGTGATTTGCCGTGACCAGGAGATCAACTAAGGATTATCTGGTCGCCTGTACTTTGCTAGTTCATTTAGCGTTACCCAGGGTGCACGTGTAGTATTCCACTACGGACGCGAACTAGCTTTACACCCCACACCCCACACTGGTATACGCGCGCGACACGAGTTTTAGGGCTGAAAGCCATTGCTGAGTGCACTATCGACTTCCCTGTCTTGCGCCCAGGAAGTTAGTGGCGTTAGGTTTCCACCGTGGGCGGCACCTGCGACCACGCACCAATTACTGGGTACCGGCTCTGCCCACCTGAGCCCCGCGCCTGGGCGGGAGCGATTTAAACGCCATCAGCAGCGTGTGGGCTGCGCGGCCGCCTGGCATTTCGCAACGCTTCGGGCTGGTCGGGACCGGGAAGTGAAACACCTGACCTGCTCCAGGTTTTTCATTACGTCCCACTATCTCACTTGCAAAGTAAATATGTAGCAAATGCCAAGAGCCAATCTTAGCGTACTCAAGGAACGTGATGTCGATTCATAGATTTCCGTATCTCCCCCCCTTCTCTCTCTCTCTCTCTCTCTCTCTCTCTCTCTCTCTCTCCCCCCCCCCCCTCTCTCCCACTCTCCCCCACTCTCCCTCCCCCCTCCCATTCCCCCCTCCCCCCTCTCCCCCCTGCACACATGCTCACGCGGAGTGTGTCTTACCTAAGAGTCGTCTGGGTCATTCTCTCCGGTGTTTTAACTGAGATTTAAATTTTTTTTTTTTTTTTTGCAGTGCTTTGATAGTCAGCCAAGCAAATACGCTCATTGAAAAACATCGTTTATTTTCTATTTACAAATAAAGTGTTTAAAATTCGTTTTGTGTGTCCATTCTATCGAGCTGTCTTGCATTAGTCTTGCGATATTCGGTGGTCTGGTGGCTAGCGCTGCTGCCTCTGGATCACAGGGTCCCGGGTTTGAGATATTTTCCGCCCGGGGATCGGGTGTTTGTGTTGTTCTCATCATTTCATCACCAATCAGGAAAGTGGTGAGACTGGGAAATGGAATGATTTGGAATTTGTGCGGGTGCTGATAACCTCGCCGTTGAGCACCTCACAAACCATAATAATAATCATCATCATTGGGCCGGCCGCGGTGGGCGTGCGGTTCTGGCGCTGCAGTCCGGTACCGCGGGACTGCTACGGTCGCAGGTTCGAATCCTGCCTCGGGCATGGGTGTGTGTGATGTCCTTAGGTTAGTTAGGTTTAAGTAGTTCTAAGTTCTAGGGGACTTATGACCTAAGATGTTGAGTCCCATAGTGCTCAGAGCCACTTGAACCATCATCATTGGCTAATAAAAGGAAGTAATTGATGCTGTGGCTAGGTCCGCCCCCGGCAGCTGAGTGGTCAGCGCGACAGACTGTCAATCCTAAGGGCCCGGGCTCGATTTCCGGCTGGGTCGGAGATTTTCTCCCCTCAGGGACTGGGTGTTGTGTTGTCGTAATCAATATTATTTCATTCCCATCGACGCGCAAGTCGCCGAAGTGGCGTCAAATCGAAAGACTTGCACCAGGCTAGCGGTCTAGCCGACGGGAGGCCCTAGCCACACGACATTTCATTTCATTGATACTGTGGCTTACTCTCGATCAGCATATAATGCCATTTCCTGGCTGTGCGTGTATGCTTTACCTTTCGGTGTTCGGATACTGGGGGAAGCAAGCTTTCTTCAGGCTTGCAGCTGATGGGCCGATATTTCCCAAATCATTCTGAATGGCTGACTTACAGGGAGAGCTTTTCCCCATGGCGGCCGGTGTTTCCACCATCCATTGCAGAAAAAGTTTTTAACAGAAGCGCTGTAAGCAGGAGCTGGAAATAGCCAGTGAGAATGCTTTCATGCTGCTCCTGATTCTGATTGGTTGGAAGTTCCATATGAAAAAAAACAAAAAAAAAAAAAAAACCTTGGGCGGTCCGGAGCTCGCGAAATTTATGAGTCGGCCGTCAGCCCTCGTGGGGTTGAAGCGGCAAGTGTGGGCCCTCTGAGGCGGAATTTGTGTTTTAAAGTACTTATCATTCGGGAAATCTGCATTTAGCAATCATTCGTAATCAACGAGGTTATTTTTCCCGTACGGAAGGCCAACAAAGCATTACAGAATGCCTTCCCAAGCGCTGGCGTCGAATTCTGCGTAGGCACTTACCGATGTTTCTGTGCGGGTGTTCTAGATTGATGAATGTGGACTGTGAATGTCCGGCAAAACAAGGCCTCAGATCATAACGTGGAAAGATTTGCTAGCTGAAGGTGGTGCTGGATAAAAGTGACGGACTTGGCTAGTGTAATAGATACCAATAAATTTCACTTGTTTTCGTGTAACTTTGAGCATGATGTTTCTGAGTGAACTTTCCACAATTGACTTTGAATTGTGCTCCTCTCCTGTTGTTGTCGTGACAGTCGGCGGGTGTTGCCAGGAAGCAGTTGAAAACGGTGCATTGAAGTGTGGCAGTAAACACATTCCATTCCAGTGGTGTGATCTGGGAATCTTTCTTGAAAGTAGTAGTATAGCAACAGGGCTTTTAACTATTGGCTTTGGAGTTGTTCCAAGTTTAACCTTATCTTGCAAGTCAACGTGAGGCTGGCGACTCTTACTTTAGATGCGTACCAGTGGAAAGAATTAATCCGGATCCACTAGTAAAAGTTTCCGGTTCAATTTGTGGAGCCGGTCGTCGCTTAATTTAGCATTCATTTGCCATTTCTTCCCATTTCTGTCTTGCCCTGCTTCGTGTACCAGTCCGTGCCGCACGGTCCGTTGCTGCAATGCAACAGCACCATCAAGTTGGGACAGGAGTATTAGTTAGCCTCGTTTATCTTTATTTAACTCTGCTAATACATATTGTTAAGCCGAATATATCGCTATACTAAAGTGGGATTTCACTTCAAATACAAGGTTATTTGTAGCACGAAACAAATCGACGTTTCACGTAGACATTGGATGTCACATGAAACACCCGATTAGTAGTATTTCTTTGGACTGATCCCTAGACATTTCCAAACACGGCGGCGTCTTCCGGGCTGGGGAGAGGAGGAGGTCGTGATTTCCGATGATTAAGTTACATTTATTCAACTCCTCAAGCCACCGGTCAATTTGCCGCAGAGGGTACGTAGTGTAGCAATGTCTCTGTTGGAAGTTGTTTCAGAGATTCTAAAGTGTGGAAAGGTGCCATGAGAGCAAGGGAAAGATGATAGCGGAAACTTAGAAATTGGTTCCCTTACGAAACTAGATTTACCAGTGATGGTGGAAGTAATGAGAAGTCGCAACACCAGCCTGGTTGGCCTCGCCCCCTGCGCGTGCAGGGTCCTGAACTTGACTCCTGGCTGGTGGGCGTGGCGCGCGGCTTGATGAATGTCCGACGTGGGTCGCTGCCGCTGCCGCAACGCCGGGTACGTTGCCGCGTGGCACCACGCAGAGTAGGCCTTCATCTGCAATTCCGATTGCTGCGTGTGGAGAGCTGCCAAATTACCAGCCTCTCGGCTGTTATCGATCACGGCGTTGGGTGTGCGTGTGACGCGAGGCCGACTAATCGTGCGGCATAAACGTCACTGTTCATTAAGGCCCATCCTCCCTCGCTCCTATTGATTCTTTGGCGAGTGCTGCGACCCTTGGCTGTAAAAGTAAGATGAACTTTCACCATCATCGTCATTTTCAAGGCCAACTGCTTGTTTCGTCTTCAAAGGTTATCTACGAGCCTATCTCATTTTGGGCATACCAGCGTTTCTTCCTTCTCTTGGCCTGTATCCCAACAGTTGTTTCGTCAGTATTTCTTCTGGCATTCTCCTAACAAGTTTTTTTCCACATCGTCGTTCAGATGACTTGGACAAAATTTCTAGTTCGTGTGATGAATGACAGCTAGCTCAAACTCCAGAAAAATGTAAGTTGATGCAGGTGAGTAGAAAAAACAAATCCATAATGCTCGGATACAACATTAGTAGTGTCCTGCTTGACACAGTTACGTCGTTTAAATATGTTGCCTTAACGTTGCAAAGCGATATGAAATGGAACGAGGATGTGAGAACTGTAGTGGGGAAGGCGGACGATCGATTTCGATTCTAGGAAAGTGTGGTTCATCTGTAAAGGAAACAGCATATAGACGCTGGTAAGACCTAGTCTTGAATACTACTAGTTTGTTTGGGAACCGTACCAGGTCAGATTAAAGGAAGACATCGAATCATTTCAGGGGCAAACTGCTAGGTTTATTACTGTTGGGTTCGAGCAACGCGCAAGTGCTACGGAGATGCTTCGGAAACCCAAATGGGAATGCCTGGAGGGAAGACGACAGTCTTTAAGAGGAACGCTGTTGAGAAAAATTTAGAGAACCGACATTTGATATTGATTATAGAACGATCCTGCCGCCGCCAACGTACATTTCGCGTAAGGACCACGAACAAGATATTATTACTCTTTCGGAGGTATATAGGCAGTCGTTTCCTGTCCCCCTTCGCTCTATTTGCGAGGGGAGCAGGAGGGGGAGTGAGAAGTAGTGGTACAGGGTACTTACCGCCACGCACCGTACGAAGACCTGGCATGCTAAAACCTCACGTTTTGTTTGGGTTTGAAGAGGGTCCGTAAGTTTTACGTTCTAAAACATTTAATATCTCTCTAATTTTTGAAACCATAGGCTCCTAATTTGTGTGTGTGTGTTTTGTAATAAAATGGAAGGTCACCTTGCAGGGTCGACAATTGAAGACCATTACGCCACGGCTAGATTTTTTTTCCGCATTTGCGGAAATGTCAAATATCTGGCGGCAGGCTCACGTACAAGTTTCTATCCAATTAACGTGCTAATCATTTTTTGGCCCAAAATACATTTTAGAATGGAGTGCGCTCAACCACGGAACGCGCAGAAAATATGAAATTTATCCCAGTGCTTTTCCGTTAATGTCCTAATTACCATTTAGTGTACCACTGTCTTTGGCGGACCCGTGCCTGGCTGATGTCACGTGTTTGACTGCAACATGATGATTGTAAGCTACTTGCGGTTTAAGTTTGTATTCTATGTTATACCATGTAATTACTGTATGAGAGATGGCGGTGACACCTGTACTGCGCTCATTGCCTCCTGTTGTGCAATTGACTTCATCTATAACCTGCACATATAATCTGAATGAGGTTTTGCGAGGGTGCTTGGTCATATACAGATCGAAAAGGCAACGTTTTTGAGCTACGACCGTGAAACGACAGCCACAATCGAAGAATGCGTGGAAGTTTGCCCAGTAAGCAGACAGAATCTGTTGCGCCAAAAAATGCTTTTTTGTCGGATTGTAGGATGCTGTTGTGTTCTGATGTGCTACATCTGTTGTCGTGTACATATCTGAAAGATGCTGAATTTATGCCTAGGCGTAACAAGTAAAATTAAACGATTATGTAAAGCTAACTTAAGCAGTATACACTTTTTGGCAAACGTGCAAGACAGTTGAGGATATATGCGCACGCGTCGTGCATTTCCGACCCGTGACTAAATGGAACAATTTGCTGGATTAGTCATCCTCTCTTCTGACATGAATATAAAATATCTCCTCCCTTTATTTAAGGCCGGCCGCGGTGGTCTCGCGGTTCTAGGCGCTCAGTCCGGAACCGCGCGACTGCTACGGTCGCAGGTTCGAATCCTGCCTCGGGCATGGATGTGTGTGATGTCCTTAGGTTAGTTAGGTTTAAGTAGTTCTAAGTTCTAGGGGACTGATGACCACAGATGTTAAGTCCCATAGTGCTCAGAGCCATTTGAACCTTTGTTTAAGCACGCTGTACAATATTTAGAAATAGACACCGGTAGTTGCCCCGTAGTGTCGGCGAAATTTGTGCGATACAGATTTCACTCTTCGCTGAGATCCAAACCGAGAACATCGGCGCATGCTCCATGGAGCCACCATTTGAGTGGCTTGGATAGAATATCTTCACCTATACACTTCACTCAGCCACAATATGTTTGGCTGAGGGTACTTAGTGTAAGTAACTACCTCCGTAATGTGGATGTGACTTAAAGACTAATTTCTTGCTTTTTCATCGCGACGTAGAAAGTTACTTGGCAGATTTTATGGACATAATTCATTGTCTCCTCTTTTTGTATATTGACAATGTGATAATGGCCACTGGCTAGTCGAAACCGGTTTCGGAATTGTGAAATGCTAATGTAATTTACTTTTAATTTTTACTACACAATCCCTTAATTTCCGTACGCAAGATCGTCTGTGCCTCCTAACCCGTCAGGCCACTCAGTACCCACGGCCGCCATGTAATCCGTAGGCAATGGCGTCATTCAAATGCAGTATGGAGGGGAATGTGGTCAGCACACACGTCTCCCGGCCGTTATCAGCGTCCCAGACCTCTAAGTAGCTGAAATTAGAATTATATTAATACCGTCAGCTGCGCACGGGCGTTGATATAGATCAACGGGGACAGGTGAAAATGTGTGCCCCGACCGGGACTCGAACCCGGGATCTCCTGCTTACATGGCAGACGCTCTATCCAACTGAGCCACCGAGGGCACAGGTGATAGTGCAACTGCAAGGACTATCTCGCGCACGCCTCCGGCGAAACTGACATTCTCAGCTTGTATTCCCACACATTACATTCGTAGTGTCCGACCCCGACACACTCATTACTCGTGGAAGACATTCTTCCAAGTCCCGTAAGAATTCGGGGAATATGTGTGCATCCGCACAGAAGAAAAAGGTCATGGCCGGTATCGCGAGAACTATATACTTATGGGGATATCTAAGTAGCTGCTTCTCATTCAGGTACCTCCTCCGTTGGCATCATGAGGGCGGGTGCTCCCCGTTACACGAAGGAAAAATCCTTGGCAGTACTGGGAGTCGAACCCACATTCTCCCCATAGCAATCGGACGCGTTGAGCACTTAGCTACGGACGCGAACACTTTTTGTGAACAAGGCTGCCAGAGGTTCACATCGTCTTCCTAATTTGTGGTGTCCTACTACAATTCTTGAAGCATTCCTGTGACACTCTTATATTGACTGAATACGCTCGTGACGAACCATACAACTCACATCTTACCCAGGGTCTACATCCACATCTACGTGGATACTCTGCAAATCACTGTTAAGTACGTGGCATAGGGTTCATCGAATCACCTTCACAATAATTCTCTGTTTTCTAATCTCGAACAGCGTGCCGGAAAAAAAAAACGAACACACATATCTTTACGTGCGATGTATTTCTCTTATTTTATTATGAGGACGTTACTCCCTAGGTACGTCGGCGTCAACTAAATATTTTCGCTTTCACAGGAGAAAGTTAGTGTTTCGAATTTCGTGAGAAGATTCCACCGCAACTAAAAACACATTTGTTTTAATGATGTCTACTCCCAATCCCGTATCATGTCAGTGACACTCTCTCCCCTATTTCGCGATAATACAAAACGTTCTGCTCTTCTTTGAACTCTCTCCATGTTCTCCGTTAATCATATCTGCTAAGGACGCCAGATCGCACAGCAGTACTCCAAAAGAGGACGGACAAGCGTAGTATTGGCAGTTTTTAGTAGATCTATTACATTTTCGAAGTTTTCTGTCAATAAAACGCAGTCTTCAGTTTGCCTTCCGCACAAATTTTTCTGTATGTTCTTCCCGATTTGCCGGCCCAAGTGGCCGTGCGGTTCTAGGCGCTACAGTCTGGAACCGCGTGACCGCTACGGTCGCAGGTTCGAATCCTGCCTCGGGCGTGGATGTGTATGATGTCCTTAGGTTAGTTAGGTTTAAGTAGTTCTAAGTTCTAGGGGACTGATGACCACTGCAGTTAAGTCCCATAGTGCTCAGAGCCATTTGAACCATTTTTCTTCCCGATTTAAGTTGTTGGTAATTGCAATTCGGAGGTATTTAGTTGAATTTACGGCCTTTGGATTTATCTGATTTATCGTGTTCTTGAAGTTTAACAGATTCCTTTTAGCACTCGTGTGGATGACCTCACACTTGTCATAATTTAGGGTTAATGGCCAATTTTCGCACCATACAGGTATCTTCTCTGAATCCTTTAGCAATTTGTTTTGATCTTCTGATGAAATTACTAGACGATTAACTACAGCATCATCTGCAAACAGCAGAGAGCCTATAACTCTACCTTGGAGAATGCCAGAAATCACTTCTGTTTTACTCATTGACTTTCCGTTAGTTTCTGCGAATTGTGACCCCTCTGACAAGAAATCACGAAACCAGTCACAAGACTGAGACGCTATTCCATAAGCACGCAATTTCACTACGAGCAACTTGATTGGTCCTACAGTTAGGAACTCACCCAATTGGTCGCTGCTCACTGTATGTCGTTGCTAACTGGAATAAAGTTTCATTGTAGTATACAAACGTGCAGAAGTGTAACGTCAATTGCTTTTGAATTACACAGTTTGTTTCTGTTCCATTTCAAAAACGATCTGCGCGACTGCACTCTGCAACAAAAAATTTCTTCAAACTGGAGCGAGCTGTTATAAGCGTCAGTCGTAAATCGAACTCCCCATTAAAGATGCAAGCAAAGGGGACGAAAAGTGAGATTATCGAGAAAATCCACCTGACAACGACATAATGGCGCGCAGTATTTTAGTGGGTTTAATAGTTCTGTCCGGAAAGTTTGCATTTTATAGACTTAGTGAAGTTAAAGTATGCAGAGCTCGACGCCAGGTGCGAATGCCGTAAATGACGATGTGGCGAGCTGGTAGGGGAAGCGGCCCGGGACTCGGTCTTCCGGTAGAGGAATTGCGTAAGGAGCGGTCGTAGAAAGCGGCGTCGGTTCCAGCCGGCTGGCGTCCGCCGGGGGCGTGAAGGTCCGGCCGGGTCCCAGCGGGGGCAGGCGGAGGCGCACAGCTCAGCCGATTGTCGACCAGTGGCCGGCATGGCTCTGCGCGGGCTGCTCGACAAGAAGCGGCTGCCCGCGGCCCTGCCCACGCCTTACCTCTGCCTGCCCCTGCAGCTCGCGCCCTGCTGCCACGTGCTGCCGCCCTGCTGCCTCTGTCCCAGCACCGTCTGCCACCTCCCGCCGCCGCCGCCGCCGTCGCCTCCTTCGCCACCGGTGACGGATCGCGAGGACTCTCCGGTATGTCAGCTTACGCTTGTTCGTGAGTGGTCTTGTTACTAGCAAACTATTCGATCGGCTAGGTCGCAGCTCGCGGCCAAGTGGTTAGCGCACTGCCTCTAGATCTCGGGCTCCCGGGTTCGATTCTCGGCAGAGTGAGCGGTTTTCTCCGCTCGCCGAGTGGGTGTTTATGTTGTCCTAATCATTTCATCTCATCGTCCCAAGTCGCTGAAGCGGCGTCCATCAAGCGGCCGAATAACCCCTGAAGAGGTCTGTCGACCAATGACATACGATCATTTCACTCTACTACATCTACACCCACATTCTGCTAACTACTGTGTCATGGCAGAGGTGTATCAGTCATTAAGACATTTTCCCGCTCCATTCGCGTATGGAGCGCCGTAACAAGAAGTTCATAAATGCATTTGTGCGCGCTATAGTTACTCAGGTGTCCGAAGTCATGGGATAGCGATATGCACGTATACACTATGTGATCGAAAGCATCCGGACATCTGGCTGAAAATGGCTTGCAAGTTCGTGGCGCACTACATCGGTAATGCTGGAATTCAGTATGGTGTTGGCCCACCATTAGCCTTGATGACAGCTTCCACTCTCGCAGGCATACGTTCCGTCAGATGCTGGAATGTTTCTTGGGGAATGGCAGCCCATTCTTCACGGAGTGCTCCACTGAGGAGAGGTATCGATCTCGGCCGGTGAGGCCTGGCACGGAGTCTACATTCCAAAACATCCGAAAGGTGTTCTCTAGCATTCAGGTCAGGACTCTGTGCAGGCCAGTCCATTACAGGGATGTTATTGTCGTGTAAGCACTCCGCCACAGGCCGTGCATTAGGAATAGCAGCTCGATCGTGTTGGAAGATGCATCACCATCCCCGAATTGCTCTTCAACAGTGTGAAGCAATAAGTTGCTTAAAACGTCAATGTAGGCCAGTGCCACACAAAAAACAAGGGGTGCAATTCCGGCGTGATGGTCTGGGTAGATGACTGCCTATTACACATTACGACCCTCTTCAACTGTCGGCGGTCTCTTGTCAGTCAACAGACGAGGTCGACCTATACACTTTTGTGCTGTACGTCTCCCTTCACGTTTCCACTTCACTATGACATCGGAAACAGTGGACCTAGGGATGTTTAGGAGTGTGGAAATCTCGCGTACAGACGTATGACACAAGTGACACCCAATCACCAGTCCACGTTCGAAGTCCGTGAATTCAGTGCAGCGTCCCAGTTTGCTCTCTCGCGATGTCTAATGACTACTGAGGTCGCTGATATGGGGTACCGTGGCAGAACAATGCACCTAATACGAAAAACGTATGTTTTTGGAGGTGTCCGGATACTTTTGAACACACAGTGTACAGATGGCGGTAGTATCGCGTACACATGGTATAAAAGTACAAGGACAGTGCATTGGCGAAGCTGTCATTTGTACTCAGATGATTCATGTGAAAAAGTTTCCGAAGTGATTATGACCGCACGACGGGAATTAACAGAATTTGAACGCGGAATGATACTAGGAGCTAGATGCTTGGGACATTCTATTTCGGAAATCGTTAAGGAATTAAATGTTCCGCGATCATCAGTATCAAGAACGTGATCAGATATCAAATTTTAGGCATTGCCTCTCACCACAGACAACGCAGTGGCAGACGGCCTTCACTTAGCGACCGAGAGCAGCGGCTATTGTGTTGATTTCTCAGTGCTAACACACAAGTAACACTGCGTGAAATAACCGCAGAAATCATCGTGGGACGATACGGCCAACGTATCCGTTAGGAAAGTGCGGCGGAATGTGCCGTTAATCGGCTATGGGCCGGCCGAAGTGGCCGTGCGGTTAAAGGCGCTGCAGTCTGGAAACGCAAGACCGCTACGGTCGCAGGTTCGAATCCTGCCTCGGGCATGGATGTTTGTGATGTCCTTAGGTTAGTTAGGTTTAACTAGTTCTAAGTTCTAGGGGACTAATGACCTCAGCAGTTGAGTCCCATAGTGCTCAGAGCCATTTGAACCATTTAATCGGCTATGGTAGCAGGCGACCGATGCGAGTGCATGTTCTAACAGCACGACATCGCCTGCAGCGCCTCTGTTGGGCTCTTGACCATATCGGTGAGACTCTCGACTATGGGGAATACCGTGGGTCGTGATCACATACCCTAGACGACTGCAAAACACTGGCCTGCTCAGGCACCTCCTGATTTTAGCCGGTAATCTGGTGGTAGGGTTCGAATGTGACGCAGGCTCCACGAATCCATGGACGCAAGTTGTCAATAAAGCACTGTGCACGCTGATGGTGACTCCTTAATGGTGTGGGCTGTATCTACGCGGAATGGACTGGATCCTCAGGTCCAGCTGAACCCGTCATTGATTGGAAATGGCTACTTGGAGACAATTTGCAGCTACTCATGAACTTCATGATCCCAAACACTCCGTTCGCGATTGATCTGCAGGACATTCTGGACACTCTAGCGAATGATTGCCCATCCAGATCACCCGACATGAATCCCACCGGTTGTGTCCATGCCACGTCAAGCTGCTGCACTACTCCGGGCACGATATTAGGAGGTATCCCATGAGTTTTTCCACCTCATTGTTGTCTGATTTGGTCTTCACGATCTCTGTGGGAGCGACACATAAGGTGGTTGTATTATATTCGTAGATTCATCACTTAAAGTTGGTTCTGAAGTAGGATTTCACGGTATGGCTTGCGTCTGTCTTAAAGCGTCCGCCAATTCAGCATGTTCGTGGCACTCTCCCACGGGTCCAACAAACCTGTGACCATTCGTGCCGCCCTTCTGTGTATCCGTTCGATATCCCGCGTTACTCTTATTTGGTATGCGTCCAACACACTTCAGCAGTTCTGGGATGCGTCGCGCAAGTGTTCTGTGTGCAGTATACTTTCTAGACTGATTGAATTTTCCCAATACGTTTCAGTGAACCGAAGTCTTCCACCTGCCCTATCTACGATTAAGCCCCAGTGATAGTTGCATTTCATAACCCCACAGTGTTACATCGAGGTATTTGTATAAGATGACCGATTCCAACTGGGACCGACTGATGCTACACTCGTAAGTTACTACACTTTTTCGTTTTGTCAACTGCACAGTTTTACTTTTCTGAACATTTAAAACAAATTGGCGATCTATGCGACGCTTCAAAATGTTATCTAGATCGAATTGGATATGTGTGCAGCTTTTTTCAGACAGTACGTAATTATTGGTAACTGCATCAGCTGCCAAAAAGCACAGGTTAATTTTTAACTGTCTGCAAGGTCATTTATATGCAACATAAAGAACAAGGTCCGACCATACTTCCCTGGGGCACTTCTACATCTGTACCTGACTGTCCATCCACGATAACTTTCTGCATCATCTCTCTCCTCCCCCCCCCCCCCTCCCACTCCCAAAAATCTTCCATATTTTCAGAAATTTTGCTTTTTACGCCATACGATCATACTTTCGATAATAAGCTTAGAAGTGGTGCAGAGTCAAATGCTTTTTCGGAAATTGAGAAATACAGCATCTCCCAAACTGCTTGAATCATGGCTTTTTGTATGTCATTCGATCGGCTATATTTGGAGTTGGGTTTTAGTGTGCTGTGAGTGCACGTATGTGACCATTGCAATTAGTGGGTGTATTTCCTTGGCAGTGAGACCACAGCGGGAATTCCCACCCGATTAGTGTGAGACGTGCGTCGTTGGAGCGACATTTAGAGCTGGAGATCTTATAATTTACAATTCCTCGCCATGCCGTGGAGTCGTCGTCTTCGCTGGTTACGGACACAACGGCCAGCTTCCAGCAATCAGTGGATTTTGAATTTGTCCATCCTAGAGCTGATGGTTTGGTATTTTACCTAAATCTCCTTAGCGGGGCTATGATCTGAACACAATAGGCAGTCTGAAAGCTAGTGACTTTCCCACGACAGCAGGCCTTTCCTATACCTGTTGGAAATAAACGTCAGAATTTTTTTTTTTTTTAATAGATGAACACATTTCACAGGAGTTCTGTTAGGGAGGGGAGGAAGGACATGTCAGGCGAAAATGCTGGTGTTCCGTTCCTGATGCTGGTTGTGTGAAAGCCCTGCATGTTCGAGGAGGATGGACTCCCCTGTACTTGCCATGTTAAAATTAAGAAACGTTTTCTCTTGCATCACTGGCACAGTAATGCATTTTTTTTCAGTGGCAGTATGAGCACGTTATTGACATTTCGTTATGGGAGTTTCCGTTGTTGGCAATTATTCTTTAGATAATAATATTTTTATGGTTGAAAAAATTGAAACAATTTTTTCACCAGCATTCGTTGTCACTGATGTTGTATTTTTCGACACATCTTGAAGAAGCTGAGACAGAATGTAAATTGCAATGCTGTAAAAACACCGAAATCTGTAAGAGTTCACATGAAAAACTTCTTTATATGAGAAAACAGTACATTTGCGGGAAACTGATTTTTCCTTTATATTTGAAGTCTTGGCCAGTAGGAAGGATTTTCTGAGTCACTAGACAGCTCTTCGTCTATGCTTATTTTAGCAGCTTCCGTCAATTGTCTAGCTTGCCTCTCCAAATCTGTGTGTCCTCTCGGCGACCCTCGCCCTCGCATTATCTGTGAACAACATAGCAGTAATCATGTACTTCTCAGAGCAGTAATTTCTTTGTTGTTTGTGGTAATAGGATCGTATACTCCAAAATGTAGACCATAATATACTCTTTCTACAGATCTTGAACCTTTACACGGTTTTTGTCCAAGTGAATCAGACACGTGGTGCAAGTCCAGTAGGTACATAGAGCTAGAAAATTTTTGTACACGTAACCACAGTATACAACAAGCTGTCGCGGAAATTGTGAAGCCCTTCTTCAGAGAGAGGCCTGATAATGAGTTATAGGCTACATCTCTTCATGGTCTTACATACAAACAGAAACAAGCTGATCTGCACCAGAGATGTGGTCTTTAGCTTCTTTTTATTGATGACTCTTCATAAATAATCTGAGTGCAGCTAATAACGTTGCCTGCAGTATCACAAAAAAGTGTCATTATTATGTTACCTGCTCACCGTTCTGGAGGGCCTTTCTTTTTAGTAGCTCTGTTACCGAATCACCCGATGCTTGCACTAAACAGGCAATAAAATTCACAAAGCAAAGACAAATACATGGTGTATCAAAAAGAATAACCCGATTTGACACGTCTATATTTCTGACACGAGTGAACATATACAATGAATTTTATTTATTTATTTTTTTGATGAACGGGAAACTCAGAAAGATGTTTTTCATACCTTCTCATACGTGTTCAATTTGTCCTCCTTGAGATGCACGGCATATGTCAGTGAGGTATTCAGATTGTTCCCACACGGCAGTGAGCATGTCTTGAGTTACAGCTTCCACAGCTCCTGTTATGCGATGTCTCAGTTCATTCATTGTTTTTGATAACGGAGGCGCATAAGAAGAGTCTTTAATAAGCCGCCACAAGAAATGATCACATACAGTCAGATCCGGTGACATTGGAGGCCAGTAATGTAAGACTGAATCATTATGTCCATTGCGACTGATCCATCGTTCAGTAATCCTTTGATTTAAAACCAGATGCCAGTGTGGCGGTGCCCCATCCTGTTGGTAAAGGAAGTCGTTCGAATCAGTCTCCAACTGTGGTAAAAGGAAGTTCTCAACCATATCGAGATATGTGCATCCTGTAACAGTGTTCGCGGCAGAGGAAAATGGACCATACACCTTTTGCCGTGAAACTGCACAAAACACATTAAATCTGGCAGAGTCCCTCTCATGTTGTGCAACTTCAGGTGGTTGTTCCGTACCGCATATTCTCGCATTATGACGGCTCACCTTTCCATTTAAACAGAATGTTGCCTCGTCACTAAACACTAAGCGTAGATGAAAACTGTCGCCCTCCATCTTGCCAAGTTGTTACCTTCACGAAGATCTTGCGGTAGCTGAATTTTGTATGATTTGATGTGTAAACGTCGACGCAACACACCCCAGGCGGACATCTGGGACATGTTGAGCTGTCGAGCTGCACGGCGAACGGATTTCTGCGGACTCGTTGTGAAACTATGGCGGGTGCGTTCGACGTCTGTGTCAGACACTCGGGGACGGCCCGGCGATTTGCCTTTACGCAAACACCCTTTTTTTAGGAATTGTTCATGCTGTTGTGTAATGCTCTGTTTTAGCAGGATCAACACCATACCTAGTACGAAAATCACGCTGAACGTTATTACTGACCCACACTGCACAAAACGTAGAACACAAAACGCTTTCTGTTGTCCCAACACTATTTATGCCAGAACTGAAGTGGCCGCATACTGCTGCTACCTAGCGGGAACCATGTAAAACTCTAGAGTTTGCTCTTTCCAACAGTAAGTTGTTTACGCATATCTTAGATAACATAATCGTTAAGATTTTTTGAGTCGGATGGTTCTTTTTGATACTCCTTGTATGTTACGTTATTCTTGAGATTCGCCATCGGACACTGAAACACTTGCCCTTGGTACTTACTATGCTAGCCAGCTGTGGGAACATGTTTAAGAGATATATCTGTGGAATTACTGGAAAGTTCGAATGATACACTTTTCAGAGAACCTGTCGTGACAAAACTGCGCCACATATTCTTAGAGAATAAATTAAGCTAAATCCAAAATACATACTAATTTTAAAAGGAAAGTTTGTACTAATTTAGTATTACACAACCAGAGACAAATTTTTTGGTCATTTTCTGGATCTAGGTAGGCCTACTCTTAAGAATTTTGGGAATTGTTGGGAGCTCGCGAAATCGAAAAGTCGGTCGCCAGCCCTTCTGGGTGTAAAATTTAGACAACATTGTCCATGGAGTACAGTGACCTGGTGCTATATTTAGGTTAAAATCAACAGTCGAGATGGCATTAACATTTGTTTATTTACCGGTTTCGGCATATACTGAAGCCATCTTGAAAACCTTTGGCCCCCTGTGGTTAGTGCCGGCGGCTACAGTGTATGATCGTTGCATCACGAGAAAACCGAGGAGCCGCCAAGCACCAGCCATAGGGGGCCAAAAATTCTGAAGATGCTTTTACGTAAGCCGAAACCGGTAAATAAATAAATGTTATTGCCATCTCGATTGTTGATTTTATTATCGTATCAAATTAAGGCATGTTGCCCCACATCAGATCGTGAAGCCTCCCCACTGGCTACTAGACAATGTCGAGACACTTGATAGTAGGTTCAACAACAGCGGGAAAAAAATTATTCATATCGTCTCTGAAGTGTGGCTGACACTGCCTAGCAGCTATTATACGAGGCAGGCATCATCTTGTTTACAAGTCCTTCCGTCCATTTGCTGGCAGATCAGGTGTAGAGTAGGCAAACTGGTCACGTAGTACACAGCGCTCGACTCTACGAAATGTAATTCCGTAATCGGCATCTCCGGTAAACAAGCTGGTATTTCTTCTAGTTTCACGCTGAAGCACAAACTACCTTGTTTCTTTACCGTATTGATTCACCACACACCGCTACAGTCCAGCTGCTCGCATGAAACTAATTTTTATGTTTGTCTAAGCTCTGTCGTCGTTAGCCTGTGATTTTGGGAAGTGACATTACATTTGACACAGGCATCATCCATATTTTAGTTTTCCCTTTATTGTTCCGCGCGCGCTTCTCTCTCTCTCTCTCTCTCTCTCTCTCTGTCTGTGTGTGTGTGTGTATGTGTGTGTGTGTGTGTGTGTGTGTGTGTGTGTGTGTGTGTTTTTTTTTCACATTTCGGCTGTATTCACATGTAATGTCATGTTTCAGGTCTTGTCAGGCGCTCATTCCTGAACCAAAATTCCTTTTTAGCGATGAAACGTAGAAAAACACTTCTTGTCTTATTCACATAATCTAAATTTTCCACTATCTTATTACGTGGACACACAACTCCAATAGAAGTGTGTGTAGATATTTATAAACTCTGACGTTGTTATTGTTGTTCCCAACAGATTGGTAACGCAATTGGAGCCATTGTACTCTGTAGCCATTGTCGCAGTGTTAGATCCGGTCGTAGTTTTCTTTTTGGGATGTCCTCTCGACCGCTACAAGAAGAGGTTGGCCGGACGGAGTGGCCGAGCGGTTCTAGGCGCTACAGTCTGGAACCGCGCGACCGCTACGGTCGCATGTTCGAATCCCGCCTCGGGCATGGATGCGTGTGATGTCCTTAGGTTAGTTAGGTTTAAGTAGTTCTAAGTTCTAGGGGACTGATGACCTCCGATGTTAAGTCCCATAGTGCTCAGAGCCATTTTTTTGATGTATATCATCCAAAAGGTTACGCTGTTACTTTATTAAGAACGTTCTAAGTGCCAGTAAGAAAGTTTTTACGAGTTGATCCTCGCAAAGAAGAGAATGGCTATCTGCCACTGTTAATAACACTATTTACCGACAGGTTTGTCGTCAGACGTTTGTTCACATTTCTACTATGTTTGTGTTATTTACATTATTCGTCGGCTTTTTTTGATTTTCAGCAACTCATGTAAACATCATCAGATGTAATATAAATGCCAACACCCGTCTAATAATGAACATGTCAGTTCGAAACCGGTAACAGCACTATTTGTGTAAATAAATAGCATTATGAACAGTGGCTGGATGCTGTTTTCTTCTTTTCATGGATGAACTTGTTTTTCGTACGCAGCCGCAGTCTCAAACTATGTCAGTTTTCAACAAAGTAGCAGGAAGAAAGTTTTTGTTGAAAGTCTCTTTAATACTGAGGCACAATCTTTTATTTTGTGATAGTCCAAGTCCGGAAATACAACATTATGTTTAGACTAGTAGAACTGTAGTCAACAAAAACCGTTTCTCGTGGATTTTAAATTTTGAAACTCCAGAGTGAAGCACTGTTTGGCATAAAGACGATGCTCGATCTACTACCGCGTCTTTGAAAGACTTTTTCCATGGTTTGTCACGTCGATCAAGCCTAGAGATAGGCAGTAGAGTACGTTTGCCATATTCACTCTTCATTTGTCTAACAGATATGTGATAAAAGTTGTTGTAACACGGGCAACATTTAAAACTATTGATTTAATGTAGACTGATATGGTGGTGGGTACAGAGAAAAAAGGTTCTGATTTTCGATACAAGCCAACGCTTACCGCAGCAGCGATGAGAGCCGTTATGTGCCTCTGATTGTAGTCGGAGCGTGTGATTCACGTCAACTCGAGTTCCTTTCAGCGTTTTGCAACTCGCGCAACTGTTTACTGGCAACGGCAGTCGCGTTCTATTCTTTTTGGGGAGCGGCAGCGCTCGGCGAGGAAATATTTGGCTCCATTTGCAGTGCTGCCAGTCGATGGCCCGTAAAGAGCGCTCGACCCGTGTAATGCCTGCGGGCACGCCTCCCGAATGGGGAGCACGCTCGCAGCTGTAGCCGCGTTCGTTTTCCACCGAATCAATACACGCCTGCGCGCTTCGCACCATGCTCTACCTGCCGCCTGTGCGTTCCCTTCCCAACGCTGATTTGCCCTGTCAGAGTTGCCCCAGTCGTGACAGCTGACAAATGGAGGACATGCAGTTATAAAAAAGCCTCACTTACATGCAACAAGTATGGGTGTTCCGTCCTGCGGCAAACTTAGCTTGCATTTATCGCGAATCTCTTGCCCAACGTAAAGTCCCGAGCGACTGGAAAAAAGTGCAGGTGACGGATGTATATAAAAAGGGTAGAAGGACGGATCCTCAAAATTACAGACCAATATCCTTAACATCGATTTGTTGCGGGATTCTCGAACATATTCTCAGTTCTATATAATGAATTTCCTTGAGACAGGGAAGTTACTGTCCATGCATCAGCACGGCTTTAGAAAGCATCGCTCCTGCGAAACGCAACTCGCCCTTTTTTCACATGATATCTTGCGAACCATGGATGAAGGGTATCAGACGGATGCCACATTCCTTGACTTCCGGAAAGCGTTTGACTCGATGCCCCACTGCAGACTCCTCACTAAGGTACGAGCATATGGGATTGGTTCCCAAGTATGTGAGTGGCTCGAAGACTTCTTAAGTAATAGAACCCAGTACGTTGTCATCGGAGGTGAGGGTATCATCTGGAGTGCCCCAGGGAAATGTGGTAGGTCCGCTGTTGTTTTCTATCTACATAAATGGATAGGGTGGATAGCAATGTGGGCTGTTTGCTGATGATGCTGTGGTGTACGGGAAGGTGTCGTCGTTGAGTGACTGTAGGAGGATACAAGATGACTTGGACAGGCTTTGTGATTGGTGTAAAGAATGGCAGCTAACTCTAAATATAGATAAATGTAAATTAATGCAGATGAATAGGAAAAAGAATCCTGTAATGTTTGAATACTCCATTAGTAGTGTAGCGCTTGACACAATCACGTCGATTAAATATTTGGGCGTAACATTGCAGAGCGCTATGAAGTGAAGTGGGACAAGCATGTAATGGCAGTTGTGGGGAAGGCGGATAGTCGTCTTCGGTTCATTGGTAGAATTTTGGGAAGATGTGGTTCATCTGTAAAGGAAACCGCTTATAAAACACTAATACGACCTATTCTTGAGTACTGCTCCAGCGTTTGGGATCCCTATCAGGTCGGATTGAGGGACGACATAGAATCAATTCAAAGGCGGGCTGCTAAATTTGTTACTGGTAGGTTTCATCATCGCGCGAGTGTTACGGAAATGCTTCAGGAACTCGGGTGGGAGTCTCTAGGGGAAAGGAGGCGTTCTTTTCGTGAAGCGCTGTTGAGGAAATTTAGAGAACCTGCATTTGAGGCTGACTGCAGTACAATTTTTCTGCCGCCAACTTACATTTCACGGAAAGACCACAAAGATAAGACAGATTAGGCCTCGTACAGAGGCATATAGGCAGTCATTTTTCCCTCGTTCTGTTTGGGAGTGGAACAGGGAGAGAAGATGCTAGTTGTGGTACGAGGTACCCTCCGCCACGCACCGTATGGTGGATTGCGGAGTATGGATGTAGATGTAGAGGATGTAGATTTATTAGCCATAGAACCACCATATACGGACAAAAATTTCCCATTAATTTTTAATTTTATTAAAAAAATCGTAATAGATATCCTTTTCCTATTCGCTTTTCACCTTATAAAGTGCTTTACTGTATACTTACATGGTTCAAATTTTAAAAATTGGAAATACAACTTTTGTGTTCAAGGGCATATTTTACCCTGGGTTGACACTACCTGTGACCATAATTCAAACTGTGTGTCAATTTAATTTTGTAACCTTGGCATGGCAGTAACAGCTGTTTCCTCAAATAAGTTCTGGCTATGTGTTTTTACCTTTAAATGCTATCTCCACTTGTTTATTCATAAACAAAAACTCCTCGATGTGGAGTTTGTGGCTATCTGTGTAAGGGTCATTCAGAATCATTCATTTTGTATGGAGAGGGTAAATGTCATCTGTAAATGACAGTATGCTCTCCAATTGAAGTGTGTTTCTTGAAAGTTTTGTGTATGGCGTAACCTATATTTGTGCGTTTTTATTTCCGTTTTTGAAATTTTTCGTCATAAACAAAAATGTATTACTCAGTTATTAGGTCAAAGAGCGAATAGAAATTTTGGACAGCCTGTATGATCAGATACGGACTTAATGTTTGTAATTTATACAAACTTCCATTGTCCAAGTTTTCACCACTGTTGCTTGTCATACTTTTTACCAGAGAAAAATAGTATATTGAGTTATAGATATTTGAACATAGATTACAAAAATTACGTCTTTAGTCATCACTGAGCACTTTTGCGCTGATTTCACATTGGAAACGTAACACAGGCAGATTTTGCCCTTTGTTGGTGCTCCATGTAACTAACCTAAGTAAGTTGGTACTCCTAGGATTAATTAAGAATAAGCCGTGCTTAATTTTCAGGGCAGTGTCTTATGTTCCCATCTGACCCCACAGAGAATACTGGCTCTAGCCTCAGACCTTTCGCAAATGATGCAATTATTGTTATAATGAAGTACTGTCTAAATAAAAGCTGGACAGCTATTAAGTGGGATCTTGCTAGGGTTTCAAAGTGACGTAAAGATAGCCATCTTGCTTTACATGTTAAGAAACGGAAAACTTTCTACTTAACGAAACGAGAAAAATCCATATTCTTCTATTATTACAATTCCAGTGAGTCGCAAGTACAATCAATCAACCCTCACAAATACCTGGATGTAACAATTTGTTGGAGTATGAAATGAAAATATCACTGAGGCTCAATCGTTGGTAACGCAGGTAATAGACTTCGGTTTATTGGTAGAATACTGGGAAAATGTAATCAGTCTAAAAATGAGATCGCTTTCAAAATACTCGTGTGATCCATTCTAGAATATTGTTTAAGTCTGAGAGACCCATTCCAATAAGGCGAGCAGGGATATTAAACGTATACAAAAAAGGCCAGCACGAACGGCCACAGGTTTGTTTGACCCATGGAAGAGTGCCGCGGAGATGCTGGAGAAGCTGGACTGGCAGGCACTGGAAAGATACACGCAAAATAACCGTGAAAGCCTACTTGCAAAGTTTCAAGAATCATTTTTCAGTGATGAACCCTCCGCCTACAGCTCCCGTGGGGATCACGGAGACACATTTAGACTAATTACAGCGCGCGATTAGACGTCATTCTTCGCGCATTCCACATGAGAATGGAATGGAAGAAGTTATGATAATTGGTACGGTGGGAAATACCTTTGCCATGACCTTGAATGGTATAGATGTAATAGTAACGTCGATTACTGTGGGTTGTATTTTCGAAAATTAGATGGACGTAGATTTGTGCATTGTTTTCAATGGTGCACATATACACTCGATGTCGAAATTCAGTTTTCATTTAATCAAATATTTATTCCTTTTTTTGAAGAATCTACAGTTTCTTCTAGCCCATTTCTTGACGCCAAATTTACTAGGTTCTAATTAGGGTTAGGATATATTAATGGATGAGGGCAAACCTGCCGGCTATGAAAACAGTCAAGCACTGATCTCACAAAAATATTTTGCGAAGTATGCCTAGCGACTCTGCTAATTTGGGACCGAAGTATAGCAGCGCAGTGCAATCCGCGCACTGAAGATGAGGAACTAAGATGATAATTAACAGCGTCTGTCCTCTAGTAAAGCACATATATATTTTAGTGTTGAACCAAACATATTTCACCACCATTGTGGTATCCTTTTCGCTTTTGATCACATTTTGTCTCTTTGTAAATATCTACTATATATCCATTTCGGCCACTGGTCTGTAATTAATACACATCGCCATTGTTGAAATGAAATGACCCTTGTGATATTTTCAGGTTTCTTTCTGCCTCTTTCTACACGCTTTTTATTATTCAATGTTTTCGACGTGCACGTTACGTTTCCTGCTGTTACTTGTGTGGTGGCACAATATCCAGGTTACAGTTCCGCATTTCATTATTTTTCTTCAAAAAATGTAACATAGTTGGCAGCTAAAGGTGCATAACGCTAACAGCATTCGGCCTCTGGTTTATCACATATTGATCGATACCTCTCCTCGGTGCAACACTCCGTGAAGAATGGGGTGCCATTCCCCAAGAAACCTTTCAGCACCTGATTTAACGTATGCCTGCGAGAGTGCAAGCTGTCATCAAGACTAAGTGTGGGCCAACACCATATTGAGTTCCAGTATTACAGATGGAGGGCGCCACGAACTTGTAAGCCATTTTTAACCAGGTGTCCGGATACTTTTGATCACGTAGTGTATGTTCAGTTGGGTAACTGTCAAGTAAACGTGCAGGGCAGAGCATCAGCTCTCTACTGTCATGGGGACACGTGGACGGGTGTTACTCCTGCTACAAGAGTACACTGACGAAAAGTATTAGATAGCCACGTGTCCCCCTCCCTCCCCTCCCCTCCCCGCCTCAGCCATTAAATTATTTGTGCTGTCTGATGTGCTCGTGGCTACAGTATTCGCCAGTGTACCTTTAACGCGCACTGAAAATATCATTGTTATTACACGTGCAGCCAGTCTTCGAAAAAGGCATATTTGTTCTTAGTTAAGAGAGAAATCTTACTGTAGCTCAAGCGACGGCACATCGGCGTTGGATCAGTGTACTGCCGAACGCTATGTTGGAGCGGAGGCCGTTTGGTATTAGTGCTCTAATAATGATGGCATGAAAAAGTTAGGTGACACGTCTGGAGACCTGTTGTAAGTTCACAAATCGTCTGCTTCTCTTTAATTCATATCTTCCAGTTAAGCTTCCCTACAAAGGTATGAGTTCCGTCACGAGTTGCATGGTTTGACACTCACAGAAACTGACCTTCGTTTCCGTTACAGCTCCGTAATTTGCTAATATGGAGCCTTGTGCCGTCTACGAAGCATGGTTTTTTTTGTTTTTTTTTTTTTTTTGTCTGTCTCACAATGATTCTCTATAGCTCGACCAAATTGTATGCTCGGGAGGACAACGGTTCGGTCTGTGGCTACTTGAGATGCAGAGTGCTTCGAGCGCCATTGTTCTTCATTGTTTCCCATTCCTTCAACAGAGAGGAGAGTGACGCAAATTGTAAACTATCGTACTTGGTGTTAAGTTTATCACTGGGCCCGAATACACGAATAGCGCCATCCGTTCTCTCACAATCACATCACGGCGCCGCGCTGGCGTCATCGCCAGGAGCACTTCGGTTGGTCGAGCTAGTATACGGTCCTTTGTGTGTACGCCCAGCACGGCTGTTCCGAGGACGTTGTTCGCCGCCCCCAACACATGTGCTGCCGTCCACTAGCTCTAATTATTTATATTGCTTAACGCTAAGTGAATGAATGTGCTGTTAAGTCTATCACATACTTCACGACATAGCAGTTTACAGAAGCAGTAGTGATATCACTCAGTTGCATAACTAGATGAGAGTACGTAGCTGTTTTTTGTATGTTTGGTCTGTCGCACTCTCTCTCGTTGGATTAAAATACCCTTTTATTTTGCAATCATCACTCTTGCTCACTAGTACGAGAGCTATTCGGAAAGTAAGGTCCGATCGGCCACGCAATGGAAACTATAGTGAAAAATCAAAAAATATTTTATTTCCCACCATTTGCTACACCTTCAAACTACTTCTCTACATGTCGCCGCACCAACTTTACAGTACATTCGTCGTACACGGCAGCCGCCTGTGCTCTCCGCCACTTCTTTGCAGTGTTCTGCTGTTCTTTGTCTTTGCTAAACTGTTGTCTTCATAGCCAGCGGTTCATGTGAGCAGAGTTGAACATCGAAGGGAGCCAACTCCGGACTGTATGGTGGGTGATCTGTTACTTCCCATCGAAAACACTGCCTGAGCGTCCTTGTTGACGCTGCACTGTGCGGCCAAGAATTGTCATGAAGAAAGAAATGTGTGACAGGTACTTTACGTGGGATTGTATGAAATCTGGCGAAACCTCGCAGCGGGCAGCCAGACATGGCGGGAGACACTGTTGTTGTAGGCTTCTTCACGTGCTCACTGGATGCTTAGAACAGAAAAGAGCGACGTGAGGCGATCGACAGACACGGTGGAGACACTGACCAACACATCTGTGCAAAGCGTCATCGGATTTTCACTATCGCTTCCATTTCGGGACCTATCGGACCTCACTTTTCCGAATAACCGTCCTATAACCCGTCAAGCGGACATATTTAGTTATGGTCTGAACAGTCGTCTAGCCGTGTTGTTGTCGTTTTCAGTCCGAAGACCCACTTGACACAGTTCTCCACGCTAGTACTGCAAGCCTCCTCATCTCTGTTGAACTACTGCAGCCTACATTCATTTGAACCTCCATACTGTCCCAACCATTGCTCTCTCTCTCTCTCTCTCTCTCTCTCTCTCTCTCTCTCTCTCTCTCTCTCTCTCTCTCCCCCCCCCCCCCCTTCGCCACCACTCCGTTAGCATCGTTACCATACTTTGATACCTTTGGACACATACTATCAACTAATCTCTTTTAGTGAACTTGTGCTATTAACTTGTACTATAAACTTGTTTTCTCCCCAAATCGATTCAGTACAAACTCATCAGTCAATCGATTATATTGGTAACCCTGTACTGTGCTGATCTGATCAGAAGTCCTGTTCTTGACACTGCACTTCCCAGATACGAAACTTCCTGGCAGATTAAAACTGTGTTTCGGGCCGAGACTCGAACTCGGGACCTTTGCCTTTCGAGGGCAAGTGCTCTACCAATCTGCCAGGAAGTTTCATATCAGCGCACACTCCGCTCATTCTGCACTTCCCTAATTCCAACATATGTCTCCTTCTTTATAGATTCTGTAACCTAGTTCCCCTGTTAAGGGATATAACATTCCACACTCCATCCCACAGAACGCCAGTTTTGATTTTCTCGACGACAGTATCCTCCTGAGTAGTCACTGCCCAGAGAATCGGATGGGGGACTGTTTTAAGTACTGGAATATTTTACCCAAGAGGATGCCGCCATTAAGCCATACAGTAGAGCAGCATGTCCTCGGGAAGTGTAACTGCTGTAGTTTCCCCTTCCTCTCAGCCGTTCGCAGTACCAACGTAATTGGGCTGTTTTGATTAATGTTAACGGACTGAATCAGAGATCAGCCAGACTGTTACCACTTCAACTACTGGAAAGGCTACCGCTCCTCTTTAGGAACCACAGACCTCTCCACAGATACCTCTACGATGTGGCTTTGTGGGGGGACAGCGCATACCAACTCAGAAATAATTTGTATCAACAGCGATTCATTCGTCTGTTGCAACAGAAGTAATGTTCCCTGTACTTTACAAAAGGCTATTGGCGTGAAATCGGTACCGCTTTTGCGCAGCATTGCGCTCCAGTGGAGCGTCGTGCGGTCCTTGGCACGGATCTGGGGAGCAGGCGGTACTTCTGAGCCTTGACCCACACCCGCGCCGCCTCCGACGGTGCAGACCACTGCACATTCCACAGCGGCTGAAGTCATCTGCAGCCGGCTTAACCTGTCGCCTGCGTCTGGCGCGAAAGGAAGAGCTGTGCTCTTCCCACATACCGGAATTATGGATCCACCACTGGTTCTTGGAATTCATTGCGAGATCAGAGCTTCTAACCTCCCACAAACTGTTTGTAGCTGACAATTAAAACAACTGGCAGTCACGTTATCGTGCTGTGAACCCTCGTCCACTTAAAAATTGATTGTGTTGATGAGAGGGGCATTTAGAATATTAATAATCGTTAAGATATGCTTCCTACTAATCTGAATTAGAAATCTGTCCATTAGAAAACGTTGTTCTTGATGTCTCCGTTCTTTAAGAGATTCCTCGCTTTAAGAGGTTTATTGGATTCCGGGCCACTTCACGTTCTCTTACAAACTAAACGTTTCAGTCTAGTTTTCCCATTGCTTTAAAAATGTGCGTCTTGTGTCAACGACTACTCTACATTGCGAACATTGGCACTTTAGCGTAGTTCTGCGTTTTACACACACTACCTGTGTCTGCTGCACTTAGTCCAAAATCAAATAGTTGCAAAACGAGCTCACGATTGACGTTCTCGAGCGTTTGAATGATTGACTACATTCCATTTTCCTACATAACATCTTTAGTTTCGTACTTAGTACTTTGTTTTGGTCCATATTAACAATCGTTGGTTTTTTTCAATAAACAGATAACCTGATACAAATATTATTGAATTTATACGTCATTTAGTTAAATTCTGTAGCACCCATGCCAACATTCCCATGAGTAATTTCTGAAATATTTCAATTTTAGTGATTCCGTGTTTCAGACAATAATTAATCGTCGTCAGTACTGCAGATGAATGTGACATTAATAATAATTACATTATAGTTCATAGTTTTTAGGAAAACATTAAGTGGAGAGCTAGTTTTCTAAAATATTTAAGTTTTGAATATAGGATACCGATCATATTTGGTTATGAAAAAGCACAGTTATCAGAACAGGACTCTATTTTTCGTGGAATGCAGGTTTGTGAATGAACACTAATAGTACGCGAAAGGTGTCAAAGAACTTAGATATATCAAATACACAGCCACAGCACAAAGGGCCCGCTAGTAACCATATCTTCTACATCAAAATAAATCAAGCACCAAGCCCAGTTTCATTACAAGCTCTATGTGAAGCACAACGGCTTTCCTGTTGCGTCTCCGATTGGACCTATTTCTTTTCTTTACGACATCTGCAGCCGCTGATGCAAACGCAGTATGTCAGTTTCGGTCTAAAATCTATTGCCCTACAATAAAAGCTGTGCAGGTGAGGCAAAATTTGTAAACTGCGTTTATATAATCGGCAGAATTATGCACGATGAAGAAAATTTGACCATCCATACTGGTCCAGGTGAGCTGGAATACATTGAAGTATCAACGCACTTAATTGAAGGACTTCTACTACATTTCGTTAATTATTTTCTTCAGATACCACTTGAAAATGGAATTGTGGGTCTAAAGTCGGCGTTCGTTGAGCATTTCAGTTACCCCCTGTGCCGACTCAATAGACTGTCCTGAATCGCGCAACTCCTCTTTGAATGTATTCCACCTCTTATGTTAATCCAACTTTCTAAATGTTTCCAGACCGACAAACGGTAACTATGGGTTCGTCGAACGGGAGTTTCGTAACCGGCCTCTTTCATGAGTGAATCAAACTTCCGTGATTACCTTCTTAATGGCTAGATGTATCTGGTTGTGACGTAAATCAGATCAGACGTACACTTCTAAACACTTAACGGATGTGACTTATTTCCGTGACTTTCCGTTCATGCATTCAAACGGTACCATCCACGCTTTGCCCCACGCCCTTCCAGAATATTGTAAGAATTTTCTGTTTATGTTCATAACCAATTAATCTGTTCTGCTTAATTTCGCTGACTTGAAGTAAAAGTAGCTAATGGGGATTAGTGAATAGATATACACTGACTTGAAATATCAATGAAAGTACACTCATAAACGCTGAACTCGAATGTAAGGAAAATTTTGTGGTTAATGAAAATTTATACCACACAGGGAATCGAATTTGCGATCAGTCACCGTAACCATTGGGCTGTCTGAACACGCTTCCAGGCCTGAATTAAATCTTATTCACTCATGATTCCAATTATTACTTCCGAACAAACATATGATTCTCCGTTTTGGAACAGAACCACCAGAGGAACGGGCATGGAGGAGGACCGTGGCATACCGTACCCTATCGAAATGAAGAACCCTCTGTTTGTTCAGAAGTAATGGAGGAAAACCGGGGACAGTATAAGTTTGAGTCATGCCTCGAGACGTTCTCAGATAGCATTATGGCCAAGTAGACTGCTCGTGAAAAGCAGGAAATTTGGATCCGAATCCCAATCAGGTGCAAATATTCAGCTGAAGATTGTAAATGGGAAGCGCTGAAAGTGCCATAAGGGGACGTGCTATGGTTAATAACTCAATACAGTCTAGAAGTACCAGAGAAACTACCTTGTACTTCAAAACGGCTTCACTAAATTGAGCAGTGTGTAAGTTCCTTTGTACGTAACCTCAGGAACACTCAATTTGCCGGAAGTGTCTGACCACGGTGATGAACATGCTGTAACCTGTTTCTCTCCCACTTCCCTACAGGCAAAAAGCAGCAGCACCTTTACTTCATTTAAGTTACTTTCGATATTGTCTTTTTTTGTGCTATGGTTTTTGTGCTGTGGTTGAAAGGAAAGGCAAGATTGTAAACATAGAGAAGTATACTAACGAGAAGAACACGGCAAGGGCCACTACCCGGTTTCTCAGGAACTTCGTCAGTGGGAGAGGAGTCAGAATCAACGAACATGCGTCTCGACCTATACGTAGATATTCGACCGTTTCTGAAAAAAAAAAAACGACGGTCAAAGTTTTCGAGGCACTTTATGTGCCTTTCATCGCGCGATATTCTCAGACGAAATGGCTCAGTGGCTAGCGTCGCGGTTTCTTAATTCTGCGCCCCGTGTTTGAAACCTGATTATTGTTTTCATTTATTTTTATATGTACTGTTTTCATTTCTCTTCCCACGTGCGCAGAAGGTTACTAAATGAATGTTAATCAGATTAGACGATAAAGGGGCGTTATATTAATTGTAAAATTACATCCCATTTTACAATAAGTGTCACATTTATTGTATAGAATGTGTGTATATGATAATTTGAGAGGTTACAGTCTTTATAAATTTTCATATTCTGATGTTTCATATCAATTCTTATGTTAACTCTTATATTTTATTCATATGTTTATTGGCTTGGAAGATATGGTGCATTCACTTGGATGATACCGATCGTAGAAACATTGAAAAGACAGGTATTTGAAATACGACGAACATCACCCGAAGGCGTTGAAACTGCATGATCTTCCCATTCTAGGAAATATTCCTCGCCTTCCATTGACCAACAAGTGAAGTGCTCCAAAAAAAAAAAAAAAAAAAAAGACGGATGACCTATTAGCCGTGGTCGATTTTCTTGAAGTGAGATGCAGGGAATTTCATTTCTCGTAGTGTCAGTGAGGAATAAGTGGGGTGATGCTGTGCACATTCAGCAGTTCCGTGGAAGGGGATCATGGCACGTACACATTCACCTAAATTTCCATTTATAATTCTAAATTCATTACACTTTGGTGACACTTTTCTAGTCAGACATGAAAAATTTGTACTAAGGCCAGGATTCGAACCAGGGTCTCCTGCTATGTAGGGAGATGAACTAACCACTACGCCACCCTGGAGAGCCTCTGCAATGCTGTACGAATTCTGGCCCGGGGGGGGGGGGGGGGTGGAGGGAGAACCAAGTGGGCTGAGAATGTGGCGTGAATAGGAATTTGGATTGAGGAAGAGGGTGCGGGAGGTTAGTCTGTGCAGTGTGCAAAGCGACTATGGTAGGGTTGTGTAGTTTTAAGGCATCTGCCTAATCGGCGGGAGATCAAGGTTCGAATCCTGGCCTTGATACAACTTGTTCGCCTCGGTCTGCATATATACATCATAGATGTGTGATACTTGGAAAGGTCGCTGGTACCATATAATATGGAAAAAAGTTTGTAATTCGAATGTCATCGTTTTTTTCTGTTTTTTCGTGTTCTCCATTTCGCACTTCCAGTGGTCCCCATTTCCTATTGACAACTGCCACAACACATTCATTACTTTCTTCTGTGTTGGCTGTACCGTGTAGTCTAGACGGCAGTAGGTGATCGGGAAGCGCAGACACGGGCCCGGCACGCGCTGGCGCCGGTTGCTGGGGACAAGGCTTGCTAATGAGTCACGGAGCGGACGCCATCTGCATGCGGATGCTCCGCTACAGACGGGAAGCCGGTTTCCAGACGGCCCGTGGACCTTAGCTGCCAGCTGCAGGCGCCTGATGGCGCTCCTTACGGGATGGTGTGCAGCATTCTAATCGACACTCTGATCACCAATGCAGCAGCCAAGACGAATCCGCCTTCCTTCAGCATGCAACTCCAGCAATTTAATACGTTTAGCTGACGAGATAGTTCTCACTCAGAGGTTATCGACAAACATTTATCTAAAAAAAAGTTAATACTCAATTGTGCTTTTTTCTCAGCGTGATTGCTGGAGGATATGTTTACAGCCGACGTGATGATTTCATTTTTCTGTGCAGTGTTCGTAGAACGAAAGTGACAGTGAACGTGCACACCAAATTCGTGTAATAGGGCCTCTGTTATTCCCAGTATACATAAACAATTTCACCATTACGATTGTTCGCTGATGTAGCTGATACCGCCCAAAACAAAGAAAAAGAAATCGATAATACACGATTACAAGATTAGTGACAAGGATCTGGATCACGTCACATTTAAGTATGTAGGGTTGTAGGTTGGCCCGGAGTTTCAGTGGCAAAATGCCAGACTGCCAATCCAAAGGTCTCAGGTTCGATTCTCAGTTCGTCTTAGCATTTTTCTGTCATTTATCGCTTCTTACACCTCCGGTAGTGTTTTTTAATTTGAAAAATACCGACTTGTGCCATGGTTTGTGGTCCACTTTTAACTGTAGGTCCGTCTATAACTGGCTGTATGAGTTAGTTCAAAGTTCTGAGGAAGGCAACGGCGTGCTGCCTGCATTAGGGCCATGGCAAGTAAATCTCTTCGTTGCAGAAATCAACCTTCGGTTTGATGACAGTTTTACCTGTACTTAAAAGCTGTATGAAACGGGACAAACACGTCATACCAGTATCACGAAAAGCTAATTTCCGTTAGCCTTGGGATACAAGACGCTATTGCGACCGATTCAGGGTTTGGACTTCGGAGTCCTTACTAGGTAGCCATGATCATAGAAATGGAACGAGTTCAAAGCCGCGTTGCTGAAAGAGTAAGGGGCCGGTGTATACGAGTATATACTGAGAACTCAGTTGGGAGTTGATTTCTTTTTTTTTTTTTTTTTTTTTTTTTTTTTTTTTTTTTTTTTTTTTTTTTTTTTTTTTTTTTTTTTAAGGAAATCGATACGGTTCTCCAAAATCCCTATTGGGTCAATTTACAGATTCAGTATCCGCGGAAGAACGTGTGAAAATTTTACTGACGCCACCGTTTATCTCGTTTATAAATGCAGACAGTAAGATAAGAGAGTTAAACATGACAGTTGTTTGTCTTTCGCTCAGTATGCAATGATAATAAGACAGAAGATCATTAATATTGCCACGGAGAGTATTCGCCACCATGGACTGTACAGTGGACCGTGAAGTATACGTATGTAAATTTAGACATAAACATGGATAAAATAACAGTGACAGTAACTTAGGGAAGGGGCCGTGCCATTTCGCTGTAACCACTTTTGGCAGCGAAGGCGTAGCAACAGCTGTATGTTTCTGTGATAGCAATGTTTATGCTCCCCTGGTCAGCGTGTTGCATTGAATTTGTTGTCCGCCATCGTGATATCCTTACCACTTTCTTATTAGCTGCGACTGAGTCTGATTACGACAAGATACCTGAACCGTATTAGTAATGAGACAGAAGTAGTCAGATGGTGTGGCTAGGCCAGTTCTCTGTTTGTTGTTGTGGTAACTCTCTTGTAGACATTTAGCTCCCAGTCACTTCGGAATTGCGATCAAGGTATGCACTACCTCATCGTAAGTGTTGCGGACACCTATCAGTGGACATTAATATACACTCCTGGAAATGGAAAAAAGAACACATTGACACCGGTGTGTCAGACCCACCATACTTGCTCCGGACACTGCGAGAGGGCTGTACAAGCAAGGATCACACGCGCGGCACAGCGGACACACCAGGAACCGCGGTGTTGGCCGTCGAATGGCGCTAGCTGCGCAGCATTTGTGTACCGCCGCCGTCAGTGTCAGCCAGTTTGCCGTGGCATACGGAGCTCCATCGCAGTCTTTAACACTGGTAGCATGCCGCGACAGCGTGGACGTGAACCGTATGTGCAGTTGACGGACTTTGAGCGAGGGCGTATAGTGGGCATGCGGGAGGCCGGGTGGACGTACCGCCGAATTGCTCAACACGTGGGGCGTGAGGTCTCCACAGTACATCGATGTTGTCGCCAGTGGTCGGCGGAAGGTGCACGTGCCCGTCGACCTGGGACCGGACCGCAGCGACGCACGGATGCACGCCAAGACCGTAGGATCCTACGCAGTGCCGTAGGGGACCGCACCGCCACTTCCCAGCAAATTAGGGACACTGTTGCTCCTGGGGTATCGGCGAGGACCATTCGCAACCGTCTCCATGAAGCTGGGCTACGGTCCCGCACACCGTTAGGCCGTCTTCCGCTCACGCCCCAACATCGTGCAGCCCGCCTCCAGTGGTGTCGCGACAGGCGTGAATGGAGGGACGAATGGAGACGTGTCGTCTTCAGCGATGAGAGTCGCTTCTGCCTTGGTGCCAATGATGGTCGTATGCGTGTTTGGCGCCGTGCAGGTGAGCACCACAATCAGGACTGCATACGACCGAGGCACACAGGGCCAACACCCGGCATCATGGTGTGGGGAGCGATCTCCTACACTGGCCGTACACCACTGGTGATCGTCGAGGGGACACTGAATAGTGCAGGGTACATCCAAACCGTCATCGAACCCATCGTTCTACCATTCCTAGACCGGCAAGGGAACTTGCTGTTCCAACAGGACAATGCACGTCCGCATGTATCCCGTGCCACCCAACGTGCTCTAGAAGGTGTAAGTCAACTACCCTGGCCAGCAAGATCTCCGGATCTGTCCCCCATTGAGCATGTTTGGGACTGGATGAAGCGTCGTCTCACGCGGTCTGCACGTCCAGCACGAACGCTGGTCCAACTGAGGCGCCAGGTGGAAATGGCATGGCAAGCCGTTCCACAGGACTACATCCAGCATCTCTACGATCGTCTCCATGGGAGAATAGCAGCCTGCATTGCTGCGAAAGGTGGATATACACTGTACTAGTGCCGACATTGTGCATGCTCTGTTGCCTGTGTCTATGTGCCTGTGGTTCTGTCAGTGTGATCATGTGATGTATCTGACCCCAGGAATGTGTCAATAAAGTTTCCCCTTTTTTGGGACAATGAATTCACGGTTCTTATTTCAATTTCCAGGAGTGTAGTGTGTGACCACCCTTCGCCTTTATGACTGTATGAACTCTGCTGGGAGCACCCTCAATGAGGTGTCTGAATATTTGCACATGAATGGCAGCCCGTTCTTCTTCAAGAGCCGAAACTAGATAAAAAGGCAGCGATATTGGACTCCGAGGTTTGGAGCGAAGTCGGCATTCTAACTCATCCAAAAGGTGTTTCATTGGCTTCAGGTCCGAACTCCGAGCAGACCTGTCCATTTCAGAAATGTTGTTGCCCACAAACCGTTGCCTCACAAATGCCGCTCTGTGAGAGGCTGCGTTGCCGTGCTACCATCGTCTCCGAATTGTTCCTCTGTTTTACGCAGTACATAATTCTGTAAAACATGTTCATATTCTTCCACATTTTGGGTTTTATAAAGCGCAACAAGGGGCCATACCGTAACCGCGAAAAACACACCCATACCGTAACACCATCTCCTCTGTACTCCGCTGTTGGCACTACACATGATAGCAGGTGAAATTCTACAGGCATTCGCCAGACCCAAACACTTTCATCGGATTGCCACAGGGTACAGCGTCATTCATCACTCCAAATCACTGGCTTCCTGTCATCCACCGTCCAGTGGCTCGCTCTTCACACCACCTCAAGCGTCATTTAGCACTGATTAAAGAAATGTGTGGCTTACAAGGAGCTGCTGGCGCACTGTACCCATTTTCTTTAACTCCCTACGCACGTCATTGTGCTACCTGGACTGCTCGTAGCAGGCTGAAACTCAAGAATGATTCCTTCCGCTGATGTCATGCAGTTTTTTACAACCACCATCCAAACGCTCGAATGCCCAATCGGTTAGTACATTGGAGTCTGCCTTGTTGTTTAGCTGTGGTTGTTCCTTCGCGTTTCCACTTTCCAGTCAGATCACCAAAAGTCTGCTTGGGCTACTGTGGAAGGGTTGCAACGTCCCTGACGGATTTGTTACTCAGGTGACGTCCAACTACTAGTGCGCGTTACAAGTCACTGAGCTCTGTTGACCTGCCCACTCTGCTGTTCCTGCTTCTCTGCTAATAACACAATACTATCGGCGTCATTTCATACTGGCGGGTCCACCCCTCGGCATCTAGCGGCCAGTTCCGCATTACGTAGAGGTGTCTGCGTACTTTTTAATCAGATAGTGTAGGTGCTGCGAGCGATGATCTTAATGTTTTGTCTACTGCGTGGACTCTGATGGAACAGTGAGGTGATCGGGGAGAGAAGAGCAGGGCTTAACACCCATGGAGGCGACCATGTCATTGAAGACGTGAGGTACTGTTGGTGTTGCGCTGAAATGTATAGCAGAATTGGATTTGAGCCTGCTATGCTCTCTAAAACCCATTTGTTTTCAGGCGACTCGATATTTACCGGCTCTGACGGATGAGAGATCAATAAATTGAGTTCAGACCCTGTTCATAACGATTCTCCATATGTGACGCCAGCAAAAGCTATAAAACAGGCATGGAATTTTCAGTGTAAACAACGCTTGTGGTTCGGCTCTTAATACCGTCACACCGGTCATTTCATTCGTCATGGCAGGCAAACACCATGGGAATATCTACTCGACGGAAATAAACATACGCGCATCGAATGGCATAGCTGACTACGAGAGTAAAACTCTGTTATAAACAGGGCCGGTACGACAATTACTCATTAATCTTATGGCTAAGCAGTGAAGATATATAAACGTTCGGAGCCCCTAGGCTGCAGAGATTCAATGCTCAGCTCGACTGGGAACCCTAAAACATTTCGCCGTTCCACTAAAAGTTTGGTGCGAGGTGCATTCAGTGTCGTGCACTCTTTCATCAGTTAGTGCATCCTTGGCAACGCTTTGCAAAAGTTCAGTAGCAGTGCTTCTGAAATCGAAGACCCAATTTCTCTTTGATTCCTCATTGTTCATGATGGTAGTTCCAATTTTCATTAACATATAAAATAAGTATGGAAAATTCAAGTGCAAGATTGCAAGCACTGGAATGCGAAGAATATGTGAACGCCCCTCTAACATTTAAAAAAACTGACAGTACATCAGTATTTTATGATAGTGCTCTGGATAAGACGCGTACCGACTGTGAAATGCTGTCTTTGTCTGGGACCTATATTTCGGGTATATTTCTGGACGTCCAACTTCGAAATGTTTCACAGTTGGATAGACAGAACCTATTGTAATAAAAACTGCAAACGTGAATATTATTTCCTTAACATTATCTCCGCTTGTTTTTTTTCTGTGCCAAAGTGTGTCCGATGGAGTTTCAGTTTTGTTACAATGTAACATCCGTGTTTCGCTCGGTAAAAAATGGTTCAAATGGCTCTGAGCACTATGGGACTTAACATCTATGGCCATCAGTCCCCTAGAACTTAGAACTACTTAAACCTAACTAACCTAAGGACATCACACAACACCCAGTCATCACGAGGCAGAGAAAATCCCTGACCCCGCCGGGAATCGAACCCGGAACCCGGGCGCGGGAAGCAAGAACGCTACCGCACGACCACGAGCTGCGGACTCGCTCGGTAAAGCTGGGTACTAAACAGTCGGCGTTTTTTGAGTGATTGATAATCTTTTTGGCTTCGGTTCTAATTTTTTTCAGAGAAATCAGAGTGTATGAAGGAAAGTGATAGATTTACACACACACACACACACACACACACACACACACACACACACACACACACACACCTGTTACCGACTTCCAAACAGTGAAATAATAGCATAAAGAAGTATTTATTAACGTTTTCGCGAATTAATTTAAACGCTCTAAGAATAATAATGGGCATAGTTCCTACCCTAAATGAGGAGTGAGGGGTGCAAGAAAACAGAAAAATGTTGTGAAAGTGCATTGTCACAAGGAAGGGAAGAAATTTGAAAATTCAATTCCTTTGACAAGTGCAGATGAAGTGAATGTTACACAAAGTAGTACGTACAAGTGTGAACATTTAGTGAGAGAGTTGAAAATTCCGGTAGTTCCACAGCATGGCCATGCATATTCATACCGTGTGGGCAACGTGGCTTTTGCGGTGAAAGCGTCCCCTCCGTCCCAGTTACGCCCACAGCTAAGTGTAAATGGCTTGTGGATAACTGTTTGCCGGCGTAAGAATCTACAGTTCGGACAAGAGGCGAAGCACGGCTTACCGGTACAAATGCAATCTTTCAGATTTAAAAATAAGCAAGTTTTTTTTTGTCGAAATTTTAAACGGACAGATCAGCAGAAAAAGTTCCTTCTTCTTTGCCATCACAGATGGTTCTTAGTTTATCTTGGACGTAGGTGTTACCTAAATTGAAATTAAGGTGCTGTTTGTACTGTTCAGTAATGATCTTAGTTAACATTGAAATGTGGAACAGCGGTCCTGGTCGTTTCTCCGTCCGATTGTTTGATCAATGAGTGTAAGTATGTAGTCTATAACCGGATGAAAATTAAACGCGTACATCGATTCGTAATATACCGCAGATGCCGTGAACAAAAGGCTGTACCTAGTAGCTGGAAAAGCACACAAATATCACCTGAGTCTACAAGAATGGTAGCAGAATGGATCAACAAAACTAGCGCCCAATACCACCTCCATGCCAACCAGCAAGAGTTCCGAAAACATCGCTAATTCTTAGCTCAACTTGAACTTTTTTCACTTGATTTCCGACAATCATTTGACCCAGAATCTCGCCAGTGTTTATTGACAAAAGTACGATTGTATGAGACCTCAAACTTAATTTGTGACGGGGTTGAGGGTTTCGTAGTAGGGAGGACGCAGCAGAATCGTAGAAGTAACATCAGATAGTCTAAAGGAAGTATATTTGGACCCTTATTATTGATGTGTATTAATGACCTTGCAGACAATATCAATAGTAACATTAAAGTTTCCACAGATGATGCAGTTACGAATGATGATATACTTTCTGACAACTGCACAAAATTCCCTCTGGTCTCGATAGAATTTTAAAGTGCTGCAGAGGTTGGTGGCTTGTTTTAAACGTTCAGAGATATAAAACTGCGCACTTCGTAAAATGTAGGGAAGTATACTGTTGTGTAAAAATTAATGGTGACAGTAACATTCGCATGACATTTCGCTGCCAAGTAACATAGCTCGATGAAATTTGGACTATAAAATAGAAAGAACTGGTGCAGTATAGTACAAAAGGTAAATGAAAGAAGTACGAACAAAAATGATACTTTTATTCAAATACAATAATTAAACTGAAGTTACCGCGATTGATTGTTGTCCCCTGGACAATACAAAAGACGGAACGTGGTACTTAATAGGATGTGTGATACCCATGGGCGACGGCACATGTTCTGCAACGTGCTCCGATGTGTACACAAGTTTGGGAAGGAGTCCGTGTGGTAAAGGCGTTCCATTCCTCTACCAACGCTGTTCACAATTGCTGGATCGTCGTTGGTGCTTGTGGACGTGCTGCAGTAAGTTCAAAATGTTCAAATGTGTGTGAAATCTTATGGGATTTAACTGCTGAGGTCATCAGTCCCTAAGCTTACACACTGCTTAACCTAAATTATCCTAAGGACAAACACACACACCCATGCCAGAGGGAGGACTCGAGCCTCCTCCGGGACCAGCCTCACAGTCCATGACTGCAGCGCCTTAGACCGCTCGGTTAATCCCACGCGGCGTGCTGCAGTAAGCTTCCCCATTGCATCCCACATGTGCGCTATGAGATTCACAGGGGATATTGAACGGAAATAAAGAAGGGCGGAACAAATGGTCACGAAGGTTTGAGTCGTGGCAGAGCGTCACGGGAATCTTGAAAAGCTTTAACTGGCAGACGTTTGAAGACAGGCACCAGTTACGCAACGAAAGCCTACTTACAGAATTTCAAGAATCAGCATTAAATGGTTAATTTAGAGATGCTCATCATTCCCTACGTATTTCTCCCGTAGGAGCCGCGGAGACAAGATTAGACTAATTCCAACGCACACACACGTCACCCTGTCGTTCTTCGCGCGCTCCATACGATATTGGAACTGGAAGAAACTGTTAAAAGTGTAGGCATTTGCTAAGCAGTTGAGACTGGTTTGCGCTATAGAAGTGTAAATGAAGAAATAAGCAGCTGGCTATATTTGAATCATCTTATTTCTTATTTATGTGTAACCACCGTGTTGTGAGAAATCCCAGCGATTGTCTCCATACTAGATTACTTCTGAGTAAACTTTGTTTTTTCTTGTTTAGTCATTTTCTAGGTTGCTTTGTATACTAGTCGAACAAAGATAATCAGTAACATGGTAACTAACAAAAATATTCATATAAGGTGTAGTGTTTGTTTCAGTTCCGTTAGGACTGCTTGTGTGAAATTCCAAACTGCAATGCTACCTCGTAGCTAGTTACGATCCTTGAAGTTTCGAAAACAGCGGTATAGAAAATCAAAACGTTAGCATTGCTGCAGCAGGCATCCTGGCGCGAATATAACAGTACATGTCTGGGACTCCTGGGAAGATGGCAGTGGAGTAGTGAGGCAGCATCAAACTACTTGAGTCCTCCAGCGTTTGTGGGCGAGAATTCATTGAATTCGACCCGAATACCGAGAGGTAGGTTCTTCGGTGCTCCTAAATAACGACATCCCAGTCCACAAATCAGAGACATTGCACGAGCTTTTCAGATGGATCGCAGTGCTGGATCACCCACCGTATTCAGTATGACGCAATTAATGACATGCAAGAATGTTGTACTGCGGTGCTAAATGCAACTCCAGAAAGGACTACGGTGGCTGTTTAAAAACGCTTTGAAAATCATTTCAGCTGTGTATTGTTTTGTTTGATAAATACAATGATTTTGTGAACATAATCTCTGAACTATTTTTCATAGACAAACAACAGTTTGCACTGGCCTTTGATTTCCTAGTGTACTCATTTGCTGAGTAGCATTGAAACTATATACTTTTCCATCATATTCCACCGCGTAACATTGAGGAGTGCCGCATGTCTATTCGAACGGATTGTGGCAGCAGCTATCCTTGTTAGCTTATGAGTGGGGCACTCCAGTGAACGGAAACCACCTGCCAAAGTCGGCATTTGGCTGCAACCTTGGCGGCGTCTGTCCGATGCCTTATAGAGGTCGGAGTCGGCAGCAGCAGCAGCCCACCCACTTGAGAACCTGTCCACACTACCCGACTTCTAAGGAGCGTGCGTCATTCTTCCGCAAAGGTAATAGACAGGAAGCGCCTCGCTCAGATGCTTTTCTTTTGAGTTCAAGACGGAGAAGACGTCACAAATGCGTAGCTGTAAGCTTCCGAATTCTGTTGTACATAGGTGGAATCTGCAAGGTGAGCATCAGAGAGAGAGAGAGAGAGAGAGAGAGAGAGAGAGAGAGAGAGAGAGAGAGAGAGAGAGAAATTTTGTATGTCATAGCCTTCTGACTGGTTTGATAAGACCCTGCACGAATTTCTCTCCCGTGCCAATCATGTCATTTCCGCTTGGGTAAGCTGACTGTATCTGCGGTAACCTTCAGTGTCACCTTCCATTTTATACAGTGATAGACTAAATTTGGATATGTAAAGTAACATGTTAATGAACCCTGTACCCAAACTCCGGTGTATATAACAGTTTGATTTTTTTTTCTCTCTGTAGTGGACGAAGTGACGTATTTTTTCTGACATTCATCCGACATTCCTTAGCAAACCCTATCAGTTTGTCCACAGAATTCTCTGTCACCCTGTGTAAAGAAATCCTGACCTGCATATGACTTAGTGACCGTGAAAACATAACAAGAAGGAAGAATGCTTCTGTAACGGAAATTCATTTAAAAACAAATGGACGTAAGATGTGCGAAGGAATAACGAATACCACGGTTTTGGTTTCATTTACCTGGAGCTTTCGACGTCGCACAATGGCACGGCACTTAGAGTTACCATCTGCCGAGCTAGCTGCTGACTCACTGTGAAATATTACTTGCGTCACAGTGAACAGATGGTCTCCACATTTTTAGAGAGCTGTCGCTCTCCCGGAAGGGGGCAGCGGTTGGGTGGGTCTGTTCCTACAGTGCGAGGCAAATTCACGAGGCACGGTCATTTTATTATCCCTCCATTTTCCGTTGGTTCTTCTAGAAACAAATACTCAGCAGTTTGAAAAAGAAACTGTGGAAAGATGTTTTTTTGGGTATCGTGCATGATAGCAATGTTTATTGAGTGCGATTTTTTTGAAACTGTGCCTACTCTTCGTCCTCTGGTCGAAAGTAGTGTCAGGGACCGACGTCACGAAATTGATGCTCTACGTCCCAATAACTTGATTAATTGCAAGAGTTTATCGTTGTTTTAATGAATCGATAAAGCCTACTTTGGCATGATTGCCTTCTTCAGATTATCTGTGCAGTGGCAATCACGCCAAAATAGGCCTGTAGTAATAAACAATATAGTCAAACACAGCAGCGTCTTGGTCTCATAACACATATCGGGCCCAGATGAGTACTAATCAATGACTGTTGCACGTGCCACATAAGAACGATGAAAGATCTTATATAATACTTGTAAATAATAGATTTCAGCTAGCAGTCGTCCTTTTTAAATTTATTGGCAGATCTAGATTTCAACTAGAAACTAGACATTCTCAGTGCAATATCATTTTTGATCAATGCATGTAATGCCTGTTCGTCGGGCTTCTTCCACAGTTCTTTGAATATGTAATAAGTAAAAATGTGTAGACACTCTTGCGACACATCCGTGGATTACCTTGCCTTCAATTACTCCGGGAGAGATTAAGAAGTCAAATTTCATAGCGTTCACATACTCGTACACCATCCACTGCGCAGGCCACATTTAGAAGCAGGTGATTTAAGAAGGCATTAGCATCCATTACTATTGGCCTCAACACACACATGATTGCATGCCATCCATATGGGTGTCTGAGGATGGCACTACGTTATTCTGCAATGAAAATATGAATTTCATAAATGTAGATTGCGGAGTGGAATATTCCTGACATATTAGGAGTAAATGCAACTGAACGCTTAAGAGCTCCGACAAAATGGACCTCGAAGAAAGTCCTCTGTGCAAGGGTTCCATTTTACTTGTACCGGTGTGATGGCCTGGCATATATTCTACGAGACTGTATTGAGCTCCACATTGAATTTCTGGAGCGTGAATGAACGGGAGACGCGAGACAATGGACTGTACTGGATGTCGACGGCGTTTGGAGGATTGCAACTTGCTTTTCCGTACACGTAGCTCGTACGTCAAGGAAGCTGTAGAGGTGGAATTCCAAGGTCCTGACCGCGTTCCACCCGTAATGGCAAATTGTTCATCGCAAGGCAACAGGCGCAACTTCAACTTGCCGTGTGACCGGTTGAATAAGTTGAGGGGTGTGGTCTTTCGGCGACCAGCCAATATATTTTCTCCAATGATCATTTATAGTAAGCTTAAAACTCATAATCACACTAGTTGGAACAAGTCAGAGGACATCTCGTCGATAGGTAGTCTTTTGGTAAGAAGTTATTTTCGGTGTTTATGCCGGACCCATTTGTATTGCTATAAACATTTTTATTGTGCGTGAGGTTAGGCGCGTTTGGCATAAACAAAATGCTTCGGTTTGTTCTAGATGTTTCAGTATCCACAAAATCACAGTGTATAATTTAATATCGATCCACACGAAGTGGCTCACTGCATTTGATAAAGATCCGAATGTCAGTCAAGCGTTATTGTAAAAATGATTAGCGATTCACTCATTTTCGATACATTTTAGAGTCTCAGGAGCATCTAACTCTTGCTTTTACGAACTGCGGTTACGATTTATGTCTCGACGTTTTACCGTTAAAATTCCGACTTACTGGGAGTTCCCGTTTTCATGTGTCTATTTGAAAGTTGTTAAACACAACAGCCAGACTTCATGCTCTGCTTTTCATTAAATGCTTCTTGTTGTTACCTACGTGATCTGTACTTCCATGTCTGTCTATACGTGATTCAACTTAACGTCTGTATTTTCTCCTAAACATATGCTCTGTAAGACACTGCTGCGTGTTGCTCCGGACCTAACGAGGATAGAACACACAGTATCTAACAGTCACAATATAACAATATACCATCGAAAATCCATTTGCATAGACGGACAGTTTTGGAACTTGCGTTCTCTTATGAATGAAGAACTTTCCCGTTTCAGGCCTAGGAAGCACGATATTCGTCGCGAAATTACTTCAGCCGCTACATTAGCTTGTAAGGAAACTAATGGTTCTTCGTAAGTATGATGGCGCGCATTGATACGTTATGTTTTGTGTATTGGGCACAGGTGTTCGTATTTTCTCTTCGGTATTCCACTCAGGAAGGGAAGTATGCCACGGCGTGAGGCAAACCTAGATGGAGTCTCGAGATATGGGGACTGGTCGTTGTGTCCGCGCCACCGCTTGGGCAATAGAAGCGATGAGACGCCAGCTAAATGTAGGCGTTGAGAATGAGGGGCCCGGTAGACGGACGAATGGACGCGAAACATTCCACAAAACTTAATCCCCGTAGTTCTTTAAGCAGCCGCGCTCGCTCATCTTCAAACCCGGAAGTCTTCCTGAAAGTAGAGAGTCTAATATCAAAACGATCCTCTTTAAAACGAGAAAATTATTCTCTTGCCGCGTTCTGCCCAATGGTATTATCCCCACATATTGCTCAAATGTTTCTGGCTGCCTTCGCTGCTGTCACCACTCTATTGAACTCAAACAGAAGAATATGTCGACGATGCGCGTTCCTGCCGTCCGTTTGAGCTCACCACAGAGGAAACCATTGACAAAGTCCATGATATGGTAATGCAAGACCGCCAAATAAAGGTTCGTGACATTGCTGAGACTGTAGGCTCCTCAACTGAGCAAGTGCATAATATCCTTCATGGAGAATTTACTGTGAAGAAGTAGTGTGCGAGGTGGCTGCCGCAATTGCTCGCAGCCGACCAAACGCGCATCCAGCACATGTCAGCACAATATCTGGCGATGTTTAATTCCAGCCGGGAAGAGTTTTTTGCGGCGGTTTGTGACCTTGGTTGAAAACTGGATCCATCATTATACACCAGGGTCAAAATGGAGGACAAAGGCTTGTGAAAGCGCACCGAAGAAAAGAACATTTTGTCAGTTTGTAAGGTGATTGCCTCTATTTTTTTTGGGGTTCCCAAAGAATAATCGTGACATATTACTTGGAAAAAGGCAGAAACCATAATTGGACATTGGCAGAAAAAGGGCATAAGGTTGGCACGCAAAAAAGTGCTCCTTCGTCAGGGGAAAGCACCGTCCCACACATCAGCAATATCAATGGCGAAAATGCATGAATCTGGCCTTAAATGTGTTCCACATCCACTCTATTCACCACACTTAGCACCAAAAGACTTCTTCCTGTTCCCTAACTTGCAACTACGGCTTGCTGGGGAGAAATTTTCATCAAGTCAACGAGTATTTGCGGAGCTCGACAAAACATTTTTCTTTTGGGATAAAAAAGTTGGAGGATCGCTGGACCAAGTGTGTAGCCCTCAAAGGAGATCATGTCGAGGAATTACATGAGTTGTTAACGAAACATTATTCTTGCTATTTTACCAAACTTATCAAACCACCCTGCTAGATCACTAAAATGTTTAGTGTCGTTAACCCTCCTGAGCAGGCATAATTTCGACTTCCGACCATCGAGATTCAGTTATTTCGGTCGATTGCAGGAGTAATCGCCTAGAAAAGCCACGGCCTCTTTTCTTCATCGGTTCTGCCTCATCTGAGCTTGTCTTTCGTCTCTTTAGTGTCAACTGTAACCTCCGTCCATTTTCGTTAAGCAGCTTCGGGAGAGACCGTTTACACATCAACAGTGACAGATTAATTTCGAGGCCTCAGATATGTGCAATTTAGAACACGTTCTCGTAGTCCGTTCATAGTGATCGCCTAAAATATTAGACCAAGTGTAAAAGTCTGTGATTAGATTTAAAGTTATTTCTCTAGATTTTCGACGTGTTGGAGAGCCACTACTTGCTAGAAACCACCACGGCAAAGGACTTATTTGAGAGCCCTAGTGGAATTAGATTACGCTGTCGCAGACGATGTCCGAGCCCTTAGAGTACGCTTTGCAAGTGTGTTAAGTAGTATCCTGTGGAGAATGTTGAAGGCAAAATCCCTCATTATTATTATCTGAGTATCCTAAATGACGATATAAAATGTAGTGCGAAAAATTTATCTGTGCTGTCGTATTGGTAAAGTTTGTAAGAAACGTAAAAAAGTAAAGAAGATTGCGATCTGTGGGTTGTCGCGAAGAGTGGTCGTTAGACCAACTACGGACATTAGGGCTACAAAAGTGAGTTCCATTACGGCTTGGCATGTAGTCATCTACTCCGAAAGTTTTGCTGTAACAAGCTATCAAAAGATATAGGTTACGTAAAAGATACGTAAAACTTCTAATTTATGAAGTGAAAATCACTCGAATTTATTGTGTATGTCTTGTACAAAAAGTAGTTTCATGATAGATTTACTAGAGCGTTATATTGATGCGTAATATAACCCTATTTGAGATAGTTACATTTCATAAAAACAAGATCAGGAAATACTGTCAAGCAATTGTCATGTATTTCTTAAAATTGTGCAAATGAAGTGAATTTCCAGCTTTACAAAACCAGAGATCGATAATGCAGCACACAACGGTTGCAGCCACGCTACAGTCTGAGGTGGACATGCATATTAGGTTGCTGTTGCTTCTCCGAGAGGGGGCATATGCACGCAACTTGCCACAGATTTAAGTTATTAACACCGCGGTATTCGGACTGTTGAATGTCCCTATGGGCGTTAACCGTCAGGCACAATGTGCGGGCACTAGTGCGCTCTATCGGGCGACAGGGAAACGTTGGCCGATGCCTGCTGCTCTCTGGCGACGAGAGCTGGAACTACAAGCAGCTCAGCTGTTCCGAGTGACGTGAAAGGCTTAATGCTAATCCAGCCAAACAAATCGTTTTTGTAAGACGAGCTACGGCAGTGTATTATGTTAGGAACACAGTCGCGTCACATATGGGTCGTTCATTTGCCTTGTCAGAAACTCTGCTGAGCATGCCCCCCAAAATAGGTGTGTTACTAATGTTGTGGGAGAAACAGATTTTCGACGCTATGAAAGATACGTGCAAGAGCAGCGTATATCAAATGTTTCAAATGGCTCTGAGCACTAAGGGACTTAACTTCTGAGGTCATCAGTCCCCTAGAACTTAGAACTTCTTAAACCTAACTAACCTAAGGACATCACACGCATCCATGCCCTAGGCAGGATTCGAACCTGCGACTGTAGCGGTCGCGCGGTTCCAGACTGTAGCGCCTAGAACCGCTCGTCCACTCCGGCCGGCCAGCATATATCAGTAGACATTATATGACCATGGGATTGATAAGTGAATTACACATGTAGCGTCATATTTAGTAACCGTCTTCAGTAGTTACACACGTGTGCAGAAAATTCAGTTTTTGGTTGTGTGATTTAGAGACAACGCGAAATAAATTATCTTCCGAATTAACAACCTACCCTGATTGTTTTGTTGAAAATTTTGACATTCTGCGGTTCGTTAATTACTTAAAAGTTGTATGTACTTAATGAGAACAACACGACCAACTGTAACAAGTAATACCCAAAGTATCGAAAGAAACATATTTCAATTTACGCATGAGAGGGCAACATTTATTAATTGCCAACCATGTTTACGTTCCAGGTTACAAATGTTGCTCACTTTGACGACACTCGTGGAAGGCACTAGAAATTGCTCTGCTTGGCCCCCTGAATCGTCTCAGGTGGGATGTGAAGTATGAAATGTTCAGCTGTCGGGACACAGCTCGTAGATTGCACATTGCGTCCAGCGTTCTCAGCCATGGCAACAATAACTTCTCCAATTAGCGGCGCAATTGGCAGTTACCCTCTTCCAGGAGCAATTCCCAAATCGCCAGTTACTTCGAACTTCCGAAACATGTTGCTCAACTCCGGTGCAGAAAGACCTCTCCGTATTCTTTTTAATGTGTCGATATTCGCGAAGAGAAGCAGCACGACTGCTGTTATGTTGATAAAACAGCTTTACGAGTAAAGCCCTGCTCACCTTACCCTGACGCGTGTTGACGTCTGCAACTGTAATGCACACTGGTGCTCGTGGTTTTCCCTACGTCGCCGTACCAGTGCCGGGCGGTTGACACAGTCATGACAGCAATCCTCCTAACAACGCAAATGCTGCAGTGCCTAGTCCGAACATAATTCATATAGAATTTGGTACCCATACGGTAAATAGTTTTCCGTCTACACTGACTCAAATAGCAAAAGTTCAATCATAAATACTCTTTACATCAATATAAATTATCCCGCGCATATTGTTTCAGGTCATTGGTAGATGCTTCCTAAATTTCTACGGCGATTTTCATATGTTGGGGCTTGTCATTAGATTTCAGTGGCTGCGGTAGTTGTAATCAGTGTGGATACAACTATAAATGTTTTCAAAGGTCTCGATAAAAGGTCGTTTTAATGACTTGGAGCTGTTGTGCCCCTGCAAAGAGACCTGCACAGTGAACAATGGAAAGCATTCCTAGGCGTTCTGTGTTGGGTTTACTCGCCCTTAGTCGGCTGGAATAATATTTCACATCCACACTCCATGCCTACCTGTCTGCATGAAATCGCTTTCTTACCGATGTATCACGGCCATGACGATGGTACGTATCACGGCGATGACGATGGTTTTATTCCCATTCCGCGCATCGAGCATACACTCTGACAGTTATCATTACGCTATACTCTCCATATTGTGTGGAACACACTTTTTTTATGAATGTGACGCTCATAAGCTGGAAAACGTTAATATATATTGATTAGTTAGAGTGCAATAACAGTCTGATGTTGTGAAATGCCTTTTGACGCCCCTGAGGTGTAAGGTCCCACTAGCGACGACTCACTGGAACTAGAAAGCATGAAATACGCGGACCATATCTGAATGCTGGTGGAGGAGATAGTAGGAACTGGATAAATCTGAAGTAGGTGGAAAAAATCGTGACCAAATGTAGTAGAAGCTATCTAAAAATCAGCTAGCTCTGTTAGAAACAATGGTGGCATATTCTATTAATGCATATTGAAAAGTGTACTATTGGTTCATCGTTACAGTTATTGGATACTTGGCAAACATCAGAGCATGTTGAATATGTTTTCAAATACGTGACTTGCTCGAATTTTTTTAGTAATAAAATATTTAAAAAAATTTTAAAAATATTAAAATCATCAAAAATTTTTTGTAGCCACATCAGCTGATAGTAGTACCTTTATTACAGGATCATACACAACCGTTTGTGCGATGCTTTAATCGCATCCTTATGTGTATACATATAACTAATTTAAAATTGGTTTGTGAAAAATACGCGGCTTTCAACGTTCGGATGGAGTTCACGTTGTCAGAACCACCTACATTGTGGTTACAGGGCGAAACATCTAAAATTCGAATGGGTACCAGGTGCAGGCAGTGTACATGAGCTTTGTGAGTCACGAGTATGGCCCAGTGATGAAAAATCAACCAATTCCCGCAAACGTCAGTTGGTGAAGACGTGACTATGCATGAAGGAGGAAGGTCAGGCCGCCTAACAGTTTAGTTCACGTAATGTCATTGAAATGCTCCTGTAATAAAGGAACTACAAACAACTAATGCAGCTACCAATTTTTTTAAGATAATAATGATAATAGTTTTTTTTAAAAACTGAAAATATTTTTTAAGTAACTTAGTTGTGGATGCCCAAATCGTAAAATTATATGTCTTTAGTGATAAACTCGGTATGTTGTTCTAGACGGCAAGTGTTTATCAGAGATGCAGGTAGCGTCAGGAGAGATGCAGTTAAGTGTGATAAGACCTCTTATCTACTCGATGTACAAAATTATCGGATATGATGGTTCGCAGTCGGATACTGTCAGTTGATGACGATATGTTTACAGGATGGTGTCGTCATTGAGTCACTGTAGGGGCAGTTGGACAAAACTTTGGTGTGGTTTCCATGAATGGCAGCGTGCTTTAAACGTTGATAAATGTAAGTTGTTCAGATGGGTAGGAGAAAAATTCCTGTTACGTTCGAATACATTATTACTGCTGGAATAATGTGCTTAGGTTAAATAACTTGACTAAACGGCAGGAAGTGGAACGAGCTCGTGAGGTCAGTTGTAATGAACGCGAATGACCGACTTGAGTTTAGTGGGAGAAAGTGTGGTGTGGTGCACCTGTACGCCAGACGGCGTACAGAACGCTTTCTCACACTATTCTCTGGTATTGTTAGAGTATTGGAGAGCTTCCCGGGACCGGATGAAAAAAGACATTCAAAGGCATGGTCCTAGATTGGTTCGGTCAGTAAGAAGGCGTTACGAAAATGCTAATGACCTGAGCTGAGAGTCCTAGAGGGGAAGGAGGCTATGTTTTCGCGGAACCTTTTTGTGGAAATTCGGGAACCAGCACTTGCGACAGACTGCGGAACGATTTTACTGCCGTCAACGTTCGTAACGTGTTGCTACCGTTTGGAGAAAATAAGGGAGATTAGGTCTCGAGCTTAAAAAGAAACTCGTACAGTCACTAATATTCGCCATCCCGGATTTTGGTGACCCTGTTCTCCAAGGACGTATGAGAGCTCACGGAGGCTGGAAATGGCGGTGAATGCTTGTGTGCGATACATTTGTGATATACGGTGCAATTATCGTGGTTACTTACCGATAAGCGTAGAGATTATCATATCCTGTGTTTGTTGCCTCTTCTCCTCAATCATGGCACTCCTTCCTATTTATCTTAAATTCACAAGCTGCCATCTGGTCAGCACAGCAGAAATACTGATTACCAAACAGTAAAATTCCCTCGTTACCGCTATACAACATTTCCATGTTCTATAAACCTTTTTCTGTGTTAGGTACCCGACTCTGGAACTGTCTTCTTCGAAATTTAGAGAAATTCAAATCCTTTCAAACTTCAAAGGACGACTAATGGCCCGCCTTCTGTCACAATAGCTATCTCTTCTTGCAGCTCACTCTCATCAATCCTCTCTCTCTCTCTCTCTCTCTCTCTCTCTCTCTCTCTCTCTCTCTCTCTCTCCAACCAAAAATGGTTCAAATGGCTCTAAGCACTATGGCACTTACCAACTTAGGACATCACACACATCCATGCCCGAGGCAGAATTCGAACCTGCGACCGTAGCAGCAGCGCGATTTCGGACTGAAGCGCCTAGAACCGCTCGGCCACAGAGGCCGGACCACTTTTCCCTCCTCTTGTTTACAGAGTTCCCTATTCAAAGATCTTCTTTTCTAGCAACCATTGTCACTTTCATTCAAATCCTCTCTTCTTTCATTGTCCCTTCCACCTCTTCTAAGACCAAACAAGGCTCCAAAAGTGGTAAACTAATCAGTATAATTCTTAATGCCTTTATTATTATTATTATTATTATTGCATTCTGTTAATAATGCGAATTATTATTATTGTGATTGCTGTGTAAAAGTGTCTTTTGTGTTGTTCTTGGTCAGATGTAAGAGGTCAGGCTAAACAAACAATAAATAAGTAATAAAAAGTAAAAATCAGTGGCGCAAGCCCGTACCCGAGCTATTAGCCTGTCTATAGGTAGATTACAGCCCTTTATCGCCGCGGCCGTAGGACGACGAGGGTGGCCCGTCCATCGCGCCGGCCGCTTTTTACTCGTGGGAAAGAATCCCGGTTCTCATTTCATAGGAGGCTGAGTAGACCAGCTGGCAAGAGTGGCCGAGCGGTTCCAGGCGCTACAGTGTGGAACCGCGCGACCGCTACGGTCGCAGGTTCGAATCCTGCCTCGGGCATGGATGTGTGTGATGTCCTTAGGTTGGTTAGGTTTAAGCAGTTCGAGTAGACCTAGGACCCTCTAGGAGAAACTGGAACGAGGGAAAATGTCCTCCCCTATCTGTGTGTGGCACTGGTACGAAGTATTCTCTATCGTGCCCTGCATAGCGGCTATCGGAGCATATAGCGTATGTGGGTACAGAACTGTTAGAGGGTAATTATACAAGAATCTAAGGAGCTAGTTAGGGCATGCTGCCGTAGTTGGCTTAGGTGCGTTTTGACGGGCGTGCGCTTGAAGGGTGCAGCGGAGATTGCAGCACAATGGGTAGTTAGGGCGATTTCACGGCAACGGCAGCAGAGGCACCTTCCGGGAAACGAGGCCAGCAGCTGCTGTTGGCGTCGGGCGCCCATCTCCCGCACGCGGCAGAGCGAAACTAGGAGTAGTCAGCTGGTGCGGCGAAAGCGCCGGGTACCGCACCGCAGACGCCGCGTTCATCCGGGAGCACGCTCTCCCCTTTACTGGCATGCCGGCACCGCCACCGGGGCTCGAGTTCTCGACACTGACTTCGGAAATATGGTAGTACACTGCTGGTCATTAAAACTGCTGCCCCAGCAACTCTGTGTGCACAATATGGTGTAAACAACCTGAGTAAACTGGTGTGTGACAAGTAGTAGGGGGAGATAGCAAACAGTCGCAACTGATCCCAAATGAGATTTTCACTCTGCAGCGGAATGTGCGCTGATATGAAACTTCTTGGCAGATTAAAACTGTGTGCCGGACCGAGACTCGAACTCGGATCCCGAGTTCGAGTCTCGGTCCGGCACACAGTTTTAACCTGCCAAGAAGTTTCAGTCGCAAATTATGTTAGTTGCCTATCCAGATTTCGATCACTATGTGGCCATTTTCAGTGCAGTAAATGTAATTAATCTGTTATCATATGAAAGCGATTTCCCTCCGCAGAGAAGACGAAATTAAGCTTCACGAAGTGCTGAAACGAACCGTTTGTCATTGTTTCTGAAAAATTTTCTTCCATTTATCTTCACAATTCTTTCCTCTGCCTTGCCACAAAACCTTGCGAACTCTTTTTTCCGTGCAATTTTCAATCCAGAATCATAGGAAAAAAAAACAATTATCATTGAAGCATGTTTTGTCGAGAACCTTGTGTAATTCAAGCGTGTCATTATTAAGAAGCAAGGTATGTTCTCTCGTTTGCTGCGTAAAGTTTCTAAGCTTTTGCGAGCCTTTCGATTTATATCGCAGCAGATAAATAAGGTTAGGGGAAGGAACAGAAGACAGAATTAGGGAGAATATGGGCTTGGTAGTAGGAACAAGAGAGGAAACAAGCTAATAGTTTTCTGTAGTAAATTTCAGTTAGTGATATCGAATACAGGCCAACGGCCTTGCCGCACTTGCCGCAATGGTAACGGCGGTCCGCGTCAGAAACTCCGAAGTTAAGCGCTGTCGGGCTAGGCTAGCACTCGGATGGGTGACTATCTGATCTGCCTAGCGCTGTTGGCAAACGGGGTGCACTCAGCTCTCGTGAGGCAAACTCAGGAGCTACTTCATTGAGAAGTAACGGCACCGGTCTCGTAAACTGACATACGGCCGGAGGCCGGAAGAGCGGTGTGTTGACCACATACCCCCCCATATCCGCATCCAGTGAAGCTTGTGGGCTGAGGATGACACGGCGGCCTGTCGTTGCCTTTGGGCCTCTATGGCCTGTTCGGGCGGAGTTAGTTAATATCGAATACACTGTCCAACAATCACAAGACGAGGGAGGTACACTTGGAAAAGGCTCAGAGACTCAAGAAGATGCAACTGTTTACTTTACTGTGAAACAGATTCTGAAATCAGATATTGGATTGCAAGGTGTAGCCTGGAGCAGATATAGGCTCCAGATCACACTTTAGTAATGATGGAGACTAGACTGAAGTTAGAGAGATTCGCCCGGAAGAATCACTGAGGAAAGAAGTGGGATACTGAAGTACTGAGGAAAGTTCGCATTTAAAGTTCTCTAAGGCTGTTGATAAGGTGATAATGAGTAACTCAGTAGGCAGTTCATTTGAAGGGAAATTGATATCTTTAAAAAGCGCAATCACAGAAGTTGGTCAGACGAACTTTGGTAACTGAAGAAATCTTGGGCAACAAGAAATTATTCGATTAATCGACGAAAGAAGGAAATACAGTAATGTTCAGGGAAAAGCAGGAATAAAAAAAATGAAAATCATTTAGAAATGAAATAAATAGGAAGTGTAGAAAAGATAAGGTGAAATGGCTGCAGAAAAAATTTGAAGAAATTGAAAAAGAAATGGTCCCTGTGAGATCTGAAACTAAAAGCAGTGGCGACTACATTAAGAAAGTAATGGGAATTCCACTGTTAAACGCAGAGGAGAGAGCGAATAGATAGAAAAGAGTACATTGAAGGCCTCTACGAGGGTGGACTGACTTATCTAATGATGTGAGAGAAGAAGAAATGAGAGTCAATATGGAAGACGTAGGAGAACCAATACTGAAGTCAGGCTTTAATAGAGTTTTGTAGATTTGCGATCAAATAAAGCAGAACGAATAAATAACATTCCTTCATAATTTCTGAACTTATTGAGTGGGTTGGCAACCAAGCGACTATCTAATTTGGTGTGTTAGAATCTGAGTTTGGAAACATGTCATCAGACTTTCGGAAAAACATCGTCCGCGCAATTCCGAAGACGGCAAGGGTAGATACATACGAGAATTATCGCATGATCTGCTTAACGGCGCATGAGTCTTAAATTGCAGGCAATAATAAAATAAAGGATAACGAAAAAGAAAAATCGAATAACTGTTAGATGACAGTCAGTTTGGGTTTAGGACGGGTAAAGGCGATTGATAATGGAAGCAAGATCTAACAAAAATCTAAAAACTTTCGTTGGTTTTGCCGACCTAGAAAAAAACCATTTAATGTATAAAATGGTACAAGGTGTTCGAAATTCTAAGAAATATAGGAGTAAGCTACAGGGGAAGATTTGTAATACAGAATTATGGCAAGAACCAAGAAGAAACAATAAGAACGGAAGACCAGGCGAACTGCTGGTATTGAAGACGGGGTAAGACAGGGATTCAGTCTTTCGCCACTGCTGTTCAATCTGTACGTTGAAGAAGCAATGGCGGAAATAAAAGAATGGTTCAAAAATGATTCAAATGGCTCTTAGCACTATGGGATTTAACATCTTAGGTCATCAGGCCCCTAGAACTTAGAACTACGTAAACCTAACTAACCTAAGGACATCGCACACATCCATGCCCTAGGCAGGATTCGAACCCGCGACCGCAGCAGCAGCGCGGTTCCGGACTGAAGCGCCTAGAACCGATCGGCCGAATGGTTCAAAAATGGGATTACATTTCAGGGCGAAAGGATATAAAAAGATGACATGGCTTTCATTAGTGAAAGAGAATAATTACTACAGGACATGCTGAATGGAATTAAGTCTAGTGAGTACAGAATATGAGTAAACTGACAATCGACGAAAGTATAAGAATTGATTGAAATTAGAATAGCGATAAATTTAAAGGACAAAATTGGTTACCATAAAGTGGATGAAGTTAGGGAATTCTGGTACATACCTTGGAAGCAAAATAATACATGACGGATGAAGCAAGCAAGGAAGGCTTAGAAAGCAGACAGAGAGCATTCCTGACCAAGAGAAGTCTAGTAATACCAATTTGAAGAGCAAAATTTCTGAAAATGTACGTCTTGAGCACAGCATCGTATCGAAGTGAACCATAGATTGTTGAAACAATGGAAAAGAAAAGAATCGAAGTGTTTGGACGTGGTGCTGTAGAAGGACGTTAAGAATTAAGTGAATTGGTGAGATAAGAAATGAAGAGCTTGTTCGCGGAATTGGCGAAGAAAGAAACGTTAGTATGGGGAAGTTTGAGGGTAAGTAATGCGAAAGAAGACACAGATTGGAAAACATGCAACAAATAATTGAGGATGTAGGATCAAAGTGCTACTCGGAGACGAAGAGGTGGGCCCACGATAGGAATTCTTGGCAAGCTACATAAAACCAGTCAGAAGACAGGTGAATCAAAAAAAGATAAGTATCTCTGTCCACAAAACCGCTGTACTAAAGGATCACTAATTTTTCTCCGTTTTCAGTTAGCTTGAAAAATTATGGTCGCTTAAAACTCCTTTAATTGGCATTTTTGCTAAGAATAGTAGTTACCATCACAAAGTCACAACGAACTCTTAATTTAATAACAATTTTGCTCTGGCTTTTGCTTTCTTAGATTCTTGATCTCTGTAGATGAATTTTCTGTCGATAAATTGCTGAAATAAGTAGTGTTAAATACTGTGGCCTTGAAGTGATCGGCTTTAAACTGTGCTGTTCGCAGCTCTCAGAGCTTGAGGTTTGGGGGAAGGCGTGTGAGGACAGCACTTCTGGACCACCGTGCGTTAGAGGCAGCCAGCGCTTGTTATTACGCCACGTTATAAGTTGGGGCGTCTGATATACGGCGCCGTTTGTAGCGTTACCTCGAGGATAAAGAAGTTTCGTGGGTTCTTAACGCTCATATACTAGGCTCTGGTGCCTCCAAATGTCACTAGCAGAGCATCAAGTGAGAGTGGAAGGGCAGGACCGTGTGCCAGACTTTACGTAACCGTGTTTCGCTTTCGTCAGACTGTTTTGGTTACTTAGTAGCCGCGTTGTCAGCTACGTAAGTTGTCATTCACTTTTGTGTGTCCCGTACTGTCGGTTCAAATATCTTGGCTCGAGGTTAACAAATAGTGTCAAAAGAAGCCGTACAGTAAGAAAACCTTACATCTCAAATATATATATTTTTTTTCAGTCAGATGCCAGTTTTTTTTTCTTAATGCAACTGACTTAGAATAAACATTTCGATTAAATCGTTTGCGTCAGGTAGTCTCTACTTCTGTGGTTAAAATATAGAGGAAACTTTGGCAACGTTTGAGTTCGCGTGTTTTACATGATTTATTTATGTTTTTGTAATTTTGTAGGGTCGAAATTTATTATTTATGAGCTACTCACGACCTCGTCAGTAGGACTGATTTCTGCTGCGTAAATGGCGCGCAGATATCTTCGGAATGTCAATTTCCTTCTCTTTTTTGGGTTCCGTACGTCAGTCGGTAAAAACGGAACCCTTGTTGGACCGCTTTGTCGTCCATTTGGCCCATTGTAAATAACCTTTTTTTATTTTTTCAGGATTGGGTACACGAATCAAGTTTTAAGTTTACGTCAATACTAAGTTCTATGGGCCCTTGGCAGTGTAAAAAATTTTAACTTGTAAGTCAATGAAATTAAGAGATACGGCATTTATGTCTACTAGCAAACTTATCAAAACCTTTAGGGCATTTACCGTTGACTTAGAATCACGAAATTTGGCAGGAAACATGTTCACCATAGACGTAAAGGAAAAATACCCGAAAATTGTTAAACTATGCCGTATTTTACGGACTTTCAGACGCTAGGAACTATAAGGCGCACCTTAATTTTCAAGCATTTTTAAAAAATAATAATTTTACCATTTTTATTATTAGGCTGCAAAGCCAGACAAAAAATTCTTGGTTATAAAACCGAACTGACCTTCAAAATCCCTGAAATTCGTCATTTGAACTTTCGTCTTCGTTATCGTCGTTGTTCCCTTCTTATATAAAATGATCTTCACTGCCGTCGAGAGCGTTACTTATGCCACACTTCTCGAAAGATTTAAGCTACGGTCGCAGGTTCGAATCCTGCCTCGGGCATGGATATTTGTGATGTCCTTAGGTTAGTTAGGTTTAACTAGTTCTAAGTTCTAGGGGACTAATGACCTCAGCAGTTGAGTCCCATAGTGCTCAGAGCTCAGAGCCTCGAAAGATTTAACAATAATGTCTTCTCTCACTATGGACCACGACTGTTTTATCCACTGACACACTTGTGTAATTGTAGGTAGCACCCCGTAAAATACGTTATATCAGGTACCTTTTTCCCTTAGGACATACACTGCATACATCATCCGTCAAAAGCGTAATGGAAAAATATTACTTCACGCAAACATAAAATGTAAGTTGTGGTCGTGTTTTAGTAAGTAAATGAAAATAATACATTACCGCTCTCTCTGCACATATAAACTAAAGTCCCTTGCTCGCTTCTTTTTGTATATCCTGGCTAGTCTCAGGACCTACTGTAAAGATTTCGATACAGTCTTGGAATTCCCACGACCGATATCTTGCCAGAATCTATATTGATAACAGGCAAAAATCGTACAGATTCTCGGTTCCTTGAAGGGATGAACTATCTATATAGATAATTAAGTTTGCACGGAACCCTCAATGCCAAAGATCAAGAAGACCAGTAAATGTTACTGCAGGACAACTCATCGCGGATGGTTTTGATCTAAATGAAAGCTGGAAGCATGAATGGTCAACAAAAACGTTGGGAACAAGAGCCCATCACCTTGATCCCACAAACAAGCGAAAAGGTTTTGGCCTACCGAGGAACCTCTGGTGCCGCCTCAACAGGTTAGGGACTGGACATGGTTGTTGCAGCTACTTCAGGTACAAATGGGGCTGGATCAGTTCACCAATGTGTCCATGTAATCAAGAAGAGCAGACAATTGAACATGTAATCCAACGCTGTCCACTTCATTCATACCCTGGAATTCCCGACGACTTCTTAACTCTCACACCCAGCTTAATTGGTTGAAAAGCACAGACTTTAAGGTTTAATCTTGTCTTATATGTATATTGTATAAAATCACTTGTTTTATATCAACTGTATATTGTATAAAAACACCATACGATTGAATAAATAAAGTGCCCAAGTCCTACTTGCACTTAGGAAGTTTCTATTAATGTGCAGATTAGATCGTCCTGTCGGTCTTCCCCCTCTGCCTGTTGCTAGTTTGTTACATATCTGTGTATTTGTAATACACATTGTAATCGAGGCTGACCATAATTTCACTTGGGCCTGTCCTCGTCTGCTTGATACCATCTACAAACATTTGAGTTCTTAAAATTTTCCCTACAAGAGCACAGTTTGTTGTGACCGTAAAATGTATCCACGTCCCATTCGATGGCGAGAGAATTTTAAGACACATGAATCCATTAAGCTTAATATCAAAACCACTTAGTCAGCACCTGACTGCTTGTCAAAAGTACCTAGCTTTCGATGACTGCCTCTGTCATCGCCGTGAAGGGGTGAATCCTGTCCTGAAACTGGCGAGGCTCCTACTTCTTCGTGCAAATGATTGCATCTGATTGGGTAGTTGGCATCATGAGATTCTAGAGATAGCGCACGCCTAACGAGTTTGTTTTTATTCCGATTGATACCTGCCGTAAATGTTAGCCGGTAAGGCAGTCTCCTTATTTCGAGACTCGAACTTTTCTATCTCTCTCTCTCTCTCTCTCTCTCTCTCTCTCTCTCTCTCTCTCTCTCACTCACACACACACACACACACACACACACACACACACACACACACACACACACACACCGCAAGGATCATTACGTACAGTTTATAACAGCAGTATAACATTATTAATTGCGATGCAGTCTTGTAGAACATAACAACAGATCTCAGATGAACACTCGGTACGATTCTGAGCAATAATACCCTCCTCCACAATCCCACAAGCAAATTATTCTTCTGAAATTGTCGTGGGAAGAGCACTTCACTGTTGTTTACTGGGAGATAGCCCGTGTCCAACAGTTACGGTATTTGTCACGCTATATAGATACAATCTAATATCAGAAGTGCATACGACGCTTCTGTTGGATGGTGAAGCTAGCACGGAGTGGTTTCAATCACGTAACACAAGTACGAGTAATAAAATTATATAGCGCGATTTTTTTCATTGTGTACGAACTCTAGGGATTCATCGACGAGAAGATACAGAACAAAAAACGTCTATGGACTTATGTTCGTAAATGTTTGGTTTATATTAACAATTTATGATTGAACAAATGGCCTCTAGCATGGAAAACATGCATTTCCGGACATAAGTTCATTAGACCTTTTTTGTTCCGTATCCTCTCATCGATCAGTCCCTTGAGTTTGTACACGGGGGAAAAAATCACCTTGAATTACGTCGACATTATACTGGTTATCGTACCACTGAGAATGCTCCAGAAAACTGCGCTAAGCGTGTTCTGTATGTTTACCCTACAGGTGTGACGATAATACGTTCGTTACATCGGGACCTGATGATTCGCAGCTGTTGATCTGTACGATAGTAAATAATTAGTTGTTGTTCAATCAGCAGTTTACCTTGGTTGATATGACATAGTTTACATACGTTAATGATCGTAATCTCTGCAGTGTCGTCGACGAATGGATTTCGAAACCAAAGAGTGGGGTGACTAGACTTTCGGCCGCTTTAGAGCACTCGTCCGGTGAAATCACGCTAATGGCTTCGGTGAAAGACGTTGGACACGCCACACGCAGATGGATTCAAAGAGCAGAGCTGTCCCGTCCCCCCTCTGGCGGCCGGATGCCTTCCAGAGAGTGACTCCTGGGCTCGCCACGCCGCATACCGCCCACCGAACAAGCGTGGCGCCGTGCCGTGAAATAGAAATCGTCCATGTGGTCCGGCGGCAGGCGATAACTTTCTAACTCGGAGTCGTAAGCCTGCTCATGGACCTTGAATTTGGGGCAGGTGCGGTCTGTTTCTTACCCCGCTGGGGGAGTGTGGATGCTTGCGGTGGCCCGTATTCCGCAGGTCGATGCTGCTGTCCTTCGGACGGTTTCCTTGTGCAGTGATCTATAGTGCAGCAAATTTTTCCCACGCTGCCGAGCCTGCGCCTTACATTTCCAGGGAAACTGAGGGCCTTTGTTAATATAACAAGTTCACAAAGCATACAGGTAGTTACAGTTATTCATAACTTAATTTTACGACGGTAAAGGAAGGGAAAATTTAAAAAAAATCTAACGTCCTGTCGACGGGATTTTTACAAGTGAAGATCAAGCTCAGATTAAGGAAGGCACGGGGAAGGGATTGGGAAGTATCCTTTTCAAAAGCCCCATCCTGGCATTTGCGTTCGACGATTTAAGGGAAGAACGGAAAAATTAAATCTGAATGTCCGAACGGGGAATCGAACTGTTGTCCTTCCGATGCGAATCCAATATGTTGACGACTGCGCCATCTCGCCTATACGCTACGGATTGGGCTTTAGCGAATCTATTTCTACTTTTTAATCGCTATGCATACCAGCTTGCGTTGTGTGGTGAAGGTTACTTTGTGTACCACAGAAACACAACTCACACCGCCCCCGTCCTCCGCCTCTCCCCTCTTGTTTCAGTCGAGAATAGTGCTCGAGAAAAATAATTATTGACAAGCTTCCGTGTGAGCTATGTTTAATTTTACCTTCGTGCCCTTTCTGCACGTAGGGAGAAGCAATATATTGAGAGACACTTCTAGGAAAATCCGCTCACGCCTATTTAGCAGGAAACCACACCATGACACAAACGACTTCACATTCATCAAGCGAATCTGGTCTTCTTTGAACGTCCTCTATTTCCTCTGTCCATCCTGTCTGTTATGGATCCCAGGCAGACGAACAGTATTCCAGTATTCGTCAAACAAGGACTTTATAAGCTACCTCCTCCGTGGGATGTGCACCAAAATACATACGCGTTGTTCTCTGTGTCAGAAAATTTTCACCTTCTGCTACGCTACAGCTGAACCTATAAATTCACTAACGCTGATAAAACTGACGTTTCCGCTGCTCGATTTAGACTGACTGCGGAATACAGAGTTAGTCACCTTGGCAAAAGGTTTATTGTTTTAAAACGCTCCGTACTCGCAACTCGGTGCGAATTTGTGGCGGCAGCTGATTCTTTTTTATTTTCATATTTTTCCTTGATTCGCAAGAACCAAAATGAAAACACATAGCTGCAGATATTCAGGAGTAATTAAGATAACCCGATAACATATTCACAGATCCTGTGATACCAGTAAATCGCACTCCTCCCCCCCTCTTTTTTTCCCGCCTGCACACCAATACTCATTCTTTAATGAATCAAACTCCCACATATAAAACAGCTTCAAACGCTTGATTACTTTACAAATGGTTTAAAGTGTTAAATATTTGACGTGAAGCGTGTAAAATCTTTACGATTTAAGAGACAAAACCCTGTAAGCGAGAAAAAAATTTCGAAAAGCTTGGAAAGACATGTAAAGTTCGTGGAAGTCGCAAAGTGATGTCATCCGTAAATACTGGTTGAATATAATTTGGGTAATGTGTGGGTGGTGAGTTGCACTGCCTCCACACACAATTTGTAACTGTAACACTTGTCTCAATGTGTTATATCTCTAAAAATTTAAAATGCTGTCATATTCTACTCATTAAGAGGTATGAATTTTATATTAAATTCGGTCAATAATTACATAAAATATAGAAATTCAAATTTTTATTTCCCCTGGAAGCCGTTAGGTAGGCAACCTGCAACTGTAATTGTTCCTCGGATTTCCCGTACGTAATACAAATTACGTCTTTCGTATTTCTGAACTGGCTAATTTGACAGAAAATAGTACAAAATAATACAGCCATCACCTCTCCGAATACGGTAAATTTAAGAGATATTTATGTTAACATACGTAACAATTATGTAATATTAGAAGTAGCATTGTTGCTATGTTGAAGTTTACCATTACTCAATGGCTAAGGGTGCTTCAGAATACAATCGATATCCTGTTTTTACTAGGATTATTTCAAATGTTGGGTACTGCTTGTTTCATCTTTCTGGCAAGGAATGCAACAGGTCTATTCACAGTGAAGCACTATGATGTTAAAAAATCTCCATCCTTTCTTGGTAACCGTCCGTCCAGTTTCAACGGAGTGTGCAGGAATCACCACCCTCGCACTCGCACCCTTCCTCTTCGCTTGTCTTATTCCGTTCAGTAATGGTGCGGTGACGCTACAAATAACATAAACTTTCTTGTTCTGGGCATGTCAGTAATTTAGAGTGTTCATTATTAGAATTAAGTAACTAATCGGGCAAGAGAGTAACACTGTACACAAATAATCAATTACAAAGGCGTTTAATGACAGCATGCGGTTTCTTCTTCTACTAGCAGTTTATATTTACTTGTACAGTCAATCAACTTTTACGGTTGTTGCGGCTCGATGTCTTCACATCTCAGAATTTAGAGATGAATGCCCATTTCTTGGAAGTATCTTGCGATGTGGGCGTAAAATTTTGTCTGCGGACGAGGCTCGCCTTATGAAGTTTGGCGAGAACAGCCAAGGAGGAGGTGATTTAGACCTACTTCCTCAGGAGTGGTCTTCGCAATATGAAGAGGTTGAAACTTCGATTTTTAAGAAATGTCCTGGGTAACACCCGCGTCCGTTTGGTATTCGTATCACTGGTGTATGTCTTCGGGAAAGCTTTACCTTTTAATACTATGTTCTTTTGTGAAAACATTGTTGAAACCGTGCGAAGTTATGTTCTCGGCCGGCCGCGGTGGTCTAGCGGTTCTAGGCGCGCAGTCCGGAACCGCCCGACTGCTACGGTCGCAGGTTCGACTCCTGCCTCGGGCATGGATGTGTGTGATGTCCTTAGGTTAGTTAGGTTTAAGTAGTTCTAAGTTCTAGGGGCCTGATGACCACAGATGTTAAGTCCCATAGTGCTCAGAGCCATCTATGTTCTGGCTTGATTTGAAAGGTTTTCCAGAATCGTTACCAGTACTGCTGATCTGTATACGTCCCAATGCCTCTAATTTTGTTCTCGTAGCCATTATACGAGATCCGAAACCCAACTGGTATCACCCTTCCGCAAGGCCAGATTTGATTGGCTGTTCCACATGAAATTACTCTGGATAGATACTTTACAGCATGATCTATTACAGAGACTCCTGTCGTGTAGTCGAACGGTATTGAAGTTGTGGCAGTTTTACTCTCCGATAATTACTTCAGACGCAAAAAAAGTTATCTTTGGTTGAAAATTTGGTTCCCTCCTGCACGACTCCCCTCCATACCTCTCTCTGTGGAGGGAGAAGAGGCTGTTGCCCCTGTAGTGAGCGGAAAGACTGCAGAAGTGGAGCGCGGAACGCCTTGATAGGCGAAGTGAGGCAACAGACGGCGTCCATTGTGTGCGAGGGCAGCCGTTGCCCAACCGCACGCACCGCACGCACCGGATACTCGACGAGAGAGAGGTCCCAGGCCCTGAGGTCCCAGATTAGAGAAAGCTCCGATTCTGATCTGGTCGGCCGTGGACTCACGCTCACCATTCTAGTGCTTGCAAACAACTAGATAAGTCATCTCTGAGCTGAGCTCCGAGAGTAACTGCAAAGACGTGTATTTTCCAAAGATGTCATCTTCGCCGCTTTTGTGATAGTTACCAAGCGTACTACATGAAATTTAAACTGCCGTGTTTATATCATTATTTCACCAGCTCTGTAAGGTATATGGAAGGGCTGATAGACACACAACGCTCACGCCACTGCTCTTACACACCATGACACAGCTTTATATTACTGAGTAAGCTACCTCATCTCTCAATGTTTGAGAATAACAGCATGTCGAAATTTCAGTCGCAATAAATGGTGTTTTAGCAGGCAAAAGCGGAATGGTTTCATTTGGAATATACAGGATGGTCCATTCATAGTGGCCAGGCCAAATATCTCACGAAATAAGCATCAAACGAAAAAACTACTAAGAACGAAACTCGTCTAGCTTGAAGGGGAAACCAGATGGCGCTACGGTTGGCCCGCTAGATGGTGCTGCCATAGGTCAAACGGATATCAACTGCGGTTTTTTAAATAGGAACCCCCATTTTTTTGTATTACATATTCGTGTAGTACGTAAAGAAATATGAATGTTTTAGTTGTACCAGTTTTTTCGCTTTGTGATACATGGCGCTGTAATAGTCACAAATGTATAAGTACGTGGTATCACGTAACATTCCGCCAGTGCGGTCGGTATTTGCTTCGAGATACATTACCCGTGTTAAAATGGACCGTTTACCAATTGCGGAAAAGGTCGATATCGTGTTGTTGTATGGCTATTGTGATCAAAATGCCCTGCGGCCGCGTGCTATGTATGCTGCTCGGTATCCTGGACGACATCATCCAAGAGTCCGGACAGTTCGCCGGCTAGTTACGTTATTTAAGGAAACAGGAAGTGTTCAGCCACATATGAAACGTCAACCACGACCTCCAAGTAGGTATCTTAGTTGCTGTCGCGGCTAATCCGCACATCAGTAGCAGACAAACTGCGCGAGAATCGGGAATCTCAAAAACGTCGGTGTTGAGAACGCTACATCAACATCGATTGCACCCATAGACCATATTTCTATGCACCAGGAATTGCATGGCGACGACTTTGAACCTCGTGTACAGTTCTGCCACTGGGCACAAGAGAAATTAGAGGACGATGACAGATTTTTTGCACGCGTTCTATTTAGCGACGAAGCGTCATTCACCAACAGCGGTAACGTAAAGCGGCATAATATGCACTATTGGGCAACGGAAAATCTGCATGACAGAATGGCGACGTACTTCCAACATGATGGATGTCCGGCACATAGCTCGCGTGCGGTTGAAGCGGTACTGAATAGCATATTTCATGACAGGTGGCCTGGTCGTCGAAGCACCATACCATGGCCAGCACGTTCACCGGATCTGACGTCCCCGGATATCTTTCCGTGGGGAAAGTTGAAGGATATTTGCTATCGCGATCCACCGACAACGCTTGACAACATGCGTCAGCAGTTTTTCAATGCATGTGCGAACATTACGGAAGGCGAACTACTCTCTGTTGAGAGGAATGTCATTACACGTATTGCCAAATGCATTGAGGTTGACGGACATGATTTTGGGCATTTATTGCATTAATGTGGTATTTACAGGTAATCACGCTGTAACAGCATGCGTTCTCAGAAATAAGTTTACAAAGGTACATGTATCACATTGGAGCAACCGAAATAAAATGTTCAAACGTACCTACGTTCTGTATTTTAATTTAGAAAACCTACCTGTTACCAACTGTTCGGCTAAAATTGTGAGCCATATGTTTGTGACTATTACGACGACAACTGTCACAAAGCGAAAAAAGTGATACAACTAAAACATTCATATTTATTTACGTACTACACGAATATGAAATAAAAAAATAGGAGTTCCTAGTTTTAAATAAACGCAATTGATGTGCGTTTGACCTATGGCAGCGCCATCTAGCGGGCCAACCATAGTGCCATCTGGTTTTCCCCTTCAAGCTAGACAAGTTTTGTTCTTTGTAGTTTTTTTCGTTTGACGCTTATTTCGTGAGATATTTGGCCCGGTCACGATCAATGGACCACCCTGTACGTATTTTTCATTTACGATGACTGAACCATTATGCAGTACTGTCCTCTGACCTGTCAGTGGCTTTAGCCGTAACAGTGCTAGATAACCGAAATGAGCGTTTCCGCAGAGGCCGCCCAGCGTTGCTGCAGATGTGGGCCACTTCCTCTTCAGCCCTTCCCGGTCGCGGCCATGTGGCATTTTTGCGTCCTTCACCTCACGCTGTTAGCTGTAGGAGAATGTCTGCTGCCAGCAGTTCCCTTCAAGGCAATCTCCGCGCCTTCTTACGTCAGTGTCGCGGCGCCGAGTATTTGTCGCTGGCGCAGAATTCCTGTGTGGACAGTAGCGTGTATGGATGTGTTGATTCGCAAGCTGACTTCATTGACGAAGTTAGGCAGTGACATTAGTCCTGAAGAATACCGCCTCTTTAATCGCGCACAGTCAGATGCTGAAAACGAAGGTGCAGTGGTAGTTCCGTGTGTACAGACTCCGACGCGAAAACTCACCGCTAAAGAGGAACGCCTCCTCAGAATTTCACTAGTAACCCGTCTGATTAGAGAACTACTGAAAAAATACGTAGAAATTCTAAAGACTAGCAATGGAAAAAAATGCGAACAGTACGCAGTTACGTATCAGATGCCTTAAGAGTATTAATCAGGAATATGTGTGACGGTATGCGGGAGAAAGATGAAGAATATTTAAAAAATGATGATCTTTGATTTCGGAGGAATCATGGATCACGAAGACAATATTAACTACGCGACTAATTTTAGGTAGTACCTTGATACTTCACGCATCAATCTTGGTCGCCGTTATAGGCAGAAAGTGTTCTGTAATTTTAACTGGAACGAATTGTTCTAAAAGATGAAGAAACCAGAAATACGCTACAGGAGCAAAGGAATAATCCTGCAGTTCTCCAAAGATCAAGAATCAAGGGAGGTCTGACCATGAACTAATATATTAAAGGGATACTATTATTTAATTGGTACATGGAAAACGCAATGATAGATTCCTCAGAAACCAACATACATCTGATAACAGTTGACGGAGAATGCCTCAGAAAGATCCGTTTTGGAGTTGGACTTTGCTTTATTCGGTGTAAATGAAGACGAGCTACAGAAGCCGGTTCACCAGATGAATCGGGTCTTAATGGAAAAAGTTGGAGATTAGAAGAAGCTAAAAACATTAACTGCATAAGAGATGAAAAAGATATCGAAGTCGTGCGCCTTCGGGATGAAAAGTTGGCAGAAGTACTACAGATATTAGATCTAGAATAGTCGAGTTACAGGACGCATTCATCTAGAAAAGAAAGCTACTCACGACAAACAGTGTTTCCTTGCCTACTAGGAAACGATTCGTTAGGAGTTAATGCAGGTACGCAACAGGAACTTGAACGCTGAGGAAGGTGGAAAATAAAAGATTGGAAGGTTTCGAAATCAGGTTTTGCACGGGAATGTTGAAGATACCATAGTGTCTCAAACGAAGAAATGCTGGGAATAACAGGAGGAGGTTACTCGAAACAGTCATCATTCATCCCATTTCACCACTCTGATTGAGTGAGTGAGTGGGGGGGGGGGGGGGGGGGACAGTGGGTACGACATAGGCAGGAACTCATGGATAAAATTAAAGCTGGCTGAAGACACAGAACAGAGTCATGAAGGAAGGGAGAGAGCTTCCAGGACGAGGGATGGGGGGGAGAGAGAGAGAGAGAGAGAGAGAGAGAGAGAGAGAGAGAGAGAGAGAGAGAGAGAGAGAGAGAGGGGGGGGGGGGGTTTAACGTAGTGCATGTTGGTCAGCAGAGTCCGTTGTAAGCCGACGTTCCACAAGTGAGTAGCGGTGTTGGCTGCGTACATTGTGAAGTTATTCTGTGAACATGATTTATGAAAGTCATGGCTTAATAGCTACACGGCATCGGGAAATATTCGCAGCTTTTTCAATTTCTGGCTCTCGCTTTCACTCGTTTAGTGTATTACTGCATGACGACACAGCAGCGAAAACGATGGAGCGTGGAAACAGCTTTCCAAAGGCGACTCGCCGGGTCAGACCACGGGATTACTGCCGTGGGTATGTAGTGGAGCTGGGGTCCAACACTATTTAATATCTGGTTATGTAACGTTATAAGTCAGGTTTTTGTTCGTGTGCGAGCAAGTAGTCCATTGGATAGCGAAACTGGTGCTTTTTGCTGAACTGAACATTACGTAAAGAAAACTGCTGATTTCTAAAGTTTTCCGCAAAATAAACTTGGCAGACTGTTCTGAAATTGACGCTAGATGAAAGTTTACAAATGTAGATAAGTACTATACTTTGAAACCATATGTCTTTATAAGATGCATTGGGGTCCAAAAGTGCGTGACGTAATAGCATTGACTGTACGAAGGTATACTTCACTTACAGATAGCGTCGTATAATGGCTTGTGCACTTTAGTTACCTGTGACAGCCAGCTGTTAGCAAGGTGGGTCAAGTGTGGTATGTGTTCAACAGGTGGCTTGATGTTTAGGAACGAAGTCTGTCCTCTGCTCAAGCTGCCTCTGAAAATCTGTAAGCACCAGGTTGCAGATTCCCGCGAGATTATTGAAACAGACAGACCTGGTACGTTCATAAATTTGTTGCCACGAAAATTGGCTTCCGGGAAAATGTTTGATCTATGTACCAGCTTAACCTGCAGACGTCCCTTACCATAATTCATTGAGGGTACATTCACTGAGGCAGTCAGGACAGGTTAGGAAATGTTACATATTGTGATCTTTGGCACAATCACATCTGACATCTTATTCTTCTGTAAGGTTCCTGTGTATTCAGAACGTATATGCAGAATGATATTAGTCCAACAGACGTCAAGTGGATGCATTAACTTGCTTAACCGATTGTGGCATCGCTTTTGCATACATCCATATTGCGTGATTGCGCGTAGGAAAATGATGGGCTATCACGTATTGGATACTGCACCAATTCGTCGGTTTGTTATTCTTGATAGAAGTTTTATTTCGTGTTTCTGAAACACGTCACTTTTGACTCATTGAATTTTAGTGATAGCAGCAATTTATTTATCTCAAACCCTTTAAAAATGTAGCTACTAGCACTATACACTCAGATTAAAGTACTTCATAATTTATTTTTAAAATTACTTTGAACTTTTGTTGTCTTTTATTGTGATATAAACCCTATCACACGATTGAACTGCAAACTATATAAATACACATCAGATCGTAGTTTCCCAATAAGCTAGGATATGAAATACGCGGCTTATCCGGAAAATCCTGAAGTTTAATGAAATTGTAACACAGTTTTCTTCATTGTAGATACAACTGCTGGGTTTTTTTTTTCTTAGTGTTTTTCCCAATGACTCATAGCCCTTGGTAGGGTCAATGTTATGTTTGAAAATCGCGTTCAAAATGGTTGTATCGTTTTCTAATCCCGACTGAAATATTCGTGCAGTGATACAATATGGAAATGAATTTTAGGGACCGATGGGTGTTGAAATTTGTATAGCTCCCCATACACTATAGAATAAGCGACAATAGATTGAATTTTATCACACCCAGGCGCCGTGGTATCTAGTGGAATGACTTTCATAGAGTGCAGTGAGGTTCAAGAGGTCATAATTTAAGCAGTTCAGAGGAAAGGCCCCTGCCCGAGTGGCCGTGCGGTTCAAGACGCTACAGTCTGGAACCGAGCGACCGCTACGGTCGCAGGTTCGAAATCTGCCTCGGCATGGATGTGTGCGATGTCCTTAGGTTAGTTAGGTTTGAGTAGTTCTAAGTTCTAGGCGACTGATGACCTCAGAAGTTCAGTCGCATAGTGCTCAGAGCCATTTGAACCATTTAGAGGAAAGGCAGAGCTACTCCGCTGTCTTGGAATAAGGCTTATCAAAATGTATGTTTAACTAAACTAATCTTGGACTGTCTGAAATATAAATTGAGATGCTGTGGTACAAGTTAAAATTAACAGTATTGTTTAGATAAATTTCAGTCACTCGTATTAAAAACTAAGGCTACGAAAATTAAGTTTTGATTGTTGCTCAATAAATACAATACTGTGCTACTAATCAATTGGGGCGTACGATTCGTGGACACGGATAGTTTCCATCGCCACGTTTTTGCTAATCTTGGCCGCATGAAATATTTTTATGCCTCTCGGATTCTCCCTTTGACGTTTGCTGTGTTGTTTCCTCCTGTAGTTGGCTTCAATAGTCATCCTTTTGTAAGTGGTATTTCGTATCTCAGAGTACACTCGTGCTTAGTTTATTGTACAATTTTCTTTTAGTTTTTTTTTTGTTAATTGTGGCGATATTTTCGATTACTACACAGTTTATATAATTTTTCTTTATGCTTTCTACTTCTCGCAACGCTCGAGCGCCAGTGACCGCGCTTTCGTGTGGTCTCGACTAAAACAAAATTATCACTTACTTTAATTTTAACCATAATTTTATCCGCAGTTGACAACTTCATAAATAAGGTGATTATTTTTTGCAGCAGTTGTAAAACTTACCTTCGGCGACAAATATCCATTTTTTGTTTGTAACGCTATGCATTGCAAGCCTTGGATTCATTTCCAGCTGTAACTTCCTTTTTGCTTCATTTTTCATATTTTGGACAAGATAGATTTGTGAAAATATGCGTTCTTGTCACGTAGAGGTTGTCTACAAAATTTTGTTAAACACGGATCAAATAAAACGTAGGTTGAACTGGCCTTCAAACTCACCGAAAATGCAGATAACAAGAAGTCCCTCTCAAAGAATGCAAAAATCAGACATTGCAATACAGTAATCAAACCGGAAGCCCTGGATGCAGCCTAAACATTGTCCACCACGAACCGTGGGCCGGCCGGTGTGGCCGAGCGGTTCTAGGCGCTTCAGTCTGGAACCGCGTGACCGCTACGGTTGCAGGTTCGAATCCTGCCTCGGGCATGGATGCGTGTGATGTCCTTAGGTTAGTTAGGTTTAAGTAGTTCTAAGTTCTAGGAAACTGATGACCACAGATGTTAAGTCCTATAGTGCTCAGAGCCATTTGAACCAACCGCGGTGCAGTTGAAAGGCTGGAGACCAAAGAAAGGAAGATAGATATTAACAAAAATCTTTGGTTTCAGATTCCACAACAAAAAACTAATGCACACGAACAATGAAACTCTTTACCGACCTATCGAAAAACTGACACACAGTGAGGAAAAAAAGTATTGCTTTTTATGGACCATCATAAGAATGAACGCAAATAGATCAACAGAAATGTTTTTGACTCCTGAAAAAAAAAAAAAAAAAAAAAGACAAGTTGATGTAAGGAAACGGTTATGTACCTAACTCTTTCAGACCTGAATTTTTTCTGGAGGAAAGAATTTTTCTTTATGTGGTAGTGTTCTCAGGTGATTTTTTGATGATTTTAGATGCAAGATTCATACAAAAATTTTGAAAACATACTTCGCACACTTGGCTTCATTTTACGGACTAAAAAACTAATTACGAAATAGTATCTATTGTAATGAATAGTAAACAATCATTCAATAATTATCATGCAAAATAGGAATGAGAATATTCAGTTACACAGTGAAATATAGCGAACCAACCATATCCGTGCATTCTGGTGCTCAAGAGCTGCTGCGCACTGCTACACTGACGTCCTAGTATTTCCGCACTGACGCCCAACAGTTAGCAGCACTTGCGCGTGATGAAGGGTTGAACATTCACAACTTTCAGTACATTAACAAAGTTCGTTCGATGGCGCAGCAATAGTTCAAATCGTAGAAAATATACCCATAGATAAAACTGAAAAAAAATGAAGACAAGAAAGATACGTTCCAACTCAAAACGAAAACCAAACGAACAATCCAAATCTCTGAAGAAGAAGCTAAATCAGAAAGAATGAAACGATACTGGGTAAATGGGACACAGAACACTAAAAATTGATTGTTTTTTAACGTACCCGAAAGTAGAGTGAAACGAAAGAAGAAGAAAATGAAAGAAAAGCAGGGGAAAAAGTTACGCAAGAGAAACTGCGAGGACGTAAGAGTTCTCTGCGAACATTTGGCAACAGCAATATTACATCCATGAATTCGTCTCGCTGAAAAACAGGAGCAATGATGTAAAAGGTAAATTACGACTCAAAATGAAGCCACGTGGCTTGAAATGCATGGTATGATACATTGAGCGGTAATAATTAGACAGCGGTGACAGAAGTCATGGAATACCTCCTAACATCGTGTCCGACCTCCTTTTGCCCGGCGTAGTGCAACAACTCAACATGGCGTGGACTCAACAAGTTGTTGGAAGTCCATGCAGAAATACTGACCCCTGCTGCCTATACAGCCTTCCATACTGGCGAAAGTGTTGCCGGTGCAGGATTTTGTGCACGAACTGACCTCTCGATTACGTCCTATAAACGTTCGACGGGATCCATGTCGGGTGATCTGGGTGGACAAATCATTCGCTCAAATTGTTCATAATGTTCTTCAAACGAATTGCGAAAAATTGTACCCCGGTGACAGAACGCATTGTGCGAGCATAACCATTTCACGTTCAGTTGTATAGCCCACACCATTATGGAATCACCAACAGCATGTGCAGGGTCTTGCAGACAACTTGGGTCCACGGCTCTGTGGTGTGCGCGCGCCACTCTCGAGCTCTACCATCAGCTCTTACCAACTGAAACCTGGTCACACGTGGCCAGTCCAGGGAACAACAGATACGGCCACGAGCCCTGGAGAGGCGCTGCAGGCGATGTCGTTCTATTAGCTAAGGCACTCGCGTCGCTCGTCTGCTGCCGTATCATATTACGCTCAATTTCGCCGCAGTGTCCTAACGGATACGTTCGTCCCTCGTACGTCCCACAGTGATTTCTGCGGTTATTTCATTGGGTGTTGCTTGTGTGTTCACCGTGACAGCTCGACCCAAACCCCGTAGCTCTCGGTCGTTAAGTGAAGGCCGTCGGCCACTGCGATGTCCTTATGTCTCAAATACGATATTCCCGGCATGCTCTTGACACTGTGGATCGCAGAATATTGAATTCCGTAAGGATTACCGAATAGAATGTCCCATGCATCTAGCTCCAACTAACATTCCTCGTTCCAGGTCCGTTTATTCCTGTCGCATGGCAATATCACTTCAGGTCATCCCCGTTTTCAAGAAGGGACGTCGAACAGATGTGCAGAACTATAGACCTCTATCTCAAACGTCGATCAGTTGTAGAATTTTGTAACGCGTATTATGTTCGAGTATAATGACTTTTTTGGAGACTAGAAATCTACTCTGTAGGAATCAGCATGGGTTTCGAAAAAGACGATCGTGTGAAACCCAGCTCGCGCTATTCGTCCACGAGACTCAGAGGGCCATGTACACGGGTTCCCAGGTAGATGCTGTGTTTCTTGACTTCCGCAAGGCGTTCGATACAGTTCCCCACAGTCGTTTAATGAACAAAGTAAGAGCGTATGGACTATAAGACCAATTGTGTGATTGGATTGGAGAGTTCCTAGATAACAGAACGCAGCATGTCATTATCAATGGAGAGAAGACTTCGGAAGTAAGAGTGATTTCAGGTGTGCCGCACGGGAGTGACGTAGGACCGTTGCTATTCACAATATATGTAAATGACCTTGTGGATAACATCGGAAGTTCACTGAGGCTTTTTGCGGATGATGCTGTAGTATATCGAGAGGTTGTAACAGTGGAAAATTGTGCTGAAATGCAGGAGGATCTGCAGCGAATTGACGCATGGTGCAGGGAATGGCAATTGAATCTCAATGTAGACAAGTGTAATGTGCTGCGAATACATAGAAAGAAAGATCCCTTATCATTTAGCTACAATATAGCAGGTCAGCAACTGGAAGCAGTTAATTCCATAAATTATCTGGGAGTACGCATTAGGAGTGATTTAAAATGGGATGATCATATAAAGTTGATCGTCGGTAAAGCAGATGCCAGAATGAGATTCATTGGAAGAATCCTAAGGAAATGCAATCCGAAATCAAAGGAAGTAGGTTACAGTACGCTTGTTCGCCCACTGCTTGAATACTGCTCAGCAGTGTGGGATCCGTACCAGATAGGGTTGATAGAAGAGATAGAGAAGATCCAACGGAGATCAGCGCGCTTCGTTACAGGATCGTTTAGTAATCGCGAAAGCGTTACGGACATGATAAACTCCAATGGAAGACCCTGCAGGAGAGACGCTCAGTAGCTCGGTACGGGCTTTTGTTGAAGTTTCGAGAACATACCTTCACCGAAGAGTCAAGCAGTATATTGCTCCCTCCTACGTATATCTCGCGAAGAGACCATGAGGATAAAATCAGAGAGATTAGAGCCTACACAGAAGCATACCGACAATCCTTTCCACGAACAATACGAGACTGGAATAGAAGGGAGAACCGATAGAGGTACTCGAGGTACCCTCCGCCACACACCGTCAGGTGGCTTGCGGAGTATGGATGTAGATGTAGAAACCTTTTCACATGAATCACCTGAGCACAAATGACTGACCTTGTATACGCGATATTACTGTCATATGTGTATTTGCAACTCGCTATCAAGTGATTTTTGTCTAGTCAGTGTAGGGTGCCTGTTCAAGTTAGTTAGGATGCGCTGTTTCTGCCGAGATAACGATGCGCGGGTCCAGAGAGCTAGGCAAGTAAGGCATGAGAGCAGGCTGCGACGTCGCGGGCCAGTTGCGGCGCTGATGATGCTGGCGGCAGTAGTGGGAGTAGTAGTAGTAGGAGGAGGAGGAGGCTGCGGGGCGTGCGTGAGCGAGCGGAGAGAGTAGAGAGCGGGCGGCGGTCAGCAGCGCTCAGTCGTGTCGCGGCGCGCGCCAGAGATGCCCAGTAGAGTAGCCTAGCGTAGCATGCTGTCGCACACGAGGCCGTGGCCGCCGCTCTACCACCAGCCGCAGCCGCAGCTGCCGCGCTGCGAGTACGTAGAGTGCAGCAACAAGAGCCGCGGCGAGTACTACTTCATGGCGCCCGCGCTGTACCGCGACACGCGCGCGCCGCAGCGCCGCCTGCTGGTGGTGGAGCCGGCGCGCCACCACCTGCCGCTGCCGCTGCCCGCCCCCCAGCGCCGCGCCTCGCGCGCGCGCGCCGCCGCCCCCTGCGCTTGCGCGCTGCCGGCGTGCCGGCGCTCCAGGACGCGCTCGCTCGAAGACGTGCGCTCCGACACGGCCAGCGACTGGGACGACGCCTACCCTGACGACCCTTACGCGCCCTGGGCCGAGCGCGACGCGCGCAGACACCACCACCGCTCCTCCGCCGAGAACCTGCTCGCTCCCGCGCGCCGCTGCCGACAGGTACCGCTCCACCCTGCCGCATCTCTACTCCGAATTCGATGGCTTTCAGCCACAGCCGTGCAATACTTTTTAAGAGAGTATTTGACTGTGTATTATTATATTTGTCTTTTGTACTAGCCAGACTTCGGTTTTTATGTCATTATCAAGTAAAATGCTAAAAGTTGTTATATGTTTATTAAGTCATATCTCTTAAGGCATTCCCGTAACAGATATGACTTGATAATGGTCTTAACAACTTTTACCATTTTACACAATAATAGCATAAAAGGCGAAATCTGGGTAGTATAAAACATAAATATAATAATACACAGTCAAATGGTGGTTTACTCGAATTAAAGTAGACATCTGAAAACTAGTTGACTGGCTCGTAGATCAGTTAATTACACGTGCAGTGGTTCATAATTACTACCTTTCACTACGGTGTGGAACGAACTTACTTTGCAATTACAGGGTGTTTCACAATGCGTATTACAAACTTCGAGAAGTTGTGGTGGGGACTTGATAGATAAAGTTTTGATAAGGAATGCAGAGTGTGCACAGTGTCTCGCAAGGTGGTTATAGGATGAACGTAAACAAAAACAATAAAAAGATAACGAATGTAGTCGAATGTAGTGCTCTGAGCACTATGGGACTTAACATCTGAGGTCATCAGTCCCCTAGACTTAGAACTACTTTAACGTAACTAACCTAAGGACATTACACACAGGATTCGGACCTGCGACCGTAGCAGCAGCGCGGTTCCTGACTGAAGCGCCTATAACCGCTCGGCGACAACGGCCGGCGTTTCAGTACTCGCGTGACATTCGATTAGCTACGGCGTTTCGGACCTTACCTGCGAATATCTCTCGTAATTGTGACATCGCACACCATTTTCTTCAGACTACAAAACCGGCTGCGAGAAAGTGGTACGTTCGCAACTAGAAGGCTTGACTGCGGTGCTTCACGAACGCGATGCGCTATCCATGACTACTTTCTTCGTCACGTACAAGAGAACCCCACTGTTGCTTAAAACATAGCCCATGCCCTGGGCTCCTGTAGAGCAGACAGCTCAGAGCTCATTGTCTCCGCTGTGTGCCTGCCGTAAAAATGGAGGTTTCAAACTGACCCATCTTTAAAATTCTGCATCCAACGATACGTGGCCGGACACAGGTTTGTTATCAGAATTGTATCTAAGACCCCTCTACAATCCCTAGAAGCCTGTAACGCAGATTTTATGTGGCTATACAAATGAAAAAACACACGAACGCTCGTAAAACCAAACTACGGCGTTATAAAATAGCTGCATGGTGTGAGAAACTGCTTTACTGGTGGCCGATGGCGAAATTCGTCGACATTATTTGTGTACGTTGTACGCATATAGTCACGAACATAACAAGAAACAAAGAAAATAAACACTACGGGACCAAAGTGATTTGCCTAGAGAAGTTCTACCCTAGCTAGTTTACAGGGAGCCACTGCAGTGAGAGATTTGCGTAACGCTCAGTTCCGCGTGCCATGTGGTGAGCGATAAAAGCAGTCAAGAGGAGCATAAGGGAGATACTAGATAGATTCGTAATTTTTGTGGGCGATGCTTTAAAGACATTTCAGATCGCCGTAGAGAGCAGGGCGCTATGATGGCCTGTCTGCAGACATTAAGCCTTTGGCCGCGACAGTGTTGCAACTTTGGAGCTTAAAAGTTAAAGGCTAATTAATTTTAATAAGGCTGTATATTCTTTGCGCTGTTCGATATGGTTGCGAGAAAAGGATTCGTGTAATCACTTACACGTATTCATCGTCCCCATTTAGTGGGACAAACAAAGAATTACGACGAGTAATTGCAATTACTTTCGGGATCAATCTCTTTGATACACAACGTACTGTTATGAGATTTACGTGACTGAATGTCAAAGACACCACCAGTTGAAACTTCCTGGCAGATTAAAACTGTGTGCCCGACCGAGACTCGAACTCGGGACCTTTGCCTTTCGCGGGCAAGTGCTCTACCAACTGAGCTACCGAAGCACGACTCACGCTCGGTACTCACAGCTTTACTTCTGCCAGTCAAAAGTCCACATTATTTACGTATTAGCATCAATCACACGTTCTGTTAACTTCAAAATAGGCATGAATATGTGTCCAGTTTCCTGTGATCAACAGAATTAAGGTAAAGTACGTAGAAACGTTCTTTTGAATCGTACTGTCAGAAACATTCCGTAGTCCGGCAATTGCCGCGTTTCCATTCGAAATACGCTGGCTAGGTCGGTCATGCCATGTCGGTACGATTGAGGGAGTTGTGAGGTACAACAGTGCGTAAGGCACTGAGAAACTCATTTGGAAAGAGCACTGTTATTGACGGTCCCCTAAGTGGCCACTGCCGCTGACTGTCATGCGGAGGACCGAGGCCTAGTACGGGGTGCACGCAGCCTCTTAAGTCCAACTGATGAGCTACTTCAGCGATTAGAAGAGGTTCCAAGGTCGAGAAACCCCCATCTGTACCGCTTATCACGACGCTTGGCAGACGATTACGTGGGGGTTAGTCTGGCCCCATTGGTCTGTGTAAAGCCACAACGCGAAATATTGTTACTGAGGGAGAGTTTAGGCATAGAGGCATTGTTTAAATGCCATTTTGTCCTTAGTTTAGTCCTTTTTTTCCTAATACATCCGCTTAGGAAGCTGATGATATAGAAGCTAAAATCCACACGATAGAAAAGCTACTCTCAAAGTGTTGCGCAAGTTCTGAAAACAACCAAACACATAGGTATAGGGAGGATACTTTATCTGGCAGACTTCGCAATCTTTTAATCTATTTGCGACCTATAAACCTGTGCCAGTGATTTGGGTTTGTAAACGCAAAAATAAATTCCAGCTCGGTCCAGAACTACACTGTGAAGTGAAGGCCGCCCTGTAACTGATCAGGTGAGCCAGTATCTGGCTAAGAGGAAGACAAGCGCTTATCAGGGGCAATAGGACCATGCATCACGCCTAATATAAAATTCCCACATGGCTGGGATTATCGATATTCCATACTTGTAAACAGTGTGCTGAGCGGCATCGGCCCTGAATTAATTTCTGTAGCCCACGCTCCACTATCTATAACAGCCTGACAAAAAATGTTCCTAAGTCATGTGGGAAAGGAGCACTAGCAAACATTGGCCTAATCAGCGGACATAAAGACTACGGAAGGAGAATTGAACACTGCAGTGAAACTTATACAACCCAACAATGAGACAGCTGTGTACGATGACAGCAACCTACATCCATGATAGGTTTTGCCTAAATCGAGTGATCCGTTCCAAAATATATTTTACAACAATAATGACGTAAATTTTGTCTGAGCCACCAATCTTTAGTAACTGCAAAGACAAATGGCATAGGATGACGCAGTCACTGGTTGACTATTTTAATGATAAACACAGTTAATTGTAAACACTGAGAGAGTTGTCACAGTGGTTAAGATACTAGATTCACTTGCTGAAGCACAGTAAAATCTCGTACCGCATTGTGTACCAGTAATCGCAGTTTTGATGTCGTTACAGGCTTTTCTAACATTTCTTTCACAACATATTCGATTGATGAATGAAAACACCACTGACAGCTGGTGAAACTTGGTTTTAATAGATGACACTAACGGTTACACGGCTCACAGCAGTGTCTTCCGGTGCTACCTACATATTTAAAAATTGAAATATGATTATAAACTGTATTGCGAATATGTGTTATGATACGAAGCAGAATTTGTTAATGCAGTCAATAATGGATATTAAAAAAGAAAAAGTTGTTTCCTCAGTGGGAACCAGGTGGGATGGTGTAACGCTTCAGCCATCTGATCAGACCAAGGAAGCGGTATTTTTTATTAGACTACCGTATTTAGGTTCTATTTCTGCCTTCGTAATTATCCTTCGTTCGTATAATTTTTTAAATACTGTTAATATTCTCAGAATGGCAATAGCTTGACTAAGAACGCTATGGCTTAATAAAATCATTTTTGTGAGGATATGTCTTCCAATAATCTTCATATAATTGTGCAAATTCGCAATATAATTTATAACTATATTTTAATTCTTTACTATCTAGGTTGCACTTGAAAACGCGGCTTAAGCCACGAATCCGGTAGCGTATTCAATTAAAACCAAGTCGTGCCAGCTGTTGGTGGTGTTTTCACTGACCATGACCTTCAGCAGTTGTGCATGCCTTTCATATACACTAAAGAGCCAAAGAAACTGCTACACCTGCCTAATGTCGTGCAGGGCCCTCGCGAGCACACAGAAGTGTCGCAGAACGACGTGGCATGGTCTCGACTAATGGCTGAAGTAGTACTGGAGGGAATTGACACCATGAATCCTGCAGGGCTGTCCATGAATTCTACAGGGCTGTCCATAAATCCGCAACAGTACGAAGGGGTGGAGATCTCTCCTCAACAGCACCCTGCAAAGCATCCCAGACATGCTCAATAATGTTCATGTCTGGGAGTTTGGTGGCCAGCGGAAGTGTTTAAACTCAGAAGAGTGTTCCTGGAACCACTCTGTAGCAGTTCTGGACTTATGGGATCTCGCATTGTCCTGCTGGAATTGCCGAAGTCAGTCGGAATGCACAATGGACATCAATGGCTGCAGGTGATCACACAGGATTCTTACGTACGTGTTACCTTTCAGAGTCGTATCTTGACGTATCTGGGGTCTCATATCACTCCAGCTGCACATGTCTCACACCATTACAGAGCCTTCACCAGATTAAACAGTCCCGTGCTGGCATGCAGGGTCCATGGCGTCATGAAGTTGTCGCCATACCCGTACACGTCCATCTGCTCCATACAATTTGAAACGAGACTCGCCCGACCAAACTACATGTTTCCAGTTATCAGCAGTCCCGTGTCAGTATTGACGGGCCCAGGCGAGGCGTAAAGCTTTGTGTCGTGCAGTCATCAGGGATACACAAGTGGGCCTTCGGCTCCGAAAGCCCATATCGATGATGTTTCGTTGACTGATTTGCACGCTGACACTTGTTGATGGTCCAGCACTGAAATCTACAGCAATTTGAGGAAGGTTTGCACTTCTGTGACGTTGAACGATTTTCTTCAGTCGTCGTTGGTCCAGTTCTTGCAGGACCTTTTTCCAGTCGCAGCGATGTCGAAGATTTGTGTTTCACCGGATTCCTGATGTTCATGGTACACTCGTGAAATGATCGTACGGGAAAATCCCCATTTCATCGCTACCTCCTGAGAGGCTGTGTCCCATCGCTCGTGCGCCGACTATAACACCACGCTGAAAGTCACTTAAATCTTGAAACCTGCCATTGTAGCAGCAGCAACCGATCTGACAACTGTGACAGACACTTGTCTTATACAGGCGTTGCCGACCGCAGCGCCCCTGTTTATATGTCTTATTTGAATACGCATGCCCATACCAGTTTCTTTGGCGCTTCAGTGTAAAATGGTTTGCTAACATATCTGAAGTTTTCCCGTAACATTGCAGGGAGTGAGGCAGTTGCTATTGAAGGGGAGGAAAGGTGTCTGCTGCAGTTTATGAGGACAGTAATGAAGGAAAAAATATGTATCCAAGAATTTGTATTGCTGCTCTGCAATCTCCTTCGGTGTTCCGTATTGGACAGAAATTGGACTGAGAGATATTAAATAGAAGCATAGTTTGCCCCGTTCTTGAAGCGAGTACAGTCGCAAGTAGGAGAATTTTTAGTAAGACTCAGTTTTCACTAGGATCACGAGTAGGCAATTTACTGGGAATCGTATGGCTGTATCACGTAAACGTCTTTGCGGTCAGAGTAACCAGGGCGTGTAGCGAGGCGCACGACCGATCTCCCAGCGCTCCGCTCCGCAGATGGAACAGCGAAAAAGAAAGCCAGCGATGCCGCTGCCAGGCTGTGCGTTCTTTCCATCCGTACGATAGTGACGTCGCCAGTGCCTCATTACTCACATTCACCACTGCTCAGTGTTCAGAACAGAGCCAAGTGCGTGACCGTATCACCGTTGTCCTCTCACACTCGACTCGTCACTTCTGTTGGCTCGGTTTTGCTTCGAGCAGTTCCTTTGTAATAACTGGCTTGACGTCAGTGTTCCTTTACTTAATGTTTACAATTTCAGCATACTAACTGCGTAGCTACGCGCCTCCATACCCGAGATCGCTAACGCAAGCTTGTGAGGTGGCGCTCGACTCGGCGGTAAGCTGTTTCGAATCCTGCTAGTGGAAAATTTTCGCTGTCAGTATTATGCCGGCAAGGGGAGGAGAGGTTATGGCGTAGAAGTTCCTGACGATTAGTCGCGCCAATGTCCTGGATTAAAATCCAAACCTCTCTGCAGAGCTTCATGAGTGGGACACTGTTAATGGTGATCCGTCTGTCGGATGAGGACGTTAAATTCGGCTGTGCAACAACGCCCTCAAACAAACTTTTTGATCGACCATTATCTCATACTACCGTCTCAGAATCTACATCTACATGATTACTCTGCAATTCACATTTAAGTGCTTGGCAGAGGGTTCATCGAACCACAATCATGCTATCTCTCTACCATTCCACTCCCGAACAGCGGCCGGGAAAAACGAACACCAAAACCTTTATGTTCGAGCTCTGATTTCTCTTATTTTATTTTGATGATCATTCCTACCTATGTAGGTTGGGCTCAACAAAATATTTTCGCATTCGGAAGAGAAAGTTGGTAACTGAAATTTGGTAAATAGATCTCGCCGCGACGAAAAACTTCTTTGCTTTAATGACTTCCATCCCAACTCGCGTATCATATGTGCCACACTCTCTCCCCTCTTACGTGATAATAAAAAACGAGCTGCCCTTTTTTGCACCCTTTCGATGTCCTCCGTCAATCCCACCTGGTAAGGATCCCACACCGCGCAGCAATATTCTAACAGGGGACGAACGAGTGTAGTGTAAGCTGTCTCTTTAGTGGATTTGTTGCATCTTCTAAGTGTCCTGCCAATGAAACGCAACCTTTGGCTCGCCTTCCCCACAATATTATCTCCGTGGTCTTTCCAACTGAAGTTCGTAATTTTAACACCCAGGTACTTGGTTGAATTGACAGCCTTGAGAATTGTACTATTTATCGAGTAATCGAATTCCAACGGATTTCATTTGGAACTCATGTGGATCACCCCACACTTTTCGTTATTTAGCGTCAACTGCCACCTGCCACACCATACAGCAATCTTTTCTAAATCGTTTTGCAACTGATACTGGTCTTCGGATGACCTTACTAGACGGTAAATTACAGCATCATCTGCGAACAACCTAAGAGAACTGCTCAGATTGTCACCCAGGTCATTTATATAGATCAGGAACAGCAGAGGTCCCAGGACGCTTCCCTGGGGAACACCTGATATCACTTCAGTTTTACTCGATGATTTGCCGTCGATTACTACGAACTGCGACCTGTCGCCGGTGCGTACCTGAGTAAGTAATTACACAAACGTCATTTAGCGTGGCTCGTAACTCATTAAAACGCTCCACCATTACTCTTCGTCACATCACGACGTCGTTCTCTCCTGTCGAAGCGAAAATACGTACTGTGACCAGTGGCTCATGGGCAGCAGCGCGATTATAAAACAACCCTCTCGCCTCACTATAGACCGCCATGTCACTGACCTATCTGCGGGAGCAGAAATTTGTAATAATTGACAAAGCACCTTTCGCAATTCAGCGGTTCCTATCTGCTAATTTACCGTGGCTATCAGGCCGACAGCTATGTTTCGGTAACATTTCCCCCTTCAGAATAAAAATGCTAATAGTGGATCTTGGAACATGTAAAATCTCTCCCACTTAATTGTAATGGACAGTCCGGATCGCAATTATACTGTGTTACTTCCCAAACAGCTAGTTTCGGCCACAGGTCATCATCAGAGTCTGTTAAAAGAAAAAGAAGATACAATGAAAAACTGACAGCGCTCTAGTCTGCTTTCTGCAGAAAGTGATGATAGCTACCGTCCCTAACAACGTATTTGAGAAGTTTTGAAATATTGTATAAATTCCATCGTGACTGTACATTAATAGCTAAATTGTTGTTGTCAAGTGGTCGCGTATTCTTATCCGCTCTTTGTGTCGTTAATTGATGAACTTTCTCTCCCGGATTGCTCGAACTCAAGCCTATCTACAATTGCCCCTTGTTAGAACGCTGTGGATTATTTGCGTTAACTCTTTCTGATGGAAGACTCGTGTGTCGCGTTTACTTGCATGCATGCGCGCATAAGTTCAGGGTGAAAAATCATACAGATGGTACAGGATCCTTAACTGAGTAGTTTCAGATAAGGAATAATGGTTATGAATGAGCAATGCCTGTGAGGTATGTGTTTGTTATCTGGTTGTGCCTCGTGGGGAAAGAAAGAAAAAAAAAAAAACTGTCTGCCGCATCGAAGTTGGGGGCCGCTTAATGAAGAAACTATACGCAATCATCGGGGACATCTCCACACTTCTTACCGTTCATGGTAGCTGAAGGTGGAGCGTTACTCGTTACAGGAATTTGAAGATAGAATTAATGTGTGTTGCAGAAGGATGTGGTGCCTTAAAGCTGAGAGAATTAACAGAGGAAACATTCGAAAAAAATGTTATCCTAATTGCAAGACATTGGTACAAGTTAACTAGAAACTAGGTCGCATAAGCCGCAGAGAGCATGATAAGGTTCTCTGCAAAGAATGTATCGCTAAGTAGAATTTAAGGAGGCGGTATTGGATTTTATGGGGAAGAATAAGACTGGTCTCACTGCTAAGCTGTTCACGTGAAATCGGCGCTGTCACAAAGCCCGGTAGAAACTGATTAGAGGCTTATTGTTGGTGTACCAGCTGCTTGTCTCATTGTACCGGCTGGTTATAATTAAAGTGCAATTACTCACGGTGGTACAGTGTCGACTGTCATTATCCTATTGCACCGAAGCTTGGTAGATATGCTAATACGTTAATGCGGAACCGATTTTCGCTGGAAAAAAAATTAGTTCCGACTGTGGACGCTAGGTGCAAATCTGATGATGTACAATTGTACATTGTTCGTACGACGATGTGACAAACACACTGTCATCTGACAAGCCATAACGTGAGTGTACAGTGCGGCTGTCGAGAAGAGAGAACGCACACTGTTAGTGAAACTGTTTTATGTGAACGGCACCAAATACAGTGCTGTATTGACGAAGTATCGCCGACCGAAAAGTCTGAGGAAAGGTCCCATCTCATTAAATGGCTTGTGGAAGACAATAATAAAATTCGAAAAAACCGGTGAGCTTGGTGTGGCATCTGCCACGCGATAATTAAAGCCCACATTGGACCACTTCAATTACAACCACCGAGTACAACAGACAATTAAGATGTTTGACACGGAGCAGCTTAATTTCACTCGAAGATGTTTTGCATGCGTCAGGGTTGGTGGACGTCACTGTCAACAGCTACTACGAGCTCAGGCTCCATCTGTCAGGGGAAAACGTCGAAAACTAAAGATTCAGTTCCGGTCATTAGTTCCTTATCTCAAAGTACCTAATTTCTACCTTAAAATTATGGAACTTCACTATACTCTAGGTTGCGTAGCCTAACGCCGCACAAAACTCACCGTAAGATATCAGGAGATTTGGCCACGCGAACTGATCAAAAGTATCCGGACACCCTGTATGTGATGAGGAATCGACCACCAGACGTCGGGAGAGGCGGAGCGGCCAGTGTAAAACGGGACTGGGGAGTACTGCGTTGTCATCTGGCTGTAAGGCAAATTCCGTAGCTGTCCCCACAGCAGTCTCCAGATAAATTCCCTGTTGGCAGATATAAAGCCCACCCAGCACTAAAAAAAAAAAAAAAAAAAAAAAAAAAAAAAGCGTGCAAACAGCATGACAAAACAGAATGGCTGAAAAGGGCATACAAGAAGTCTTTGAGCTGCCCGCCCTCCTTGATTAGAGCAGAGAATGAAAAGTTAAAAAAAGTGATCTTGGCAGTGAAACAGGAACAGCGGAATAAGTCGGCCAGGAGAGCTCAGTGACTTCGAACGTCGCTAGTTGTTGAATGCAGCCTGAGTAACAAATCCATCAGGGACATTTCGCCTTGTCTTCAAGTGGTTCAAATGGCTCTGAGCAACATGGACATCACACACATCCATGCCGAAGGCAGGATTCGAACCTGCGACCGTAGCGGTCGCGCGGTTCCAGACTGAAGCGCCTAGAACCGCTCGGCCACAACGGCCTCACCCTGTCTAAAGCAGCTCATGTGGACTACTGATGAAACAATTTTGAATTGGAAATGCAGAGGAATAACCACAACTAAAACAAGATCAGATAGATCTCATGCACTGAAAGACGCGGAAGGGATCACCCGTGCATTTCAGAGTGCTGCCAGCATTTCGGATAGCACACTGACTGACTGTAGCGAATTAAAAATATTAAAAAGTGCCGGGTACAGTGGTCGAACAACTCCTCATAAGCCATGCGTTTCTGTAGGTGATGTAAAAAGCGACTGCGCTGGGCAGTGCGTGACTGGAAACGAGTCTTTTGGAGTGATGAATCACGCTATACTTTTTGGCAATCCGGTGGCAGGATTTTGATTTATCGAATGTCTGGAGAACGTTAATTGCCACCAAGTGTAGTGCCAGCGATGAAGTACGGAGATGGTGTTGCGGTATGGGTAGGTTCTTCGTGGTTAGGGTGTGCTCCTCTTATTGCGTTTAAGAATGCGGGAAGATCGGAAGGATATGGGAATATTTTACAGCATTTTGTTCTGCATGCGGTAGAGCAACAGTTCGGAGATGGTGATGATTGATTGTGTCAGGATCATGCACCCTGCCATAAAGCATCATCTGCGAAGCAATGGTTTGTAGGCAACAGAACTCATGAATTCTACTGGAAAGCCCAGAGTTCCGACCTGGAATATCTTTGGGATGGGTTAGAACGTCGATTTCGCTCCAGACCCCAGCGATCGCGTCACTATCTTCTCTTGCTACGGATGTTGAGGAAGAACGGGCTGCCATTCCTTCACGGACATTCAGACATGTCATTGAAAGTGCCTCCCATACAGTGCAAGCCACCATAAAAGCGAACGATTCACACCCCCAGTATTACTGATCCACTAGTATGTGTGTCGATACTTTTGATCATATAGTGTATGTGTTGTTTTGGCTGCAGACAGAATTACATGGCTCGCTACTGAAACCCCAGGCATATATTCGAGACGATGGACATTAGTGTCATCTGTAATTACACTCCTGGAAATTGAAATAAGAACACCGTGAATTCATTGTCCCAGGAAGGGGAAACTTTATTGACACATTCCTGGGGTCAGATACACCACATGATCACACTGACAGAACCACAGGCACATAGACACAGGCAACAGAGCATGCACAATGTCGGCACTAGTACAGTGTATATCCACCTTTCGCAGCAATGCAGGCTGCTATTCTCCCATGGAGACGATCGTAGAGATGCTGGATGTAGTCCTGTAGAACGGCTTGCCATGCCATTTCCACCTGGCGCCTCAGTTGGACCAGCGTTCGTGCTGGACGTGCAGACCGCGTGAGACGACGCTTCATCCAGTCCCAAACATGCTCAATGGGGGACAGATCCGGAGATCTTGCTGGCCAGGGTAGTTGACTTACAGCTTCTAGAGCACGTTGAGTGGCACGGGATACATGCGGACGTGCATTGTCCTGTTGGAACAGCAAGTTCCCTTGCCGCTCTAGGAATGGTAGAACGATGGGTTCGATGACGGTTTGGATGTACCGTGCACTATTCAGTGTCCCCTCGACGATCACCAGTGGTGTACGGCCAGTGTAGGAGATCGCTCCCCACACCATGATGCCGGGTGTTGGCCCTGTGTGCCTCGGTCGTATGCAGTCCTGATTGTGGCGCTCACCTGCACGGCGCCAAACACGCATACGACCATCATTGGCACCAAGGCAGAAGCGACTCTCATCGCTGAAGACGACACGTCTCCATTCGTCCCTCCATTCACGCCTGTCGCGACACCACTGGAGGCGGGCTGCACGATGTTGGGGCGTGAGCGGAAGACGGCCTAACGGTGTGCGGGACCGTAGCCCAGCTTCATGGAGACGGTTGCGAATGGTCCTCGCCGATACCCCAGGAGCAACAGTGTCCCTAATTTGCTAGGAAGTGGCGGTGCGGTCCCCTACGGCACTGCGTAGGATCCTACGGTCTTGGCGTGCATCCGTGCGTCGCTGCGGTCCGGTCCCAGGTCGACGGGTACGTGCACCTTCCGCCGACCACTGGCGACAACATCGATGTACTGTGGAGACCTCACGCCCCACGTGTTGAGCAATTCGGCGGTACGTCCACCCGGCCTCCCGCATGCCCACTATACGCCCTCGCTCAAAGTCCGTCAACTGCACATACGGTTCACGTCCACGCTGTCGCGGCATGCTACCAGTGTTAAAGACTGCGATGGAGCTCCGTATGCCACGGCAAACTGGCTGACACTGACGGCGGCGGTGCACAAATGCTGCGCAGCTAGCTCCATTCGACGGCCAACACCGCGGTTCCTGGTGTGTCCGCTGTGCCGTGCGTGTGATCATTGCTTGTACAGCCCTCTCGCAGTGTCCGGAGCAAGTATGGTGGGTCTGACACACCGGTGTCAATGTGTTCTTTTTTCCATTTCCAGGAGTGTAGATAAATAAATCGGATAATGTAGTAATATTATCATGTAACGTAGGTGATGGAGTCAGTAAAGTGGGAAATTGTGGGTACGTTTTCGAAGTACAAGCTGCTGTGGTAGTTGATTGGTACGACATCTCTGTTCGTCTCACTTATTCATGCCTGTGAGAATAGGGATGTCTTAATGGAACATTGGTACGCTATAGCCCGCAAAATGGAATGGAGTTACTCTTCAGTCGTGCAGTGAAGATGCAAAGGCTCTGAAAATAGTATTACTTACGAAGCAAGTACATGTAATTCGGTCTAAAACTCCTAGGGATACATGACAGGACGGAAATAGTGTTGAAGTTATCTGCTTTTTAACGCAAATGGATCTGTCACCGTAATAAATTGATGATACGTTGATGATTGTTATATTGGTGCATAATGTGATCCACAGTTGGTTGGCTCTCTTTTTTAGCAAAAGATCGCTGATAATACTACCTTTACACCTCGTTGAACGAAGATGGGAGTACAAAACTTCAGAAAAATACTCTTGAGCGTTTCTCTTCGTTTTACTATCTGTGGGAAACACTTAACATCTAAGAGTGCCCGGGCTTGTTATCCAAAATCTTACCCGAAAGTTAAATCCAGAACGTGTGCGTTCGTGCTTGCCTTCTCGTCAGACGGTCGTTTCCCTGAAATGGTGCGTTTATCAGTTACTTCTGGCGCGTGTTCGTTTACTCAGTGTCCCCGTTACCACGAGACGCTGCCGTGGAAAGCTGATTCTGCTTCTCAGGGTATGCGCTCAGCCGTGAAATATTGTAGTCGCTCTCCTGTGCCGCGTAGAAGGCCACATGCAGGCACTGCAGAATTCTTCAAAGGTCTCAGCTCCTCTGTTCCGACACACGCCAGCGCCATGAAATCTCACGAGTGGCTGCGAAATCGGCGAACGTTTCGGCCTTCAAGAATAGTTATTACCAAACAGTTTCGTATCGAATTCCTTTCTCTCCACTGTGCGGTGAAGGGCTTTCAGCGCAGCTGTACGCAGATGAAATACGTCCGCACCGGAATGCGACCTGAGAGAGTATGGTCATAAATATTTCGCTTGCGGTATCGAAAGTACGGCAAAAGGTCGTAGTCATGCGGCCTCTGTGAGGAGCCACGGCGAAACTAACGGATTGCGAAGTTAATATGACGATCTCTGAGGCAGTGGCACGCTTTTGATTCTGCACGCCTTTTCTTAGTTTAAACCCCCTCCCTCCCCGACAGGATTAGTAGCAGGTGGTCGACACATCTGCAGCTTAGTCAAATCGAGTGTGAGGTAGCACAGTGGTAAAACAATAGACTTTCATATGGGGTTAGACACCTCAGATTCCGTTCGGGAATCCAGCTTAACATTTGTCGCGGTTTTCGCAAACTGCTTAAAAATGATTCGCTTTAAACAATACAAGATAGATTTCCTTCCCAAATCCGTAATCAATCGCCGTCACTAATGACACCTTCGTCGACAAGATGTTAAACCCAAATCTTCTGTATTTTTATACTGATAAATGAATATCAGAAGTAGACGGTTTCAGAATGTATAACTTCAGAAGTGCCTACTTTCTTGAGAGACAAGGGATTGGAAGAGAGAAGAGGGGACTGTAGAAACACTGCTAAGTTTTTGTTCTGTTTTTAACGTTTTCGTCCAAATGGGCATAATAGCAGTTAGTATCGATGTTATTCCTTTTTTAGTTTTTAAGGGGTTTGGGGACTGTGAATAAGAGTCAGGCTGTGTCAATGATTAGAGTCATTATTTTGTGAACCGTTGGGCACGCCCCTCTGGGGAGGTTGTTTAGTGATAAACGCTTTAAGACACTACCTAGACACCTGTCTGTAACCTTGGAAATCTTTGAGATCCACCAAAAAATTTGCCTCATGGTGCCACTACGGACTAAACGCTGGTGAGGAAGCGCAGAATCACATAATGTACTTTGCATCGAACGCAGGGACGAAACTTTAGTTTTTCTGCAGCTGTACATGGAACTAGCGTTTCTGAGTATATATGCATTTGGTACGCTATTATTGAATCGTTTCGTAACAGGATAACACTTTTGGATACCATTACTCGTGATCGAAGTATGGGAGTAATAATTGGCCATAGTCTCATAGGAGTTCAGTGTCTTCTGTAACATAATTTCACAGCCGTAGGAAAGATTCTAGATGGGTAGAAAATGTAACAATAGAGCGGACACGCTCCACCACGTGCTGCAATCCAGTGTGGGGTTGTCATCTTGCCTTAAGTGCTGGAAGACATCTACCTAATGATTCGAACCCTGCCTTGAGATGTCTCCGCATCCTTATGATCGCACTTCTCCCTTCAAACTGTATATCACGGGCTTCGATATGTCGTTTTGTATGCTCAGCGAACTATGAGATAAATTCTTTTCACTGAGTTGTTGGCTTTGGAGGCTGTACCATAAGAACTGTGACACACCACATGCATTCCCCTGATACACACGAATAGTGTGTTTTGGCAAATGTGGAATCTTGTCCACCGTGTGTGAACCCAAGAACAGTGCAGTATTGACCTGCTCACATTTAAAAACGTGTATTTTCTTCTTAGGGTGGTCATTGCACTAGGGTCTTGAATACAAACCAATATGCTGGCATCAGCGCCTCCATTGGGGCCGGAGCACGTATGCCACTGCATGTGTTTCCTAAACCACTGTAATGTTTGTGGGCTAAGTGACATCCAGCAATGATGTGAGAACTTCATTGGTGGCGTATATTAACCTGCGTATTACATCTGATGAATGACACACAGGGCTGAATTAGTCTGGTGTGTCCAGCTCCCGTGCCAGATGTACATCCGATTGGACAGGGACGAGACGAATTCGGTCGAATGACGGCAACTCGAACAGAACTATCATGGACAATTGCTGATATCCATTAAGGGCTTGTCCATCTATGGAAGGCGTTAGCGAAAGTAATGTCAGCAATATTGCCATGTGAAGGCACCTCATCTCTGTTAAAGTTCTGTATGATACCGGCAGAAAGATATCTCACGCACATTTAGTGTCGCCCACTACTATGGGTTTTCCAGTACACCATGAATCGGTATGACTGTCTCACGCATCGCAGTATTGTGCGTTGGTTATAAGTTTTAATTATTACTTCGAAGACATGAATTTACGTAATTATATTTTTTGTTTGTTTGATATTACAGGTGTGATATACATTGAAATCCTCGCCCCCCCCCCCCCCCCCCAAGCCCAAGGCTGTGTCATTTTGTTATGGCGCCACTGTCGACTTGCTACAGTATTATGGCGCGAGGATTTCAATGTATACCTGACATGTAGCAGCAAATGGAAAAAAAGTGTTTGTATAGGTGTATTATTTCGAGACAATGATGAAAACTTTATAGCTAACCTTTGTGTTTAATCATTTTGACCCTACGTCACTTTGTTTCGTGGATCTCAAAAATACTGTCAGCAATCGACAATGTGCGAGAGGTGTTCAATAAGTAGTGCAACACACTATTTTCTTGGCCAGTTTTGGTTTTAAAAAAAAAAGAAAGAAAAAAAAAAACAATTTTTGTGGGACATCGTGGAATATTTCCACTTTAACTTTCATAGTTTCGTAACTTCCGATAGGTTGCGGCGCCATATGTAGCCTTCAAAATTGCATCTGTAACGGAGGTGCGTTTCGCTCAGAAAGCTGCCATTTAGATTCGTTTGGCGGAAAACCAGAGCGTCGCAGATATTCGTAGGCGCTTGCAGAATGTCTACGGCGACCAAGCAGTGAACAAAAGCACGGTGAGTCGTTGGGCGAGGCGTCTGTCATCACTGCAACAAGGTCGCTCAAAACTGTCCGATCTCCCGCGTGCCGGTCGGCCGCATACAGCTGTGAGATTCAAGAAACGACTTCAGTGTTTTCGTCGCCTTAAAAACGCAAACTAACTTCTCGTTACCCATGACAATGCTAGACTCAACACCAATCTGCACAGCGGAAAGCAGCTCGCAACTTCATTGGACTGTTCTCCCTCGTCCACCCTACAGCCCGGAATTCGCACCTTACGATTTCCATTTGTTTAGCTCAATGAAGGATGCACTTTGCGGGGAGCAGTACGTGGATGATGGGCAGGTTATTGATGCAGTAAGACGTTGGCTCCGACATCGACCAGTAGAGTGCTACCATGCGGGCATACAGGCCCTGCCAGTAAGGTGGCGTAAGATCGCCGCATTGAACGAAGATTATGTTGAAAAATAGAGTTTTGTAGACAGATTTGCTAGAAACTGGAATCATATTAGGGATGGACGGGCTTCAAATTACAATACCACCATCCACATTTAGGTTCTCCGTGATTCTCCTAAATGATAGAATGGTTCCTTCTGAAAAGAACGTGGTCGATTTCCTGGCCTTCATTCTCCGAACTGTACTTCAGCGCTTTCTCTCTCTCTCTCTCTCTCTCTCTCTCTCTCTCTCTCTCTCTCTCTCTTTCTCTTTTGACACAAAATTTTATTTTCGCAAAATATTTCATCATCAGTGTATGAGAGGAACTGCCGAACTGAAGCTGTGAAGGCAGGTAGTGAGGCATAACTGTATGGTCTACCCGGTAAGACCATTGCCTGCTACAAAGTACAGTTGGGGTTAGAATCCGTTTCCACCGCTCATTTAAACTCTAGTCCTATCGAATACATCCTCTGAAAGAATTACCGTTTCTAACTTCAGAAGAAAATCTAGTATTTTAGCGAGTTTTGAAATTAAATAATACCTCACAGCCAGAACATAGTATAATGAGTGTAATTTTTATTTTACTTTTTCTGTTGACACTCTTTAAGTTACTGATTTATCTTTCAACCCATTCTGCAGTCATATTGACTATTAGTGTTACTACAGTAGTTAGAAATGCACACGAATCTGCGTTATATTCATGTTCTTTAACTCTGGGATGCTCTCCCGACAAATCATTGTAGCAGATAGAAATGCTTTGTTCCTGTGCGTCGGATCTGTCAGTCAGGAAAGCAGTAATATTTATGTAATCAAAATTGCTAAATGAATTCGTTTCATCTGCACAGCAGACTAAGCTATGGATGTCTGCCTTATGACCTGGAACGACACGGCATTTAATTGCTAACTTCGTTGATTCCAAACCTCGTGGAGTTAGGAACTGCAGCCGGACGACTCATCATCACGGGATGAAAGTTACCGGCAGCGAAGGAAAATCCGCAGTCAGTCGCTTTCTCTTTTCCCGAATTTGGTTGGTCAAACCGGTTTCGGATGAAGGTTTCGTCTTCGGTAACTCACAGTTATTTTTAGGTCCTCGAACTGCTGTACGAAGTCCAACAGCGCTCTGAAGTACTTGGCTGCTTTACTTGGAAGTTTATATTTGGACGGCCTTGAGACTTTACGAAGCTAAAGAAGTCGTTGTAACCGTATTCCGGTACTGGGTTGAACATTTTATCTTCACATCCGGTTTTGACAGAGGAAGGTAGTTCCAATAATGGGAGCCTTAAAGGGCGGATTCCGGCGATTGTGCGAATTTGGCGAAGCGGCCGGTGTTGGCGTTGGCTGCAGCTTCTCGGGATATCGCGGTTAGCAGGACGCACGACACTCTCTCCGCAGCCAGCGCCTCTAATCTTATTTCCTGTGGCGGCCGGCGTCGGGAAAGCGAAGCTCCCACCCAGGTCCGCGGCTCTGTGTTTCTGCTGCACTTCTTGTTATTAATCTTCCCGCTGACTTATCCCAAAGCGAAATGAATTTCCATTTGGACCTAAGGTGTCACTTCGGCGTGATGCGATTCTTCTCGACATAGCCTCCTTGGAGAACTATACACTTGGTCCAGCAATCCTGCAGCTTTTCCTTCCCTTCGGAAAAACATGTTCCGTAGAATTCTGCAAACTACTCGTCGATGCAGCTATCCGTTCCTCATTGGTCTTGTGGTAGCGTTCTCGCTTCCCGCGCACGGGGTCCCGGGTTCGATTCCGGCGGGGTCGGGGATTTTCTTTGCCTCGTGATGACTGGGTGTTGTGTCTTTCATCATCGTTGACTTGCAAGTCGCCGAAGTGGCGTCAACTAAAAAGTACTTGCAATACGGCGGCCGAACTTCCCCACATGGGGCCTCCCGGCGAGCAATGCCATACGATCATTTCATTTTGATGAAAATTTCTTCCCAGCAACACAAACTTTCATGTTAGGGAACAGGAAGGAGTCACTTGGGGCTAATACTGGTAAATAGGGTGGATGAGGAACCAGCTCAAGGCCCTTTCCACGCGCTTTCGCCATTGTTATCACTGATGTGTTGGATAGTGCGCTATCCTGGTGGAAGAGCACTTTCTTGTGTGGCAACCTTGGTCATTTTTCAGCTAATGCAAGTTTCAAACGACCCAACAATGAAACATAATAGGGTTCAGTTATGGCTTGTGCCTTTTTCCAAGTAAACTGTGAGCATTATTCCTTAGGAATCCCGAAAAACAGTGGCCATCACCGTAACAGCTGACAAAATGGTCTTTGCCTCCTTCAGTGCACTATCACCAGCATTTGTCCATTGTTTTGACTCTGATGTGTAATTATGGATCCAATTGTCAACCGCAGCCACAAACCGCATCAAAAGTCTTCTGGATTGATGTTAAACATCGCCAGACATTGTGTTGACATGTGCTGGGTGCGCTTTTGGTCGGCTGTAAGCAACCGCGGCGCCCACTTCGCGCCCAGCTTCTTCATAGCCAGTTCTCCGCGCAGGACATCATGCACTCGCTCAATTGAGATCCCCATTGTCTCAGAATTCTCACGAACTTTTCTTCGGCGGTCTTCATTATCATATCGTGGATTTTGACCTCAACTGGACGGCCGGAACGCGCATCGTCTTCGGTGCGAGACCGATCATGTTTAAATTCATTAATCCAAAAGTAAATTGTCTTCAGTGATGATGCAGAGTCCATCTGGACTTCATCCAGTTCTATTTTGATTTGTGCGGTAGTCCATCCTTTCAAACGAAAATGTTTAATAACAGCACGAAGCTCGATTTTCTCCGTTTTTAATAAATTAAAAATATTAAGAATATTATCCGTGGAATAATCAAGCTTACCAACCAGAAGGCGCAACAAAAATGTTCCAATCGGTCATGGAAATTAATCTTTGTAATGTGGCGTATGAAATGAATTGACTTTCAGTCTTTGTATTCTTTGCTGTTGCATTTCATGGTAAAAGGACCGGAATAGTTTTAACTAGAAACGATGTCTATGTCTTGAGGTAGTGTAATTCACAGCCCACAAATTACCCATACTATAACCATCCAGTATTTGAGCGACTTCCAACAAATTTACACACTATTCCAAACCATGTCTAAACTTTTATCTGGGTTACATACTTAAATATGTAACACATTAATTCATTTTAAAGTAATCCGACGTTTGAAGCTGTATCGTACGAGGGTCATTCAGTAATTAAAGAGACAAATTGGTCTGGAGAAAAAAGCGTTTATTTTTACAAAACAGTACTTTTTCTACTCTTCAACATAATCCCCTTGAATATTTATGCATTTGTTCGAACGAGCTACAATCTTTTTTATTCTGTCGGCAGAGAACTTTTTATCTTGATGTTTAAACCAATTTCCCACAAACTTTTTCACATCCTCGTTGTCCTGGAACCTCTTCCCACGTAATGCTACCTTTAGTGCACAAAAAAAAAAAAAAAAAAAAAAAAAAAAAAAAAAAAAAAAAAAAAAAAAAAAAAAAAATGTAAATTACTAGGTGCTAAATCAGGACTGTAAGTGGGATGAGGCAGTACTTCTCAGCTCATTTTGTCGATGGTTTCACAGGTTAGTTGAGCAATATGAGGACGTGCGTTGTCTTGCTGGAGAATCACACCTCCTCTGACATCCACGTCGTCTCTCTCTCATTGCTGGCTTCATCTTGTTTAAAAGCAAATCTGAGTAGTATTGGCTGTTCATTGTTCGCTGCTCTTTAAGATAGTCACAAAAAACTGGACCTTCAGCATCCCAAACCACCGTCTACATGACTTTCCTGCTGATGCTTGGGTTATGAATTTTTTCTTGACAGCTGAGTTGGTGTGCTTCCATTCCATGCTTTGTCTTTTTGATTCTGGCTCATAATAGTCAACCCAAGTTTCATCACAAGTTAAAATTTTGTTGAGGAAGTGCTCACCTTCTCTTCCATAACGTTCCTGTAGCTCTATGCACAGTCTCAATCTTGTTTCCTTGTGTAGCTGCGTCAACTCCGTTGGGACCCATCTTCCACATATTTTGCGATACTTCAGTTTGTTACAGACAATGTTATGAACTGTACCAGTACTAACTTGAACACGGCGGTCAGCACGAATACTGTCATCAATTCGACTTTCAAATGAGGGTGTTGAAACTGAACCGGTCGGCCAGAACGGTGTTCGTCAGTGACTGAGCCGCGCATATTTCTGAACTGCTCTACCTACTTGTAAAAATTTGCACGATTCATACAACCTTCACCATAAGCTTTAAATATTCTAAAGTATATATTCACTGGTTTCTCGCCTTCTGGAAGTAAAAAACGAATAACAGAACGTTCTTCAACTAATGTGGACGTTTCAAGCGGACTCACCATCTTTAAATGTATTTTTGAGGATATAAACAAAACAGTGTTGATACATCAGCTGACCAGGGCTCATCCCAGTGATGCCAACTTAAAGCCATAAAAGTACCAAACTTGCCGTACTAACAGTTTTTTCCCCAGAGCAGTTACCCTCTTTAATTATTGAATGCCCTTCGTACAAAGGAGTTCTATTCTTCGAAGAATCGGAGGATTTACTGATACACCCTAAATGATTGTATTGGTGTGTGTATTCTTGCACGAAAAACACACTGAATCTGCGGTGATCTTCTGTTAACTGTGAAGACAGTTATATTGCATGTTCTGTGGGAGCGCTGCTTCTCTCTCGTCGGAATATTTGAGAGTGCGACCTCGCGGTAAGGACACTGACACAGAGTTCCTGATGCCGAGGACCGGGGCGCAGCAGCAATTAATCCTGCCTGCCTGGCTGTGAAAGTCTGTTTTCGTGCGAAACAAACCGGCACCGAGTCGCGACTTGCGGCCGGCTGCCGCGTTCCCTAATTATGAAGGACCGACTGCGGCGTTTCGGGGAACGCTTTCTAGCAATTACCAACGCCCAATTGGCCGGGCTTCCCTTGTTCCGCTCGCAGCTCAGCTTTCCTTGCGCACTCGGTCGCCCGGTATTGCCCCGGCCGGTACCTTTTCAGGGGCGCAGTTCAGACAAAGTTCTTTCGGCCACTCTTTCCTGTTTGTCCTCCTCTACCGCACCCGAGTGAAGAAGCGAGCTGATGTGTTCACTCTCTTTTCAGCTATAGCCATAATGTTGAAACGCTCATTTCGCCCGTGCTTCGAGGGCTTCTGTAGCGTCGCCGAAATCGTACTAGAGGCCGCTGCCTGAACCCACGTGCTCTTGGCGATGTATAGCGTGCGGGACAAATTACGGGGTGTACTGCTGCGCATTTTAATTGGAAACGTTTATTGCCAGGTCCAGATTAATTCTGTGCACTGCCACACACATTCATCCTCCGAATGCCAAGGGTGGGGAGGGGGGGGGGGGGGTTATTTATGTCCAACTTCCGAAAACTTTGAAATATAGTCGGTTACTTTATATTTTAAAATTTTGAAAAAAGTTATTGTTTATAATGAATTCTTCTACCAGATTCCATAAATGTTTTAAAATTTTCAGCTAAACTTAACCTAAAAATTTAAGTCTTAGTAGATGATGTCACTTTTCACAATGAATGTCATATAAATTTTTTTCGGTTTCAGGACCTCACTGAGACATTGGTTTCTCTGTAGAAGTTGTGTGTAAAAGTCTAAAATTACTAACGAAATTTTTCTTGGTGTGATTATAAAGTACCCCCAGCTTGATAATATACATTATTGAAAATACATTGATGTTGCTAAGGGTATGCTAAAAGATATTTTCAGTTTCTGGACCCTACTTACACATGAGCACCTATTTAAAAAGTATGTTGTTAACAGAAGTCAGCAACAGTTAACGAAGATTGTTTCTAACTTTTTTAGGGTAGGCGCAACGTGTCCCCCTTGGTAATAGGCGTTATGGAAAATGCGTTGGTATTGCTAGGGTTTGATTAGTTTAACTAAGAATCGTCAGCTCCACTTTGACCCACGGAATGGAGTTAAACTTTTCACTACTCCAAAATCAATAATTAATGCCCTGTAGCAGCCCTACTACTATCGCAATAATTACGAGACACGAACTTGGCATATAACACAGCTAACAGTTCACGCACTACCTCCAGCTTCTTCCTAACAACTCCCGCCGATAATCTCTACAACCAAAAAATAGAAAAACTGTTCAAATCCAATAGGGAAAGAATAACAAAAACAGACACTCAGATTTCCGTGCAAACTACTATACTTAGAACATAATAAATTAATTAGTTTCAATGAAAACCTGTGCCAAGTCCACCTCAGTCATTGAAACATCAACCATCCAACTAGCTTCTCAGCTCCACAACTTAGTTTGAGGATTGCTTGGCTACTGGCCATGTACACCCTCGCTAAAAACAACACTCTGCTATAAAAACCACTTAGCACTCAACACACAAGAAATACCATTACCACTCTTCTCAGATTTTCGTAGTGGCAAAAATACTTGGTGGATCAGTAAGAGTATGAAAACAGAAATCAATACTAATCAGCACCTCCACTCTAGATAGTTCACAATATCAACACCCAGTAGAGCTAGTGATCGAGTACCCGGATTTCGCAATTCCTGAACCGCTCCACGAAGTTATTTCACTTTCAGGCCTTCTAACCAATCAGAATCTGGAGCAGAATGTGGCAACTCTCATGGGCCATCTCCTGCTCCCGCTAATACATCTAATGTAAAGTGCTCCTTCCTGGCTGGTCTTTCAGTAGTTTTTGTGCGACAGATGTTGGAAAACACTGGCCATCGTGCCCTTAAAATCTGCATAGTGTAGCCGGCCGGTGTGGCCGAGCGGTTCTAGGCGCTTCAGTCTGGAACCGCGCGACCGCTACGGTCACAGGTTCGAATCCTGCCTCGGGCATGGATGTGTGTGATGTCCTTAGGTTAGTTAGGTTTAAGTAGTTCTAAGTTCTAGGGGACTGATGACCTCAGATGTTAAGTCCCATAGTGCTCAGAGCCATTTGAACCATTTTTTTTGCATAGTGTACTCCAGCTGACACCCATTTAAGATAATTAGCGAAAGACTCACAAAAACCCCTTCCCCCTGCAGCCGGAAACTATCCGAGGCGACTTCAGTAGCGAACGGGGCTAGCACGCATGGGTCGCGAGAAAATGTGTTACAGTGGGTACGATTGAGATAGTATTTATTTTTGCATTGGTGTTTGCGGAGCATCATGTTAATATCTTACATTAATTATCTTAAGAGAGACAATTGATACATCAGGACCTACGTCTTACCTGAAGAGCAAACCTCTCAAACTTTGCCGCTCATTTGAAACATCATGACAGATTAAAACTGTGTGCCGGACCAGGACTCGAATCTGGGATCTTTGCCGAAGATTATGTGCTGTTGTTTCATATTATTTATTGTCTATAACACTTTAAAGTACAGCAGACTCCCGATGTTCCGGGTGGAAATTATCCAACGTGCGAATTATCTGTGCGAAGTTCGACACTGTCTGTTTTTTTTTTTTTTTTTTTTTTTTTTCAATGTTCAAATTATTACATTCGTTCAAATTATAAAAAAATTGAACGAATGTTTTCGTATTTCTAGTTGTAGACTCATAGATGACGTGCGACCATAGGTAGTTGCATAGCGACGCCTTTGAACCGGATTTTGAGCATTTAAGTGATGCAGATATAATGAAAACTGATTGTTCAGTAAAGGAACAATGCGAAGCCGAGGTAACCAGGGAACCACTTATCACAAACGCCGAGCCACTGCACTGTATCGTATTATCATTAGTATGCAGGACAAAATTCGTTTGACTATACCGCCGTCTCGGCTTTCCGGAAAGTAAAGTGAAAGTGTTACGAAATACGATGAATTTTAAATATACTTTTGTAAATAAATTCAGTTTCTGGCGAATAAAGCGTAAGTAAAGCAGTGGGCTGTCGGATGTGACCTTTAGCGTGTTTTGTAAATACTGTAAATAACAATTTCCGGTAAAAAAAAGTGTATGCTTTGTACTCCTACCATCCGAGTCTTTCGGTTAGCTGTGCACTAACACTTTCGTATTAACTCCATAAAAGGGAGCTCGTTATATTAATTAAGATTATACAGTGCATAACTACACGATACACACACAGTGGGGTTGTAGAGGTTGTCTTGAAGAACAGATTGAGGATCGGAACCCATATCCGGAAGCATCTGACGTTAGATGGAGTCGGGCGCAACCCGCCGTCGAGCGTACAAAGTGTTTGCTGCCTGGGGTAGCCTAGCGGCAGGCGTTTTACCGCTACACTTCGACGTTCTGCAGTATTGTTCAAGTGGCTCTGAGCACTATGGGACTCAACTGCTGTGGTCATTAGTCCCCTAGAACTTAGAACTAGTTAAACCTAACTAACCTAAAGACATCACAAACATCTATGCCCGAGACAGGATTCGAACCTGCGACCGTAGCGGTCTTGCGGTTCCAGACTGCAGCGCCTTTAACCGCACGGCCACTTCGGCCGGCCTGCAATATTGTTGTACATTTTCCCGACACTAGTTCTTGTCCTCGATTTGGTTTGAAAAACCATCTATGCAACCTCTCGAATATTTTCGTTATCTTTTTTTTTTCCATCCAGTATATCACCCATCCACTCACTCACTCTGTTGGCTTGTTTGGGACGTGAAGATCCGGCGCCGCTCACTACTCACTATCTGCCTCCAGTTCTTCCTGTCTTGTGCCGCTTCCAGTGATACCCAGAACTCTGCAGTCTGAGGTCACCTCGTCGTGCCATCTGCTTCTTGGTCTTCCAGTGGGTCTGGAGCCTTCCATCTTCTTGTAAATTTTTGTGAATTTGTGGGAAGATGGTATTGGACCAAACTGCTTAGGTCACCGCTCCCTGAGCGTACACACTACTTAATCTAACTTAAAATAACTTACGCTATGGACAACACACACACACACCCATGCCCGATGGAGGACTCGAACCTCCGACGTGGGGAGCCGCGCGGACCGTGACAAGACGCCTAAGATCGCCCGGCTACCCCGCGCGGCCATCTTCTTGTCATATATCTGAGGGATTATTCTGCCATGGTCCACTCTGACAACATGGCGTGCCCATTGCAAAATTCTAGCTTTGGCGATATTAACTACCGAGGGTTGGTGGGCTAGCTTAATTAGTTGACTCTCCAAATCCATCTGTATGTTGCTTGATCAAATATTCTCGTAAAGAATTTTCTGTACACATTATTTTCGACGACTGAGAGTTGCTCTTATTTTTTGGTCATGCACCATGCTTCGGCTCGGTGTAGTAGCACTGTCCTGATAATTGCGATGTAGAGTTTGTTTGGTTTCTTAGTCAAGAGTTGGGAGTACATAAGTTTTTGTAGCGAAAAGTAAACTTTTTTTCCTTTCCGTAGTCTAGTTTGGTATTTGACTTCTGTATTCCACCCGACACGGTAGATTCAGGTCAAAATCTTAGATAAGGCGTAGGTATAATTTGTTTTTATTAGAATTGGTTGCTCAGTAACACTAGATGCCGAGTAGTTTTATTTTTGTCTCTTTTTAACCAAACATACTTTTTGAAACGATTAACTGGGCACAAAGACTTATTGTGAGTCTTAACATAAGCAGAGACTTACATGAAGCCCGTTCCTTCATTTTAAGCAGTAAGGAAATGTGGCACAGAATGCAAACATGGGCGCACGTACCTTGAATGCGACCCTTGTTGAAGACGTCACAACACTGCAGCCACAGATCAACGGAAACACCTAAGCATCACTCACGGATTGGATCTTAGGCTTGTTTTGGCTGGCTGGCTGCAACTTACAAGGCAGTACGAGGATCCATAAATGATCGTGGGACATGTGATCTGCATGTCTCCAATCCCTCCAGAGGTTATTGCAAGTACATGAATCCTGGTCATTCCGCTGCTTCTTTATTCAAGCAGCTCTCATTTGCCGTCCGCAGCTCGTGGTCTCGTGAGTAGGTTGCTGCCTCTGTATCACGGGGTTCCCGGTTAGATTCCCGGCCGGGTTGGGGATTCTCTCTGCCCAGGGACTGGATGTTTGTGTTGTTCTCATCATCATCATCATCATCATCATCATCATCATCATCATCATCATCATTTGTGACAGTGGCTAGATTGAACTGTGAAAAAAATGGACTGTGTAACAATTGGGACAGACTTCAAGCAGACTATAATAATTACAATCCCAACGAAAGCAGGTGCTGACAGATGTGAAAGCTACCGAACTATCAGTTTAATAAGCCACGGCTACAAAATACTAACACGAATTCTTTGCAGACGAATGGAAAAACTGGTAGTAGGCGACCTCGGGAAGATCAGTTTGGATTCCGTAGAAATGTTGGAACACGTGAGACAATACTGACCCTACGACTTATCTTAGAGAATAGATTAAGGAAAGGCAAGCCTACGTTTCTAGCATTTGTAGACATAGAGAAAGCTTTCGACAATGTTGATTGGAATACTCTCTTTCAAATTCTGAAGGTGGCAGGGGTAAAATAAAGGGAGCGAAAGGCTATTTACAATTTGTACAGAAACCAGATGGCAGTTATAAGAGTCCATGGACATCAAAGGGAAGCAGTGGTTGGGAAGAGTGTGAGACAGGGTTGTAGCCTCTCCCCGATGCTGTTCAATCTGTATATTGAGCAAGCAGTAATGGAAACAAAAGAAAAGTTCGGAGTAGGTATTAAAATCCATGGAGAAGAAATTAAAACTTTGAGCTTCGCTGATGACATTGTAATTCTATCAGAGACAGCAAAGGACCTGGAAGAGAAGCTGAGCATAATGGACAGTGTCTTGAAAGGAGGGTATAAGATGAACATTCAACAAAAGCAAAACGAGGATCATGGAATGTAGTCGAATTAAATCGGATGGTGCTGCGGGAATTAGATTAGGAAATCAGACACTTAAAGTAGTAAAGGAGTTTTGCTATTTGGGGAGCAAAATAACTGATGATGGTCGAAGTAGAGAGGATATAAAATGTAGACTGGCAATGGCAAGGAAAGAGTTTCTGAAGAAGAGAAATTTGTTAACATCCAGTATTGATTTAAGTGTCAGGAAGTCATTTCTGAAAGTATTTGTATGGAGTGTAGCCATGTATGGAAGTGAAACATAGACGATAAATAGTTTGGACAAGAAGAGAATAGAAGCTTTCGAAATGTGGTGCTACAGAAGAATGCTGAAGATTAGATGTGTAGATCACAGCCGGCCGTGGTGGCCGAGCGGTTCTAGGCGCTTAAATCCGGAACCGCGCGACTGCTACGGTCGCAGGTTCGAATCCTGCCTCGGGCATGGATGTGTGTGATGTGCTTAGGTTAGTTAGGTTTAAGTAGTTCTAAGTTCTAGGGTACTGCTGACCTAAGATGTTCAGTCCCATAGTTATCAGAGCCATTTGAACCATTTGGTAGATCACATAACTAATGAGGAGGTATTGAGTAGAATTGGGGAGAAGAGAAATTTATGGCACAACTTGACTCGAAGAAGGGATCGGTTGGTAGGACATGTTCTGAGGCATGAAGGGATCACAAATCTAGTATTGGAGGGCAGCGTGGAGGGTAAAAATCGTAGAGGGAGACCAAGAGATGAATACACTGAACAGATTCGGAAGGATGTAGGTTGCAGTAGGTACTGGGAGATGAAGCTTGCACAGGATAGAGTAGCATGGAGAGCTGGATCAAACCAGTCTCAGGACTGAAGACAACAACAACAACAACAACAACAACAATTGGGAGTTTGTACGGGCGCTGATGACCGCGCAGTTGAGCGCCCCGCAAACCAAACAAAATCATCATCGTCGTCATCATCATCATCATCATCATCATCTTCATCATCACTCTCATTTGCCCTCATGAAACTGAGTGGACCACATTCCAGACCAGCCTAAGGCAGAAAAAAATTTGAGTACGTACCGGGAATCAACCCAGGGTCCTTCCGCAGAAGAATCAGCGTTGCTAACCGTTAGCACGATAAATGTAGTCTGGTATTGGATGATAGTCGATGTAAGGAGTAACTTAGTTGGCATTATACACGTATAAAAATAACGAGAGAACTTCATAGATGTACAATTAGCGATAAAAGAGCCCTTGTTGAGTGCTGTGTTAAAGTGTGTGCGCAAACTGTCTCCATTTTAGACACCCCCCCCCCCTCTACACACACACACACACACACACACACACACACACACTACGCTAACGGCAACAGAGGAAAGCATGGGAGGTAGAAATAATTGATCGGTGGATTCCACTCGTTGGGTGCTTTTCTCTCTCTCCTCCTTTTTTTTTTTTTTTTTTTTTTTTTTTACCCTCTCGCAAGCCTTAGCAGGCTGAACTAGTCCAAACAGAATTGGCGTCCAGTCTCCTGAGGGCTGCGGGTAGCGGCTTCCGCTTCCGGCTCGTAAATCTGTCGGCAATTTCCCGTCCCGGCCGATCAGAAAGCGGCGTGCCGTAGTTATTATTTCGTCGTCACTGGCAGCCGAGCCGCGTCGGTGAAAGTGAGCTCGTGAGACGAGGGGCGCGCGCACCACTTCCTGCTTGGGTCTAGCTAGTAGTCGCCTTCTTTTTTTCCTCTCGCGTAAGTTATGCGTAAAATGGAAACGGCCCTTTACGCAACAGGGGAAAGGGGAGTGCTGTGTCGTCACGCCTTTGGAACGGCAATGAGAGGTTCAGTAAACACTCTTGAGTGGGTGTTCCGTACAATAGTATAGATATGGACTGATAAATTATCTTCATTACACCTACAACATGCGTTTATTGCACTGACGCGAAAAATTGAATGCGTTATTCTCTTGACTGTGGAATCTGTTTTTTTTTAACCTGCCTGGTTGGGCTGTAGAAGTAACTGCAATTTTTTTAATCGCATGTACCCTGTATTCGTAACGAATCTTTGTTAGTGATTGCCGTTACGTCCAACAGGCGTCTACCTGCGCGCGCGCGGGTGCGCGTATGTGTGTGTGTGTGTGTGTGTGTGTGTGTGTGTGTGAGAGAGAGAGAGAGAGAGAGAGAGAGAGAGAGAGAGAGAGAGAGAGAGATCCGAAATATTTTTTAACCAGGAGGGAGGTCAACATTAGAGACGCTGGAATCACATTTTACATGTCGTAGTCCTGTCGGCCGCCGAATCCAATGCATTGTCAATCATTTTAATGCTGGTCTGCAGTTGTGGATTCAACCAGTTAGCCGTGAAATTTCCGTGATATCTCTTGCCTTGCGGGCGCTCACGTTACACACCTGAGCTGTGCCAAATTTAATGGTGGAAGGTGTCACGTTTTGACGAACCACTCGTATATGGAGATGTGAAATTACTATCGTATCGAAATGTCATTTTTTGAAACAGTAGCTGTTCAGAAATTGGCAGAATAGTTCGCGTCCACGACGAACTTTTAAAGAAACAGAGTTATGAAAAAATGGAGAGTGCACGTGAAAATTTTCTTTGGATGATTTTTTTCCAAATTTTTCGTAAGTCTGACTCTTACAACAACGCCTGGAATGTCTCTATTCAACTTCTAGTAATCAGTCACTTTCAGAAAGTGCGTTCACCACTGGTTTGCAGAATTTCGGTGGTCGTCCTTCCATCAACGATTAATTTCGTTACGGTAGTTTCAGAAGACATGGGTGCTATTCGCACCGTTGTCTGAGAGGATCTTCAGTGACTTACCGCCGGCCGCGGTGGTCTAGCGGTTCTAGGCGCTCAGTCCGGAGCCGCGCGACTGCTACGGTGCAGGTTCGAATCCTGCCTCGGGCATGGATGTGTATGATGTCCTTAGGTTAGTTAGGTTTAAGTAGTTCTAAGTTCTAGGGGACTGATGACCATAGATGTTGAGTCCTATAGTGCTCAGAGCCATTTTCAGTGACTTACCATGAGATAGAGCTACCCTTACACATACCGAAGACTGCGGCACGTTCGTACGACCCGGACGCTATGCAGCAGTCAATCGTTTGGGTGTTCCAGGATCAATCGAAATCAACAAAAATCGTTCGCTCGCGAAGCACTTCCAAAAAAACCATCACTTGCTTCATTGGTTGCATAGGACATGTCCGGACTATTGTTTTAGAAGATCGAAGAACAGCTGATGCTGAACGATATAAAATATCGCAAATCAGTGATGAATTCAGGAAGAAACAACCGAAAACTATTCATCACGATGACAATGCCATATGTCATACAGCTAGTCATACATTTGATTTTTTGACGTAAAAAATACCTACGTAATGCCTCATTGCCCGCTTTTACCTGATTTATCGACTAACGATCTCAGTTGGTTCCCGTATTAAAAAAAAATACGTTGCCAGCGTTTTTCCATCACCATAAGAAGCTGTGGAATCCTTTCGAAATCATGATTTTGAGTTACCAACAAAGAGGTGGAAAAAATGTTTCCAAAATTGGTTCGAACTCATACAGGAGTGCATCAACATAAACAACGAATGCACTGTCTGATCAGAAGTACGTGGATAGCTACTAGCGGACATCCACATGCGGTTGTTCAGTCTTAGCCTTTATGGCGGCTTCTTCTCTCCTGGAGACAGTTTCAATAAAATGTCTGAATGTCTGTGGAGGAGTACCAGTCATTCATGTTCAGGAGTCGAAACCAGTGAGGTTGGACGCTGGGATGTGGAGTGGAGTTGACGTTGTAACACATCCCCCCCCCCCCCCCCCCCTTCAAGACGGTTCATTGATTTAGGTTGAGATTCTGTGTGGGCCTGTCCATTTCAGGAATGTTATTGTCTCCAAACCATCGCCTCACAGATGCCGATTTATAGTAGGTTGCGTTGTCAAGCTGATAAAAAGTATCATTGTTTCTGAACTGTTCCTCTACTGCACGCAGTACACAATGCTGCAAAAGGTCTTCACATCATTCCGCATTTAGCATTTTCTTAAGCACAATAAGGGAACCACACCCTAACCACGAAACACACCTCCATACCTTAACACCATCTCCTCCTACTTTCTGTTGGCACTACGCATGATGGCACGTAACGTTCTCCAGGTATTCGCCAAACCCAAATCCTTCCATTGGGTTACCGCAGGGTATAACGTGATTCACCACTCAAAAACACTCGTTTCTAATCATCCACTCGCCAGTGACGTCGTTCTTTACATTACATCTGGCGTCGTTTAGAACTGACTAAGAGATACATGTGCGTTATGAGGAGCCACTTGACCATTAAACGTCATTCTTTTTAACTCCCCATCCACAGTGACTGTGCTGGTTAGTCTGCTGGTAGTGCTTCGGAACTCTCAGTGAACCCTTCCGCTGATTACATTTTATTTTTTTACAACCACCTTACGTAATAATCCCCCGTACATTTTATTTATTTATTTATTTTTTTACAACCACCTTCCGCAATGATCCCCCGTTCCCATCCGTCAGTACAACAGCCTGCTTGGCCTTTGCTTAGCTGTGGTTGTTCCTTCGCGTTTCCACTCCACAGTCGCAATATCTGCAGTCAGCTTGGGGAGCTTGAGAAGGAGCTTGGGGAGCTTGGTTGAGATGTCACTGATGGATCTGTTACTCAGGCTGCATCCAGTAACTAGCTCACTTTCGAAGTCACTGAGCTCTCCTCACGGATTCATTCGACTGTTGCTCCTTCTCTACTGACAACAAAGAACTCGCCGCCTCCTTTTATACCGGCGGGCCCGCTACTCGTGGTATCTAATGGTCGATTACGCATTACATGGGGTGTCTGGATACTTTTGAGCAGATAGTGTGTTTTGAGAAACACTAAAACGATCTAATAAAAATCTGTCATCCTTTAAGATATTCTGTAAAACTTTAGAAAGTAGCAGAGCATTGTCGAATCCGACACGTACCAAGAGGGGACCCTTCTGTCTTCAGGCTGAAGTAAGTACGTCAGCGTTCATCTATTACGAAAATGAGAGGCTCCCGGTTCTGTAACTGGGTAACCACGGTGACTTCTAATTTTTTTCGTCTTTGCGCATGTGCTACTTCCGATTACTGGGTGCCCACGACACTATAGTTTCGAAGCAAGTCTGCAGGCTCACCTTCGGTCCCCCACGCTCTGGCCAGCTCAGTAACACCGGTGACACAAGCATTGTGCACACGCTCTTCGCCGTCAACTGCATGTGCAATTTACGGTTGAGCCACGGGCAACACGCGAGCCTTTAAAAGTGTCATCAACTAGAAAATTTTACGCCAGGCCGTAAGCCTGCTAGAAAGCAAATGTGACGCTGCCCTGCTTCATCGTCCAAGCTGCTTGTTTTCTAGCGGCCTTAATCACGCCAGCGAAATGCCAGAGTGCTTTCTTGGAAGAGAGGGTTCCCAGCTCGTTTTCCCGTTCCAGTAATTAGCACCACGGTAGTATATTCAACACACGCGTAGTCGCCAGCAGTGCGAAGAAACTATGAGTTTTTGTTAAGCCTCATTAAATGAATCATTACACAGCTCTAAGCGGAACGTACCTTATTTTCATTTTTTGTTGGAAGACTGCCATTTAAGCCGTTTAAATTTCGGTGTTGCGTGTCTCATAGTTATCCTTTCCAAACAGGAGCTCGCCTCATTTACGTAATGATAAAATGAAAAGTCTTGCGCTGAACTGCTGGATCATTATAGATTTCTCGGTTATTTACACTAATGTTCTGGAAGCAGATTCATGCCTCTGATTTAATCTATTTGTCACTGCTTTTCACCCGGTTTAATCTACATGTGTGCCAAATAAGCAACTTCCAACACGTCGTGGAGGGTGTATAAGGTAGCGTCACAATAATTTCACCCCTCCTTTGTCACGGCAAGGAACGCTGTTGTCTAGCGTATGTATAAGCTAGAGTTCATGTGATCTTCACCTTCAAGGCCTTGTATCAACATGAAGTTCACCCTGGGAATGTGACAGAAAGTATTATTTTGCTACTGGAACATTTACAGCTGGTTTTTCTTTTTCTTTTCTTTTGCAGTATGCGTCATGCACGACACATGTCGTAGCGTCTGCCACTGGAGTTATGAGCTTCCTATGGTGCTTTCGCAATTAGTAAATAAACGCGTGACGGAACGTCTTGGAATGTCCTCTGTCTCCTTTATAGGCACGCATGCAACAGCGTGCTTGCCTATATGTTCCAACACCTTTGCATAAAAATGGTATTTTTCCAGGTCTCATACCTCGGGTTCTGTTGGTGATAGAATGTTAGCGTCAAGTGTTTTGTATAGCTTTTGGGCTACGGGCAATTTGTATAAACAACAGAAAAGTCATCTTAGTGTTACCATTCTACAATACATGCTCAGAATATGAGTATTACACACTTCTTCCAGCTTAGGGAACGAAGATGTACTGGACAATAAAAAAAAGAAAGAAACAGTGAACAGTCCAAGCTTAACAAGTGCAACATCGAGGAAGATGCTAGAGCGCTGGTGTCGTGGTTAAGTGGTTACGGTGTTGGATTACCAAATGGGCAAGTCGGCTTCTAAACCCCCTTGTGCCATTTATTTATTTTTGTTTTCTTTCCACAGCTTTATCTCCCGGTCATTGAAATGTTTGTCCTCTTCCTGTAGTCCTGGCAGTTGTAATACTATACGTTGGTTATAGAATATGAGTCGTGTGGTAGGAATACATTAACGTCGCAAGTATAAATATGATGAATAGTGAAAGGAGCCGAGATACAACGTAGACGTCTCACAGAAATGAAAACAACAAATAAACGCATGTGAATTGTGTTACAACAAAGAGATTCAAGAGTGAAACTTCCAAAACGGAACGCAACTTCAGAAACGTTAAAATCTCATGTTTTGACTGAGCACAAGGAAAATTTTTGATTGTGAAACTGTTGCGTTCATTTGTCGCAGCTTAGGTCACAAACTATTATGTTTTCATCATTTCCTTGGGCGTGATCACATTCATACGAACACCTAAATTAGGCAAGGAGGCATATCTCACCCACTCACCAGGCGTACATATTAGGTCCTATTATATGACTCACGTACTGTCACTATTGCCGTTTATGACACATCAGATATGTTTCCGGTGAAAGATTCGGTGGACTCTCGCTTTGTCATCAAATATTTGCGGTTCCCATTCGAAAGCCCAACACCGTGACCATTTAACTACGATGCCGTCGCTTCTCTTCATCGCTCAATACTGCACTTATTAAGCTTGGACCGTTCACGGTTTCTATTTCGCTTTTTTACAGTTCAGTACACCTTCCTGTTTTCATGCTTGATATGTGCTCAGATTTTGGCGGCTGTCCAATGGCCCCTCTATTCGCTAAATCTGAAGGATGTGCTTCCCTTGTAAGATGACGATCTCACATAACTCCGAAAATTTTATTGATATCTCTATCCATTCCCGAAGTACAGGTGTTCGAAGTTACCCTACTTGTACTCGTAAAATTCACACGTAAAATGCGAGGCAAAAAACGTAGCAAAGTGACGTAGCCCGGAGAAATATGCTGTTACGTGTCTCCGTTATCATCAGAAAGGTTCTTGAAACCCCATGTTATAGCAATGAGGCACATGCAATTTTTTTTTTTCACGTAAAATCCGGCCTGAGGCGTAAAATCAGTCTTGCATTATTTCAGTTTCACAAGAAGTAGACTCAAAATTTTACTACCTAATACATTTTTTACACGAGTGACTTGCCACGCTGCAGCAGGAAAAAGAAGGGAACCAAAGAAAAAATACTCCTATCGGAGCACAAAAAAGGCGAATATGCTCATGTATAAAAGACTTCGAATGAAAAGTGAGGTCTCAACTGCACCAGGCTCTGAACTACCAGTTGCAAAAAAATTGGCTTGCAAATACGAGTATATTCGTGCTTTTTATGCTGAGAGAGGAGATAGTGGCAGTGAAAGGAGACGAAAAAGTAGTAAATACTGGAAGACAGTAGATAGTGCTTATGGTATAGAAAGAGCAAAGGAGACAATGGCAATGTGAGAGAAAGCGAGGGAAACAGTGGCAGTGAAACATAACTGACAATGACAGAACAGAGTTAGGAAAAGAGTGGAGGAGACAGTGCCATTGGGACAGGAATAGAGGAGGAGAAAGTGTAAGTGGGTGAGAGCCAGTGACAATGGGAGGCAGAATCTATGACAGTGACAACGCGGAAGGTAGAAATAGTGACAATGAGAAGAGGCAGCAGCAGCAGCAGGCATGAAGGAATGAGATACCAGACGTTTTCAGTTCGTGAGAGATCTGGAGAATGTGCTAGCCAAGGCAGCAGTCGAACAATTTCTGTATCCAGAAAAGCTACACAGGACCTGCAACATGCGGTCGTGCATTATCCTGCTGAAATGTAGGGTTTGCAGGGATCGAATTAAGGGTAGAGCCACGGGTCGTAACACATATGAAATGTAACGTCCACTGTTCAAAGTGCCGTCAGTGCGAACAAGAGGTGACCGAGACGTGTAACCAATGGCACCCCCATACCATCACGCCGGGTGATACGCCAGTATGGCGATGACGAACACACGCTTCCAATGTTCGTTCACCGCGATGTCGCCAAACACGGATGCGACCATCATGATGCTGTAAACAGAACCTAGATTCATCCGAAAAAATGACGTTTTGCCATTCGTGCACCCAGGTTCGTCATTGAGTACACCATCGCGGGCACTCCTGTCTGTGATGCAGCGTCAAGGGTAACCGCAGCCATGGTCTCAGAGCTGATAGTCCATGCTGCTGCAAACGTCGTCGAACTGTTCGTGCAGATCGTTTTTGTCTTGCAAACGTCCCCATCTGTTGACTCAGGGATCGAGACGTGGCTGCACGATCCGTTACAGCCATGCAGATAAGATGCCTGTCATCTCGACTGCTAGTGATACGAGGCCGTTGGGATCCAGCACGACCCTCCTGAACCCACTGATTCCATATTCTACTAACAGTCATTGGATCTCGACCAACTCGAGCATCAATTTCGCGATGCGATAAACCGCAATCGCGATAGGCTACAATCCGACCTTTATCAAAGTCGGAAACGTGAAGGTACGCATTTCTCCTCCTTACACAAGGCATCACTAGAACGTTTCACCAGGCAACGCTGGTGAACTGCTGTTTGTGTATGAGAAATCGGTTGGAAACGTTCCTCATGTCAGCACGTTGTAAGTGTCGCCACCGGCGCCAACTTTGTGTGAATGCTCTGAAAAGCCAATCATTTGCGTATCACAGCATCTTCTGCCTGTCGGTTAAATTTCGCGTCTGTAGCACGTCATCTTCATGCTGTATAAATTTTAATGGCCAGTAGTATATGTTTGCAACTTTTTTAAAGGCGCTGATAAAGGTAGAATGAGGCGGCTGGTACCCCCATTTCCAGTTATAGTCTTTTAAATAAACAAAAACACATTCGCGTTTTTGTGCTCAGATGGGAGCATTTTGCCTCTGGTCGATATTACGCAACAAGTATCTTCTTTGTGCTCAAATGGATCAAATGGCTCTGAGCACTATGGGACTTAACATCTATGGTCATCAGTCCCCTAGAACTTAGAACTACTTAAACCTAACTAACCTAAGGACATCACACAACACCCAGCCATCACGAGGCAGAGAAAATCCCTGACCCCGCCGGGAATCGAACCCGGGAACCCGGGCGTGGGAAGCGAGAACGCTACCGCACGACCACGAGATGCGGGCGGTCAGGAGGTAGTTTTAAACTTAAGCAAATGTTAAGCCTAAATATAGTCAATGTAGTTATAGAGAACAGAGTTGTAGCTCCGAAACCTGTTGTTCGACTAAAATAGGGTAATAAATTATTGCATCTAAAGCTGGCGTGTTACAAACAAAATCCTGAACATAGACAAATGAAAAGTACTACGCGTAAACAGTCAGAAAGACCAATTATTTGTGGTTACTCGATTCCACAACAATCACTGGAAGCAGCCGCATACATAAAATATCTGGGACTACGCGTGCGGGGCGATTTAAAGTGGAATGAAAACATATGCCAGGCTGAGATTCATTGGAGGAAACCTCGTAAAATGTAGTCCACCCACAAATGAGATAGCTTGCAAAACCCTCGTTGGAGCAGTGCTTGAATAGAGCTCGTCAGTTTGGGATCAGTACTAGATAGCAGTGATCGAGGAAATAGAGAAGGGCCAAAGAATAGCAGAGCGTTTTGTTACAGGTTCATTTAGTAAGCGCGAAAGCGTCACGGAGATGCTCAGACGACTGCAGTGGCAGACACCGCGCGAGAGGCGTTCTGCATTACGATGTGGTTTGCTGTTGAAATTCTGAGAGCGTACGTTCCTACAGGGCTCAACCAATATATTGTTTTCTCCTACGTCTATCTTGAGAAAAGACCATGAACTTCGAATTAGGGGATTCCAGCTCACATGCAGGCTTACTAACAATCGTTCTTCCAGCGGACCATTCGCGACTGGAAGAGGAAGGGGGAGAAGTGACAGTGAGGGCTTGTGGGGTGTAGATGTAGATGTAAAGTAAGCTGATCACGGACAAACTGTGACGAAATGTCTGTTAATTTATTTTCTACAACAGTATCGTAAGTCGGCAGTCGCACGGAGCTTCTGAAATTAGTCTCTAAATGTTTAAAAAGAATGGCAGTATGAGCTGATTATGTTCGTGCATGCTCTTCACTTTGTTACTAATGGTGTTTTATCATTCTTAAATCACAACTGGCAAAAAATTACTAATTACAAAATAAGACACAAGTGTGAACTGCGATTTGCGGGGGAAAAAAAGTACGTACACTTTTTAGGTTCGTTTCTGTCCCTGCGCCAACATCTCACAGAGCCTGTTTCTCATCGCCAAGCCCGTCAGACGGAGTGACCGTCGTGGTTGCTGCACGCTGTGAAGACGAAGACCTGTCACATCTAACAAAACGCGCTCCTTATCGCGATATGCGACCGCAGCGCTCCAGCGGTAGTTCCTGGCTGCATCTGGCGTGTAAATCACAATTCGTTTACGAAAATGAACGTACATAAATAGCTGCGTTAACTCTCTCAGCGATTGTCGAAGAAAATCGCGAAGAAGATTCTGGATTCGTCGTTGGCTTGAACAGTACATAAGGCTGTACAACGATCTGAGATATAGGGTGACAATTATTGAACTTTATGAAAACAGGTAAATTAGTTAGAAGCTAAGGCGTGCACACACTTCACCCAACGTGTAAACGTCACTACAGATATTCGGATTCAGGTTATGACATGTTCGATATGCGTGCCATCATTGGAGATGAAGTGGTGCAGACGAATAGCGAAATTCTGCATGATCCGCTGAAATGTCGGAACATCGATGCTATTGATGATCTCCTGAATGCCTATTTTCAGCCCAGCAGTGGTTTTGGGGTTATTGCTGTACACCTTGTTTTTAATATAGCCCCACAAATGGAATCGCATGTGTTCAAATCAGGAGAATATGGTGGCCAGTCGAAGCCCATGCCAGTGGCGTCTGGGTACCCCAGAGCCAGAATGCGGTCCCCAAAGTGCTCCTCCAGGACATCAAACACTCTCCTGCTACGATGGGGCCGAGTTCCTTCTTCCATGAACCACATATTGTCACTTTGGATAATGGGGATGAAATCATCTTACAAAACCCTCACGTGTCGTTCGGTAGTCACCGTGCCGACAAGGAATAGTGCACCGATTATTCCGTAACTGGACATTGCACACCACACAGTCACCCGTTGAGGGTCAAGAGCCGTCTCGATCGCGAAATGCGGATTCTCTGTTCCCCAAATGCACCTATTTTGCTTATTGACGAATCCGTCCAAATGGAAGTGGGCTTCGTGGCTAAACCAAACGATGCATGTTTATACTAATTCCCATCATGCCCCGCTACGTACCGTGCAGTTTGAGCGTCCTGATGCAATCCATTCAAAAGTTACGACGATTTTATTTTGCATTGATCAATAAATTCACCTGGCACGTAGTAGTAGAAGTTATTCGTTAACTCTGTTGAATCTTCATTCCATTTTCGGTTTTGCGTTGAATACACTTAAAGTGCATGTGCATATTATCCGTATCCTCGATGTTGCATAACTACCAACACCCTGAATTAACGTTCTCCATCTCTTAAGTTTCAAGATAGAGATTCGTTTCGTAACTACATTTGAATGGGGGAAGAGATTTTTTCTAACTGCTCACCATCACCGAAAAAGTATTTTCCGGAAATAAAAACACGAGGCAGTCCATAGAACCAGGAGATAGGTACATATATTTTACACGAAGTTAATAATAGCTAAAACTTTCAGTATGTAACTTAAGTTTACTTTCTGAGATAGACTAGCATTCACGTTAAGATTTCAGGTCATTGGAGAATCATTCCAGTCATTGGATTATGTAGCAAGAATTGTAGCAAATACATTATTTTTAATAAATAACATCGATTATTGCAGATAATACTTCAGTTAAATTAATAGGAACCTCCCAGAACCTTTTAGGAAACAAAGGTGAAAAAATTGGAAGGGGGGGGGGGGTGGACACGAATCTATCTACTGACGTTCTCTTCATAGGTCATACTATCAACTACCGTATGGCTTCGACATGGCAGCCGGGCGTACGTATATGGTAGACTGTATGTACAAATGTCATTATTTTATATTTAACTGACAGACTATACCAAAACGACGCTCTTTTTGCTGGGTCACTGTGCCGTAGCATTGAAACGGTGTACTTCTCATAGCACACATGTTAAAACACTAAAAATGTCGACCATGGAACCACAGATACGTAGCTTCCAGTCATTTTATTATAACAAATCGTATGTAAAGCAAAGCATTTTCGAGATATTCTCAATTTGCTGATGTCTTGAAACAGCTTATCTTCGTACCACGTAACCTATGACAAAAAATCCATTAAAAACAGTATTTAACGCCACAATCCGGGGACTTCCAAGTCCTGCTTGTGACAAAAAAACGATATCGCATCTCCATGCCTACATTCATCTCCATAAGATGACACCCCAGATTCTTGATGACACCCCAGATTCTTGATAACACCCCAGATTCTTGATGACACCCCAGATTCTTGATGACACCCCAGATTCTTGATGACACCCCAGATTCTTGATGACACCCCAGATTCTTTTCTTCACGCTTAGCAGTGTAGTGGAACGTGGAATTCTATGTTGTGACGTCACAAGCTCCTTGCGACGTGAGGACGGCTTTTAAAGGAGACGGTGTAGGATTGCGGAAGTCGTCATGTGGCTGTCACGTCACCTAGCACGTTTTTGTATCCTTAGCGGCAACCGCTTTTTTGGTTTTTTTTTTTTCGACGCTATAGCGTACGTGAGAAAATATTTGTGATGCTGGGCCGCTAATAACCGCTTTCATTGCCTGCGGATGCTTAGCGTGCTGGCGTGGAAGCGCAGTAAACCGACAGCGGGAAAACACAGCGACTGCAAACCGCGTTCTCACTCGCACGCGTCTGCATCCTCGGGCTTTCTTTCGTCGCGGCCTTTGGCGAAGGTATATTTAACTCTGATCGGAATCGCGCTTTGAGTTCTCGGATAAATATGCTCTCTGTTGCCTTGATCATAACTACATCCGTTACGAAGTCTTGAATATTTGCATTTTTTGCGAAGGTGTTAGACGGTTCTTCGTGGCAGTGACTGATTCGGCGGGGTTTTGCCATTGTGTAACGAAACCATAGACTGAGCCAATAAACTCCCTCTTCAGTCACGCTAGAGATTTTGGTGAAAGAGTGAGTGTGTGCTTGAGATATCGGCGTGCTTTCTGGATTGCAATGAAAACCTATTTTTTGTGTGTTTCAAATACTCACTGCCTTTATAGAACTAAAAAAAAGTTACATTTGGCAGTAATCGTGTCTGTTTCTTATTCCATATTCTGTGAATCTCTTCTAGAAAACAAAAGCTCGTTGTATACATAACAAAACATTATTGTCGAGTTATGACAGTAAAATTTGGAAGCTGGCTGTGGCAGCGTGTGGATATTTCAGTATATACAATGGTTATATGCCTCTATCCCAGTCTCAAAAGAAAACACCAGTAGTGAAAAACACTGCTTTTTGACTCTACAGCAACGAGCGATAACGGTGACTTTATCGCCGTCCGTGGTAAACTAGTAGCTTTCCGTCACAAGTAAGTCGCCGCGATACACTAACGACTTTGTGACCGAACACTGAGAGAGAGCAAGAAATTATTACAACGTGAGATAATGGAATCCTAACGCTCTGTGGTTGTTTTGTCAGGAGTCAACGCTGTGCTAAGATAACCAGCTTGCTTTATGTTCTTTCATGGCTGTACTTTACAGCTCACGAAAGATACACGATATTTGATGACTCCACTGTCGCAGTATTTTCTGAAACAAAAGAAACAGTTATTTTCTTGGGACCCTGCTATTTTTTCTGTAAAACTCGCGTGTTAATATATTACTGTAGTTCTGTGCGAACATTCCGGATGACATTGTCTCACTCTTAAAGCCAGTTGTAAAGTTTCCTTACAGATGCACGTACCGCTTGTGGCGAATATGATTTCGTGTATTCCGAATACGTTGGGGAATGGTATAGATGTTTAGCAGCAATAAAGCGCGTCAGTGTCCCTTACCTATGCTTACTCGTATGAGAGATACTGTTGCTCTTCTTGCAATACGCTACCATCCATCCATTTAAAATAGGTTTGGACGCACCAGAAGTGATAACCGGCATTGTTGTTTGTTTAATTTGATAAGCACCACTTCAGCGACATGTGGCGCCATAGCTTTTTAATTCAATCCGCTTTTCAGCCTAACGCGCCTCGTTCCAAAACTCCCTCTCACTGGTCTGCTGTCAGAACATCAAACCCTTTTGTCTTTAGTATTACACTTGTACTACTAGACCGCGCAAGACATACAACTTTTATACTCCGTCAAGGGAAGGAAGTGCCATTCCTCTGGTTACCGGGCCGCTGGAAATCCAGGGAGACAAGCAAGCTGTGATGCTGCAAAAAAATGTGTGTTTGTAACAAAAGTAATGTGCTACATCGCGCTGCCCCTTCGCCAGTACCTCGTCGTTGTTGAGTATAATCGTGAGTCAGTGGAAGGAATCAGTGGGTGGAGAACAAAATAAGTTACAGCAAGTTAAGTTCTGCTTTGGCGAACAGCCGTATGATGTGTGATGGTTGGGAAACCGTTGTCATTTAATTATTCGCCAAAACCTGCCTGACACCTTTTGCTGTGTGCGCAGTGGCGTTGTCATAGTGCGGAAGCCCATCTCCTGCTTGTCACAGTGCGGGTCGTTTCTTTGTCACTGCTTCACGTAATTGTATTAGCACTTCAGGGTAGTAATATTGGTTAAATGTGAAACTCTGGAGAACGAATTGGTGGTGGAAGATACCCTTGATGTCGAGATGTGTGTGGGCGTGTGTGTGTGTGGGGGGGGGGGGGGGGAGTAATTATTGATTTGGCCTCCGGCAACTAACGACTATTCAGCCAGCTAAATGGAGGAGTCTTCAAATGACTGTATTGTTGGTTGGTTTCTGTGTCTTATCCATAACACCACTATTTGAAGTCTGTGATATCTTTTGCGTCAAAATCCGGATCAGTTTTTGACTTTTCTTTCAATTTCCGACACGCGCGCAAGTGATTGACCCTCAGGTCGTATGAAAGCACACACGGAACAAGTTTGCTGAAACACGTTTCATCTTCAGTCCAAATTTCAGGATATTCCAGTAATTTCTACAAATTCATCGATTGTTCTACAGTGCTCACATGCGATCGCAAGAAGTATTTTTTCAATGTTTCCGTGCGTTCTGGAATTCGTCGGACGTCGCGGTCGTGATTCGTCACCAGTTGACATTTGACCACTTTTAAAACCAGAAAACCACACGTAAACCTCTTAAGTCGTCCGAAGCACTACGACAGTTTGTGCTCCTGATTTCCGTAACAGGAAACGCAGCCTGTTGTTATCACCTTGGTATTTAGGGGTCTAATGTCTGCCAGCCGAACACGTGAAATTAGATTAGATTAGTAATTGTTCCATAGATCATGAATACGACACTTGTAATGATTTAGAAAGTGTCAGGTTAATAAAAGGTATCTTTACAAGATATTACATTACACAAAGTATTACATGACACTCAATATTTTCAAATTTATTTATTTATTTATTTTTTTTTTTTTGGGGGGGGGGTGTTTGGGAAATTACCCACTTACTATATCCATAAATTCATCTAATGAGTAGCGCTCACAAAGAGAGTCACAGTGACCTCAGTAATGTTACTACACCAATGCCGCTAGGGGAATTATACAAAATGATGCCTAGTCAAGGCGCCAGTTCTACCAATTGCCGAAGAATTATTCTTGTCACTTTTGCAACTATTCCCTGCCCCCGGCCCCTAACCACGGCTCGTAACTTCAGAAACTTAGGAAAGACATTTGTCGAATCCCTGCCACGTGGAATCGCTGCTGTATTGCTTTCCAAAGGTGGACGAGCACTCTGTTAGGCAGTTACAGTTTCATTAAAATTACTCGAGAGCTGCGGCGCGCTGTGCGACGCTAGGGGGCAGCGTGTGACGGTGTGTTTCCCTGCGTGTTACAGCAGCCGGCGACGGCGGTGGGCGACGGCGACCTGAACGGCAGCGTGGGCAGCGGCGGCGGCCCGGGCCGGCCGCGCTTCGTCGCCGTCACCACGCTGGAGGACGTGCAGGCCGTGCGCTGCGCCGAGTTCCACCCGCAGGGACGCCTTTACGCCGTCGGATCCAACTCCAAGACGCTCCGCATCTGCTCCTACCCCAAGCTCTCGGACCTCAGGTGCGTTCGCCTAATTCTGATCCCTCACCTCATTCTTAACTTCTGGATTCCTTACACGAAAAGCAGACACGTTTCGCGCCTTATCATAATCGTGCAAATTACATCTTTCAAACTATTATTATTGTCTTTTACTTTTCCTCCTCCTCCCCTCTTGTCCATCAGCCATTTGACATCTACTGCTTTTTTTAAATCTCATTTTGTTCGTTGAATCTGATCGGGGCGGACGTCGTAAGACACCCTTTTAAGTTCGTTGTTGATCTATTAACTCAGATTTTTTATTACAGAGGGCAGCTAACCCTCTGACCGAACACGCTGAGCTACCGTGCCGGCTACTGCTAGGTGAAAACCTTCTTTTCGGCACAGTGTCCAACCAGAGTCGTCCATACAGGGTGAAAAGTATTTAAGCCGACGAACTCTGGGAGGTTGTAGGGGACATCAAAACAAATATTTATCCCTAATGTCATTTTTTCCTATGAGGAGTGTCTGATTCGTCCCCATGTTAAGTGCAATTGCACGAGTGTTGGTTGAAGGATCCCGCTCCACATGCTGCGAGACAGCTTCCTCAAATTACAGCGTTCTTACCGTGCGACGGCGTCCCTGTCCAGGTAATCTGCTAAATGACCCGGCCTCACGCAGACGTTGGTACACAGCAGCAAAGGTCGTATGATGCGGGATACGGCGATTAGGATACTGTTGTCGTTAAACCCCTGTGCAGCTCGTCCGTTGTGGTGCGCTATGTAGTACGCACTAACCATATCAGTGTATTCACTCCAGGTGTATCGCTCCATTAGTAAACAGAGACAGTGCACTACTACACTGGTGGACAGCAGTTGCCTACAACTGAAGAGCCTAATACGCCCTCTAACAATAAATAATCCTCATGGGAAAAAATGACACTAGGGAAAAACATTTGTTTTGATGTCCCTACAACCTCCCAGTTTGTCGGTTTAAATACTTTTCACCCTGTATAGCTTCACATATTCTAGCCATTCACATAGTTTCCGTTACATCGCCGTCTGTATGTCTGTCTTTCCTTACCTCTTTAGCAAATAACCTCCTTGGCGGCATGACCTGCTCACCTTCCTTCAGTTCTCGTATATGTATCCTCACATACTAGCCATTAAAATTGCTAAACCACGAAGATGACGTGCTACAGACGCGAAAATTAACCGACAGGAAGAAGATGCTTTGATATGCAAATGATTAGCTTTACAGAGCATGCACACAAGGTTGGCGTCGGTGGCGACACCTACAACGTGCTGACATGAGGAAAGTTACCAACCGATTTCTCATACACAAACACCAGTTGACGGACGTTGCCTGGTGAAAAGTTGTTGTGATGCCTCGTGTAAGGAGGAGAAATGCGTACCAACACGTTTCCGACTTTGATAAAGGTCGAATTGTAGCCTATCGCGATTGCGGTTTATCGTATCGCGACATTGCTGCTCGCGTTGGTCGAGATCCAATGACTGTTAGCAGAATATGGAATCTGTGGGTTCAGGAGGGTAATACGGAACGCCGTGATGGATCCCAACGGCCTCGTATCACTAGCAGTCGAGATGAAAGGCATCTTATCCGCATGGCTGTAACGTATCGTGCAACCACGTCTCGATCCCTGAGTCAACAGATGGGGACGTTTGCAAGGCAACAACCATCTGCACGAACAGTTCGACGACGTTCGCAGCTGCATGGACTACCAGCTCGGAGACCATGGCTGCGGATACCGTTGATGCTGCATCACAGACAGGAGCGCCTGCGATGGTGTACGAACCTGGGTGCACGAATAACAAAACGTCATTTTTTCGGATGAATCTAGGTTCTGTTTACAGCATCATAATGGTCGCATCCATGTTTGGCGACATCGCGGTGGACGCACATTGGAGGCATGTGTTCGTCGTTGCCATGCTGGCGTATCACCAAGCGTGATGGTATGGGTGCAATTGGTTACACGTCTCGGTCACCTCTTGTTCGCATTGACAGCACTTTGAACAATGGACGTTACGTTTCAGATGTGTTACGACCCGTGGCTCTACCCTTCATTCGATCCCTGCGAAACCCTACATTTCAGCAGGATAATGCACGACCGCATGTTGCAGGTCCTGTATGGGCCTTTCTGGATACAGAAATTGTTCGACTGCTGCCCTGGCCAGCACATTCTCCAGGTCTCTCACCAATTGAAAACGTCTGGTCAACGGTGGCGGAGCAACTGGCTTGTCACAGTACGCCAGTCACTACTCTTGATGAACTGTGGTATCGTGTTGAAGCTGCATGGGCAGCTGTACCTGTACACGCCATCCAAGCTCTGTTTCACTCAATTCCCAGGCGTATCAAGGCCGTTATTACGTCCAGAGGTGGTTGTTCTGGGTACTGATTTCTCAGGATCCATGCACTCAAATTGCGTGAAAATGTAATCACATGTCAGTTGTAGTGTAATATATGTGTCCAATGAATACCCGTTTATCATCTGCGTTTCATCGTGGTGTGGCAATTTTAATGGCCAGTAGTGCACATTCATACTCCAATGGTGCGTGGCGGTGGATACATTGGTTATAGTGGTACAACATGGCTCATTGGCGTGGTGCAAATCTTTCAATTCGACGCCACTTCGGCGACTTGCGTGTCCCTGACTTATCCCAGTTATCCAACCGGTGGACATGGGACCTTCAGTTTAACGAGGAATCCGAACTACGTGTCGTTTCTGGCGGCTCCCCACCTCGTTGAGAGGCGAGGCTATCTTAAAACGCGAACTGAAAAATGCTTGGTCTGACCAGGATTCGATCCCGATCCATCTCGGTTTCCAGTCAGGCTGGACCACCAGGCGCGACTCCTTGTATCACTAGCAGTAATTACCTTTCCTGTTCCACTCGCAAATAGAGCGACGGAAAAACCACTGTCTCTATGCCTCTGTACGAGCCCCGATTACTGTGATGTTATCGTATCGTCGTGGTCCTTACGCAAAATTTGCGGCAGTAGAATCGTTCTGCAGACTGTTTCAAATGCCGGTTCAGCATCTCCGTAGTACATACCGATCGTTAGAACTTACAAGTAACAAATAGAGCAGCCCGCCTCTGAATTGCTTCGACGTCTTCTTATAATCCGACCTGGTAAGGACCCCAAACAGCCGAGCAACTCTCAAGAATGGGTCCACTAGTGTCCTATATGCTGCCTCTTTTATGGAGGAGCCATACTTTCCTAAAATTCTCCCAATGAACCGAAGTCGAACATTCGACTTTCCTACTACAATCTTTACAGCCTCGTTCCATTTCATATCGCTTTGCAGCGTTACGTCTAAATATTGGCTATGTCAAGCAGCACACTGCTAATGATGTATTCCAACATTACGGTATCGTTTTTACCACCCATCTGCATTAACTTACATTTTACTGTATGTATAGCAAGCTGCCATTCGTCACACCAACTAGAAAGTCCAAGTCATCCTGCACTCACTGAACGACGACAGCTCTTCTACACCATGGCATCGTAAGCAAACAGTCGCAGACCGCCCACCCTCACCCTGACAGTCAGGTCGTTTATGTAGACAGAGAATAAGAGCTGTGCTGTCACACTTCCGTGGTGCACTCCTGACGATACCCTTGTTTCTGACGAACAGTCGCCGTCGAGGATAGTGCTACTGCGTTGTAGTACGTAAGAAGTCTTCAAGCCAACTACACATCTGGGAACTTACTCTGTATGCTCAGCCTTCTTGACAGTCATAGAGGGGCATCGTGGCAAGGGCTTTACGGAAAACAAGGAATATGGAATCTGCCTGTTGTACGTTATCTACGGTTCGCAGGATCTCGTGCGAGGAAAGAACAAGCTGAGTTTCGCACAGGACAATGCTTCCTGAATCCGTGCTGGTTTATAGACAGAAGCTTTTCCGTCTCAAAGCAGTATATTATGTTCGAACTGAGAATATGTTCAAGAATCCTGCACCAAACCGAATTTGTGGATATAGGTGTGTAATTTCGCGGGTCATTTCTTTTATCGTTCTTACATAAATAATGAAAGATATTTACCGTACCGCTAAATTGAATAGTAGCACGGCACGTGGGAGACCCACAATCAGTACTGACTACAGTGTAGTGCAGTGTTTGCATAAAATCTGAAAAGGAGCTGGCGTTATAATAAAGACTTCATGCTCTTCGAGTCTAGCAGCCCCATCCAAGAGAGATGGAGAACTGGATTCGAATTCCTGGGGACCATGATTCAGACTCTTGTCCGGCCATCCAGATTTGCTTTTTCTGTAGTTTCCATACTTCGATCTAGACAAAAACCGGGAAGTTTCCTTCGCAGGAAACACAACCCATTTCCTTCTCCACCTGTGTCGTATTCGTGCATGTGCTCTGCCCGTAATGAACTCGCTCTCGACGGGATGTTAGAACTTAATCTTCTATCCTTCCCTGCTAGCTATTACAAGAGGAGTAATATATATATATATATATATATATATATATATATATATATATATATATATAATCGCGACATTTATTTTTACTTGGTAATAATCAGTCATGCTTTTTATTGTTTGGTCCAAAAACTGTTTAGCTCTAACACATTAGTATTATGAAATTACTGTGAATACATTGGCAAATAATGTCTAGGGGCTACCCACTACTAAAATAACTACATCAGAATCTACTAACACTTCTTCCAGAATAAAATAACTTTGCTAGTCCTTTCTCGCCGCGCGGTTTGAGGCTCCCTGTCACGGACTGCGCGGCCCCTCCAGTCGGAGGTTCGAGTCCTTCCTCGGGCGTGGGCGTGTGTGTGTGTGTGTGTGTGTGTGTGTGTGTGTGTGTTGTTCTTAGCGTAGGGTAGTTTAAGTAGTGTGTAAGACTAGGGACCGATGACCTCAGCAGTTTGGTTCCTTAGCAATTCACACACATGTGAATATTTTAGTCCTTTCTCGTAAGCTTTTTGGGGAAGTCGACACGTGAATGACCTGGACACTCTCTGACCTTTTTATTTATTTATTTTTGTTCAGAATGAGAACAACTCTCGTGTAACATTTATTATTGTGAAATAGGTCGTCTATCTCTGTCTCTCAACCCGAATTAAGTAAACCTCAGCACTGGCAACCCACAGAAAACGGATTGTTGTGAAGGACAATGCATGCGGTACCCAAAAACCAGATCAATGTGTAATTTACATTGTTCATCATTTAATGGCTTTTTCGATTTATGTAATATGCACGTGGGCTTTTCCGTTCCGATGCTCCTTTGATGCGGAACAAGTTGATAAAATAAGCATTAGCCGCGGGTGAAGATTTTAGAGTAAAAGCCTGAAAAGCCTAAGAAGTTGTTTTTGCAGACATCCACACGCCTCTTCCTCGTATCAGCAGTCATCTACTGTCTAGTACACAATGCCAATAGTCCCAAAACTACCCATAGACGTAGTCGGTTATGTATTAACCCAGTTATGTCAGTTAGTCTCTTAACATCACTAGTCACGTTTGAAACATTGAAATTATGTGTGTTGGAGAAAACAATTCCTTTATTCCCACATATATGTAGCAATAACTTAACACCACACATGAATGAATTGTGTAGACATGAACAGCACGGAATAACTAACAAAAGCTAAGTCTGAGAATAACTATATCACTGCACGTAAATTAACACTTCACGGAATGTTTATGAAGACACTTGTAGGGATCGATTGTCAGAAATAGGTCACTACAAAATAACCGTATGCCTGCGTATGGTCGAATGTAGAAGTCACGAAATATTTTCCGTGCCATTTGATGTGTTTCTACATAGATTCTCCCAACTTCAAAACACAACTTCTAAAGATCTACCTACACTTTCATAATAATATCCAGTGTCGCATATTAGTAATGATGAATACGTATCCGTGAAGAGAAGATAAAAATGAACGCGCACATGGCTGTAAACCACTTAGCAGCAGTTAATCGAGGATCTGGCGAAATATTACGTTAAGGCTGTAGTGGTTAACGTGTTTCATGCAAATCTGAGGAACTCCAGAACATAAGCATGTAATTTGTTACGCGTGCCACCTCGAGTAACGCAGTCGGTGGTGCCTCCACAGCTTTGATGCCTATTTGTTGACTCGGCTTGTATAACAGGTGGAGTCGCCTTCGCAGACGTCCGTCGTCTTGACTTAGTTCACTTTCTCGCGTTGCTACTAATGAGCGGCACTGCTTTCTCCAACCAGTTTCTTGTGGCCGGAAAAAAAAAAAAAAAAAAAATTCTTGACACGGACCGATATCACGTTCTGGGGAGCAATGTCTGCCAGGACCATCCTCGTTTCATCTTCTTACTCTACGTCTCCATTCGAAACGTCGGAGATTTTCTGGAATTTCTTAGGTTTCACGGTTCAGCCGGACGCGCTACTAAGCATTTTTCTACTCCTCCATCAAAGACGTATCACGCCAGAACCTACCCTTTTCTTTGAATCTTTGCATACTGTTGTGGCAGCTGACGACTTCGTTCTTTCTCAGATGATTTTACGCATTCTGTTAAATCATTGTTGATCTACAATCCCAACCACAATGGTATATGTTGAGACGTACGAGTGATTATCACAAAGTTTCGATTATCACTTCGAACAAATCGTGCTGCGACCATGAAAACTGGTGGTGATTTCAGTCCTCCTCGACATACTCATTCTTCAGGGTGACACTTTTTCCCCAGTGATTGAAGACTTCGTGGCGACGTTGGTTGTATAAGTCTGCGTTTCGGCTATTAAGGAAAAGTTCAACCTCGAAAATCACTTCGTAAATCACCCCATTGTCAAATGCCTACCCTCAACTGTCTGTTCATATCAGGAAAGAGAAATAAGTTACTTGGTGCTCTGTCAGAAGAATTCGGGGGCTGGGGTGAAGTTCGGTAGCCCAAAGAAGCAACAAGTGCGACTGCTTCCTGTGAAGAATGAGTTGGGGCATTGTCGTGAAGCAAAAACACACCATTGGACAGCTTCCAGCGATACTTGCTCTTGACAGAGTCCCATAACCTCGTCAGGAAATTTCGATAGGATGCTTCTGTGACAGTTTGTTCCTGACGAGTATAATCTGTTAACACACAAACGTGAGAGTCTGGGGGGGGGGGGGGAGAAACACTCAGCATCATCTTGTCCGTTCATAGTTGAGGCTTCATTTTAGGCAGTGGTGAAGCCATACAGTCCCAGTGATTAGTTTGCACCTTTGTCTCAGGATCATTGCATTGTACTCAAATATGGTGATTAGGTGGCTTAAGAAATCGTGTGTATTGGTCTGACTCATGCTGCCATATTTTCTGTGCTGCCTCAGATGGGCTGGCTTTTTGAATGATGTGAGCAGTCATGGAACCCAGCAGTGGCAACCACTGTTATGTTCAAAATATCTTGCAATATTTCACGTGTATTAAGTCCCCAACATAACTATAGAATTTGAGCTTCGTTCCTTAATCGTGATCGGTTTACGTCAGCAAACTTTGCGTCTATTGTCTTTTGATTACGACTATCAGCCGCATCAGAGATCTACAGTATAACCCAAGATAAGCCTAGCTTTGTTCATATTACAGGGACCTTCATGCTCAAATGTTTTTCTTATTTCTAGTAGTGAATATGAACTTCAATCAATTCAGTTATTATACAACTCAGTGAGTAGAAAATAAATGACACCTAACTCCATGTTTCATGTCACATGGTGAATTCTTTTTCCTAACTGTTCAGGAAGTTGGAATTGTACGTGACCCCAATGGCTCAGGAATATCTTTGTCTGCCATTGCTAAATGGTTTGTTAATTAGCACTGGACACATTTTCACAGACCAGCTACAATGCAACTGTCTTAAAGTTGTGGCTGGCAGCAACTGAAAAAATGAGATCATAGTCATGAAGACTACCACCTACCGGTAGCCCAATATGTATCGAGCAGAACTAGGGAGCAAAGGGACACTGTATGGGGAACGAAGGTAGCACCAATTGTTTATATTAAATCTTGTGGTTTCAAAAATTGCAGAACAGTATTTTGTAAAAAGACAATGTTCTATTTTGTAGAAACATGATCTCACCGTAAGATTTTTATGCATTCCAGCACCTAAAATTTTATAAATCAAGCATTGCCTAGGCCACCACTTCTCTTGTGAATCCCAGTCCTTCACAGAGTATTGTCTGGCATTTCGTTCTTTGCCATTCAGACTTCTCTTTCACAACACAGGAAACACCTGCACCACATAACCCCAGTGTCACACTGATGATAAGCAACTAAAACCTTATAACTCCATTGTCTGTCAAAATCTTATGACTCGAGTAACTCCATTATCAAAGAGTGAGATGAAAGTGCATGGCTTTCTCTAATCTGTCGATAAATAGGCTTCTGCTATATATAAATATAATGGAAGGAAACATTCCACGTGGGAAAAATTATATATAAAAAAACAAAGATGAGGTGACTTACCGAACAAAAGCGCTGGCAGGTCGATAGACACACAAACAAACACAAACATACACACAAAATTCAAGCTTTCGCAACAAACTGTTGCCTCATCAGGAAAGACCGAAGGAGAGGGGAAGACGAAAGGAAGTGGGTTTTAAGGGAGAGGGTAAGGAGTCATTCCATTCCCGGGAGCGGAAAGACTTACCTTAGGGGGAAAAAAGGACAGGTATACACTCGCACACACGCACATATCCATCCACACATACAGACACAAGCAGACATATTTAAAGACAAAGAGTTTGGGCAGAGATGTCAGTCGAGGCAGAAGTGTAGAGGCAAAGAAGTTGTTGAAAGACAGGTGAGGTATGAGTGGCGGCAACTTGAAATTAGCGGAGATTGAGGCCTGGCGGATGACGAGAAGAGAGGATATACTGAAGGGCAAGTTCCCATCTCCGGAGTTCGGATTGGTTGGTGTTGGTGGGAAGTATCCAGATAACCCGGACGGTGTAACACTGTGCCAAGATGTGCTGGCTGTGCACCAAGGCATGTTTAGCCACAGGGTGATCCTCATTACCAACAAACACTGTCTGCCTGTGTCCATTCATGCGAATGGACAGTTTGTTGCTGGTCATTCCCACATAGAATGCATCACAGTGTAGGCAGGTCAGTTGGTAAATCACGTGGGTGCTTTCACACGTGGCTCTGCCTCTGATCGTGTACACCTTCCGGGTTACAGGACTGGAGTAGGTGGTGGTGGGAGGGTGCATGGGACAGGTTTTGCATCGGGGGCGGTTACAAGGATAGGAGCCAGAGGGTAGGGAAGGTGGTTTGGGGATTTCATAGGGATGAACTAACAGGTTACGAAGGTTAGGTGGACGGCGGAAAGACACTCTTGGTGGAGTGGGGAGGATTTCATGAAGGATGGATCTCATTTCAGGGCAGGATTTGAGGAAGTCGTATCCCTGCTGGAGAGCCACATTCAGAGTCTGGTCCAGTCCCGGAAAGTATCCTGTCACAAGTGGGGCACTTTTGTGGTTCTTCTGTGGGGGATTCTGGGTTTGAGGGGACGAGGAAGTGGCTCTGGTTATTTGCTTCTGTACCAGGTCGGGAGGGTAGTTGCGGGATGCGAAAGCTGTTTTCAGGTTGTTGGTGTAATGCTTCAGGGATTCCGGACTGGAGCAGATTCGTTTGCCACGAAGACCTAGGCTGTAGGGAAGGGACCGTTTGATGTGGAATGGGTGGCAGCTGTCATAATGGAGGTACTGTTGCTTGTTGGTGGGTTTGATGTGGACGGACGTGTGAAGTTGGCCATTGGACAGGTGGAGGTCAACGTCAAGGAAAGTGTCATGGGATTTGGAGTAGGACCAGGTGAAACTGATGGAACCAAAGGAGTTGAGGTTGGAGAGGAAATTCTGGAGTTCTTCTTCACTGTGAGTCCAGATCATGAAGATGTCATCAATAAATCTGTACCAAACTCTGGGTTGGCAGACTTGGGTAACCAAGAAGGCTTCCTCTAAGCGACCCATGAATAGGTTGGCGTACGAGGGGGCCATCCTGGTGCCCATGGCTGTTCCCTTTAATTGTTGGTATGTCTGGCCCTCAAAAGTGAAGAAGTTGTGGGTCAGGATGAAGCTGGCTAAGGTGATGAGGAAAGAGGTTTTAGGTAGGGTGGCAGGTGATCGCTGCGATGGAGCATTTCCATCAGTTTCACCTGGTCCTACTCCAAATCCCATGACACTTTCCTTGACGTTGACCTCCACCTGTCCAATGGCCAACTTCACACGTCCGTCCACATCAAACCCACCAACAAGCAACTGTACCTCCATTATGACAGCTGCCACCCATTCCACATCAAACGGTCCCTTCCCTACAGCCTAGGTCTTCGTGGCAAACGAATCTGCTCCAGTCCGGAATCCCTGAAGCATTACACCAACAACCTGAAAACAGCTTTCGCATCCCGCAACTACCCTCCCGACCTGGTACAGAAGCAAATAACCAGAGCCACTTCCTCGTCCCCTCAAACCCAGAATCCCCCACAGAAGAACCACAAAAGTGCCCCACTTGTGACAGGATACTTTCCGGGACTGGACCAGACTCTGAATGTGGCTCTCCAGCAGGGATACGACTTCCTCAAATCCTGCCCTGAAATGAGATCCATCCTTCATGAAATCCTCCCCACTCCACCAAGAGTGTCTTTCCGCCGTCCACCTAACCTTCGTAACCTGTTAGTTCATCCCTATGAAATCCCCAAACCACCTTCCCTACCCTCTGGCTCCTATCCTTGTAACCGCCCCCGATGCAAAACCTGTCCCATGCACCCTCCCACCACCACCTACTCCAGTCCTGTAACCCGGAAGGTGTACACGATCAGAGGCAGAGCCACGTGTGAAAGCACCCACGTGATTTACCAACTGACCTGCCTACACTGTGATGCATTCTATGTGGGAATGACCAGCAACAAACTGTCCATTCGCATGAATGGACACAGGCAGACAGTGTTTGTTGGTAATGAGGATCACCCTGTGGCTAAACATGCCTTGGTGCACAGCCAGCACATCTTGGCACAGTGTTACACCGTCCGGGTTATCTGGATACTTCCCACCAACACCAACCTATCCGAACTCCGGAGATGGGAACTTGCCCTTCAGTATATCCTCTCTTCTCGTCATCCGCCAGGCCTCAATCTCCGCTAATTTCAAGTTGCCGCCACTCATACCTCACCTGTCTTTCAACAACTTCTTTGCCTCTACACTTCTGCCTCGACTGACATCTCTGCCCAAACTCTTTGTCTTTAAATATGTCTGCTTGTGTCTGTATGTGTGGATGGATATGTGCGTGTGTGCGAGTGTATACCTGTCCTTTTTTCCCCCTAAGGTAAGTCTTTCCGCTCCCGGGAATGGAATGACTCCTTACCCTCTCCCTTAAAACCCACTTCCTTTCGTCTTCCCCTCTCCTTCGGTCTTTCCTGATGAGGCAACAGTTTGTTGCGAAAGCTTGAATTTTGTGTGTATGTTTGTGTTTGTTTGTGTGTCTATCGACCTGCCAGCGCTTTTGTTCAGTAAGTCACTTCTGCTATATAGTTACACATGTAGCAATACTATCTGTACTGGTATCACTTAATATATTTTTTAAGAAACCATTTTTGCTTCTCTTGTACAATTTCACAAAATGCAGTTACGAGGTTTTCATTGCCTACCATCAATAAGATGATGCGATGTTGCCATACACTTTTACCAGCTCAGCATGTATTGTTGTAACATTATTCCCTTCAGATACAGAAAACGGATTAAAACATGATACTCAACTTTATTAGTGGGCTGTACTATTTTGTTTTGGTTCTCCAAGCAGCTTGCTATGATACTATGGCATTGTGTTCCAGGACTGCAGACATGTACATGCAAACACACACAAAATCAGTTATGTAACTTTATCTTTTTGAGGTGGTAAATAAAACTCTGGCCACTCCTTGTACATTGTTGTAAGTTGTCTTTTGTGTGTTGCAGCTAGATTAGAGCACAGAAGTTAGCGATTAATTGCTGTAAGACGGCAGTGACAGAATTTGCCTGCTTGCTGGGGAAGAATTTTATCCACTTACATGTACACTTTGTCTTTTGCAGTAACAAATAATTTGAGATACAGTGTGTTGCCCTGTTTAAAGATCTGTGGACACATCTCTGATACATCAGCAAACTGAAACACACATTATCAGTTTATTTATTTTTAAATGACATTAAATTTGCTTTGAAATTCATTTTGACATATACTACTTAGCAGCTGAGAACAAATGCAACGCCGCCTACACAAGGCTCTTACATAGATAATTCGTCATTTCTGATACCCGCACCCATTTTTCTGGTGTAACTGTTGTGCAACTATTTCATACACCTTTAGCCACCATCTATTCAGTATCATATTGCCCAGTTTCTCAATGTTTTCATCAATGATTGCTGTTTCTAGGTGTCTTTCACATGAATCACTTCCAAGAAAAGTGCAGCCATATTTTAATTTTGGTACCATTACTCAGGCAGAGGGAACAAAGATGCAGTATCCATATAAATGTTCACCGATGCTGGATGAAATTCTGTTGATGGCAAACTGTGCAAATTTATTTATTTATTTTTTACATACTGAATTCAATTTCTCCATTTTGAGGTAACGTATGATGACGATGACAACCTACATAAACAAAATGATTTCCACCGAACCGGCTGACACTTGACCTGCATTATTGTTCACCTGTATGAACACCACAAATACAAGTTTCAATTATTAGCTATATAGGTCTCAGAACTTCTCACTCTGTCCTCGTGCACAATACTCTGTAATCCTGTTGCTCGTTATTGAACGTCGAAAATGGAAGCAGTGTGCCAATTAATGGCCTAGGGTCAGTGACATCAGGTTCAAATGGTGGAAGGATAGTGCAAATTATTGAGTGCATCTTTTTCAGAGCAACCGCATCTGCATTTGTCTTTATCAGTGTAGGGATATCTTGGAAAACAAATTAGGATGGTAGGAGAAGGGTTTCAACTCTAGTTTGCTTGACTGGAAATCTTATGAACTGTACGATCTTGCTCAGAGGAAACCCAAGAGTGCAGTGTTCTATAATAAGTGAATGATCCTCACTTCCACTCCCATGTCTTTTGGGAGTTATGATATTCTTGATTGAAAACAGAAATAAATTATTTACTCTACAAATGATACCAGGTGGACTTTTTGCCACATTTGAAACCCTTGTCAAACATCTCATTCCTTTCCGTGTAACACACATGAAATGTGCAGTGACTTGCTATGAAGCAAAATAGATTTTGTGCTTTGTAAATCATTTTTAGTTTCAGTGAATCAAATACTACACTGAAGAGCCAAAGAAACTGGTACACCTGCTTAGTATCGTGTAGGGCATCCTGCGAGCACGCAGAAGTGCCGTAACATGACATGGCATGGACTCGACTAATGTCTGAAGTAGTGCTGCAGAGAACTGACACCATGAATACTCTAGGTCTGTCCATAAATCTGTTAGAAGTATGAGGGGATGGAGATTTCTCCTGAACAGCATGTTACAAAGCATCCCAAATATGCTCAATAATGTTCATGTCTGGGGAGTTTGGTGGTCAGTGGAAGTGTTTAAATTCAGAAGAGTTTCCCTGGAACCACTCTGTAGCAATTCTGGATGTGTGGGGTGCCACTTTGCCCTGCTGGAATTGCCCAAGTCCGTCGGAATGCATGATGGACATGAATGGATGCAAGTGATCAGACGGGATGCTTACGTATGTGTCATCTGTCAGAGTTGTATCTAGAGGTATCAGGGGTCCCATATCACTCAAACTGCACATGCCGCACACTATTACAGAGCCTCCACCAGCTTAAACAGTTCCCTGCAGACATGCAGGGTCCATGGATTCAGTTGGTTGTTTCGATACCCATACACGTCCATCCGTTTGATACAATTTGAAATGAGACTTGTCCTACCAGGCAACATGTTTCCAGTCATCAACACTCCCAACAGTCCGATGTCGGTGGGACAGGCCCAGGCGAGGCGTAAAGCTTTGTGTCGTGCAGTCATCAAGGGTACACGAGTAGCCCTTCGGCTCCAAAGGCTCATATTGATGATGTTTCGTTGAATCTTTTGCATGCTGAAACTTGCTGATGGTCCAGCATTGAAATCTGCAGCAGTTTGAGGAAGGGTTGCACTTCTGTCATGTTGAATGACTCTCTTCAGTCGTCGTTGGTTCTGTTCTTGCAGGATCTTTTTCGGCCACAGCTTCACCGGATTCCTGATATTCACGGTACACTCGTGAAATGGTCGTATGAGAAAATCCTCACTTCATCCCTACCTTGGAGATGCTGTGTCCCATAGTTTGTGTGCCAACTATAACACCACATTCAAACTCACTCAAATCTTGATGACCTGCCATTGTAGCAGGAGTAACTGATCTGACAACTGTGTCAGACACTTGTTGTCTTACATAGACTGCAGCGCCATGTTCTGCCTGTTTACACATCTCTGTATTTGAATATGCATGCGTATACCAGTTTCTTTGGTGCTTCAGTTTAGATTGGTATTTCATATGGAAAGCTTTAAACGTCTCAGTGGATTTCTACACCACTTTGATGTTGGAAAAAGAGACATGAGAGTTGCTGTACAGTCACCAATGGTTGACCTTTTTCACTTACCGAAAGCACTGCCAAGTCGCATAATACACTAGAGAAAATGTGGGAATGATGAGTCTTTTTGTTCCACAAGAGAATATGCCATACTATTTGCTGTTCTAGTTACTATGAGATAAAATTGTATGAAAAGGGGAAAGATTGCTCCTTTCATCACTGGTACCTAAATGAAATGGCAATGATGGAGAACCATCTGTTAATTGTGCTTGATGCTGGCACAGGATGATCCCTAATAAAATTGTGAAATAAAAGAATTTATGTGCTCTTGAACCTCTCCAGGACTCCAGTTGTATTCTTGTGTTGCAGTTTATAGTCCCTGTTAAAGAGAGATGCCGTTTTTTCCAGTGTAATTATCTATAAATTGCTCAATATATCACTAAGCTGACAGGCTGGGATAATTTTGTTTTTCTGGTAATGTTGCTGTAATTATTCTCTTGTTTGTAGAGGGCACCAAATATGCATAGTACAATAAATAAAGTCAGGAGTATATGATGCTGAGAAATGAAATCACCTGTCCAAATGTGTGTGTGTGTGTGGGGGGGGGGGGGGGGGGGGGGGGGAAGGGAAGGGAAGAGGTGTTTGGAGTAGAACTGCATTGTGAAGTAAGTGGGTACAAATTGTGGTGGTGTTGGAATGAGTGCAATGTCTTTTCTTGGACTGATAAATCCATTTTGTAGTTTCAGATCTATTTCTTTGAATGTAGACAGTATTAAGTGCTGTTCTCCATCAATTTCTTTATCAATTGGGTACACCTGTCTGAAGGCAAAAATTATAGCAGTAGCGTAGCAAATTCTTAGATAGAAATGAGAGGAGGGGAGAGGAAGAGAGACTGTATACAGACCCATGTGAAGTGTAAAGTAATCAGTCAGGAGTGATCAGCAGTGTTTTCATGTTGTGTCCTGTCAGAACCTACTGAATCAAGTGGTGCAATGGTCAGCATACTAGCCTTGTATTCGGGAGGACGGCAGTTCAAATCCACCTCTGCCCATCATGATTTAGGTTTTACGTGATTTCCCAAAATCATTTGAGGCAAATACTGGGATGGTTCCTTTGAGAAGAGCATGGCCAGTTTCCTTCCTCATACTTTTGTAATCCAAGCTTGTGCTTCATCTCTGACGACTTCGCTGTTGATGGGATGTTAAACTCTAAATCTTTTTCACCTTTGTTTCAACATCTCTTCACAAAAGAAAAGCTAATTTTAAGTGACTGTATACTTTCAGAAATATTATGTGTATTTGCAAGTCCAATAGTGTAGTTTAAAATAAATAATTTTCTTGCTGATGTAGGTCATTTTCTGTGTTATAGGGAAGACCATGCAACATACCAGCCAACAGTATTGTTTAAGCGTACAAAGCACCACAAAGGTTCAATATACTGTTTGGCATGGACTCCAATTGGTGATTTAATGGCTACAGGAAGCAATGACAAAACGTTGAAGTTAATGCGATTCAATGCAGATACTTCCAATTTAGAGGGTGAGTTATTGAATTAATACTCAGGATGAAATACAGTGTTCACTAGTGAAATGTAAGGATAATTTATTTGTAGAGAGTTTGATGTTGTGAGGAAAATCTGATGTCATTTGCAGATACAAGTATACCGTTGATCATAAAGCTCCATAACTAATCTTTACTAAAGGTTACATTAAACCTTTGACACAATAGGTATTGTCAACATAATCCAGAAAATCTATTTCTGGTTTACCAAAGAGAAGTAACCATTTTTGTTATATAATTATGTTTGTTGATTTTGTGCTTATCCCCTGCTTTGAATATTTTCTGTGTAAATGCAAGATATACACGTTGAACTAAACTAGTTGGAATAGGCAAGTTGTAAAATAAAATTTTCTATCTTACAGGTCAAGAAATAGAGCTTACAATGCATGATGGAACTGTCCGGGACTTGTGCTTCCTTGAGGATACAACAAACAAGTCCAGCCTTCTTATTAGTGGTGGTGCTGGTGATTGCAAAATATATGTGACAGACTGTGCTACAGGAACATCATTCCTGGCACTCAGTGGTCATTCAGGTATGTCACTGATCTAAGTGTAAATTAATAATTGATCATTATTGTTAAGTGTAACACTTCTGTTTCATAAATACCATGGAAAGCTTAGCAGTGGATCTATTATGACTTCTGAAAAATCTGTTATACGATAATTGAAGTTGTTTAATTTCAAAATAAGCTCACATAACTCCTACAACAAAGCTATTTGAAGTAAGGGATGACTATTATACTAAGTCACAATGTGCCAAACTCATCAAATCTGAGGACCTTTATGTCATTATGCACATGTGCACATTTGTGACAAGTATTCTGCTTTCTCTGGATCAGTGAATTGTTTCAGCAGACTGGTTTAAAGTTTGTACCTACATTAATGAATATTGTGGCCTATGTAGAGTATCTGTAACTCTTATGACCAATTAAATTAGAGCTAGTTGTGTTGGAGAATGAGTAGGTGTATTTATTCTGGATTGTACATCCTGCTAGACTGACTGGTCTAGTAGGATGAGATGCAATAGTGTGGAATGTTGGCATGTCAGTATAGTGATATGTCAGCACTTCAGCACACAGTGTGCCAACCAGTTCTAGTTTCTGTGAATGATCATCTCCTGAGAGCAAACCCAAAAAGTAACCCTAAGGACGAATTTTTTTATGACAATGTAAAGTATGTATGAAATACCAAATTTAAAAAAGAGTGCCAGAGCCTTAATTGAAATTGTGAAAAGTGACATGAATAGTATAGGTGAGGGAAATAATAAAACACAAATTGTTGATGCTCTGAGCATACATACAACAAAATCTGTAATCCATGGATATGGAACATGCAATTTGCATTTGAAGAAGTAGGTGAAAAAATAAATTAACTCGCCAGACATATCACGGGACAATCCAGTTTCACTCTGTTATGTAGTAGGCACCATTTATGTTGTTTGTGACACATTAAGTCCTTCTAATAGTCGTCCCAGTGCAGTCACAATTTGCACATTACGTGAAATACAAGTTTAGTTTGAAGTGCTGACTTCTCACACTCAATTACCAAAATACAAATGAAGAGCACAGGTCCCACTTTCATAAGCGGTGTTTGAGAGGCTTCAGATGATTGGGTAGTACATTCAAATTCATATCGTCCCTTACCCTGTTACTTCATCCCAGAGATTTATGTAGTTTCCTTTATAGTTGTCTGTTTTGTTAACAGACCAAGAACAATACAGCTGCTAAGTCTGTTTCTTTGTGAATTTCTGTCAGTTTGTTTCCTCTGATTTGAATTGCTCAGATGTTTTAATAGCATAGCTTGAGGAAAAAATGGTTTTGAATATGAAATTTTTGTACATTAATATGCAGGTGACATAGAAGTATCAGGAAATGAGGTTTTGTATAAAATGAACAAAAATGCAGGATTGGTTTTCTGTGCCGTGAATAACACTGTGAAGCACCCAAAAATTACTGTGATAGGTTGCTAATAATTGCACGTGACACTATTAAGATTTTTGTGTACTTGATGTTGATGATGATGATGATGATGATGATGATGATGTTGTGGTCTTCACTCCAGAGACTGGTTTGATGCAGCTCTCCATGCTACTCTGTACTGTGCAAGCTTCTTCATCTCCCAGTACCTACTGGAACCTACATCCTTCTGAATCTGTTTAGTGTGTTCATCTCTTGGTCTCCCTCTACGATTTTTACCCTCCACGCTGCCCTTCAATACTATATTGGTGATCCCTTGATGCCTCAGAATATGCCCTACCAACCTATCCCTTCTTCTAGTCAAGTTGTACCACAAATTTCTCTTCTCTCCAAATTGTGTACTTATGGTACAGAAAAAAATACAGTTAATAATGATGATCATTTACTTATTCACTAGCTTAAATTTTGATGCCAGTTTCCAAGCTCATGCATCATAGCTCGGCTTGCTGGCTTATTGGTTGTTGGCGGTTTGAAAGCATTTAAGTTCACACCATAATGAAAACGTCATTCACTAATGATCACAAACCTCACGCAAGAAAAGATCCTATCCTAGCACAACTTCCTAGTCAGTCATAGTTAAGTATGATGAATCAATGAATCAGAGTTTAAAACAACAACACTATTATTTACTGTATACTTACTTTAACCGTATCCCCCCCTTCCCATTCCTCAAATCTCTCTCTCTCTCTCTCTCTCTCTCACACACACACACACACACACACACACACACACACACACACACACACACACACACACACACTTTTTCTTATGTCTTCCATATTGATTTGAGTATTTTGAAAGCCAGTAGTTTATTTTCATGTCTTTAGGTACTAATTACCCTGTGTGATGTACACAGTTTCCAGTCTATGCTGCCAATTTGCAGTGTGCACATGTGTGATGCCCTTCAGCCACCACCAGAGTTGGGCAAAATTTATTTGAATGATAGATAACAAACATAGATAACATTGTTGTTCATTGCCCATGATTAACAAATATTATTTGAAATGTTTTACACTTACATGAATAAAAACATCTGTGAATAAAAATATAGGGTTTTCATGATTGAAGTTCCAGTTTCAAAATGCTGTAGAAAGCGATCAACTGCTCAGAATGACATCAAATTTGAGCAGCATATTATTGATGCAGCGGGAAACATGGAACGAAAAAAAAAAAAAAGAAGTTAATGAAAATTTTACCAGTAGATGGCACTGTATGTGCCTTAACGTAAGGGGCGTTGGCTATAAATGATAAATGAATTGCAGTATGATAACTATGCTTTGAATTGCACATTACTCCATCCATACTGTTCAAAGTGCTTGGCAGCACAGGTTCGGCAGTCAGCAGTTGTGGCACCGTTAGTTACGTAAGCCCATCCACCATGGCAAGGCCGTACCACATCAGATAGAAAAAAATTGGCACTTAATTGTCTTGTGTCCAAAAACAGCATATAAATCAAAATGACATGGGCTTCTAACTGTCGTGAGATTGGTGCAAGTAGTGTTCAATATGCTGTCCACCATTTTCTGCCACAACTTGATGGTGAGAAACAGTACATCCCACAAGAGATCAGAGTGCCTGAGGGGTAATGTTCAGAATGCATTGCACAGTGTGCACCTCTGATTCAGCTACATTCATAACTGAAGCATTGAACACAAAATATTTCAGATAACTCCACAGCCAGATGTCATATGGATTAAGATAAGCGATTTGGATGGCTAGGCTGTAGGGAAATGATGGCTGATAAATCTAACATTTCCGAAATGCCTCTGCAGCAGCCGCTTCAGTGGCTGTGTAATGTGCGGAGGAGTGCCATCTTGCCTAAAAATAATCCTACCCACACATTCATACCACTGAGGGGTTGGAGTGACGTTGCTGTGCAAAAGACTGTCATAGCATTTACCAGTGATGCTACAGGTAACATGACCCACAGGACTCATCTCCTCGAAAAAATACAGCCCTACAATGAATGATGCTGTCAACCAACAGGACATAGTCACTTTTGCAGAATGAAGTGATACCAGTTGACGAGTGTGCAGATTTTCCATTGCCCATATAGTGTTACAAGGTAATGGAGGTCAGAGCATGCCTGTATCCAGCACAGTGGGAGACTACTGTGTCTGTGTTTGTATTAACAAAGAACAAATGAGCTAAAGTAAATGAACAAGAAATGGATGAAATGCGACTGAGGTACAAATGAGGTGGAATCCAGTGTCACTGGTCCATTTTATAACGTGTGTTGTGTGGCTGTACAGCTAAAAATGTAGTTCATGTTGCCAACACTGCAAGGAAGCTGCACCGAACTACCCCTATTAAATCTTTGACAGGGATGAGACATTTTGTTGTTCTAGGGTTGCGCTTTCCATGTGGCACCAATGTGAGGACAAGTACATAAAAATTTCCTTCTGTGAGCACTTGGACCACAAGCAAAATTTGAATGGGCACGGCTTTTCCTAATGGCCAACACCCTATTGGGATTTTCAATAAAAGTGATTTATCATAATCACATAATTATTCTGACAGTTGCATACTTACGCGACACGTTGGCAGTTTCAGAATTTTGCACGTAATTAATTTATTAGGCTACACCTGCAATTAAGTTTATGGACTTGCTAGATGTACATGTGATTGAGCTGTGATAACAACCATATGATTTTGTCAGTTGTTGGAATGTGCAACCATAATTTAGTTGTATTGATTTATAACGTGCTCTTCCTTTGTATGAGCTGGATGTAATGGTTGACTTGGCCTCCCCAACAACATTATGAATCACTCCGGAAAAGTCCATGCTCTCTGTCTACACTAATGAGCCAAAATATAGTGACCACCTGCTTAAGCTTGTTTGTCAGTCTTTGGAATGAATACATTGCTGATTCTGTGTATCAAGGATCCGACAGTTTGCTGGTAGGTTTGCAGAGGTACGTGGCATTAGATGCCTATGCACAGGTAATGTAATTCGCCTACACGGATGGGTTCCATAGAATTTACATTAGGCAAATTTGGTCACTGAGACACCAATCCCACCAGTCTGTGTCTGTGGTATGCTGCACATTTGGAGATGCCGTTCACCTCAATGACGGTGTTTGTGGAGATTATCAGTGACCTAGTGTAGCAAAAAATGTGATACACCTGAAGAGCCAAACACATTTCCATTGATTGACAGTCAAATCCGGATGGTCCCGTGCTCACTGCAATCATAATTGATGTCGTTGGTTCAACAGTGAACACTTAGGGATGGCCTGCTGTAGAGCTCCATGTTCAACAATGTGTAATGAACAGTGTGTTGTGATACATTTGTGCATGCATAAGCATTGTGCTGTTTCAACAAGGATGCCACAGAGCACCATCTATCCTACTTTATCCTACTTCACAGAGCAAACAAGCCTCCAAACTCCAAGTTTTGTGAAGAGCTGTGGTTGTCCAACTATTTAGCACCTAGTGGTAGTTTCACTATCCCCCTACTTCTTTCAATAGATGCTGAAAACAGTGGCATGTAACAATCAACCAGCTTCACTGTGTTTGAGATAGTACTTCACAGGCTCTGCATAATAATGATCTGCCCTTTGTCAAATTCGTTTATCTCAATGGATTTCTCCATTTTTGCAGCCTATATCTTTGCTAGGGTGATCCGGCATCCATATCTGCTCTGCTTACATACTTTTGTTACCATGTCACATCCCCACAAGACCATCAGGCGGTGTCCACTATTGCAGTGGACAGTGGTCATAATGTTTTGGCTTATCATTGTATAACTCAATAGCGGCAGTTAAAATCCCCATCTGGTTGTCACAATATAGGTTTTGTGTGATTTCCTTAAATGGCTTAAGATGAATGCTGGGACACTTCCTGTGAAAGGGTGTAGCCAATTTCTGTTTCTGTTCTTCCTCAGTCTAAGCATCTGATACGTCTCTAATGATTTCATCAGCAGTGGGACTTTGAACCCTAGTCTTCCTCCTGTCTGTGATCATTTTTATTAATGGTATATTTCTACTGGCATCAGTGTGTTAAAAATATTTTGTAATGTGCATGTGGTTATTACCATAGAGTCTCACATCTAGTGAATTTAGCATATTTAACTGTGAAAATAAACTGAGGCAAAATAAATATTCTGTAGTGAATTGCTTGATGATCATGGCGTTAAACCAATAATAACAACAGTGCCCTCTATTTTTCAGGTCATGTTTTGACACTGTACAATTGGGGAGGTGCAATGTTTGTTAGTGGCTCACAAGACAAGACTGTAAGATTCTGGGATCTGCGGACCCGTGGGTGTGTGAATATGGTGACACCAGCTACAGCACCAGGAAACAGAGTAAGTCACAATAATATTAATTCTAACTTTGTCAAACAATTGAAAGTTCAGGATGGAATAATGACAATATTATGGAAAGGATGGTGCTACTCACCATATAGAGGAGACCTTGGGTCACAGAGAGGCACAACGAAAAGACTGTCAAACAAGTAAGCTTTCTGGCAAAAAGGCCTTCTTCCAATTTAGATCTTGATATGTTGTTTGTTGTCTAGTTTGGAAGGAGGACTTTTTGGCTGAAAGTTTACTTGTTTGACAGTATTTGTGTTGTTTCTATGTGTGACTCAACAATTCTATTGTGATATTGTTTCATTTACAAGCACAAAAATTTGTTCTTAATAAATTGTAAAAAACTACAAACGAAAAGGGTAATTTCTGACATCAGTATGATTTGGTGTGCAGATCAGCCATAGGTTATTTGAATTCTAAAAAGTTGGCAAAGTTCAGGTAAGAATGCTATGCAATGTGTTTAATGGCTGGTGGTTCTATTCAGCAGAGTGTGACTATAATGGACAAAGGATGAAACCTAGGCTGCTTTGTGTGTAAGTTAGTATCTTTCTTAATAACGACTAGTTAGGCTCAGCCGTGTATCCGTTTTCGGGTGATAACTACAGTCCCTCCTACATAACTTGGATGAAAAGTACTAAGATGAAATAATAAACTGTTTTGCTCAAGATTAAAGCTGCCTATGAGTAAGAAGAAATGACACTATCCTCTTAAAGATATTTTGGATGGTGTAGGACCAATTTCTGAGGGTTACCTTGAAGTAGTTATCTAAAGTCGTACTGCTGTGGACAGTTGGCGTCGAGTGCATTTTTCTGGATTGGAGTTCATCACACAACTCGTTCTTGTGTGCCCACAGGTGTTTGACACTTTCCTTGTCTCCGTTGGAGGCGGTTATATATGAACAATGCCTGGACTTGAAATTATACTTCCTGTCGAAACTGTTATGATGTTGAAAACAGTTAACAATAATGGTATGTGAAAAACTCAAGTGTATGAGTAGTTTTCAGTCTTCAAAATGGCAATTTGTCAATTAATGATAAACCTTGTTCCAGAAGTCCAGCAACTGCCGAAACAGATGAAAATTTCAGGAGACTTCAAATTTGTGAGCTTGTGCTTGAATACTTACAGCAGAAAATTGAAAATATAGCAGAGTTAATTGAATTGTATTAAAGCTCAGTGCAGCGAATATTAATGAAACATTTAGTAATAAGAGGGGTTTCTGCCAAATTTGTGTTTCACATTCCGACCAACCAGCAAAAAGGGCATGGAGTGGGAGCATGTTGTGCTTTGAAAGATTTTTTAAAAAACTGAACCCACTACTTTTTCCAAGATCATTAGTGATGAGAAGTCATGGTGCTATTGTTCTGTCTCTGAAAACAAACAACAGTGAATTTCGCCCAAGAAAAGCTCATTGAACCAAAATTGGTGCTCATTTATTTATTTATTTATTTATTTGATGTGAGAAAGAGTGTGGATGCAGAGTTCCTCCTCTGTGCCAGACAGTTACTCAGGTTTTTTGTTTGGTAGTTCTGAAATGATTACATAACAATATGCATTAATAAACACTTTTGTGGCAGATACATTTTTTCCACCATGATAAGGCTCCTACTGATACAGACTTCTCGGGGCACTAGTGTTTGGTCAGAAACAGCATTACTCCTTTGCCACGTGCATCTTACTCTCCTGAAATAGTTGAGTGTAATTTCTTCTCATTTCTACATCTGAAGAGGGGGAGTCATTGCAGATGAGTATAGAAAATGTTTCCATCAAAGGACACTCTTGACTGGACAAATGTATTGTGTGTAATGGAGAGTACTTGGAAGATGATGAGAATTTTTGTTAAAACAAAAGAAGATAAAGCTTTGCTGTGTGATATTTTTCCTGATCCAGGCCATTCTGTAGTAGGTGAATTGCGTATTTTCCTCATTTATAACTTTATACAAATATTTAATACTTTCCATATTTTTGGCATTTTCACTACAGTAAGGGGAAGCAAAGCAGTTCATAGTTCAGTTTGAGTGTTGCCTATAAAATTCTACATTGGAGATTTTTATTGTTGGTACATAACGCATGTAAAATTGAATTCATTGCACTGTGTGTCTTGTGAATTAATTATTTAATTTCATAAACTTTTGTGCTTTCCAGTTCTTGTGCTACCTAATTAAGCTTAGAGTTATGTCAATTATTAGCTCTCTTGTTCAATCATCGCAAATAGCTTCTGTTTATGAAATACTGTATTACATAATCTGCTTTCTGGTACTCGCGTTGCACTGTGTCTTACTGTATTGTCCTTTCTGTCTTTCAGGGCTCACCAGTGACCGCTGTGTGTGTTGATCCTTCAGGCCGTTTGCTTGTCTCTGGTCATGAAGATTCTTCTTGTGTTTTATATGATATAAGGGGTGGGCGTAATGTGCAGTGCTTCAAACCGCACTCTGCTGAAGTTCGGTCAATACGATTTTCCCCCAGCGCCTACTACCTTCTCACTGGTGGATATGACAACAAATTAGTCCTCACAGATCTACAAGGTGGGTGCACATGGTTAAACTACATACAGTATAAATGTATTTACTTTAGTTCTATATAGTCCACCCCTGGTAGCTGAGTGGTCAGTGCGACAGGATGTCATACCTAACGGCCCGGGTTCAATTTCTGGCTGGGTCGGAGATTTTCTCCACTCAGGGACTGGGTGTTGAGTTGTCGTTATCATCATCCTTTCATCCCCATCAACATGCAAGTTGCTGAAGTGGTGTCAACTCGAAAGACTTGCACCAGGCGAATGGTCTACCGGACGGGAGGCCCTAGCCACATGGCACTTCCAGTTCTGCATGGTCCAAATTCTTCAGGAGACTGCCCTCCTTCCCTCCCTCATCCCTCACTGTCCATCTCCTTCCTTCCATATGTCTTTTACATCAATCCGTGTTTGTTTGTTGTTGCAAATTCAGATTCCGTAACAGTATTCTAAACATAAGTTGATATACCATAAATAAAATTTTCCTGTTTTCTGTGAAAACTGACTGCAAGGAAGAAAATGAAATGGCACATTTGCGTATACTATTTTTGTTTAGAAATGTATACAAGTTGAATACACCTAATACTTGAACCACAAATGTTGTGGAGATCATGGTGCTATTGATGTGCTGTTTTCACAGAATGGACTGATAGTCAGGTACTCATATTGTTATCCAATCAGCAGATTGTAATAATACTTAGAAATTGTATTTTTGCACAATCGTACACTTTTTTAAATGAAACAATGTCTATTGATGTTAATAGGCTAAAAGTAGAGTAAATTAGAATATCAATGGTGGTGGTGTTGGATTCTAGCATGAGCCATTTACAGAGATATCATATTTTGAAAACTTTCCATCCCGACACTTCTACAGTACATGTGGTAGCAGACACTAAAGAACAACATGAGTGTGTAAAATGGTTATGTAGATTCTGACAAGTAATGAGAAACCTAATCATCATAGTTATGTTCAGAATGACCACAAGTAGTGGCAGTGCACGCTTCCAGTCTGGTGTGGAATGACTGCTGCACACTTGCGACCAGGCTGCAGTAATATGTCATTGCCTATCATTAGGTGTAGTTGGTATGTCTTTGTAGATAGCATCTTTCCCCTAAGAAAAAGTCTACTGGCTTCAAGTGTGGAGAATGGGCCAGCCAAGGTACAGGCCCTCTGTATCCATCCAATGATTTGGAAACAATTCATGGAGATGTGCTATAGTACTTTTGGTGCACTATGGGTTGGACAGCTGTCATGTTGGTACCACATGTTCCCCCTAGTTTGCAGAGGAACATCTTATAGCATCCGGTTAGGAGACTGCAATACTTGGGTACGTTCAGTATTCTGTCTGTGAATAACGGACTTATGAGCTGATGGTTCAGTGTCCCACACCACATGTTTACACTCCATGGATGCTGAAGTTCCACCTGACAAACCCAATGGGATTGTCAACAGACCACTAGTGCATCTTTCAGAAGTTAGCTTGGCCATTATTGGTAAATGTGACTTCATCACTAAACAAGATACATGATATACATCTGGAGTATCCTGTCTTAATACCCATGTACAGAATTTAACATGATTCTCATAGTTGTTTCCATGCAGCTCTTGATGGAGAGAAATGTGATAGGGATGAAACTTACGTTGGCAGGGAATGTGTAGGACACTTGCCTGATTCGTGCCACTCCTCTTTCAATTGCACATGAGGTAACATGCGGATCAACTGCAACAGCAGCAAGAAGATTAAAGTGCCCCTCTTCTGACACCACTTACTTCCTTGTGTTATGTTGTCTGGGTGTTATATTACTACTTTCATGTAACCTGTTGAAGAGGTTGATAAATCATTTCCAAGATGGTTAACATCCCTAGGGTATCCTGCTGCACACACTGTACAAGAACAAACTGCATTCTTCTTGCAGTCTCCATACACCATGAGCATGTTAGCTTTTTCGGCATTGGTAGATCCCATCATCCACTCACGATCTACTGCTCGGACTATCACGCATTACCTGACTAGCAAGCTGCAAAGCACTCGGGGAACACACAAGCACACGGTAAGAAAACACAACAATTTTGTACCTAGTGGCTATGCAGATTGAATGGTAGAAACAAGTGTCAGTGTGGAAACTTTTTAAGCAATAATCCTGCAACAAACACCACTGACATTCTAATTTACCCTACTTTTAGTTTGTTAATACCAATAGACATTGTTACATTTAAAAAAGTGTACTGTTCGCACAAATATACACTTCCGAAGTATTATTACAATCTGTTGGTTGGCTAACAATAAAAGTCCCTGACTATGAATCCATTTTGTGAAAACTGTACATCAGTAGCACTTTCCATATCTGCAACATTTGCCATGCAAATTTTAGGTGATTCATACTGTATAGAGAGACAATATGTATACGAGAGAAACAACTTGTGTAAACATGCTGCCCTGCTATCATTAGTTAAAACTGATTGTGAGAAAGAAAACAAAACCATACATTTTCACAGCACAGCAGAGCATTTTCTTTCTTGCACTTGGCAGTAACAGAGAAACTGTACATTATTGTAAAAAAAAATTATATAGATTATTTCAGTTAATATTTCCAGTGGAGTATTATGTAAAAAGTTGAATTACATTTCCATACTTCTGGTTACAACATTAAACAACAACTTGTCGGTATGTGGTAGTATAGGCTTGCAACTGTTTCTTTCCTTCAGAGGTGCCATTCTGACATATCTGTCCCCTTTGTATCTGTTGTTAGTTATTTCTTATCCTCTTTCTATTTTCAGTGTTAGCTGAATTTATCATGTCTTGGAGGCATTAAACTTCCCCCACCCACCACAATCTTTCCATTTTCTAAATTTAGGCCAAAGTTGACATAATCTGTGAAGTTCTATTAGACACAATATGCACTCAGTGTTCCAATTTTGCAGAAAATATATGCCAATAATATGTAATGCCATCTCTAAATTTGTGTACAAGGTATTTGTTTTTAAACATTTCTAGGTGATCTGACTCTACCTCTGCCAAGTGTTGTCGTGGCACAGCATCAAGACAAGGTAATTTCGGGGCGTTGGCATCCAACTGAATTCTCATTCCTCAGTACGAGCGCTGACAAGACTGCAACTCTATGGGCTTTGCCTCCTGTTTGAATCTCATTTTATCTTTTTTCTTTGTATGTTAACAATGGCAAATAATCCTTTTAAACTAATTAATTTTTGATGTTTAATATCAGATGTACCTGAGGAGAAAATTCAAACTGTGTTAGTACCTCTTGTACAACAAGCTTGTTCTAACTTTGTTGGATACATAGTTTTTTTTCAATGTGTATGATATTTTTTGGCTACTATCAGCTGCACTTGTGTAGATCATTGTGAATATAGATTCTATTTTCATAAAAGTAGATCTTAATTCACTCCGTACACATCTTAAAATTTTATTCCTCAATGGTTATTGAGTTTGAGTTCATTGTTTTAATGTGACTGTTCCAAAGTACCATTTGTGTAATCAATGTTAACAAGCAGTGCTGATGTAGGAAACAATTCACAAAATATTAATAAAAATATATATGCTGAAAATTAATATGAAATAAGAGAGAGAGATACAGCACATTTTGCTCTTTATTTTCAATGAAGAATTTGCGAGGCAAGATTCTTATTCTTATACAGAATCGAACAGAATTTTAACTCAGTATATGATGTAATAATGAAGCTTCTTACTGAAGAAAATTCTATAGTTTCTGACAATGCAGGTCTTGTAAGTTTTAATTTGTAGGAATATGTATATAATGTACAGTGCATACAAGTAACATTGTTTCTGAATTGTGTGTGTGTGTGTGTGTGTGTGTGTGTGTTTTCTGTACAAGTGTAAGAGGTTAGAGAGATTCTTATGAATTGTTTAAACATTATTTTTGTCACCTTGTGCATGTTATGAGTTAAGTGAAGATTTCATTAATATTGCCTGTATAGAAATCTGCGAAGTGTTAAACTGTATATCATAATCATGTAGTTAAATTTGCAGCATGTAATGTAAGATAAATGTTTTCTGTAACAGAGTAGCTTCAGAATGCTTTTTATCATTATTTTACAAGTTCATGGATACTCAGTATTTTTAGACAATTTTTTTGTAGTAACCAATGATCTTCATTAGAATAAAACAAAACTTTTTCATTGTTATTGAAAAGTATTTCATTTTGGTGGTGAAATTTAAACTATTGTATGTATGGATTCCAGGTGCCTTCATTTGCAGATACTATGAGTGACAGCTCCTAATCATTTGTCATTTTCAATCCACTCAAAATAGCAAATGTCTACTGCTGTATTTTTTTCTATGTGCAAATTAAACTGCAGTGTAATAACAGATCAAAATTGAAATATGTTTTATTGACCCTTCCAACTATTGAACTCAACATAATGTAAAAAAATGGGAACTGTATTTTGTAGCTGGATTTGAATAACAATTTATCACAGTTATGTGTTTTTAACCACAAAATTAATCCCATGAAATAACAAACTTTTTGTATGGACAGGCAATCTCAAAAGGATGGCTCCATTGTTTGAACTCAGCTGAATGTTTCTGAGAAGGTTTCAGTGCTGGAAGTACTGGAAGACACTGCTTAAAACAGTTCAGTGCACAATAGCTCCCAAATGTTGGCTTAAAATTTTGTTACCCCGGGTAACCACTATTGTTAGATACCTGGTACAACTAATGTTTGTGATGGCAAACAGTAGTAGTAGTAGTAGTAATAATAATTATTGTTAAGTATACCAAAAACATAGTGTATTTGCGGTCCATTTTATAGATGATTTTGTGCTATCATAATTATTTGAATAATTGTTGTTGTTGTTGTGGTCTTCAGTCCTGAGACTGGTTTGATGCAGCTCTCCATGCTACTCTATCCTGTGCAAGCTTTTTCATCTCCCAGTACCTACTGCAACCTACATCCTTCTGAATCTGCTTAGTGTATTCATCTCTTGGTCTCCCCCTACGATTTTTACCCTCCACGCTGCCCTCCAATACTAAATTGGTGATCCCTTGATGCCTCAGAACATGTCCTACCAACCGATCCCTTCTTCTGGTCAAGTTGTGCCACAAACTTCTCTTCTCCCCAATCCTATTCAATACTTCCTCATTAGTTATGTGATCTACCCATCTAATCTTCAGCATTCTTCTGTAGCACCACATTTCGAAAGCTTCTATTCTCTTCTTGTCCAAACTATTTATCGTCCATGTATCACTTCCATACATGGCTACGCTCCATACGAATACTTTCAGAAATGACTTCCTGACACTTAAATCAATACTGGATGTTAACAAATTTCTCTTCTTCAGAAACGCTTTCCTTGCCATTGCCAGCCTACATTTTATATCCTCTCTACTTCGACCATCATCAGTTATTTTGCTCCCCAAATAGCAAAACTCCTTTACTACTTTAAGTGTCTCATTTCCTAATCTAATTCCCTCAGCATCACCCGACTTAATTAGACTACATTCCATTATCCTTGTTTTGCTTTTGTTGATGTTCATCTTATATCCTCCTTTCAAGACACTGTCCATTCCATTCAACTGCTCTTCCAAGTCCTTTGCTGTCTCTGACAGAATTACAATCTCATCGGCGAACCTCAAAGTTTTTATTTCTTCTCCATGAATTTTAATACCTACTCCGAATTTTTCTTTTGTTTCCTTTACTGCTTGCTCAATATACAGATTGAACAACATCGGGGACAGGCTACAACCCTGTCTTACTCCCTTCCCAACCACTGCTTCCCTTTCATGTCCCTCGACTCTTATAACTGCCATCTGGTTTCTGTACAAATTGTAAATAGCCTTTTGCTCCCTGTATTTTACCCCTGCCACCTTCAGAATTTGAAAGAGAGTATTCCAGTCAACATTGTCAAAAGCTTTCTCTAAGTCTACAAATGCTAGAAACGTAGGTTTGCCTTTCCTTAATCTTTCTTCTAAGATAAGTCGTAAGGTCAGTATTGCCTCACGTGTTCCAGTATTTCTACGGAATCCATACTGATCTTCCCCAAGGTCGGCTTCTACTAGTTTTTCCATTCGTCTGTAAAGAATTCGAGTTAGTATTTTGCAGCTGTGACTTATTAAACTGATTGTTCGGTAATTTTCACATCTGTCAACACCTGCTTTCTTTGGGATTGGAATTATTATATTCTTCTTGAAGTCTGAGGGTATTTCGCCTGTTTCATACATCTTGCTCACCAGATGGTAGAGTTTTGTCAGGACTGGCTCTCCCACGGCCGTCAGTAGTTCCAATGGAATATTGTCTACTCCGGGGGCCTTGTTTCGACTCAGGTCTTTCAGTACTCTGTCAAACTCTTCACGCAGTATCGTATCTCCCATTTCATCTTCATCTACATCCTCTTCCATTTCCATAATATTGTCCTCAAGTACATCGCCCTTGTATAGACCCTCTATATACTCCTTCCACCTTTCTGCTTTCCCTTCTTTGCTTAGAACTGGGTTTCCATCTGAGCTCTTGATATTCATACAAGTCGTTCTCTTATCTCCAAAGGTCTCTTTAATTTTCCTGTAGGCGGTATCTATCTTACCCCTAGTGAGATAGGCCTCTACATCCTTACATTTGTCCTCTAGCCATCCCTGCTTAGCCATATTGCACTTCCTGTCGATCTCATTTTTGAGACGTTTGTATTCCTTTTTGCCTGCTTCATTTACTGCATTTTTCTATTTTCTCCTTTCATCAATTAAATTCAATATTTCTTCTGTTACCCAAGGATTTCTACTAGCCCTAGTCTTTTTACCTACTTGATCCTCTGCTGCCTTCACTACTTCATCCCTCAAAGCTACCCATTCTTCTTCTACTGTATTTATTTCCCCCATTCCTGTCAATTGCTCCCTTATGCTCTCCCTGAATCCCTGTACAACCTCTGGTTCCTTTAGTTTATCCAGGTCCCATCTCCTTAAATTCCCACCTTTTTGCAGTTTCTTCAGTTTTAATCTACAGGTCATAACCAATAGATTGTGGTCAGAGTCCACATCTGCCCCTGGAAATGTCTTACAATTTAAAACCTGGTTCCTAAATCTCTGTCTTACCATTATATAATCTATCTGATACCTTTTAGTATCTCCAGGGTTCTTCCATGTATACAACCTTCTTTCATGATTCTTAAACCAAGTGTTAGTTATGATTATGTTGTGCTCTGTGCAAAATTCTACCAGGCGGCTTCCTCTTTCATTTCTGTCCCCCAATCCATATTCACCTACTATGTTTCCTTCTCTCCCTTTTCCTACACTCGAATTCCAGTCACCCATGACTATTAAATTTTCGTCTCCCTTCACAATCTGAGTAATTTCTTTTATTTCATCATACATTTCTTCAATTTCTTCGTCATCTGCAGAGCTAGTTCGCATATAAACTTGTACTACTGTAGTAGGCGTGGGCTTCGTATCTATCTTGGCCACAATAATGCGTTCACTATGCTGTTTGTAGTAGCTAACCTGCACTCCTATCTTTTTATTCATTATTAAACCTACTCCTGCATTACCCCTATTTGATTTAGTGTTTATAACCCTGTAGTCACCTGACCAGAAGTCTTGTTCCTCCTGCCACCGAACTTCACTAATTCCCATTATATCTAACTTCAACCTATCAATTTCCCTTTTTAAATTTTCTAACCTACCTGCCCAATTAAGGGATCTGACATTCCACGCTCCGATCCGTAGAACGCCAGTTTTCTTTCTCCTGATAACGACATCCTCTCGAGTAGTCTCCGCCCGGAGATCCGAATGGGGGACTATTTTACCTACGGAATATTTTACCCAAGAGGACGCCATCATCATGTAATCATACAGTAAAGCTGCATGCCCTCGGGAAAAATTACGGCTGTAGTTTCCCCTTGCTTTCAGCCGTTCGCAGTACCAGCACAGCAAGGCCGTTTTGGTTATTGTTAGAAGACCAGATCAGTCAATCATCCAGACTGTTGCCCTTGCAACTACTGAAAAGGCTGCTGCCCCTCTTCAGGAACCACACGTTTGTCTGGCCTCTCAACAGATACCCCTCCGTTGTGGTTGCATCTACGGTACGGCTATCTGTATCGCTGAGGCACGCAAGCCTCCCCACCAACGGGAAGGTCCATGGTTCATGGGGGGGGAGATATATTTGAATAATTATGCTTCCAAAATGGTTGCACTTGTATAGGACAAAATACAGAAATCAAGATGGAGATTCTGGAAACTATGATTTCTTGAGAGCAGTGATTTACATTTTCCGTGTTTGAAGTAAGATAGTATTTGCCAATAGAAGTGCTGACAAATAAATCTCTCAACCTGTTACTTAACACTGTTGGGTGAGATAAGGAGAAATGGAAAATATTATCTCAACAAATCTTCTATTACAAAATTTTAGTGCACAAGAAATTAATACATCACTTTCACTCCCCAACGCGTGCGCGCGCAAGTGTATACCAGTCCTTTTTTCCCCCTAAGGTAAGTCTTTCCGCTCCCAGGATTGGAATGACTCCTTACCCTCTCCCTTAAAACCCACATCCTTTCGTCTTTCCCTCTCCTTCCCTCTTTCCTGATGAAGCAACCGTTGGTTGCAAAAGCTTGAATTTTGTGTGTATGTTTGTGTTTGTTTGTGTGTCTATCAACCGGCCAGCACTTTCGTTTGGTAAGTCACATCATCTTTGTTTTTAGATATATTTTTCCCACGTGGAATGTTTCCCTCTATTATATATATATCCGTATGTATACATTTTAGGGTTCTCACTGGTTTACTGCTCACTTTGCCCCCCACTTTCCCTCTCCATTGTTTCCTTAAGCGACCCTAACATGCCCAATATTTACTGCACAGTACTGGATATTTCCTAACAATACTGGCTCTGTGCGAGCAGTATTGACAACTAGCGCAATAGATTGAAGGCGACTGCAGAGCTAGCTATAAGTAATATTGTTGTCTGCCTAATATATTGTACTGTATAAATGTGATATTATGCAATACATCGCAGTTCCTGCTGTGACTTTGTGATTCGCAGACACGCAAAAAATGGAGACAGCAATGCCATATGAATATGCATACATCAGCAAAGGCAGATGAAATGAATTGTCTGTTGAAGTGCTTTTAGCGGAGTAGTTTGATTATATACTAGGGGGTGCTGAAAAGTAATGCCTCCAAATTTTTAATGTGAAAACTCTGGAGTCTGCTCAAGTTTGTTACCATAACAACATATATCTGTTATGTCCACTGGTTACTTGAAGTTCCGGGATATGTAACGATTTTAAATTCTGAAATGTAATACTGATGATAAGGCCTTTTGGCATTCAGTCAGTGACTTTTCACTTACTGGTCTGTTCAGCGTTTTGCAGCCTACACATGACTAGAAAGCTTTATAAATAAAGAAAATGTTGTTAACGTTCTAAATCTTTATTCTTCACATCTACATATTTAAGCACAGTAACTCTGAGGATGAAAACATTTCTCCCAAGCAATCAGTTTGTTGATACCATCACTGTAGAATGTTTGACTTTAGTGATGAAGCTTCGTCACTATCAAAGTGAAGCCCTCAAAGATGTTCGTTGAGTTGTGGAAACAGGTGAAAATCAAATGGGGCCAAGTTGGCACTGTATGGAGCATGATTGATGTCGGTGAACCCAAGGCACTGGATTGCTGCACATGTTGCAGTGCTTGTGTGTGGTCTGGCATTGTCGTAATGAAGGAGAGGGTGCTCCATGTGTGGACAAACTCTTTGAATTAGAAACTTAATTACAGCATGCTGTTTCTTATGCACTGACATTGTTACCTTACACACCACCAAGTTACATGCTACAGTTCGGAGCTTTCTAGCAGCGGAGGACTGCAAATATGTAGACATGAAGACTACAGATATAGGATGTTAACGATGTTTGTTTTATTTAAAAACCTGTAAGAGTTTTCACATAAAAAATTTGGAAGCAATACTTCCCAGCACGGTCTCATTTGTAATACTTATTCAGGTATTAGCTGTAGTAACATTCAACAGAAGTGCTTAAATGCAGAGAAATAAAACTGCAACTGCTTATTTACTCATTTCAGAAGCTTGAATTATCTATTGAAGAATACATAACAGCACAACCTATCGATTCTCTACAATAATGTATCATACTCTTTTTGGGTTTGTAGTTCTTTTCCAGCATTATGGAAAGCCAAATTCGATGAGTATTTGAACAGTATCTTTTCTGTGTACATAAGGGGTAACAAGATTCACCAATTCACTGAAATATTCCTTGCTCATCCTTAAAATTTTCTGATAGTAATGTTGCTCTACTGCAAGTTCTTAGCGTTTTGGTATGGCTGTATTTAGAACACCATCCAAGTCTCTTTTTCACCCATTGCTGCTTCCTCTTCCTTTTCTTTTTGCAGCACATAATGATTGCAGTAGCAGTACATCAGAGTTCAGCACCAAAAACTACACTACAATGGCGCAAATATTGTGCTGTTCTTGACCTCAGACTTTCTGCAGTATACTGACACAGTATTATTGCACAATAAATAGTGAGCTTGTAAGAGTCCCTTTACTGGTTTTTCCTGTTGTGCTCTCCCTCTCATCTGCATTTGTGTGTATATTATACCACTACCACTGTTCTTTTATGCATCTCCATATCTGCAACCAGTGATATGGACCTACCTATCTACTGGCCAGTGGGTTCTCTGTACCAAGTGGTGGTGTTTTCTCACACCATTTTTTGTGTTCCACATATGATTCTAAACTAACAACCATTAATCGTTATTGATTGGAGGGTTGTATTTTGTATTGCATGATGGATCTTCTATGTGAATGAAGACTTTATTTCCAGTGAATACTGAACTGTGTAGAATGCATCTGGAACAAGAAAACTCAGAATTAAAAATTAAAATACATGTTTGAAAGTGGCAGTGAACTGCACTTTCATACAAATGATGCCATGGCTCCCATTCTCTCATTTATGTACTCCATAAAAGATTTCACATCTTTCATATTCAGCATGACATTTGCAAACAGTGTAGCAGCTCTGCCTGAATCAGTTGCCACACTTTTTCTCTCACTCACTACAGTGAAGCTTCTAGGACAGTATTTACTGCAAAACAATTGGTTCTTCATAGCTTAATGATAGTCCTGGCAGTGCATTTCTTTTATGAGATTTAATGTTGAAAAAAAATTCTCCTGCTTTTCAACAAAGATTTTTTACAGTCCAATTACAGAACAATTATTTTTTAAACATAATATTGTGAAGGGAGTTGTTGATTAACTGCCAGTGTTGAGATGAACCCCACTGTTTATGGAAGTTTGAACTTGATGTTGGAAACTTGAGAACTTTTAGATTGTAAGATATTTCTATTAAAAGCGTTTTAATTACATGTAAATGACACTAATTTAGGTTTCTCCTTTTATCTATTATTTTGTTATAAGATTTGTATTGAAGCTGAGGTTAATTTAGCAGTATCTTTCTTGTTGCCTTAAGGTAAGTAAATAGTAAAGTCATCAGCGAGCGAGATGTGGTTACTCTGTTTAGGCAGTGCTTTTCTGTATAAGCTGCCAGGATTGAATCCATCATGAGGAGCAAGAGACTTGCACCACTCGTTGAGGGTTGTGTGGAAAAGGAGAGGAGTGGGTAAGGGGTAAGAAAGGCAGGTGTGTTAGCAGAGGGTGAGACACAAAGAGAGTGTGGGGCAGGAATAGGGAGCCAGCGACAGGATGGGACGGAAACTGTTAGGTGGAGGGTGTAGGTTATACCTAAGTTCAGGCCAGGATAATTTCGGAAACAGTAAGGATGACTCCCATCTGCACATTTCAAAGAAGTGGTGGTGGAGTGCTGGACCCAGATGCCCCTGGATGTGAATCAGCCATTGAAACAGGCAAGGAGGGGTGAGAAGGATCTTGGGTAGGATATCCATCATTTCAGGGCATGATGGTAGGTAATAAAAGCCTTGACAAAGGATGTGGCTCAGTTATTCCAGCCCAGGGTGGTATTGGGTGACAAAGGGGACAATTTTTTCTAGCTCATTCTTGGGGGCTGGTGGGAGGACTGGGATTGTGTGGTGAAACAGCATGGGAGATATGCTTGCAGACTAGGTCTGGCGTATAGTGCCTGTCTGTGAAGGCCTGGGTGAGACCCTCAGCATACTGATGAAGGGAATTCTTGTCATTGCAGATATGCTGTCCATGGGTGGCCATGCTGTATAGGAGGGATTTTTTTGGTGTGGAAGGAATGACAGTTGTCGAAATATAGGTACTGTTGATGGTTGGTGGGTTTAATGTGAACAGAGATGTGGATGGTGTCATCAGAGAGGAGGGTGTCTCATCTAGAAAGCTGAAGCAGATGGGAGAGAAGGTGTTGAGATTGTGATGTAATGAGGATAGATTGTCCAGACCCAAAATATATCATTCTGGGAGGCTAAGAAGATCTCTAGATGGCCCTTAAAAGTGTTGTTTGTAGGAAGGTGCCATGCAGGTGCACAATGGCTGTGCTGTAATTGGTTGTGTACCTGCCTTTCAAAGGAGAAGAAGTTGTGAGTTAGGATAAAGTTAGCAAGGTGTATGAACAATGAAGTAGTAGATCTGGAGTCTGAAGGATACTGGGAAAGGTAGCATTCAATAGCAACAAGAACATGGGCATGTGCGAAACAGTCACAACTAGGTATATATGTGGTGCCTATCTTTCAGACATGTCCAATAGAACGGTCACCAATATATGATTAAGGTGACACAGCCAATGATCTTGTCAGTGCAGATGCACACCAAGCTCGAACTCTTACAGGAATCAGTAAAATGCTGTGAGTAATGAGGATAATGGACAAGAGGCACTACATTACTAGTGTGTGGATAAGTTGAGAATTTGTGTTTGACGGGAGCCATTCTGGGATAGCCCATGCATTTGCAGTGACTACTATGTCCATATGGCTTAGTGGTCAGAGCATCTGCCTAACAAGCAGGAGACCTGGGTTCAGACTCCAGTCCAGTACAAATTTTCGAGTTTCTGCTTGATTACAATCATTGCCCACATGCAGCCAGTGTCTGCAATTCCTTTGTGTATTAAGGTTAAAACTGTCCGAACCAAAATACTAATGAAGTGTGGATAATGAAAATGTTATATGTGTTGTTTTCTCACAAAACATGTTTTCAGTGCTATTTTTTCCTCGGAACTGTGCAGTATGTCCCTAGACTTGATGCAGGTGACAAACTATGAATCGAGTCTTTCAAACATGCAGTAGTAGGTGGCACAGGGTCATTGTGCCAAGCTGTACTTCGCTCTCGAATTCAAAAATTAGAAAGATAAGGGAATCAGTTTTTGTTGACTACAATTCTACTGGTTAGTAACCTAATGCTGTATTTCTGTACTTGTATTATCAGAAATAAAACATAGTGCCTCAGTATTAATGGAACTTGCAACAAAAACCTTCTTCCTGCTATTTTGTGGAAAACTGATGTTTTTTAGACTGTGACTTTGTACAAAATACAGGGTGATGATTGCAAAGAAGAAATCAGCAATTGGCCATTGTTAGTAATCCTATTTACACTACCAGGAAAAAAAATAGTGCACCCTTTTAAAGGTTTCTAATTCAGTCAGGACCTATTGTTGCAACAGTGCATATGGAGTACATGAAATGATTACATTTACAGATCAATAGCACAAGTGGTTCTGAGGTACCAGGTGTTGACCCACATTGACATACCCATATTAGTATATGGTCTATGTAGCCTTCACAGGCAGCAGTGCGGACTTTGACTCTGACATCCAGTCAATCATATAGTTGAGGAGTGCTGTCCTGGGATACATTATTCCTTATGTGCTTGAACTGTTCATGTAGTTCTGTAAGAGTTGTTGGTTAATGTGTCGCCCAAGTCACTTCTCGTCCCATCATATCCCACATATGCTCAATTCCAGAGATCGTACTGGGCAGATGCTGCACATCTTGGAGAGCATGTTGAGTTTCATGGGCAGTATGAGGGCGAGCATTATCATACTGCAACAAAATGTAACCTCTTTGTTGCAAGAATGACTAGAGAACAGATCTAACAATATTCAGCATGTACTGAGCACTGGTTACGTCCCTTCCAGAAGCACCAAAGGTGAATTAGAATTGTAACTTACTACACCCCAGACCATTAGGCCTGGCGTGGGGCCATTGTGCCTGGGGTGAATGCACACTACAAGGCAGTGCTCATCAGGTCTACATCGTATGTGTAAATAACCGTAACTGGCAGGCGTACCCTGGCTACACCCTGGGAGAAGGACTAAGCTCACTATCTTAGGAGGAAGCACATTCCCCGCTACTTAATCTGTACTAGAATGGATAGGGACACATTCACCACCATAAGGCCGTTGTTCGTTGCTGAAGACCACAGTGTGCCATTCCATATTCCAAGTCATCTTTTGATGGCACCAGTTGAACTTTGCGTGTTGGTGCTGTTGTGTAAGTGGAAGATGGGCTAGAGAGGCATGCCTGTAGTCCCACACCAAAAACTGGTTCACAACAGTTTGTGTTGACATGTAAGGGCTCACAAACCCTCTTCTCTCTGCTGTGGTAGCTGTACGATCTGCCACTGCTGCTTTACTGTATGATGATCCTGGCATGTGTCTGTGCTGCATGGACATCCAGAACCCTATCTACAGATGTGAGAATGTTCACGTGATCAATGGTAACAGAATCATTGCACAACTGACACTGCATGTCCAACTTATGTGGCACCTTCACTTCTAAATTTTCTGTCTTTATTGTGATCCATTTGGACAAGAACTCCCTCCCTGGCATCTACAGCATGGGTTCCACTCCCCCCCCCCCTCCCCCATCCTTCCCCTATTCTGTCCCCACCATAGCCCCTCCCCTCTGCCCTTCTAGGCCACCAGCATGTGTAGCCAGTCTATGTGGTGGGGCTGTTATGTAACCATCTGACTTGAGTCCCATGCCAACACAGGGATCACACTACTACTGATACCTGAGCTGCTGCGTGCCCATGTGTGCCCATAAGTGGTTGCTTGTCATCTTGGAGCATGGGAACTTCTGGCATCAGCCACCTTCCAGGCAGCCCATGCTGTGGCTGGATGCCACCCATGGGGGAAGCCCCTGATTGGAGTGGGTAGTATCAAGGTGGTTTCTTGGCACATGGACTGTATCAAGTTGCAAAAATCTGGGCGTTCACAAACAGCCATCTGGTTGAATGGTAACAGAACATTGAATACTGCTTCGTATGACCCTGCAGCCTTCCCTTCCCTTCCCTTCCCTTCCCTTCCCTTCCCTAGCTACACCCGAGGAGGTGGTTTAGGCTCACCGTCTTAGGATGAAGCACATTCCCCGCAATGTAGTCTGTACTAGAATGGATGGGGGCACATTCTCCACCATAAGGCCGTTGTTCTTTGTGGAGAATATCGAGGACGAGTTTACGAAGAGGAATCTCTTGGTAAGTTGTGGTCGGACTCATGGTAGATCAAAGCTTCTTTTGCCACCCAGTACACAGCTCTTCATGCTTGTGATCATCTAGGTGATGTTCCAGTGTCTATTACCCCTGACCAGTCTCCAAACATGGTCCAGGGAATGATTTTTCATGGGGACCTCATCCTCGAAACTGATGAAGAACTGTGTGCTAATCTGTAGCAACAAAGTGTTCATTTTGTTCGATGTGTGCGGAAGGCTCATAAAAACAACCACACTGATACCGGCACCTCTATTCTGGCTTTTGAGGGAGATACCCCCCACAGAGAAGGTCAAGATTAAGGTTTGTTACTGATGTGATGTGAAACCATATGTCTTGCCACCCATGAGGTACTTTTGGTGGTTGTGTTTCATGGCGGACACCATGTGGTGGCTGTGGACATCCAGTCCATGAGGGAAGCCCTGTGTTCCACTACCTGTGTGTGTGTAAATTATCGTGACTGCCACTCTTTCTCAGAACACCTCAGAACACATTTTGTGGTAGCATGAGCATCAACCTCCTATCCAGCTGCCTTTCTCCTCTGGAAACAGCAGGCTGAAGCTTCCCACTTATGTTTTACCCCTTGCAGACTGGATCCTGTAATGAACCTTTTACTGAAAGGGAGCTTCTTCTGGCACACAATGAACAGCTCTCCCTTTGTAGTTGTGGGGCTGCGCTCGTTGTGATCCATATTTTGCTGGACTGCCCCTGCCTTTTGGCCCTTCGCACTAAATATGCCCTCCCACCTTTCTTGTCTTGGGCGTTAGTGGATGACTTTTGCATGGTTAAGTCTGTTCTCAATTTTCTTTGCAAAAGTGGTTTGTACTCTTAGGTATAAGTCCCTGCATCTTCCTCTGGAATTAGTCCCTCAGGTAGCATATGCGTTTGTTATGGAGGTCTTGAACTTGCCTCCACACTCATCAGGTTCTCCCTGACTTTCCCTATATTTTAGTCTGGTCGGTTGCGGCGTTCTGTTTCTCCTTTTTTGTGTCTCCTTCTGCTGATGTTATCCCCATTGTATCGTGATAATGGTTTGGAGTGGGTACTGGATAGGTTGGTATTGGTGCTGGCCCCTCACTGTGCGTAGCAGTTCTAGGGCAACTTGCTCTCCTCGTTTCCATTCACCCCCCTCATGTTCTTTCCTCTTCCTGATGCCCTGACATTCCTTTAACCCTCGTTGTTTGCTTGTTGATTGGACTGTGATGTTTGTCTTGTTCTTCCTTTGCTTCCTGCAATCCTAGTTCAAGGGACTGATGACCTCACTGTTTGGTTCCCTCCCCCAATTCAACCAACCAACCAACCATCTTCGTGGCACAGTCACCTACTTGCTTTGTCCATTTGCACCACACTGAGTCTTCTGGCTGTGAGCATTCCCTACTAAAGGGTAGACTCAGATGGCGTTCTGTTACCTATGTCACTATGCTATCTGTTGACATTGAAACCATTAACAGTACATCTACTATCCTCCAGGTGGCATACGCCATCATTGGATCAAAATCGACATCGTCTTTTCAGGTGCAGAGATTTCCCCCCCGCCACCTCACAATAGTGTATTTACACAAATAGCATCACTATCAGCTTTAAACCAAGAGGTTCATCTTCAGATGGCTATCCATGTTTATACAGTGTGTCTCAATCATTTGAAGCAAAAATCTTCATGTGGCCCTATGCCCTATTCCAAATGGTTTCTGAGATGAAACAGAGATTCCTTGTTTTTTCAGTCTCCTGACACGACAGATTTGGTAGTTAGAACGTTTTCCATTGTCACTCTTCATTTATGGAAATAACAGACTGCAATACATAATCATCCAAAATCTAGACTCCAAGTACTATGGTGTGCCAATTGTTTTGTAACCTCTCACATATTGTTAATAATGTTTGCTCAAGTCTTACTGTCTTTTCTAATAACTAGGGACATGACTATATTCACTTGACAGGGCTTACTGTGCCATCTGTATCCACTGTGGAACTACTTTTGTTTAAACACATCTCATTAAATGAATGATAACTATGAAATGTGAAATAATAAAATTCAAGAGAAGCATTTTCCATTTTACAAATGAGTAGCCCAGGTGGAAATGGCATCTAAGTTGATGCTGATAGGTTTTTGGGGAACAATGGAAAAGTGGTTATTTTCTCAATAAAAATGAAAAACCATTATGACCTAATGATGAACGTGCTGCAGTACTACTACATTAACCACTAAATTATTAGTTTTGTATTAGAAATCATGTTTAGCCTATTTTTCAACCAAATGGTTGAGTTAGCCACTTGTGCAACTGCACCAGTGGCCATGACAGAAATGCAGTTGGTTGCACAACCAGCCATAGAAGTAATTCAGGTGCATATCTGGCTATGTCAGGAATTATGGTAGATAACAGCTGTATTTTAAAATAATGTGAAAGGGAGAAACTTAAACGAAGAAAATGGTAAATATTGTTCTATTTTAAATCTTTAGAGAAGTTCAAACCTGTAGATAAAAATACAAAACTTGAACTATGATAAGATACAGTAATAATTTTAATTAGTGTTAGTCATTCACTTCAGACTTAATGTTAATTACATCTTTTATGAAAATGGGGAAATCTTTGGAAACAGTTTCAGTCTGGCACAAATTTTCAATCTGCCCCATTGATATAAATCAATATCGGCTGACAGCTTATGTCTTTAATTCCTCTGTGTCTTCGTCCCAATCGTTGTCACATTCTTATTTTTCCCACTGCATTCATCTGAAAAGAGATGTAGTTTGGTGACATCATCCAAATCAGCATGAAGCAGATGATGACAAAGTGTTGAAGCAGTCTGGTTCAACATGTTTGCAAACTTGTTCTGCAGCGAAGGTCACATTTTCGTTTCATCTGAGTACTTCTAGAAGAATTTCATAAGACCGTGAAATTATGTAAATACATATGTCTTGACTAATAGGCTGCCTGGTTTGGGAGGACTGAATTCTTCTGACAGTCATGACTTTAAATAGGTTGACCATTGATGTCTTCCTTCAGTATTTCATAAAATATATTACTCTGAATTTTGTGAGCTATGAGCTGATGTTCCAAATTATTCTTTTCAATTGGTCGAAAGGAAATCTTTGTTTGTAGGGATAAGTATGTAGAAAATGTGTCAACACAAGGTGCTCTGAAACTGATATTAAAATTATTGCAAAACACTGTCGTAGTGTCATACTTTACATAAAGATTGGGATGTTCTTACAAAAACATTTCCCACTTTACTTTCACATGTAACACACTGCTCAAATCAAATATTGGTAATGAAGCATTTTTCTCTAGAATAGTGACTTTTGATAGGCTGGAATTATTCAATGTGTCTGACAACTGTAGTTTTCCGATCTTCACAAAACTTCATTCTTCTGCCACCACCTCTTCTTTCAGTGGTTGCAGGTGAGGAACAATTCCTCATACTCTGACAATTATACTGAGTCTCATTTTTTTACCTGAAAAACGTCACAAAAGCCACTCTGCAAACCCTTACATTTTTAGAAACTCCTTCACATCTTTTTGGGAGTACAAAGTTTGTAATTAGTTGCTTTCTTGACACTTGTCCCTCTAAGATCAGTTTTTCAAGGAGATGACATGGCGGCATGCTGTCAGATACAGATTCTCTGCCAGTAGGGTTACTTTATTCTTAAAAATGTTCATGGATCCACCATACATTCTCATAGTGAGTTATTTACGTTTCAGCTTTCAGCAGGATGTTTACAGTTCGGCATCTGCAGAAACCTTTTCGGTTGGTATCTGAAGGTAGACGGGGGGAAAAAAAAAACAGTAACTTATAAATATATGAATATTACTATAAGAAGTGGTCTTCCTTACTTCTTCTTTTTCTCAACATTTCGTTTCCACTGCTCTGTATCTTTTCTCTCTTCCTGGAACCACAGATTCTCGTGGCTTGTCATCACTAACACTGCTCTCGGCACTATTTATGTCAGGTTCATCAACATGTTCTTCAATAGTAGAAGTTTCCTCTTCATTATCTGTGTCAATTTCAGACTGTCCTACAGTAAAACCAACCACAAAGTCTTTCTAAAACCAACAATGGAACGAGCGTGCCAGCTGGTCAATTTATCATAAAACACCACCTTCTCATATGTTTCTTCTTACGAGGGAGCAATAGGAGCAAAAACATATGAGATCCTCTCCAGTACTACCAGTCTAAACATTTTAGTCACAGGCTGCTCAGAACTGCAGCTTTTATAATGTGTAACATGTGCCAAGATGACATGCCCAGTTCTGCATCCATACCCTTTGTTGGCGGCCATGATTCCTTAAGACTTGGCCCCTGTTGGAACTGATTAGGATTTTACCAGTTTAACATTCTAATGTGTTGAAGACATGGCCATCTTTGTACATGCACTTGATTTTTCCACCGCATTTTAAATGCATTCGAGTCATTTTTTGCAGCCTAATTGATATGGCATTTATAGCCAGTGAAAAACCATACAAGAGGGTGGGTCTAACTCAAATTTTGTTTTTTGTTCACATAGCTGCATTTGAACCCAAGATACTCAAATACAAAAATCTATATTTTCTTTATTTCAAATAAAACAGAAAATGCTTTTTGAAAGAAGTATTTCAAGTAAAAATAGGTATTTCTAGCATTTCATATTTTCATTTCAGATACAAGTATTTCACATAATTCACACCTCTGATAAGGTGATACTAAACATAAAGAAAACAATTCCATAAATTTCAGTCTTAAGAGGGACAATGACATTGTAATTTAAATGTACATGGCACCTTCACAGACTGCATAAAAAAAAAAAAAAAAAAAAAAAAAAAAAAGCAAGAAATGATATTGATTCTCAGTTCATTGTGAGAACACAAAGGGATACTTAATGATGTGCCCTTAGAGTTCACGCATCACTTTGTAAAAGCCAGTGTCTTTTTAGTTACAATCTATTCATATGTGAAACTATGAAAAACAGAAAGGATCATAAGAATAACAATTAAAAATAGTAATCGAGCTCATTGTAAAGACCTGTTCAAAACACTGGGGATTTTAATTACACCAGTCAGTCATACATATCGAAAATAACATCAACAAGTATTGTACAAACAGCTCTGTTCATGACTATGGAACAAGGGCTTGATTGAACTTGCGTTTACCAAGAAAGAATAAGCTTAACAAAAAATCCAAAACAGCATTTTCTATCAAGGAATAAAACTGTACAATAAATTGATCAGGGCGATAAAAGAGTTTTACTAAAAGAAATTAATTTAAAATGGCAGTTAAATGGTACCTACTAAGCACTACATTCTGTACAGTGAAGGGTTACTTAGATAACACAGATTAAGGGCTGTCCTATGTACTCATTTAACTTTTTCCCAAACTTTGTTTTTTTATTTTGCAACAGTTTTTTTAACCCTTTCCTGGATGCAGGTAATGCAAATAGTTGCCATCAGATCTCATTTGTTTATATGTCTTATGGGGTGGGGAGTACTCTTTATTCTTCAGTACTTTTTTTGTATTCCTCTTCCCACAATGCAGTTGGTGACTGTGTCTGAGGGTACAACAGAAGGTACCTGGATTTTGTTAAAGGACATCATATTCACCGTTGACTGCAGAGATTATTTATTTCACAATTGCAGTTTCAGTGTTAAGGCCATTATCAAGTGGTACTGCAAATGTTTTCACTTCAACAATGAGCTCTCATTCAATACTGCTATATTATTACAGTGAAAAGATCGAGTCCTGACAATGACGTGTGCACATGTCAGAAGATTTTAAGGTGTGACAAGTGTTGAAGAAAAATCTTTTGCAGTACCACTTGATAATGGCCTTAAGGCTGAATTTGCAATTGAGAACTAAGAAACCTCTGCAGTCGATGGACATGATTTCCCTTAACAAAATTTTACATGACTGTGAACCCCAACCATGAGACATTAATCAGTACGTGGATTTGATAAAGAGAACGTGCTCTCAACAATGTGGATGAAATTATTGCACTAGTACTGCAATGTTCCCTGGACCTACAAATTATTTATCTCCTCAGTAACAAGGGATTCATATGCCCCCCAGTCAGCTTTCTGTTTAACAACACACTTGAAGGTTGTAGTTGATAGTGTTTGTTCATTTAGGGAATTATTAAGTGTGTTAAATATTAGATGATGATTGGGTCCCTAGTAATCTTGTAATATCTTCTTTCAGCATGCATGGCTATGCTGTTACATATGACTGATATCAACTCCATCGGGCTGCTGAATTGGTCCAATTACTTTTGTAACTTAAACAAAGTTCATTACTACCACTTCCTCGTCCTGCCATCTCTCAATGATTCTCCCAAGTTGACCCTTGTTGGAACCTCATGTTGGGTGCTTAGTATTAAATTCATTGACCAAAGTATGTTTAGGTGGTCAGTCAGTTTGACAATTTTATGAAAAACAAAATGTAGAAAATTAACATTTAGTGGAGTACACCAGCTATAAATATTATATACTCTGTTGCCTCTCCTATAAAGGTGTCAATAAAAATTGCCATTAATATTATTTAGTTTATACAAATAGGATCTCTCAGAACTGCACAATATCCATATACATCATATACATCCTCACAATCACTGTGCAGTACATAATAGTCTAAGTATGAACTTCTCTGATTTTTAAAATGTTTCAACAATTGCTCTGACAAAGATATAGTATCAAAATAACAGTGTTTGTTTAAAGCTCTCTTTGCTCACTTTCAAAGACTGGAAGTTCCACTTCAGCTATTCTCAGTACATTTTCCCATTAGCAGCACTATTTGCAGTTAAATTAAGAATTAACTATTTAAAATTAGTATATTTAGATTTTCTTAGCATTTGCTTAGAATAGTTGGTATGATGCTTTACCACCATGATCATCTCAAAAATATTATTTGTGTATTGTTCCAATTTTTCTTTTTTTTTTTCTTTTTGCCCGAACTTACATTTGAGGAGTGTTGATGCTAGTTACCTTCAGTGACTGTAATACTCTACTTGTTCCTCTGTCTTTGATTGATGTAATTCATGCAGCTTTCTGACACCTGTGGACACTTTTTACTGTGTTAGTTCCTGAATGAGTAAGTTCTCTGCTGTAAACATATAACAGCTGCAGAACTTTGAAGTTGACAGGCAGACAATGCATCAAACTGAGGCTTGATAGTAATACTAGGTATACGATGCACTGGCAGAGATTGTGTGGCATCTCTGTTCTTAACAGCCCACTTAGCCCACGCGGGATGCTATTTGACCATTTGGGCTGATGCACTACAAGTTACAAAAACTTTTGATTATTCCTCAAAAGATGGTTACAAGTAGCCACAGTCTACCTCCTAGTTTAATGACTGCTACTTGACACATAAACCCTCAGAACTGATTATGTAATTGGTGTAGAGTGGGGAATAGATTTCTCCTATGACCTAACTTCATGAAGGGCCTGTACAATAGAAACAACACGGCTTTCCTCTACGCTGTTGGCTCCCACGACCATACCTCAGAAGCTTATATCACGTTATAGGCCTGATGCGTTGATCTGCTGGATAGCTCACTCCATGGATTTACACATATTCTAAACATCATTGAGATTTAAAAGTAATGTTGTTCACAGGAAGTGTACAATCATTACAGCCATTATATTTGCATCTTAAAGTATAACATCAACAATTTCCAGTTCTGTTAACTCTGTCATGATATTGCATGCATATGTTTCCCCATTGGGTGGTAGTAAAACACAGAGTCCTTCATATAGTTGATAAATGACATTTTTTATTTGTATTCAAAGACAAGATTGCTTGCTTTTTATATTTTTTAGTTTACAGTACTGTTACTGAGCTTATGCTCATTGACAGTGGTCTTGTATTTAATTTTTAAGCCTTCACAAAAGTTTTTGTAGATGTTCTGTTAATTTTGTATTGTTTCTAGCATATTCTCCTATTAGTATAAATGAGGTTAATTGTACTATATAAGACGTGTGATATACTTTGTTGTCAAAAACAACAAACAAACATGTTGCGATCTCTTCCCACATTATAATTTTTGCTTCAGTAGTACTAATGTTCTCTACAATGAGAAACTGCAGTGCATAGAGTTTCTGTACGTAATTTTTCTTTTGCAGGTCAATCTCACTGTCTGCTCTGCTTTGCTATGCTCATCAAAACATGGAACACTGGTTGTCTTTTTCATTAGTGAACTATTAGGGAGTTTTATTGTTATAATATGCTATCTTTGTATAATTCATTTCTGTATTCTGCCCAATCCATCCCAGTCTGATTTGTGTAATTACTGAGTAAGTCTTGTGGGATTATCTCTTCACAGTAGTCCTTGGATGAAGAATTTCAAGGAAATTTTTTTTTTAATTTTTTGTCTCTCTGCTTCTTTGATCTTTCGATTTTCAGAAGTCATATCCAGTGGAATTACATCAATGTGTCGAAAGACAATATGTTTGCTCATTTTTTTTGTCATTTATTTCATTCCTGTATCAAGATCTTAAACATCATAGCTATTTGTGATGTCACACTCTGTAGGCTATTGCCATTTAAAAAAATGTTTAATGAGGCTTCTTTTTTATACAGCTGATATTATTTCTTTCATTTTTTCCAGTAGTGCTATCCATTATCTTGGTTAGTTCCTACCTTTTATTTTAGGGAATCTGTGGAAAATCACACACCTCTGTATCATATACTGAAAGCTGTTTTTTGTCATCACACCCTTCATTACCATTTTCCAGCACCATTAGATTTATTTTCTAACTGATTTTTCAACTGCCATCATTACAGATGTGGACTTTACTTCTTTTTGCATTCATGTCAGACTGGTACCTACACCAGAATGTGCATTTGGCAGCCCAGAAAATCTGCTTGCATTATTGTTTCTAACACTTGAGAGCTGAACTGTTTTCCATTTACTGCAGTTCATTCACAAATGATCAGTTGAGTAACAAATATAACTATGTCTGCGACTTTTCACTGCTCGAATGACTACACATGTCCTGTAATGGATACACATGATGGGTTGATTTTCTTAGTTCAATTTGAACTATGTCTTAGGCGCTAAGAATTTATGTTACTGACTAATTATGGCATTCAAAGAGAAGATTGTACATCTTTGTATAGCAAATCACTAAATGCACTCACTGTACTATCGCGATGCTTAAATTTCCTAATACCTACAGTTTTAGACTAATTTCTGATGGTTTTCGAAGTTTTTCCATTTTCAAAATATCCAGTTGAACTACTTTCACATCACATTCTTCTATTTTCATTTAATTAAAATTTAATTTGTGGTTGTCCCTCATGTCAGCCAGGTAAAAGCTAGTCCCAGGTTCAATAATTTCCCTGCAGAAATTATATGAGAATTGAATTTGTCCAAATTTCTCACTTAATAATTATAAAATCTGTTGAAATTTATCAAATTATGGAGCAATTAATTTTTGGGGGGCAAATACCATTTACCATGTTTACCGGCGTATAAGACAATCTTTTTTGTTCAAAAATAGGCCCAAAAACTGGATGGGTCTTGCACACTGGAAGCAAGTTAAAGTAGGTACCTAAAATCTAAATTTCTTTGAAATTTCTGTGTTTCAGCTTGAAGAAATTATATCTTAGCTTTCTTGCAAATTTTTAGCATTCTGGTTGTATAGTATTCAATGGATGCACATGCACCACCTTTACCGGTTATTGTTGTGTTTATTGTGGAGATCTACTTGTGTCGTATCTATATTGTAATTTTATTTGCAGACTATGAGTGAAAAATGGCATTGCTATACTATTGCATATCCTGGAGAGCATGGGAACCGGACTGTAGAATGCATTTTGGGCCACCTTCAACTGATAAAATGATAAGAACTCAATGGAATCAGAAAGATGTTTTGAAAGAAGCACCTCACAGTAAATATAATCTGAGAAGTGAATCTGTTCAATGGTCAAAATTTGAAGAAAAACTCAGTACTTGGATTTTATAGAGTACAGACATGAGGGAATTTTACTTTCTATGAAAATGACCATACAACACTCGAAAGCAATATCCAATAACAACTGGATTGCTGACTTTACTGGATATGGTGTTCAAGATTTTTTGAAGAGGTACTGGCTTTGAATTCAAACCAAGAGAAAAATATCACAGAAGATGCCAGCAGAGTATGAGGAACAAATTGTTGAATTTCACCAATTTGTCATCAACACAAGGAAAAGAGGTGAGAAGTTTGAACTTTCATGAACTGGTAACATGAATAAGACTCTACTAAGCTTTGATGTGCCTTATAACAGATCTGAGGATTCTAGGGTCATGAAAAAGTCTCATTACACAGTCATTGTATCCTGCTGTGCTTACAGGACAAAATTGTTGCCACTTTTCATTTTTTTAAAGAAGGATGCTTTCTAAGGAACAATTTTTGAAAGGAGCATTTGTCCATCTACACAGTAAAGACTCGACAGACGGAGGAGGAATGAGGTTGTGGATAGATAAAAATTTGATGTAGGCTACTTGGAGGCCTGCTGAAGAAGCATGCCCTGTTAGTGTGGGATCAATTTCGTTCTCACAGAACAGCTGATGTTAAAAATAGATTCAGGTACTTGGAGACTCCGTTGTAACTAATAGGACTGATTAGTTTACTTCAGCCATTAAACGTACATACAACAGACCATTTAAGGGACTTATGGAGGAGGAGTGGAACAAACAGATGCATTCAGATTTTGAAGCTACACCATCAGAAAAGCATTTCTCCAGTTTGTGAGTGGGTCAAAGCTTTATGGGACTCTATAAAAACTGAAACTGCGATTAAGTCCCTTAAGGTGTGTGGAATCAGTAAAACGTTGGGTAACTTATTGTTTGAGTATTTAGCTTCTGACATGGTGGCTTTAAGTATTTCTTCCTTCAGTCCTGAGGATGGATTTGAGGATTTCCTACTTATAATGCCTAGATTTTTGATGTACATGCACTTATATTTTACAGTAGATGTATTAAGTAAGAAATTTTATCTCTAAAAAAAAATTAAAAAAAAACACACACACACAATATCCTCATTGTTATATCTGTGTCCAATACTTTTTGTAAGTACAAGGATCATCCAAAAACAAAAGAACCTTTGTGCATACAGACTGTATGGCAAGCACTTATTGATTTCTTGCATTCAGTGTGATGGGGATGCTTGCCATACCACTTATAACTTGCATGTGATAAGGGCAGCGACAGCTGTGAGTATGGCTGTGCTGATTGCAAATCCCACTGACTGTGAGGTGCAAGATGTTATTTGTTTTCTGCAGGCAGAAAATATTTGACACTATGACATTTACCACAGACTTGTTACAATTTATAGCAAAGGTGTAATAAATGCAGCCAGACTCTGAAAGTGGTGCATAATATTTAAGAATGAGATAACAGATTTTCACGATGAGAGATCAGGGCGACCCTATGTCAAAACAGACTCACTGAAACCAAAGGTGGATAGCATCGTTTGAGTGAACTGATGCTTCACGGTTGTGTACACACATGCATGAACAGTGTCAGGAAGTGCCTCCTTTACCTGTGCGTGAAATTGTCACTAGGCAATTAGGGTGTCACACATGACCAGAAATCTGTGAAAATGAGTGCTGCGCTAGCATACTTGGAGCATTATGGGAGGGTTGGTAACATATTCATTCACCAGATTGTGATAGGAAACGAACCATGGGTTTCTCTTAGAACTCCCACAATGAAGTGACAGTCCACAGAGTGATGTCATCCTCAGTCACCACAGAAGCCATCCAAATTCAGACAAACTGCATTAACTCAAAAACTGGTGGTTTCTTCTATATACTAGGACATTGAAGGGGTCCTACTCATCAACTTAATGTCCTGAAACAAAACAGTCAATAGTGACGCACACTGTGCTACACATTAACATCTTTATTGGGTTATCCAAAAGCACCAAAAAGGCAAGCTCTGATGTGGAGTTTTTCTATTGCATGACAGTACACAGCACACCAGCATACTTCCCAGTAGCCACAAGCCTTGCTGCTTGAGAAATTCTGGTGTGGTGTCTTTGAGCACCCCCTCTACAGTCTCTGTTTTACATCTGTTGGACATCTTCAGTTTCACAAAACTGAAGAAACACCATGCTGGTAAATTCTTCATAAATCATGAAGACCTGATGGACAATGTCATGATGTGATTAAATAGGCAGGTGGCCACAGATTATATAGAGGATATACACAAACTGGTGCCTTAATGTCAAAGGTGACTACATGTAAAAGTAGGCAAAGTAAGTCTGAAAACATGTAATTCAGTTTCCATATTATTATTAAAGAATATCTTGGTATAGCAAAACATGCTTTACATTCAGGATGGCCCTTGTGTGCTTGTTCTGATTAAGTGGGGTAGAGCTGTAATTAACAAGGTATTGGTATTTTCTTTCTTTTGAAACACTGTTTTAAATCTGAAGTAATTGTATATATTTGTTTTTAGTAACTGTAGTAAACATTTCCTTCAGTACTGATCATAAATTGCATGTCTTGCAGGATTATTCACCATTACACAACAGAGTACACACTTACCAGATGATGATGCTGGTGCACTTTTTAATCTTTGGTGCAAACTGTCTAGGAGTTCCATGCTTACTGGCTGACCAGATCAGTGAAAAAAAGTGTAGTGTGATTACTCATCACAATGCAAGTTTAATGCTGTCCATAGCATTTCAGTAAACTGAATTTGATAGGTAGATAAAAATCCGCCACTTAATTATGCTACTTACTGGAGATGCGAGAACAATGTTTCCATGGCAACAAAACACAGTTTTAATAGTGCCACATCTCATTGTAGCGTCAAGCTCTACATTCTGAGTGCATTGGTCTACATTTATTGAAGTTGTTTTGTTATTACATAAAGTAATTGCTGAGTTTTATGCTGCAAGTAATTAATTATGTGTATGTATTATGCCTTAATTCATGATTGGAATACAAACAATGTAATGACTCACCTCAGATCCATTTCCTTAATTGGGCACCAAGGCCCCAACAAATTCCAAGAAAGATAGTGTCATTATCGCAAACAGTTATAATTTCAGTATGAACTATATGCACGTACTACTGACTGTGCACATGTATGTACAAAATACACATCACTAGATTAAGGATGTTCTAATCCACATGCTGTTGATCAAAGTGCAAAACTGAAATTGAGGGGTAGAACAAAATAAAATAACTATTTATTCTGACTGAATTCTCTTTTCTATACTCATGCTCGTAAATTAAAGATAATTGCAGAATGTGGTGCCACACAGTGTGGCACTACACAAAACTAGCACTAATAGCATAGGCACATACGGAACACACACAACACAGATCTGTAAGTCCAGGGTATTGGTGATAATTTGAGAAAACCATCCCGAAACACGTGCTACAAAACACCAATGTTTCCTGCGCGTGTATCCCGACATCAATATGGGGTATGATCATGATGCACGTGTACACAGGCCACACTATGAGTTGACATACTCTGGATCAGGTGGTTGAGCAGCTGCTGGGGTATAGCCATCCATCCTTTCACCAGTGCCTTTCAGGGCTCCTGAAGTGTCTTAGGGGTTTGAAGACATACAGCAATACACCGACCAAGAGCATCCCAGACGTGCTCGACGGGGTTTAGGTCTGGAGAACAGGCAGGCCACTCCATTCGCCTGGGTACTCCTCCACGCTGGCAGCTCAGTGGGGCCGTGTGTTATCATCCATCTGGAGGAAGGTGGGACCCACTGCACCCCTGAAAAGTGGACATACTGGTGCAAAATGATGTCCTGATACACCCGACCTGTTACAGTTCCTCTGTCAAAGACATGCAGGGGTGTACATGCACCAATCATAATCCCATCCCCACCAACACACACACACACACACACACACACACACTATACGACCTCCATACAGGTTCCTTTCAAGGACATTAATGGGTTGGTATCTGGTTCACACCAGATGAAAATCTGGCGAGAATCCCTGTTCAGACTATACCTGGACTCGTCCGTGAATATAACCTGGGACCACTGTTCAAATGAATATGTACTGTGTTCTTGACACCAGGCTTTACAGGCTCTCCTGTGACCAGGGGTCAGTGGAATGAACCTTGCAGGTCTCCGGACGAATAAACCATGTCTGTTCAGTCGTCTGTAGACTGTGTATCTAGAGACAACTGTTCCAGTCCTAAGCAAGGCTACCTGCAGTACTCCATGGTCGTCTGCGGGCACTGATGGCGAGATATCGTTGTGGTGTTGTACACTGTGGACGTCCCGTACTATAGTACCTGTACACTTTTCCTGTCTACTAGAATCATTTCCATAATATTGAGATCACACTTTGAGGCACACGGAGGGCCCGTGCTATGACCTGCTGTGTTTGACCAGCCTCCAGTCTTCCTAGTTTTCTACCCCTCGTAACGTCATCAATATGTGTTCTTTGAGCCATTTTCAACACAGTCACCATTAGCACGTTTGAAAATATCTGCACACTTACTCGGTGCACCGTACTCTGACATGCACCTACACACCTCTGCATATGTGGACTGCTGCCAGCACCACCTTGCAACTACTGCAGGTGAAATGCACCACATGGTCATACCCGGAGGTGATTTAAACCCGCAAACTGCCCACCAGAGCATTGTTTCTCCATGTATCAGCATTATCCTTAATTTATGAGCATGAGTGCATCTGCATCTACATTCTGCAGACCACCATGAGGTGTGTGGCAAAGGGTACATCCCATTGTACCAGTTATCAGGATTTATTCCCATTCCATTCGTGTACGGAGTGCAGCAAGAATGATTGATTGAATGCCGCTATGCACACAGTAATTATTCTGATCTTATTCTCATGATCTCTATGTGAACAATACATAGAAGATAGTACGTTCTTAGAGTCCCCATTTAAAGCCAGTTCTTGAAACTTTGTTAACAAATTTCTCAGAATAGCTAACGTGTCCTCAAGAGTCTGCCATTTTAGTTCCTTCAACATCTGACTCTCTCCCATGAAGTAAAAAAAAACCTGGGACCATTCATGTTGCCCTTCTCTGTATATGTTCAATATACCCTGTTAGTTCCATCCAGTACAGGTCCCACACACACTTGAGCAGTATTCTAGAACCAGTTGCATGGGAAATTTGTAAGCAATCTCCTTTGTAGATTCATTGCACTTCCCTAGTATTCTACCAATCAACCGAAGTTTACCATCTGCTTTACACATGACTGAACCTATGTGATCATTCCATTTCAGACTCCTACAAAGTGCTACACCCAGGCACTTGTATGAGTTAGCTGATTCCAACAGTGACTCATTGATATTATACTCATAGGGTAGTACATTTCTTTGTTTTACGAAGAGCAAAATTTTACATTTATGAACAGTTACAACAAGTTGCCAATCTCCGCACCAAGTTGAAATCTTATCAAGATCGGATTGAATATTTATGCAATTTCTCTCAGATAGTACTTAATGAAAGATAACTGCATCATTTGCAAAAAGCCTGATTTTACTGTTAATATTGTCTGCAAGGTAATACAACATTTACAGTAAGGGTCCCAATACATTTCCTTGGTGCACACCTGAAGTTGCTTCTACATCTGCTGATGATTCTCCATCCAAGATATCATGCTGTGTCCTCCCTACCAAAAAGTCCTCAGTCTAGCCACAAATTTCACTTGATATGCCATATGAGACTACTATAGACAATAAGTGTAGGCATGGTACTGAGTCAAATGCTTTTTGGAAATCAAGAAATACTGCATCTACCTCATTGCCTTGATCCAAAGCTTTCAGTATGTCATGCGAGAAAATTGCAAGTTGGGTTCCACATGATCATTGTTTTTGAAATCCATGCTGGTTAATGTTGACATCATTGTGTTTGAGATACCTCATGTTTGAGCTCAGAATATGTTCTAAGAATCTACAACAAATTTATGTCAAGGATATTGGACAGTGGTTTTATGAACCACTTTCACTATCCTTCTTGTAGACTGTTCTGACCTATGCCTTTTTTCCAAGAACTGGGCATGGGTTTTCGTTCAAGGGATCTATGATAAATTTTAGTTAGAAGAAGGGCTAACTCAGCTGCAAATTCAGTACAGAATCTGACAGGAATTCCATCAGGCCCTGGAGCTTTGTTCAACTTTAACAATTTCAGCTGTTTCTCAACACCACTGACACAATACATATTTAAATTAACCTTTTCAGTGGTACAATGATTAAAATGGGGCACTTCTCCTCAGTTTTCCTTTGTAAAGGAACATTTGAAAACAGGTTTTTTGCTTTGCTACCCTTAATTCAGTTCCTGTCTCATCTGCTAGGGACTAGGCTCTAACTTCAGTGCCACTACCAGCCTTTACATGTGACCAGAATTACTTTGGATTTTGTGAAATGTCATTTGACAATATTCTGCTACAGTAGTCACTGAAGGCATCACACATTGCTCTGTTGACAGCCAAGCACCATTCATTCAGCATCTCTCTATCTATAGCCGTACGCTTTGTTTTACACCTATTGTGCAGTAATCTTTGTTTCCTTATAAGTTTCTTTGCAGTGACTGTATGTCACAGAGGTTCCCTCCCATTACGGACCGTTATGTGGGGGTGCTTAGCTATCCAGTGCATAGTCTTTAACTTGAGCCAGAGTTCCTCTACATGCTCTTGACCTGTGTTGAAAGTTTCAATTTCCTCACTGAGGTAAGACATTACTGCTTTTCTGTCTAGTGTATGAACATACACATCTTTCTGCTTTTTGTTTAGTTGTCCTCTGTACTTTGGTAATCACTGTTGCCATAATTGGATCATAGTCACTAATACCAGTTTCATTGAAGACATCGTCAAGGTGGTCAGGTCTATTTGTTGTCCTTAGATCCAACAAATTTCCATCATGAGTAGGGGTTCCTGCCTATCTGCTATATGTAGTTTTCTGAGAAGGCATTTAGTGAAGTTTCACTGCATGTCTTGTCACCCATCACTAACAAAACTACAATTGTCCCAGTTAATTGTTGGATGATTAAAGTCTCCACCAGTGATTACAGTATGACTGAGGAACTTTCATACAAGTGAACCGAGGTTTTCTCTAATGTTTTCAGTTGTGTAATTCTTCAGGCTTTCCTGGCAATCTAATGACAGCTTGGGTTGTCAGGTGTTCTGCCAGATATCAGCATTGTTCTTGCACAATATTTCAGTAATGTAGCTTGTAACCTTCATCAAGTGTGAACTGAGACTGCTCCTCGAGTGGACCTGGTCCAGTATTCATGTCTGTGGCCTTCCCCCTCCACTGGCAGTTGTAGGTGTTCCCTCTGCAGTCCGCACCTGCTCGCTGCGACCTGCTGGAGCGCTGCCGTTCCATTTTCCGTCCACTGCGGTTCTGGGCATTCTCTCTGTGGTCCACACGCACCACAGCCACTCCTGGGTGTTCCATCTTCGGCCTGGTACGTTTGGAGTTCTGTCCAGGTTGCGAGGTATTCTCCCTGCAGTCCTCTCCCAATCACTGCAATCTTCTGGAGTGTCGCTGTTTCGCTTTTGGTGTTCCGTCTGTGGTCTGCGCCCATCAGACCCGCTCCTGGACGTTCCATCTTCAGTCCGGAGAGCCTGGCACTCTGTCTGGGGATCTTTTTTTATATCCGTGTCTTCAGTTCTTCTATTCATGGAGTGCTGCAGCTGTCCCTGTTGCTCCTTTAACAATTCCAGAGTAGGATCCCAGGCTCTGATGCCAAAGACACACCCAATTAAGACAGGTGACAAAATCAGCCATTGCTGAACACTGTCTAGAACTAGATCATGCCATGAATTATGATAAAACCAAGATTCTAGCACAGACACCCAGATTTTGGGACAGTGTTATAAGGGAATCAGTAGAGATAAAAGTAACCGACAATCTCATGAACCGCGACATGGGATACCAGCTAAACAGAGCCTGGGATCCTGCTCTGGAATTCTTAAAGGAGCAACGGGGACAGCTGCAGCACTCCATGAATAGAAGAACTGAAGGCGTGGATATAAAAAACGATCCCAAGACAAGAGGGCCAGGCTCTCCAGACCGAAGATGGAACATCCGGAAGCGGGTCTGACAGGCGTAGGCCACAGCAGGAATACCCAGAACTGCAGCGGACTGAAAACAGAACAGTGATGCTCCAGAAGATCACGGTGAGCAGGACAGGACTGCAGGGAGAACGCCTGGCAACCCAGACAGAACTCCAAATGCACCAGGCCGAAGATGGAATGCCCAGAACTGCAGCAAACGGAAAACTGAACGGCAGCACTCCAGCAGGTTGCAGCGAGCGGGTGTGGACTGCAGAGGGATGCCTGCAACTGCCAGTGGAGGGGGAAGGCCACAGACATAAATACTGGACCAACCAGATTCACTCGAGGAGCAGTCTGAGGTCGCACCTGATGAAGGTTATGAGGCACGATACTGAAATACCATGCAAGAATGATGCTGATATCCAGCAGAACACCCGACAACCCAAAAGGATGATTTCAGTTGTGTTGGGTGGCAAGTCTGGTGGGCAGTAGAAGGATCTAATTATCATTTTATGCCCACGCCTGATACTGAGTCTTGCCAAAACAGTCTCACATGCAGCTTCAATTTCTATCAATGAATTTGAGTTTCTTGTTTACTGTGACAATTACGCGACCCCATTTTCCTTTTGCCTATCCTTTCAACATACATTTAAATTTTCCCCAAAAATCTTAGTTATCAATTTCAGATTTCATCTAGCTTTCTGTACCTACTTATTATGTGAGCTTCACTGCTTTTCATGTGTGCTGCAAATGCTTTGGCAGTTTACCATCAGGATTTTGATAAGTTCAGCTGTGGAATGCATTTCTTTCAATCTTCTGGATTTCCTACAGCTGTCGTTACCTGGATTGGATGGAGAGTCACCTAATCTAAGAATCCCTTGTGTGCACCCCACAGAGTCAGCTACATGAGTATCAGCCTCTGATGTGTAGTGCACACCTGACCCGTGTAGGGGGACCCTACAGTTCACAAGCCTATGGCGCAAGTTCATGAAGTCACTGCCTACCTTGTCACAGAACCTTTGAAGCCTCTGGTTTGGTCCTTCCACATGACTCAGAACCAAAGGGCCACAATCAGTTCTGGGGGCAATGCTGTGAATTGTGAGTTTCGTTGAAACTACATGCGCAAGGCTGGTCTTCTCAACCTTCTCTGCCAGTTGCTGGAATGACCCAAGAATGACTTCGGAGCCCAGACAACAGGTATCAATTGTTCCGACGTGCGCCACAGTCTCCAGTTGGTTGCAGCCTGTTGCCTCAATGGCTGCCGGAATAGCCTTGTCAACATTTTGAATGAGACCCCCAGGCATACACAATGAGTCCATCTGATGTCCTTCCCTGTCCCTTGCTACCATTTCCCTAACGGGTATCATCATTCGCTGTATATCTGAACTGCTGAGCCCTATCCTTTTGCCTTTACCTTCTATTGACACCAGACAAAACGGGGTTCCCCAAAACAGATGAAATGTGTCCCAATGAGAGAGAGAGAGAGAGAGAGAGAGAGAGAGAGAGACAGAGAGAGAGAGAGAGAGAGAGAGAGAGAGAGCACCTCAAACTTGTTGGTTAGAGGAATTGGTACAACTCCGTGTCCTCCCTGCTCCCCGTCTACCCTGTACAGGACACCTAGATCGACGAGTGACATGCCACTCACAGTCAAGTTGACGGGTAATGACAGATCCTGTACTTTCTGCAGAAGAGGCAGGATCCACAGGAGAGGATAATACTTGAGGTACCAGCATGACTCTTGGAAGCTCTTTCAACACAAAGATTTGCAGCAGCTGCCAATCGTCTGACAGTAGTCTTGGCGATTTCCAGCTGCTTACAAATATCAACCAATTCACCCTGTGTTTGAGAACAACATTCATAGTGGGGCTGCATTTTGGCTGGTACAACGTATTACAAGGCAGTGAACAAAGAACTTTAAATTAAGCCTGCTTATTATCTTTTAATCTGTTGAGCTAAGACATTCTTAATTCCCAATAAGAACTAAAGCAAATACACAAAATGAAATTTCTATCAAGGGAACACGAGAACCTGTGGTAGAAATTACTAGCTTTCTAAAATATTTTGGGGTTAGTTACAGTTGATTGCAAATTCGAAAACAGAGTTAATTTATGATAAATGTAGATAATATATTAAGGCAACTCCTCTTAATGGAAAACTAGACATAACAAAATATGTTAGTTAGAAAATCTGCTACAGTAGCTAAATCACAAACGCTGATTGACTACAAAGTGCTTGTGAATTATGCAAAGGAAAATGGTAGCTTCTGAAAATTCTCAAAAACAAACATTTATTTGCACTGATGTCCAATGAAATTTATGAGGTGATATATTCTTGGCAGGACTGCAAACAACAAACACTGTCCTGCTAAAAAAATAAATTACTTGTCCAAAACACTCGTTCCAGTAACTTATGAAAATATAGTTTCTTTTTTAAGCATCCAAAAACTCTCAAAAATAACCTGTTTCTGAAGTAACTGCACAACGAAATTGACAAGGTTAGGCCTCCTTTTCTCAAAAATTTAATAGGAGCTCCAACAACTTTAAGCCTACAATTGACGATAACAGTACCAGTTTATTGCAGCACTCTTAAATGCTTGAAATTTCACAATATATTCCAATACAAACAGATATTGATACAATCAATGAAACATGATGCAGAAGCAATGTGATCAGTAATGTAAGCGAATCTAGAACTTTGAATTGGAACACGCTTCTTGTACATTGTCTCACAAAGGGAAATTCCGAAATTGGCTTTTATATATGAGTAAACGTACGTATTGCACACATTTTTCACTTGGCTGATTCTGTGCACACTTTGTGAAAACAGTATCTTTCTTGGACTCATTGTACAGCTGAGGTCTTGAGCAACTCAGAGGCATATAAATAATTAATAAACATTTACACCTAGGTTATGTTCCTGTTGACAGCTCAACACCTCAACTGTAAACTTTGGCGTACTTTTACTCCTTCTGTTGTTTAAATTTAGAAATATGCTGGCTTCTTGTGCACCACCTTGAAAAGAATGTGAACATTGTTGTTTACTTAATTATTTATGGCTTATTTAAAAAAATATCAGAATGGATATGGAAAATCATGTGATCATTCAATTAAAAAACTCAATCTTTTTATTGAAGGGAACACAGTTTTAATAACAATGTGCAGGACAGGAAATGAGCATATTCATTACAGTAGAAGAAAACCGTACACACACGTATGTACAAATATGAGGCATATACTGTTGTGAACTACGAATGTGTGTTCCTTCCACACTCACTCCTATCAAGGGTATGACTTATGAAAGTGAAGGTGAAGGATGAGAATCACATCTAAAAGGCAGATCATATTCATGTGGAAATTGTTTTAAAATAATGTGACAACCATTTCAACAATTTAAATGACAACAGAGTGCAAATAATTATACAACAATTCAGGTATAAAAATAACATTTGTTAATTAAAATATAGCGATCCTATTTTTATCATCCTTCACATTTAAAATACTCATCTCTTCATTATTGTCTATGCTGACAATTTTGATTTTTTAGTCATCACTTACTTTCTCCTTGCTGTGCTGCCTATGTTTTTCTGGACTCCTGTATGAAGACAGTTTATACAATTTTGAAGTGTGGAGAATCTCATACATAACGTAAATCCCAATGTAATAACACTATTTATACAAAAATACTGTGGGTTTCTAAAAAATTATTCAACATTTCTGGTTGTATCCAAGTTTACTGTACTTTTGAATGGCACAAACAAACGTTCTATGAAAAATTATACAAACAGGATTCAGATCAAGCTGTAACAAACTATATGCAGTATTAAATTATATGGTAAAGCAAAGTGCCTGAATCTCTCTGTTGCACAATATCTCGTGTAGGAGGGTGTTTGTAAGTACTACATTTTCACAGCTTTTCCTTTTATCTAAACAATGTGTAACTAGCTTATATGTGAAGGCCATTGTAGGAGATTTACAGGATTTTTCTTAAAATAAAAAAGCTGTGCACTTGATTGTGTACTCTTCAACAATTATCTCCTATTCCCAACAGTTTGTTTGATACAACTACTATATTATGCTTTCACACATTGTATCTACAGCATATTATCAAATTAGATCATTCATTAGGTCTTAAATAAATATTAGTATCACATTACTCTAGACATATATTTTTAGGAATGATCACCAGAACTATTTCACCACTAACAACTATAGAAAGAACCAGTCTGACACAGACCTAACTTCTACAGATTTTTCAACAAGATGAAAAGATACATTCATTTCTTACAGTCATCACTTTTCCATGCCTTATTTACAAATCATTTCATGAACGTTAATGAAACTCAAATCTCAGATCTTCCTTTCTCTGAGATTCAGAGCAATGTATCACTGATACTATAACTGCAGTCACTGTGTGGAAAATTTAATTTTGTGAATGACCCTGAAATTTTTAACCTCATTCTCACATTCCAGAGATTCAAAATTTTCATGAAACTCCTTAAGTGAGGACCAAGAATGACACACACTGTCAGAACAACAGACATGTTATGCCTGTCTTAGGTTTCAGTAACATGACAGAACAAAATATTAAACCATGTAAGACAACTCAGCAAATTATGCAATCTTTTTTATGACTCAGATGCTTTGTAACACTTCCATAATTCACTCAACAAAATGTTGAGGGATGCAGTTTTACACATTTATGTGCGACAGACAAAAAAAAATTACAGAAATAAATAAAGAAATGAGAGAAAATGAAAATGATTACAGTTTTAAATTATCGTACAGAATTATTTACATGGGGTTGCACAGCACCTTCATTTAGTTGTCAGCCTTCATTTTGTTATTTATGTAAAGAAACAGCAATATACATTTGATGGCTGGGATGATATAGAATAGCTGGGCTCCAGTTACAAAGTCTTTAACAACACAATATTACCCTGGGTTTAACAGGTCAAGTGCAGGTACAGACATCTTTATTCATCTAGGATATTTACAACTTTTACACATCTTTAACATTTCAGTATACAGGAGAAAGGTTTAATGTAAGGTGTCTAATGGCATTATTGCGACTTGTGCGTGATGATTTAATAATCTGTATGACCATTGTCTTGCAGTCATGACAGACTGTCATCTGGAGGCCCTTCAGCTTATCTTTCTTGGTTTCAGGTCGCCCAAGTGTTTTTGATCGGCTCAACATACTCCTGTAACATAAATTGTTACATTTGAAAAATGAAATTTTAACGAGAACTATTCCTGAATGTGAAAATAATTCAAAAGAACTAAACGTAACAGCACAACAAACATCTATTTATATGGTGCAAATCCTCAGGCCATTGGAACACTCAAAAGTTAAATGACTTGTGTTGCTGCTAGATATATATTTTGAGCAACATGATCTCGTAAGTCTCAAAGATGAACAATTTTTTTGAATGATATCAATCTGCGGGGACTTGTTCATATAATTTAATACACAACAGCCTGTGTCACAGGGAATAAGCCAAATCCAGACTGAAATTATGGCATAATAGGGCAGGATATTTTAATAAGTGAAAGGAATCAAATGTCTCGCAGAGAAAGTTAGTAGGAGGATGATTTGGAAATCATTAACCTGCACCCCACTCATGACTATGGTATTGGCATAACTATTGTATTTTTAGGGTAGTAGTTTCCAGCATGTTTAGAAACTGGGTGCTCAAGTTGTTTTTCTGGGTAGACAGTTGGTTATTTAAATTTTCCACATAGACACTTCATAGTAATTGCAATTGCAGCTTCTTTCACACTATACATTCCTATCTTTTGTTCTACATGATGCAGAAATGAGAGCAATTGGATTGGATTGGATTGATCTCCTCTCCAGACATGACAAGACGCAGTCAAAGCCTTGGTGAAGGTTTTGTTTTAGTATTTCAAAGCCTGAGTGATAAGAGAAATATTGGTCAGTGACTGGTCCAAAGTAGTGATGGATTGGTTGATGTCATAGGAAAGATAGTGTGGGAAATCTGTCTCTGGATTAGATGTGCAGCATATTGTTTGTAAAGCTATTTCTACATAACTCCTGCTGCCTATTGCAGATGTATGGAAAGGACTTTTTGATGTTAAACTAGTGACAGCTGTCTAAATGTAATAGTGGTTGGTGTGATTGCTATTAATTGCAGTTTTCATGAAGTCATTTGAGGAGTTGAGAAGGACCAATTGAAGCAAATTTGGTAGTAAATTTTAGATTTCTGGAGAAAAGAGTAGAGGCTGTCATTGCCAAACCACAAATGGCTTAAGTTGTTTGGTGGATAGGAAATCTTCCTTTGAAGGAAAAATAGAGTTTTGGGTTAGAATGTGGCTGGCGAAGAGGATTAGAAAGGAGGTGTTGGGCTTGATACCAGTGAGATGATGGGATAACCTTCTTGTCTAAAAATATAAATAAGAATTTACAATAATGGAAATCTAGGAAGGAAAAAAAAATTTAAAAAGGCAACTGGTCACCTGTAGTTGACTGTGAAATGTGTCACAGACAATTCTGAACGCCCAGACTTCACTAGCTTTCGAGCTTATACTCACTAACATAAACATCATGATACACCCACCCCGAGAAACAGAGACACTGACTATCCAAAAGTTGTCAGTTTGACATGAACAGGGTGAGCATAAATGTGTGTGTCAACTGGGAGGGTGTATAATGTATGGAGCAAGGATTGGACAGGGAGGGAGCACAGTGGAGGAGACAGGTGATGTTCAGTGCTAATAACTAAATGAGGATGGAAAATGGTATACAGAGGGTGTTTAGAAGCAGTGTGTTTTATTGCATGTGTGGGGTGGACATTGGGGTGAATGAAGTTTCTGGGAATACATGCGGCAGGGTAGATCAGGAAGGCAGTGCCTCTCAACATGTTCATTAACCAACTTACCAAACACCTGACCCATTCAGAAACTCAATACTCTACTCTCAACATCATTATCTGTAGCCCCAAGCACAAGTTTAGTCATGGAGGATTAGTGAAGGACCAGGTTTCCTTCATTCATTCCCTTTAACGGAAGCATTGAAGTACCCATCATATTCTTACCAATATCGAACTGAAGAACATCAACTCAAACAATTGCAACCTCCATGGAACAACAGTTCTTCACCCCTTCCATCCTGACACTAATCTTCTAGGGAACCCTCACTTCCAATCTGGCATCACCTTCCTTTCCTCAATCTGTTCTCACCGAGTCAAAAATCACTGTTATGGAATGAACTGCTATTCATGACCATAAAGTCACACTTGATCTTATCTTTCTTCCTATACAGGGTGTCTAAAATCTTTTGAGTCAAATTGATGGCGAGTCGACAACTGATTATATTGAGAAAGGGAACCAATGGTTGGAAATGCATATTAATTGCATTATGGACGTACACAGCACACACCATATAACAACAACATAGCTCTCAGTAAATGCTCAAAGTCATGACTGCCAGTCTCAATGCATGCATACATGCATGCATGGCAAAGGTACATGAAGTTTTGCTCCACTGTATACCAAATTCTTGATGTAAGTCTAGAAGAAAATGTCCAAAGGTGAGAGATCTGGTGATCATGCTGGCCATGAGACATGTGCTTTCAACCCAACAATGACTGTACATGTTGCTCAGGTCCTTGTAGGCATTAACATCGAAGTGGGCTGGTGCACTGTCATGTTGAAACCATATCCTTCCACAGACATCAACGTGTACATTCTCCAAGAACTGTGGCAGCACACCTCACAAGAACACCAGGTAAAATGGAACAGTCAAATGGGGAGGCAGCAAACGGGGTCCTATTAGGTTATCTTCCAATATGTAGACAGATAATCATTGCTGGTAGCTACCAATGTGAGTGGCATGGGTATTGGCATTGTCCTCATTTCAGACATGGCTGTTGTGGCTGTTTAATTCACCATCATGGGTGAATGAGGCCTCACCTGTGAACAATACAAACTGTAAGCACTGAGGTGGGTAATCCACTGAAGGAAGTGAACGAGAGTCTTAAAGTCCATTGACCCCAATGCCTGCACATGCTCTGTGTTAGGGATGTAATACATGTTCCACCAGTACTCTCCACATTGTATCATTCAAAGTGTGCATTCTATGGGTAAGCTGGTGGGTGCTTACTCCTGGACTGTCAGTCACATGATCCAATACCATCTTCTCAAAGGTTGTTCCGACATGTCTTTGGTGGAAACTTTGGCTGGATCTCTGTGGTGTAAATGATCTTGTTTCTCATAAGTTGGTGTCCACGAAGATAAACTTCTTCCACTTAGGATGATGGCTGTTGGGGAAACATCCTCCGTACATCTGTGATGCTTTACAGGCACTGCATCCTGCTGCACCACACATAAACGCATGTCTGCCAAACCTAATCGCAAGTAATGTTCCATCTTATCATCTCATGCATTATACACAGTAACACACCTCATGATGGACACATCGCCAGCTGTGTGATGCAATGGACAACTGGTAGTAGGGATGAGGTGTGTGTGTGTGTGTGTGTGTGTGTGTGTGTGTGTGTGTGTGTGTGTGGGGGGGGGGGGGGGGGGGTGTTAATATGCCGGTGCACTGGATGCCGTTGTCACATGACACATATGCTATGAGCTAAGTTATGTACAGTATGTCTGTCTGGTGGTTAGGGGTCTATGCTGTTTATCACTCACTGTCAGTTTCAGTGTACAACAGACACCTGGGATCTTTGTGAGAGTGTGGCAGAACTGTATACACCGCATATACATCGAGACTCGTGGTCATCGCTTTGAACAATTACTATGAACTACATTGTTCTTACGCGATGAAAGCGTTGTGTGACCATAACATAATAAATATGCCTTTTTGACCGTTGATTCTCCTATCCTAATATCAGTTTCTGACCCACTTGTGGTGTCACCGCCAGACACCACACTTGCTAGGTGGTATCCTTTAAATCGGCAGCAGTCCGTTAGTATACGTCGGACCCGCGTGTCGCCACTGTCAGTGATTGCAGACCGAGTGCCGCCACACGGCAGGTCTAGAGAGACGTCCTAGCACTCACCCTAGTTGTACAGACAACATTGCTAGTGATGCTACACTGACAAATACGCTCTCATTTGCCGAGACAATAGTTAGCTTAGCCTTCAGCTACGTCATTTGCTACGACCTAGCAAGGCGCCATTACCAGTTTATATTGAGATCGTAATTAATGTATCAACATGAGCGATGTTCTCCAATTATGGATTAAAGTTAAGTATTCAAGCAACTATGTACTTTATTTAGTAGACTCAACTCCTTTAACTGTTCCAGACCTCACGCCAGTCTGCACGAGCTTAAACGCGTGCATTTCGGCCTCCTCTAGCAACACGGTGTTGGCTCTTCTGCCAACACATCACCACTATCACTTGTTTCAGTTTTAGCACAAAAAGTTGGGGACACTTTTAGACAAGGTTTCCACCATTTTGATCATAAATTGTGTGTGTGTGTGTGTGTGTGTGTGTGTGTGTGTGTGTGTGTGTGTGAGAGAGAGAGAGAGAGAGAGAGAGAGAGAGAGAGACCATCAACATACTGACACCAGTGCCTACATACCTGACATATACAGTCCCATTCCTGGGGTTCAATGCAACCTCCACCAGCTACTCAAACATTAGATCTGTAACATTGGTCACTCAGACCTCTGGCCTCCCTCACACTAGCATAACCTCCCACACCCACCTCTTACTCATTCCCAAAGTACTTCAAGCCAAAATGTGCTAATTTCCTTTTTTGTTGCTGGTCATAATGACCATACAGAAAGATCCTCTGTCTTTGATGACCCTCATCTCCAACAGGTCTTAAAGACACTCACTTCCTATATCTATGACACTAATCATTTCATCCACCATCTTTTTACGGTTCCTGCCCAATCATCACTATACCTCTTGCATTTGTCTGTGGATGCTGCCCTCTGTACATTAACATTCTCCATGTCCATGGCCTTGGTACCATGGGCACTTATTCTCATGATCTTTAAACAATATAAACAATCCAGAACGAGATTTTCAGTGTGCAGCAGAGTGTGTGCTGATTTGAAAATTCCTGGTAGATTAAAACTGTGTGCCGGACCGAGACTCGAACTCGGGACCTTTGCCTTTCGCGGGCAAGTGCTCTACCAACTGAGCTACCCAAGCATGACTCACATCCCGTCCTCACAGCTTCAGTTCTGCCAGTACCTCGTTTCCTACCTTCCAAACTCTACAGAAGCTCTCCTGCAAACAATGGTGGAACAATCGTTATTGTACAGCCTACTTCTAAAACCAGTTCTCTAAATTTTGTACACTAGGGTTTCGTGTAAACATTGCTGCCTTCCATGTAATCATTCTCTTTTTAAGTTCCCTTGAAGTTTGTTACATTGTTGTATGGAATATATTTATCAGTTACAATTTGACCAGTGTGTGTCTCAATTCTGTCAATATCTGTTACAAGCCTAATTGTTAAGGTCTCCTAACACTGAAAAAGTACTCTAAAATAGGTTACACTAGCATCTTGTATGTGGTTTCCTTCACAGATGCACCACATTTTCTCAGAATTCTAACCTACTACTGATTGCACACATGCTGTCATCCTATTTTGTATTGTTTCACAGTATTTATCCAATAAATGCTTTTTGTTGAAATCTGATTTTTTTTGTCCACTAAATAATTATAATTAGCTGAGCATGAAACACTTTTCTTTTTATGAGATCTTTTATATACATCCAAGCAATGTAAGCATTTGAAAATCAACTACTGTACATTAAGTTCACATACTTATTGATCTAAGTGCTACAGACCAGAGAACATACTTTCTATGTCATTAACATTCTCCTGCTTGTGTACTTAAATAATTTGTTACAGTTCCAAAATCCATGCTACACATGGAGACAAATGCATTCTATTATTTTACTACTTAATTTCCTTCCATCATACTGTTTGCAATGATACTGTCAAATAATTTATATCTATGAACATTTAAGAATAAAAAACAGCATTTCTTAGTGAAACATATAAATACATCATGTAATTCTCTCTAAACTGGAAAAGATGTTGAACTATGGATGCCAAACAGGGGATGACCAAGATAAGTAAAATTATAAGCTGCTACTTCAGTTTCAGAGTTGCACTGGGATTGTATGAAGTCACATAGCAACATACTGCATTGGAGAGATTTGTACAGGTACAGTGTGGGATATATTTAGCAGGCAGGTGACACCTAGGAAATGAATAAGATTTAATTATACCTCCTTTCACTGGCTGTAGATGCAGGACTCATGGCAGGTAACGACTGTGGTCCTTCTATGCTGCCCGTCATGCTAGAGCTCATAGCAGAAGGTGGTGCAGACATTGATTCGCCTCTTGTAAGATGTGGACTGGATGGTGCACTCCCAACGCTATTTCGTGCTGCTGTGTCAGGAACCATAAGTCGTGACATCAACGACCTTGGAAATGACTCCTTTGTCTCCTCTTCTGGAGATGACAGACCCGGACTCAAAGCAAAGACAGGTACTCTGGAGAAATGTTCAGTTGGTATCCTCATCTGGAAATGATGTTGAAACATATTTTATTAATGTAATTATTACAAGCAGCAAAAATACATGGAAACATAGTCATGATATGCAGACATATCGGGTAGTCTCATGATGTTCTTGTGCCTCTGAAGGTTTCTTGTAGGTCCATTCTGATCTTTAACCAACACTTTGTATGCTTCCTGAACATTCAGTGTGATATAGGCAGAATTTATTAGCACTTGTTATATGGTCGATAATCATTATGGACAACTACCAGAAAAAATTTACATACCATCATGTGTATGTGAGGGGAATTCAACCAGGCAGTTGTTCATCATGATAACACATGAACAACTTGGGACACAATACTGACAGCTCCAAAATTACATTACATTGTATTCATCGGTCATCCCAAGAGGAGTCTCTGGGACATGGAAAAAAAAGTGTCAAAAAAGGACTTTTGAATAAATGTGTAATCCATAAACTGACTTGACTTTTATGAAATAGTTGTATTGGACAGCTAGTGTTAATTATGAAACAACCTAAAACATTACTTTTAAGGAGTTTATACAAAGGTAATCTACAATGGAGTAAAAGATTATTAGAAAATTATAGGGCTTGTTACAAAAGGCAACTCCACAAAAAGTTGGAGTACAATAGCTTCAAAAACTACTCAAATTAATGACACTGGCCACATATCACTGTATGGCTATGCAAATAAATATAAGATCAGACAACAGCGTTGAACTTTAAGGAAGTAAACAATCTGTCAGGAAGTCACATTTCAGTATTATATTTACCATGTTTACCAACACTATCTGGAGAAAGAGCTTTCCCAGGAGCTGTTTTATGTTATTAACAAAGTGGAGCATTGTCACAAGAACTGTTAAAATCTAAGTTAACGATTGTCAAGACAAATAACACACTTTCAGAAAAAAAATATTTATTGGGAGTTCCATACAATGAAGTTAGTACTGTGGATGTGAATGGCCCATAATTTCTTTTATAAGCATTGGCAAGCAAAGATGAATGTGTGTGTGTGTGTGTGTGTGTGTGTGTGTGTGTGTGTGTGTATAAATTAATCCAGAGAATAAGGATTCATTTGCGGAGCAGCAAGTACACAAACATGCACACGATATGGACATAATGTGTAATCACGATGGATTCTTGAAATTATTTTATGTGAAACTGCAATTCAAGAATTTTTCTGGCTGCCCAGAATTTGTGTTTTTCTGGGTGTTTGTTCAGATAGGTGGACTGATGGGGTTAAAGGGATCAAACTATAAGGTCATCAGTCCACTAGCCCTTCGTGTGTCAAGCTGGGAATAGTCCCTAGACATGAAGAACACAAGCCAAATCCCAATGGCTTCAGTTGTGTCCAAGAATCAAGACAGCCAACAGACATAAGTAAGTACAAGTTAGAGAGTGTTAAAACAATGAAGGGGAGAGAGTAGCCCAACCCAGAAAGCAGCTGAAGTCCCCTGGGACAAGTTATGCAACTGGACACACATTCTCTGCATCTGGACAGCACTTCCACATCCTCCATTACCACAAGAACACTAGTTACAGGTACAAAACTCTATGAACATTTAAAAAAGTGGTAAGGGCAGAAGGCAGGGTGGACCACTGAGCAAGTGCAGCCATGGGCCCCTTGGGTTGGAGCAAGTGCCCTATGCCACAGAGAGGAGTGAAAACCATTTCCACACGTAAAACATAAAATCAGGTCAGCTGCTTTGGAATCGTCCACTGGCATGAGAGGTAGTGTGGCAGCAAGTTTAAGGTTTCGCCATAAGGTGAGTAAATTAGAGCACTCCAGTAGGATATGGGCCACTGTGAAATGGGCACCACACTGATGATGGGATGGATCCTCACTTAAGACGATGTGGCTGTGGGTCAGCCAAGTGTGGCCAACATGAAGCCAACATAGGACAGTAGATTTCCTGTGAGAAGCACGAAGGGGAGACTGCCACATGGTCACTATCTCCTTTATGATTTGCAGTTTATTCAGAGAAATCAGACCACACCAATCTGCATTTCAAGCCTCCAACAACTGTCGGCACAGAGTTGACTGGAGGTCCAGTTCCCATATCCCCATCTCCAACTTGGCCAACAGGTCAGAATTTTCATTCCAAGGGATCTCCACATGACCAGGGGTCTATAGAAAGATGACCAAGCATCCAACATGGTGGGTTTCATACAGGAAATCCTGGATAGTCATAACAAATGTGTGCCAAAGGTAGTGCTGGTTGACAGCCGGATTACAACTCAACGAATCACTGCTGATTAACAATGACTTGTCAGTGTAATACCAAAGGTGACCAAGGGTCTGAACAATGGTCACCAATTCTGCAATACACTGCATCCATTCAGTAGGGAATGTAGTTCACTGCACCTTCCAAGTGTGTAGGCAAATCTGGTTCATCTACCAACTGTAGAACTGTCAGTGAATATCACGTCTGCACCTGGAAATACATGTAGGATGTCCAGGAACACGTGGCAAAAAAACCATAGCGATCGAGTTTTTCAGTTCAAAAGACAAGTAGAGATAGATCCAAGGACAGGGCACATGTGATTCCTGACAGGCGACAGTGGGGGGAAAAGATGGAGTTCAGATCAAACATTCTGTATGCAAACTATGATCATGACTACAAACCTTGGCCTCTGTTGTAGGAAATATGTCACCATGCAGGAAAAACACAGTAGTTCAGATGCTCAGGGGAACAGCGAATGTTTATTGCATAAATGAGCAGCCATTGCTGGTACCTGCTCTGTAATGGAGACACGCCAGCCTCCTGTTCACAGGGATTGTCCAAAAGGCACCTCTCACAAGTTGGACCCCACATCAGCTGAAAGTGGTGCTGAGCCATATTTCAGGCTCCCATAACCAAGGTGAAAGAGGATTAGAGCTTCACAGAGCTACAGAAGTGTAGACTAGTCTGCATCCCAGATGGTATTATGGAGACTGTTAGGAGTGTTAAGGAAGACTAGCATGTTTGCTTAAGTAGGTGAAGACTGGCAAGCCACGTCAGTTGGGTATCAAAGACCAATCCCAAAACCTAATAAGACTCTACAGTATTGAGCATTTGGCCCTCAGTGTAGAGTTCTGGTTGAGGATGGACAGTAAGATGGGGACTGAAGTGCATGACATGTCTTGGCAGTGGAAAAAGAAGTCTCGAGTGAGAGCCCAGGATTGCACCTTTCATATGGCACCATACAATCGGCATTCAGCAACACCCACAGCTGAGGAGCAATAGTACATGAAATAGTTGTCAGAATACAGGAAGGGTAACACTGTAGACTGCACATACAAAACAGGGCCATAAGATGTTGATATGGGGCAAAAACTAACTGACAAACAGGCAGACCAAATTGTCAGCAGTAGAACTGCACTGGCAAAAACCCACCTTTGGATGGAGCCAAGACTCAAGGTATCAGCACAGCCACTGGCTCACTGTTTTGAGAGAATCCCAAGGAAGAATGGATCACTGAGTCAACTGCTGACAACGGCTGTAGTTGTGCTCTGGAAACTGCATCAATACCTCCTTGTGGGGGGACGCTAAGGGGAACAGCAGTCATGAAAGCATCGTAATCAGCTTTGGAGAGAGGCCATCTGACTGGACATCATAATGAGTAATGCCAAGGGAGGGTCAAAACGATTGGAAAATGTGGTCACTGTAGCACAGGTCATCACAGACTCTCCAGTGGATGGATGGGAGAAGACCTGGCCTGCAAATGGAAAGGTCAATGGCCAAATCAGACCCATATGCCAAACTGAAGTATGTGCGAACACCAGTATTAAGGTAAAGAATGAGCTCTGCGAGCAATAAGTTTTAACAGCTTTAACGTGGCCAATGGTCATAATTCCATCACATAAAGGGTTGCAGTTACTGAAGTCACCCAATATTACAAAGGGTGAGGGGAGCTGAGACAACTGTTACGCAACCTGTTCTGCGACACTTCCTCATTGGGAAGAAGATATGTTATAGATTCACACAAACAGCCACAGCCTCCAATGTCATGTTGACTGGCATGTATTTGCTGTAGTCAGAATCCAGAATGTACCTGCAAACACCACCCGAAGCTGTTTCACAGTCAGTGTGATTCTTATAATAGCCCCAATAGCTGCAAAGAGTAGGGATCTGCATTACTGGAAGGACAATGCAAAGAAACAGGACATGTGCACAAAAGCTGTCATTGCTCAGCCAAGTGGTTGAAAAAACAGTTCCAGTGGAGGACCAAGCCTAAAGTATCCTGTGGGGACATGAAGGGACAAAGGAGGCAAGTCATGCCTCAGTACCACCTGCTGCCACTGGTTGGGAAGGTATACCTTGCCACTTGTTCCAAATGGTTCAAATGCCTCTGAGCACTATGGGACTTAACATCTATGGTCATCAGTCCCCTAGAACTTAGAACTACTTAAACCTAACCAACCTAAGGACAGCACACAACACCCAGCCATCACGAGGCAGAGAAAATCCCTGACCCCGCCGGGAATCGAACCCGGGAACCCGGGCGTGGGAAGCGAGAACGCTACTGCACGACCACAAGATGCGGGCACTTGTTCCAAATCAGGGGTCATTGGAGGCAGGAGAGTCCAGATCCATAGGGGCTACCAGGAACACTGCCTTGGATACAGAGGTGGAATGTGGGGTCTGGCGGCATGGGGTCCATCACCATCTCCCTTTTTTTGTGAGGACTACTTATTGTCCTTAGACAATTTAGAATTCTGTGAGGACTTGTCTATCACAGAATCTGGGACAGATGAGGAACATTAAGTCCTACAACCTCCAACTCCTTCGGCTACTGGCTAGCATTTGGTTGCAGATCAGAAGAGTCATTAAAAATAAGTCCTGAGGGACCCCTTCCTAGTAAGGGTGCTAGCAGAGGTTGTTGCTTCTCCAGTTCGGGCTGGGGACTAACATCCCTGGTGGACAGGGAATCTACACTCTAGAGAGGATGTGGGGAAACAGCAGGAGGAGGACCCTGAACCACCAGGGGAGCAGGTGCCGTCAGGTGACCCTGAGGGCCATGTGTATAGAAGAGACAGAGGGTGTAGCACAGTCACTGAAGAGGACTGGCATATGTGTAGGATGCAGGCGATCACATTTTTTTCCTTGGAATCTTGATATGTGAGGCGGTGAAGGGACTTGTATTTCAAGATTTTCTTTTCACATTTGAAAATGATGCAGTCTGGTGAACAAGGGAAATTGTGCTCCCCACAGTTGACACAAATGGAGGGAGGGGCACAAGGAGGGTTTACGTGCAACTGAAGGCCTCAATTCCTATAGACAGAGCTGGTATTGCAATGTGAAGACATGTCTCCAAATCTTACACATTTGTAGTATTGCGTGGGAGGAAGAGTATACAGTTTGACATCACAAAGACACACCATCACCTTCACCTTCTCAGGGAATGAGTCACCTTTAAAGGCTAAGACGAAGGCTCCAGTATCCACTCTGTTGTATTTTAGTCCCCAAAGCACAATGACAAAATGCACACCTCGTCTATGGAAAATGATACCTTGCAATATATTGAGACTTTTATGTGCAACTATAATGACATCATCATCCTGCTTGTTGGAGGTGAGTAGCACCCACAACAAAGGGGCAGAAGCCATTTAAAGTAGAACAGAGCCACTTTTTATTTTTGAAATTTCTGTTACTACCCCAAATGTGTCCTCAACGTTCAATAAAGAACAAAGGCTTTATAGTCAAAGAGGAATTCCATGTGTCCTAGAACATACCAAGTACTGGGGGGAGTATTTTTCACCTTGTCTCTGAGCCCTAAGTTCCTTCCATGTAGTAGCCAGGGGAAGGAACATTTTGGAGGCATACCTCTCCGCAGTATAATAAGTCTTGCTTCAGAAGAGACTGTGTGATCACCAGCAGAAGAAAGTCTAATTTGCTTTGTGTACAAATTTTCAGCCATGGTACCACCCCATTCTGAATAGGGGCTCTCCCCATGGATGCCTCCCAGCCACAGCAATAGTTAATGGTCAGTAAACCATTGCCGGAGCCCCATGTGCCCAGCCTTGGTGGGCATGTACTTCTTGACTTATGTGGGGAGTTTCCAGCTCAAACACCAACAGTGCAGTCTCTGCGTGTTCAGGGGGCTATCACCATGCAGGTACTTTGAGACCCCCTCCACCCAACAGAATGGCTGTTGTGCTGGTTTTTGGGCACAGAAACCATTGCAAGATAGAATGGTGCAAAGACAGAAAGGCACATAGGTGGAATATACGCCACGTCGAATGACTTACCCTGCATGATCTGTACTTCTGCAAAATTTAGAAAGGAAGTAGCAAGTCAAACCCAACAAGGTGGCCGTATAATTAATAACGAAAAGTTGTAGAAGGCTGGAAGGTAAGAAAATGAATGCACAAATTCAACCAGATCCAAGCACAATCAGGACAAAGAAGACCATCCAATGGAAAAAATAAAAAAATAGTAGATAGATAGATTTGCAGCACATAGTGAGAAGTAGTGCTGCAAGAGCTGGGAACCCATGGTGTCCAATCACATGTTCACAAAAGATGTGTTTATTCAGACTTTACAACAATGTGGAAAGAAGTTATGGTTCTACTAATGCTGTGTTCTAAAGCAGCCAGTTATCGGGGGACCTGCAGTTTGATGTGGATTCTGAACCCTGCTGCAACTTGGCGATTTTCATATCAACAGACACTGCCAGAGTTAAAAGAGGTTGTAAGTGGCAGATAAAAATCCTAGGATTTACCAAGAGCTTTGGGCTTGCAGCCTGGCACTTAACCACCCAGCCTTGAAAAAGTTTTTCTTTGAAACTGTTTCCCCTATTTTGATCCACTTATGATTATAAAAGGCATCTAATGGAAAGAAAAACAACATGAATGAGAATATGACCAAATCATACCACAGTCTTATAGCCATAAGCACAAAAATAATAAAACCCATTATATTGACATATGATCATATATATGGCATTAGCAGATATTAAATGTCAGCAAAATATACACTGAAAACAATTACACAAAACTGCATCCATGGTACTTCATGTGGTGAATGGAACTATGGGTTGAGGGCAGCTTTAGTCTAGGACTGACTTCTAAAGCTGAACTTTCTGTCTGAAGTAATAGGAAAGTCACCCAGAAAGTCAGGTCAGGGGAGACTTACCAGACAGGATGAGAAGGAAAGACTGAGTGTTGGAGACTGTGCTGGATGAGATTTGAAAACCTGAAAGCTTACAGGGTAAATACGCAAGACAGAGATTACTATTAAAACACTGTGCATGAGTTAATAAGAGTGAAAAGCTAAGTGCATTGTATGTAACAGAGGTAAGAGGGGGGATGATAAAAAATAGACAGGTCAGAAAATGAAACTGAAATGTAGTGAAGAAAGGAGTAGTTGCTGTGAAGAAATTCTGAGACAGGAGGAATTAACATAAATTAAGGCCAGGTGGTTGATGAGAACCAAAAAAATGTTTTTGTGCTAGTTTCCAGCTACAGAGATCTGAGAAACTATTGTGTGGCATGCGTGTGGTGAAATACACGACAATCATGACCTCGGTGCGTAAGTACAGCATGCTCAGCAACAGGATTTGTGTGTTAACTGTGTACACACACTGCCTAGGCCCATCCATCCTGACTAATAACTGGGTGGTAATCATGCCGATGTAAGAGGCCGAACAGTGTTTACATAACAGCTGGTATATAGGGTAGGGGGAGGGGAGGGGTGCAGAAGGAGCATAGAGTCTGAAAACAATATTGCAGAGCTTGGGAGGGCAATGAAAACAATTTTAGGTGTGGTGGGCATTGACATATGATCATACATATGGCATTAGCAGATATTTAGTCCCAGCACAATATATACTGAAAACAAACCTAGAATAACTATGGCTGCTACCCCTGTGACCATCCCCACTGCAAGACTTGCCCTATGCACACTCCTACCACAACCTATTCCACCCCTGTAACTGGTAAAACATATACCTTCAAAGGGAGAGCTACCTGTGAAATGAAATGTCATATGCCACAAATTATGTACATGCTGTTCAGCCTTTTACATTGGCATGACTACCACCCAGTTATGAGTCTGGATGGGTAGGGGTGGTGGACAGTGAGTGCTGCTGGGGAGCATGCAGGGACTAGGTGGAGGAAGGGTAGGGTGGCTAGGTGCAAGATGGGGAGTGGGGAGACGTGCGGGGGGGGGGGGGGGGGGGAGTGTAGGAGGTAACAGAAGAGAAGACAAGTAAAAAGTGTGTGGGTTGAAGAGAGGGCTGTGCAGTACTGGAATGGGAACAGGGAAGGGGCTGAAGGTTGAGGCCAGGAGAGTTACAAGAACAAAGGATATATTGCAGGGAGAGTTCCCACTTGCGCAATTCAGGAAAAGCTGGTATTGGTGGGAAGGAGCCATATGGCACAGGCTGTGAAGCAGTCATTGAGATGAGGGATATCGTGTTTGGCAGCGTTTTCAGCAACAGGGTGGTCCACTTGTTTTTTGGCCACAGTTTGTCGGTGGCCATTCATATGGACAGACAGCTTGTTGGTTGTCATGCCTACATAGAATGCAGCACAGTGGTTACATACAGCTTAGCTTGTAAATCACATGACTGGTTTCACAGGTAGCCCTGACTTTGATGGGATAGGTGATGTTAGTGACCGGTCTGGAGTAGGTGGTGGTAGGAGGATGCATGGGACAGGTCTTGCACCTAGGTCTATTACAGGGGTATGAGCCATGAGGTAAGGGATTGGGAGCAGGGGTTGTGTAAGAATGGATGAGTATATTGTGTAGGTTCGTTGGATGGCGGAATACCACGGTAGGAGGGGTGGGAAAGATAGTGGGCAGGATATTTCTCATTTCAGGGCACGATGAGAGGTAATCGAAACCCTGGCGGAGAATGTAATTCAGTTGCTCCAGTCCCGGATGGTACTGAGTTAGATGGGAATGGTCCTCTGTGGCCGGACTGTGGGACTTTGGGAGGCGGTGGGAGACTGGAAAGATAAGGCACGGGAGATTTGTTTTTGTACAAGGATGGGAGGATAATTATGGTCAGTGAAGGCTTCAGTGAGACCCTGGGTACATTTAGAGAGGAACTGGTCATCACTGCAGATGCGAAGACCACGGGTGGCTAGGCTGTATGGAAGGGACTTCTTGGTATGGAATGGGTGGCGGCTGTCGAAGTGGAGGAATTGCTGCTGGTTAGTAGGTTTGATATGGACAGAGGTAGTGATGTAGCCCTCTTTGTCGAGTAGGGCCAGGTGAAGTGAATGGGTGAGAAGCTGTTGAGTTTCTGGAGGAATATGGATAGCGTGTCCTCACCCTTGATCCAGATTGCACAGGTGTCATCAGCGAATATAAACCAGATGATGGGGTTTAGGATTCTGGGTGTTTTAGGAAAGACTCCTCTAGATGGCCGATGAATAGGTTGGCATAGGATGGTGCCATGCGGGTGCTCGTAGCCACACCTTGAGTTTTTTTGTAGGTAATGCCTTCAGAGGCGAAGTAATTGTGGGTGAGGATACAGTTGGTCATGGCAACCAGGAAAGAGGTGGTTGGCTTGGGATCCATCGAGCGTGGGAAAGGTAGTGTTCAATAGGGATAAGGCCATGAGCATTAGGGATTTTAGTGTAAAGGGAGGTCGTATCAATAGTGATGAGCAGTTCATTTTGTGGTAAAGGGACAAGAACTATGAAGAGTCAGTGGAGGAAATGGTCAGTATCTTTTATGTAAGAGGGTAGATTCCGAGTAATACACTGAAGGTGTTGGCCTACAAGAGCAGAAATTTTCTCTGTGGAGCACAGTAACTGGATCGTCCTAGTTGGTTGAGTTGATGGATTTTAGGAAGCATGTAGAAGACAGGACTGTGAGGAATGGTAGAGGTGAGGAGAGAGATGGACTCTGGGGAGAGCTTCTGGGATAGGATTTGAGGAGAGACGAAGATCCTGCTGGATTTCCAGTATAGCTGGCTGTCGCCCTTCCTTCCATAATGACCTCCATCTGTGCAGAGTGAGCCAGTCCTTACCCCTCACTGACATATTCCCACAAAACTTTATCAACCAAGCCCAAACCACCTCACAATACCTCCTCTCCATCTGTAAAATTCTCCTGCTATGCAATCCCAAATTCCTAGATCCCATAAAACGCACTGAAACTCTTGCCCTCCACGAAATAGAGCAACATGCACAATGCCACCTCAAAAAAACACTCAACCCTGCTCACTTCCTATTCCCACCTTGGAGTACCACTGTCCACCATTTCTACAACAATCTCCAAACCTCCCCCATGTCCCCTGACAAACCCTGACTCACAGACCTACAAACATTTATTCCACCCTCCAAAATTTCCTCCCACCACCACAGAGAATCCAGAATCCTTTCTCCACCTCATCCCTGCATGCTCCCCAGCAGCTCTCACTGTCCCCCACTCCTACCCTGCTATTCCTCTCCCTCCCCACCCCAGACTACTGCTTGCCACCACCCAGTTGCCTCTCCCATCATGCACTGCTGCTGCTGCTGCTGCTGCTTGTAGTGTGGCTTCAGCTGCCACAGACTGGTGCGTGTGCGTGTGCGTGTGCGTGCTCGTGCTCGCGCAACAACTATCCTTTTCATAATGCTGTTACATTCCATCCTGGATTTTCTATTGTTGAAGTAACAAAACTATGTTGCTGTTGTCTTCCGTCTGTGAAAACTGATTTGAAGCAGCTCTCCACACTACTCTACTGTGTGCAAAAGTTTTCATCTCTGTTATAACTACTGCAAACTGCATTTATTTAAAACTGCTTAATGTCTTCATATCTAGGTCTCGCTCTACAAGTTCTGTCACTCCCCCCCCCCCCCCCCCCCCAAAATACGCACACTTACCTGCATTACCAGGGCAAGTCCAAGCAAGTGTCCTATCAACTGATAATGTCACATAATAAAGTTGCAACAAATTTCTTTTTTCCCCCAATTCAGTTACTATCTCTTTATTAGTTATTCAGTCTACTCAATCTTCAGCATTCTTCTATAGCACAGCATTTCAAAACCTTCTATTCTCTGCTTCTTGTGCAAACTTTACTATGTATGCCAATACAAGTCTGCATTTATGCAATGGAACAGGATCATTTACAGATTACGTGGAAAACAATATGGATGATACACAATTTGTTCACTTCGTAGCAGTGCTCCAAAGTTATCTGTCAATTACTATTACAAAATTAAACACATTCATGTTTTTCTCCTTACCTTTGAGTAACATTTGGCACACACTGTTCTCTTGCACAGTTTGCACAACTGGCCCCAGGGACCAAAGATTCCAAATCTTGTTTTCAGGCAAAGGAAGCACACCTAGAAAGAAAATATCTCAAATAAGCAGAACAAATTTTAAGTACGTGGAGCTTAATACTAATTTGAAGTGCAGTTTAAGTCCTATCTCAAGAGCCAATTTACGATCAACTTGGGAAAGTAGATTTGTTTTTTAGTGTTTCACTACACCTTCTGTTTAACAGTGTTTCTTCGGATGCTCTACTTGTTTTACAGTTTTATAATAATGTCAGAGCATCAGATACTTGAGGAAAAACCCACACCACGGAAGCAATATTCTTTATAAAAAATTTCTGTTTGCAAGAAATTTGATGTAAAGGCAGTATATACAGAGGGAATGAAATGAATACATTTCCATACCAGTATCTGTCAAGGTTTCAGAGTAACTGGAAAGAGGACCAACTGAAGCTCTTATTTCAGTTCAATGTGTAGTCTTTTACTGGTCTTTAAATGAATGTCCTTGATTTAGGCTGTTTCTGAGGACATTTGTTGTTGCTGAAGAGGGGGATTAGTCCAGCCTTGAAAGAGCCAAATAGAGATTCTTCTATGACGTATCAACTACTCAAGCTCCTGCCTTATATCACAAACCATTGACTGGAATTATCTTCAGTGATCACATTTAATGTAATGGTTAAATCCATATCTATATAAATCAAAGGGGAGTACTACATGCCTCTTTGACTCTACATACTAAGTACCCACACCAATCATTGATACTGCATCCATACATGGCTGTACTTAGTTGCCAAATATGGCTCTTGTATCAGCTGTTTTCAAAACCTGAAACTTGACATGTTGATCAAATCTGTCATTGGTGGAGAGAGTGGCTTTGGCATTTGCTTACATTAAGAGGCTTTAACACTCATGTGAACTACTACTACAGCAAATATACAAATGCAACTGTCACATCAACAAATTCTGCATATTCAAATCTTAAAGGATTATGATTATGACTATTTTGAAGAACACAGCTAAGCATAAACAGAGATAATATGAACAAAGAACATTTTCAGATTTTCTTTACAAGATAAGTCTTGTGACAATGAATTTAACTAAGTCCCACATTAGGAAGCTAATCAATCAGTTACATTCATTAATTGTGAAGTAACTGTTATTTGATATGGCACTTGCAATTAATAATAAATACAATGCCTGACAAAAAAGTGAAGCACCTGGATGACATGGTTTGATGTCAATTTAACTTTGTACACTTACACATCATCGGTGAGTATGTCCAGCAGAGTGCATTAATGTTGTTAATGTTTAGTGTTGTAACCATGTCTGGTAGGGTATATAAGGGGTATGAACAGCATCAGACACTGAGTGAACACCGTAACGTACACTGAGATGCCTTGTACTTGGGTGAAGCAGCGTTACGAGCATCTGACAGTTTGAAAGGGGTCGCATTGTGGGTCTCTAATTTTCCAGCTCTTTGAATCATGCAATATACATATTTGTGGGGCATTCAGAGAGACAGTGGCCCAATGTTGGGCTGCCTGGGAGCATGAGAGCAGGTATACTTGTGAAGGTCCAGTCAATCACATCTGACCACCACAAGAGAGTGTTGCTGTATTGTGCATCAGGCACATTGCATCCCATTTACGTTGGTGCCTGCCATCCAAGAACATGTAATGGATCCTCTGTGACATTCTGTATTGTCTCGCACTGTTGCTTAGAGACTAGCAGCAGATGGATTGGAGAATTACCATCTCATGCGTAAGCTGGAGTTAACACCACAACACAGACAGCTGTGTTTGGAATGGTGTCATGCATGAGAAGCATGGACTGTTGATGGATAGTATCCCATTATGTTGGGCAATGAATGGTAGTTCTGCACTATTCTGGATAACCACTATCAGCAAGTACGGTGGCAACATCGGGAGAAGACTCATTTTTGGAATGGTTTGGAGAGAGACGCAGCAATGTTAATCCTCATGGCATGGTGTGGGAAACCATCGTGTATGACTAACGGTTACAGCTAGTAATGATTGAAGGATATCTGATGGCACAGTAGTATGCTACAGATACAGGATGTCCTAATATGTTACTTCTCATGAAACAGTATCTTAGTGTATTTTTCAAAAGAACAATGATAATCCATACATGCCATTTCTCTATGAAATATCTGCATGATGTTGGGGTACTCCCAGTGCCAAGAAGATCACCTGATCTGTCCCTGATAGAACATGCATGAGACCAGCTCGGATGTCAACCGTTTCTGAGTGCAAGTAACAGGATATTAAGGACCAGTTGCAACACTTGTGTGCCAGCTTGCCTAAGGAGAGGAAATAACAGTTTTATGACACTCTTCCTAGTTTAATCAGTGCTCAGGCAAGGGGGGAGGGTGGGGGGAAGGGTGCATCATCATACTGGTAAGTGGGTTCATAATGCCAAGTTCATGTATATTTGACTCGGTTTTGTAATCACTGAAATAACATAACATATCCTCTCAATAAGTGAGGTTTTATGCTGTTTCCTCCTCCCCTTCTGGGTGCTTCACTTTTTTGTTAGGCACTGTAAATGAATTAGTTGTGCCAGCAGCAGGAATGTAAAAAGAATACATTATAACCATATCATTTTCACTAACTATATTATCTTGGACCATGGCTTGTTAATTTCAGTTCCCATTACAAAATACACTGTTGAAAAAAAACATCACAACACCAAAATATAATTAATGTAGACTAATGAAATTCCAGGAACACATTTGTCTAGGTGACATATTTAAGTGAGCAACATTGCTAGATCACAGGTTAATGTAAGCATGAGATGAGCCATTGCAAATTTGAAATGCTGGCACATTAATAACTGGTGTCACCAACAAAATGTTGAAAACAAGCATGAAAACAAGCATGCAAACATGCATTCATTCAATTGCACAGATACTGGATATCAGTTTGTAGGATGGAGTTCCACACCTGTTGCACATGGTTTGTCAACAAAGCTGTTTTTGGACAACCCTGGAGTAGTCGGCATCCAATGATGTTCCACATGTGCAGACAGATCTGGTGATCAGGCAGGCCAAAGCAACATGTCAATAAACTGTAGAGCAAGTTGGGTTAAAACAGTGATATGTAGGTGAGCCTTATCCTGTTGGAAAATATCCGCTAGAATGCTCTTTACAAATGGGAGCACAACAGTTTGAATCACCAGACTGACAAAGATTTGCAGCCAGGGTGTATGGGATAATCACAATAGTGCTCCTGCTGCCACATGTAATCGCACCACAGACCATAACTCCAGGTTTAGGTCCAGTGCATCTAGCACACAGACAAGATGATTGCAGGCCCTAAATTGGCCTCCTCTTAACTAACACATGGGAATCTCTGGTACCAAGGCACAACAAGCTTCCATCAGAAAATACAACCAACCTCCACCCTAACCTCCAATGACCTCACACTTTACAACACTGAAGTTGCAAATGGTGGTGGTTTTGGATCAGTGGATTTCATGCTACAGCATCCGATTTGGAGCTGTCTTTGACGTAACAGTTTGTTGTGTGTCTGTGGAGCCAACTATTGCTCAAACTGCTGCTGCAGATTCAATACAATGCACCAGAGCCAGACACCAAACACATTGGTCTTCCCTGTCGGTAGTGCCACATGGCCATCTGGAGCATGGAATTCTTGTGACTCTATATCCTCGTGAACACTACTGAAGCAGTCATGTACAGTGGATACCCCTGCCACATAAGGAACATCCAGCTTCTCATAGCCCTATTACATGACCTCATCCAAACTCAGTGAGGTACTGATAATGGCATCTTTGTTACCTTAAAGGTGTTTTTGACAAGCATCAACAAACCATGTCCAGTCTCAAAGGCAAATAATGCTCATGACCATTACAGTGTGTATTTAAAGCAATTCTGATTTGTATATTCATAGTGACACTACTATCGCCACTCTTGTATGTGACTGGTGTGAAATTTGAAGAGAGATCATCTTTCAGATGCAGAAACGGCCTACCAACATCTGCTTATGTTGCGCAACTCTTTTCCTTCTTCCACTGGTGTATTATCGTACAACAATATTTTTTCCATCACAAATTATGATTAAATAACAGAAATAATAATACGTCCATTATATTAATGAAACTCTCAAGGCCATTTTTCATTGACTTTAGGTATTACTCTGAGACACACAGAACATTGTAAAGTGGGCTGTTACTGGAGTGCTTTAGTGCTTTCAGTACCACGCACTGTACAAGTGTGGAGTGGCTCTCAAGACTCCTCAGTAACATCTCCCACATGGTATCAGTCTGGTGGTAGCAGGACACAGCTCACAGATATTCTTGTGTGACTTCTCAGTATTTGTTGCAGTACTCCACATAAAATGTAGTGGTGTTGTGCCTCTCATGAAGCCTAGAAGTGAATTCTTTCACACTATAGGGGTCTCTCCCCTAGCATCACGAATAATTTCCTGTGGGCTTGTCTTTATGTCCGATTGACTAGATCAAATTCTATGTATCATCAATTCAATTACTGGGTAAAAAGTAACCATGTTACTGGCCTGACCGCAGCACTAGGAAGGGGATGGTGGTGGATGCATCACCCGGCCACATTTTCCCATGGGTAAGATCGCCAGTACTCATTTGAGAGCAGGTTGAGTGGACCTGGGGCCATCCTGGAGGGAATGCCATGGTCAAATTGGCACCATAAAAATTTTCATGATTTTTAATAACAATTTTCATGCAGGCAAGTCACAGCAGTCTGCAGATAAAATCGTGAATTGTCTTTGAGAATCCACACACAAATCATTTACGTATTTACACTAAATGTGATTAGGGGATATATTGAACATTTACACTGACCAGTTTCCCCTTAGCCTTGGACATTCAACAATTTTCATTATTTATCCTGCTATGCACACTGAGTGTGAACCAAAAGTAAATGTGTAACAGCTGAATACCATGGCAAGTTATAAAAATTTTAGGAATTTGAGTATGCGACTACAAAAACAAATATAGGGTACTCTTCTTGAGAATACACATAAATGACAAATATCTACCATAACATATGAAAATACTTAAACCACCCCCACAAAATGTAATAAAATTAGCTCTAATTTCTGTAGCTCAAAATCCACACATAGTTAAATCACAATCACATGATACTTTCCAGTACAATTTTAGCAACATTTTTGCCTCAAATCTGTGAATAACACACATCGTAGTACAAAAGTATCAAAACAAATTACAGTAATGCATAGAAAAAGTAATGAATTGCATAATTATTAATTCTTATTGGCATGCACAGATGAAATGGAAATTACATTTTTTTCACTGTTTTCAACACAAAAAGTCTCTCTTTGTACCCACAATGTCTCATAGAATTTTCTTCACACAAAGGTCAATTACATATTTCAACTTGTGTATTTCATTCATCTGTCACTTACATTCAGCATAAAAATACCTCATTCATAACACTGCACTACATATTACTCTGAACTACAACACTGTTTCCTTACTAAACTGAATTAATCTCCCTTTCACGAAGTATGGCATTAACCCATTGGCTGCTGCAAACATACCTTCTAGATGCTGAACTGAGCACTGTGTCATTATCATCTAATGCATCTACCTGCAGTAAGTTGCCTGTATTTGGGCTTCTACCTGAGTGGCATACCATGGCATGTGCTTCCGCAATGTCTCCTTGTCACCACCGAGATGAACACTTTTGTAGGTGTAAAAATTGGTTTCAGACTTTGAAGCTTCTCTGTGAATTTTTGGTTGTTACAAAGTCTCAGAGACATAAAGATCGCTTATCCTTCAATAATTTCTGATCTCATTTTGGTAGCCCACTTCAAGAGTTACTGTCACTTGCAGATTCTTTGAATGTGGAAGAACTATCAATACCTCCTTTCGAAACTTAAGACTGTAGTGTTACACCTGCTGATGCAGAATGCTTAAGACTGTTGCGTCCAGAATCTGCGGAGGAGTTATCACTTATGTCAAATCGAATAGTTCATCGGAACTATCACTCTTCATTATCTTCTCTTGATTACTTCCTCAATGCAACCATGACACCCCGTCATTTTCTTTGCAGAACATGATGAGGAGGAAAATACTATGATTCCGATCCTGAAGAACAGTTGTATGTAAAGCAAAGTAGAATACAGCAAAATGTAATCACAACAGACAGATTATCTTAACACAATTTAGTGGCTAAAATTGTGAAGATATACTGAGATATGAAGTGGATATAATGAAACTTAAACTCATCAATAGCACTAAGTACCTGAGTGGTGATGCATCTATACTTGTCTTCAGCATTCAGTAGTTGGAAAGGAGGCCTGAGATAACTTTTCAGTAACACTGAAGGAAAACTTAGAAGCTGCACTTAACCTCGTCGTAGCACCTAAGGAGTGGAGGAGCACGACATATCAACTTATCAAAAGCAATTAGGTATGAAATATTTCTTAATTTCACTGTATGTAATTTTATCACTTCTCTTCTGCCTTCTGATAAATTTTTGAACCATATATTCTCTTTTATGTCTTTGGTTATCTTCACAAGAATGGTGTACTACTACAGGTCATAACTTCCCTCAGTAATCACAAGACTTATGCAGCCCTATCACATTCCCTCAGCACATATTCCAGTGGCCAATTTCTCCAAGGGATTCTCAAATCTCAACTGAATATTTCATGGTGCATGTTCCCAAAGCCTACCAATTTATCTCAATGACTTGTCAACAAACTGCTGTTCCCCTTAATCACCTTCCTTTGCACTAACAACTCATTTAACTGTATCATATACAGTGACGCTGCTTTTCTTTAACAGCTGTGGTTACCTTCAACACCAAGCTCCACCACTTCCAATAATTCATCATTAATCAAAACTTCTAGCATCATAAAACTTTGCTGGTTCATATGGATTACTCCTGCAAAACCTCCCATTATATTCATTCTCCTCTCTTCTGCACATATACTCCAATACTCCAATCCTGGCTTTACCATTTCAATCAATTTTGGAAGCTGACTGCAGGTGGTGTTTTCTTTCTAAACTATCACAGCCAGAGTTTCTCACAACATTTTACTACCAAAAAGAACATCACATATTTACACAATTGGGATTAACATACTCTTACCCACTAGTAATCCAGCTGAATCAGTCCATGTTCTTGTACCTATCATTTTTCTCACAATCAAAATCCTAGCACCAACATTTCACATTATCATTATTTCTCTATCATTTTACTCAGTTCTCAACACTTTCTATGAATACAAAAATTTAAAACTTCTAGTACTGTACTGATCTCAATCTCTTATTCTTATTGTCATGCATAAAATTTTTCAGCCTTTAGTCAGTTCTGGAAACAGCTCCTTGCCTCAGTGACTCTGTCTACATCTGACTTTACATTTTGCGTTGAATTGGTCATTTGTATGTCAATACATTTCTTTTCTCCTGTTCCATGAAGTGTTAAAAATTGACCACTGCAGTCATTACTATCCCACTGCAGTCATTACTATCGACAATGTTTCATAGTTCATCACATCCTCCTTGCAGTTCATGACATGACATTTGAGTATATCTAATTTGGACCATATAATCAATGTGGCCTTAGTGTATGTAAGCATATAAAATTTATTGATTTCACACGTAAAAATACCTGTCTATGCATGATAAAATGCCTCCTCACAGTAGGTCACAAGTTTTGATCAGACATCCTGCAGTCTGGATGATATGCATGAATGGCTAAATTTGACACTCAAGTAGCTACGGCCTGCCTTGAGTATACTTCATACTGTCTATCAAAGATTAAGTTTTAATGGTGTTTATACCGAAATGCTGTATATGTTCTCAAGAATTTCTCCTTAAAATGTAAGTATATTGTTCAATTGCTACATAAAACTGTACACCATGCACCTTTCTTGCTGTCTATTGCTTTCTGAATTATCAACATCTTTTACTCCTCAGTGATTACTTCCACTCAGAAATGTGCCTCACAATCTTTGAGGAACAATATCTGGTTCACATTTCTGCTACATCTGTACTTTGGCAATGAAATTTCTGTTGCTGGCAAGCCTAGGGGAGTTTGTCTTATCTAAGGGCTACTGTTACTTTCATTTACAATTTATTACTGTGATCTCCCATTATATCTGTTCAATCACCTGTTCTTGCACAATATTAATCTGTGCACAGGCTTTATCAAAATTCATGTGTATCCATAGCAATTTCTCTCCGACTCTCACTTTTAGTTCTCGTGATGATGCACACTCTTTTCAGCTGCTGAGATTTGTTCACTTTCTCATTGCAGGTTTTCATTTATACTGGTTATTTCTTGCATGAAAATATAAATCTCATCATCTATTACTTCTTGTGTTTCTTTCTGCATTTTCCCAAATTTACGATAAGTTTCTGCCTTGAAATCTTTCATATCTTTGGTAGAATATTTTCACATCTCTCTAAGATCTAGGAACTGGTTAGTTTTATTTGAGCATTAATGTAATCTTCTCAGATGTAATGTTGAATGTTTACCTTATAAGACTTATCTTCTCAGTAAATATTTGGGTTATCAGTCAACAAAGGTTTGGGCTGTCACGTACTTTCATAATGTTTTTCCATTTTATTTCTAATCCTGTAATTTGTTCATCTGTTTCCCCTTCATTCGCATTAACTCCTGTAGGGAATACTATCTCCCTATCTTTCATTGCTGAATTCATATTTACAATTCTCACTGGAACCCACATTAATTTTTGTTCTACACCACAAAATAGTAAACTACATGCAATTTTTATTCTGTTGCTTTTTTCAAGCAATTCAGTAAAAGAAACATTCCCTAATTTCATGATGAAATCATGATGAAACAATATCAGAATTACATGCACAACCCACCAACGAACAACATGTCCTCATGCAATCCACCCGTAAGTTTATTGCCAACAGCTTGCTGAGTCAATCTGTTAATCTGTTAGCTGATGTTTATTTCAAACAAAATTTGTGGCAATCCAGAAAATGGACATATAATATCACATTGGGCAAATTGAGCTATGGCCATTCATGCTACATGCTACAAGGGTGGTTTGAAAAGTTCTTGAAATCACCACAAAAGGTCAGCACAAAGAGTTTTTGCAAGTTACATTCACTGAACTGTTGGCTGTAAAAAAGGTGGCATGTCAGTGGTCTTGGAAGACAGCTGTGGCAGTGACGTGGCTCTGCTGTTCCCACATAGTGATTAGATTTGAGCAGTGATTAAGTAGTTCCTAGTGAAAGGTATGGAAGCAAATGACATTCATGCCGATTTCCAGAATGCGCTTGGAGGGGGGGGGGGGGGGGGGACTGCTTCTTCATATTCGTTGCCAAGTGGACAAATGAATTTAAATTTGGTTGGGAGAGATTTGATGATGATTCATGCAGTAGTCAGGCAAGATGTGTTACTACTACAGAAATCATTGCAAAAGTGCACAAAATGGTCATGGAGGATGGCCAATTGAAAGTGCGTGAAATTGTGGAGGCTTGCCAGACGTGATTTGAAATGGTATATCACATTTTAACTGAAGAATTAGAAATGAAAGAATTATCTGCAAGATGGGTGCCGTGACTCTTGATACTGGATTAAAAATGTGCCGTCGCCATGGCAAAAATTACACGAACTAAGGTACGAGTTGTTACCACACCTGCCTTATTTACCTGATGTTGCTCTGTTAAACTTCCATCTGCTCCCAAAACTGAAAATTTTTCTTGGTGGACAAAGATTCACTTCAAACAAAGAATTGACAGCCAGAGGTGATAACTATTTTGCAGGCCTGGAGGAAACTCATTTTTGAGATGGGATCAAGGCACTAGAACATCGTTGGACCATGTCCATTAATCTACAAGGAGACTACATTGAAAAATAAAAAAATGTTCAGTCATTTAAGTACTTTTTCCTATCCCGTTCTGAGGACTTTTCAAACCACCCTCGTATTATGGGGATGTCCTTACAAATTGGATTCCACTTTGTAACCTCCAGTTATGTGGTGATGCATTAGTTAAACACCAAGTTTGGGAAGTTAACTGTATTTATTAACTGTGAAATAATAGCATCTGAGTGAAGTATATGTAATTAGTAATAAATAAATATTGTAGTGCACAAGCTGCGGGAATGTAAATGTATCACATTACAATTATTTTATTTCCAATAAGTATATTGTTTTGGAACCATGGTTAGTCAATTTCATTTACTGCCAACAAAAACCAATTATGAAAGAGTATTGTTCCATTACACACTAAAATTAAAACATGAAAACAATAATACACCTGTTTGTTAATGAATATTGCAGGGTCCTATTTCCTAGCTTTTAATTATTACTCCGAGACAAATGGTAGATGGGTTGTTACTGGAGTGATTGAGCACAATTTGTTACCAGGTGCAGCACAGTGGTGAGCTGACATCGTGAGGCTCTTGTGACATCGTCTCCCAGGTGGCTGTTGCAACTGCAGTGATGGAGGCCGCGGCGTCTGGGTGGAACTGAACATGTGGCTGCCAGCTATTATTGCTTAATCACAAAAGCAAGGTCTTGTACAACCTCCCAGCCTCCCAGAAAATGTTGGTGGACCTCACCTCAGTCATAGCAGCAAAGTGTGCCATGAAACCTACTGTTCTGCAAAATCAGCTATGGGTTTCCCGATACCTCTCTCTCTCTCTCTCTCTCTCTCTCTCTCTCTCTCTCTGTCTCTCTGTGTGTGTGTGTGTGTGTGTGTGTGTGTGTGTGTGTGTGTGTGTGTGTGTGTGTGTGTGTGTAGGGGGGCACAAGATAGTTCCTCTCTGAAAGCATTCCTGTGTTACACTGGGTAAAGTAAAGTTCCCACAAAGGCATTCCCATACTACACTGGTTAACATTTCGTTTCTCCAGTATCTGAATGCTCAGCATCCTTCCGTGTTACCAATTTGCCAGTTATATTCAACAAATACCTTTACTGTGCAAATATTACTCCACTGCAGTACAACTACATGCTTTGGTTTGGGGTGGTGGTCTTCAGTGGCAAAGCTTTCCTGCCTTTAACCCAAAAATATTACTATCTTTAAAAGAGAACAATCCTACCAATCTAGCTTCGGATACCAATGATTTCACATCTTCTATGTACATGACACACTGATCCTGCTAAATAACACCACACACATATGTGTTGATATATACCATACTTCAGTTACTTATTGTCTGCAGTATACCTCAAATGGATTTGTCGTTTGTGCTTCTCCTTAATTTATATTCACTTGTGGTATAGAGGGGGCAAAATATAACACTGATACAAAACACCCATCACAAGAAATACTGGAAAACACTACTTTGATGTTCCATTCAGTTGCTGTCATATGTCAGCACATGCATTATCTCCCACGTGCTCTGTCCATGGGTACTTCAATGTGTCATTATGTTTGAGTGAGTGAGAAGAGCAGATGCTTTAGTCACCAACTGGATGCAACAAAAAATTAGATTCATGATAAAACAGTATGTTTTTCATTGTCAATTCACGCAAAATGTGTGGAACTATTTGTGCAAGAGTTCCAGACTGGAAGTGTTTTGCTAAAATCTACAGTAAAGTGCCATTATGTATCAGAAAATTTCCATCAGTACTTTGAAGAACTATTGCATAACCTCAAGACTGTTGTTCAGCACATTATGTCTGGTGTCGGCATCGTAACATGAGTGTCTACGAACTGTTAATGCTCACTACAATGTTCTGAAACTGTGTAATCCGTATGTTGATCAACTCACAAAAGACAAATGACTGTATGGATATTTTCAACATGATGGAGAAATAGCACACACCACCTTGACAAACTTGTCAAGCATGTATGAGGTGTTTGGTGAGGATAGGACAATCAGCAGAGGCCATAGAATCTCTCCACTTGTGACTTTTACCTGTGGGGCAAACTGAACAGCCAAGTGTTCTCAAATAATCCTCACACACCAAAAACACTATTTTTGCTATCCCTTGGGAAGAGCTGGTATATGTCTCTCACAGTCAGATAGATCAAGCACAGTGCTGCATCAACATCGACTGTGTTCATTTACAGGTTATTCTGCGATGTTCATTAACACTTGAGGGTCAACCTTGTGTCAGTCTTATAATTTTCTTGGGACAGTTTTATATTTTTCAGCCTGTAATTTCACTGTAATACTACCTAATCCCACAGTACATACAAAACAAAAGTGAAAGGAAAGTACTTATTCTGTATTCTGTATCATTAAAGGAATCAACATGGCTTTCTCAAAAACAAGAGTCTGTAAAACTCTGTTGTCTATGTTTGTTCACAGGATCCTGTGTATTGTACACACAGAAACTGAAGTAGGTGCTTTTTTTGTTCAGAACTCAGAATTCATTCAGTGCAGTTCTGCACTTCTATTTAGTGAACAAAATATGAGCTAACTGTATATCAGACCTAATTTGTGATTAGATTCACGACTTCCTAGATCATATTCAACTAGTCATCCTCAAAGTATGGCATGTATGTTTTTCTACTCGGTATAATTAACTGATGGCTCAGGACAACTATGTTAATTACTATACTGTTCCTGATAAACAATGAATGTTTTCCTGTGATAATATGATTTTAAATATGTTTTTAAATATGTTTTCCAGTCAGCCATATTACGACAACCCCTAATTTTAGATACTTTCTAAACAATCCCAACCAACAAAGACAGCATTACTGTTGCCCAAATATCGCATATGACATTTGCAAAACAAGGTTGTTCAGACAGCAAGGTGTGAGGTTTCAGAGGCATCCCCCTGTTGTCATTGTTGTCAGTTGTGTAAGTAACCAATTATCAATATTTTCTGGAGATATCGATAACTGAATTATGAGGAGCTACAATAAAATACTTTGCTTTAGGTTGTTTAAATCCATAGCAAATAGAAATCAAATTGAAAATCTAAAATGAAGATTCTTCCCCTCTGTAAACAGTAGTTAATAAGCAACTTGTTGAATTTAAGTATAGTCACGCATCTAATGAAGATGAGATGGTTTGCAATGCCAACATCTTATATGACTGATAAACCTCTGGCAAAAATTCGTAACTCCGTGGAAACTGACTGAGTGTTGCAATATTAGAAAGGTCTTAATAGAAAACATCTACCACATTTTGCATAAAATATAGTGTACGACAAAGTTTTGTGCGAAATACATGCAGCACCTGTCAACAACTGATCAAATACACACTGAACTGAAATTTTAAAGTCTTTGTTTAAGCAAATTAATGTCTGTGTAACATTAAATAATGCAAGATGAACCGTGGGTTCATCATTACATGCCAGAGGTAATGGAGCACTTCAAAGAGTGGGTGAAAATGAGGTTAAAATGCACCGGTGCAATGATTCTACCAGTAAGAAAGAGTCACAGCTGCTGTTTTCTGGGATTCTTGTAGCATGGTGCTCTGGGGCTGTGTCCACATGGGAAAACCATCACCAGAGACTATCACAATTAATTACAGAACAAATTAAAATATTCTATTTACACTACATAAAACTGCATCTTGCAGAAACAAAGAGAGTGCTCTTCTATTACAAAAACATATTCCCAAACATGCCTTTTAGCAGAGTTGCAAAACTACATGACCTTCACCTCAAGGTGCTTCTAAATCTGTATTATTCACCAGATTTGGCTCCTAGTGATTATTTTTTGTTTACCAGGCCTAAAGGAATATCTGGATACACTAAGATTCACTTCAAGTGATAAGCCTGGAGTTGCATGTGTTTTGCACAGCTAGACGAATGTTATCTTACTGCGTGTATTAAAAATTTTGATTCATTAGAGTAACTGTACTGATTTACTATATGACTATGCTGAAAAACATTCTCCTTAAATTGTGTACTTTCTTTGTCAGACTAAAATATTTTTTAATGTATCACACTTTTAGAGTTCTGGCACTTTATTTTTATATTCCTTGTGCTCTGAACTCATATTTCAACATCATTTTTATGTATTCACTAATTTTTTCACTTTGTCTCATTTTTTTATGCTCATATGTCAATAAGAACGCATTTAGTTCAGAAATATGTTTAGTACATTAAAATAATAAGTTTGCTGCACTTGCTTATAAGCAAAATTTTACCAAGTGACAGATAGGATTAATTTATGTCTTTACTGTAGAGACATGTTCTTTGATGACTAAATTGTTCATGCTTCTGCAACTACCAGGTTGGAAGTTGCATTAGCCATAAGATACATTGCTACTGAAAGTGGCCAGCAAAGTATTGAGACCGGCAAAGTATTGAGACCGGCAAAGTATTGAGACCGGCAAAGTATTGAGACCGGCAAAGTATTGAGACCGGCAAAGTATTGAGACCGGCAAAGTATTGAGACCGGCAAAGTATTGAGACCGGCAAAGTATTGAGACCGGCGAAGTATTGAGACCGGCAAAGTATTGAGACCGGCAAAGTATTGAGACCGGCAAAGTATTGAGACCGGCAAAGTATTGAGACCGGCAAAGTATTGAGACCGGCAAAGTATTGAGACCGGCAAAGTATTGAGACCGGCAAAGTATTGAGACCGGCAAAGTATTGAGACCGGCAAAGTATTGAGACCGGCAAAGTATTGAGACCGGCAAAGTATTGAGACCGGCAAAGTATTGAGACCGGCAAAGTATTGAGACCGGCAAAGTATTGAGACCGGCAAAGTATTGAGACCGGCAAAGTATTGAGACCGGCAAAGTATTGAGACCGGCAAAGTATTGAGACCGGCAAAGTATTGAGACCGGCAAAGTATTGAGACCGGCAAAGTATTGAGACCGGCAAAGTATTGAGACCGGCAAAGTATTGAGACCGGCAAAGTATTGAGACCGGCAAAGTATTGAGACCGGCAAAGTATTGAGACCGGCAAAGTATTGAGACCGGCAAAGTATTGAGACCGGCAAAGTATTGAGACCGGCAAAGTATTGAGACCGGCAAAGTATTGAGACCGGCAAAGTATTGAGACCGGCAAAGTATTGAGACCGGCAAAGTATTGAGACCGGCAAAGTATTGAGACCGGCAAAGTATTGAGACCGGCAAAGTATTGAGACCGGCAAAGTATTGAGACCGGCAAAGTATTGAGACCGGCAAAGTATTGAGACCGGCAAAGTATTGAGACCGGCAAAGTATTGAGACCGGCAAAGTATTGAGACCGGCAAAGTATTGAGACCGGCAAAGTATTGAGACCGGCAAAGTATTGAGACCGGCAAAGTATTGAGACCGGCAAAGTATTGAGACCGGCAAAGTATTGAGACCGGCAAAGTATTGAGACCGGCAAAGTATTGAGACCGGCAAAGTATTGAGACCGGCAAAGTATTGAGACCGGCAAAGTATTGAGACCGGCAAAGTATTGAGACCGGCAAAGTATTGAGACCGGCAAAGTATTGAGACCGGCAAAGTATTGAGACCGGCAAAGTATTGAGACCGGCAAGTAACAAATCTCTGACTATAAAAAAAAAGTCATGAAAGGACTAACTGATAACTTTGTTTTGTTGCCTATAGCTTCATGTATTGTAAATATTCATCATGTCATCTCTCTTCAGTAACCGTCACATCACACATGAGTCTTCCCATCTCATGATGTACTTTTCTTTCATAACCATGTGCCTGTTCTGCACAAGAATGCTTCATAGAACCAATAAATAAATGAATGAATAAATAAATAAATAAAAAATAAAAAATCAATAAAACAAAAATTTTATTAGAAAGTTTCCTTAAAAACTAGGCTTTCAGGATCTTATCTCAGAAATCGAGAATGATTATTGTCTACACTTTTGACAATATTATTGTGTTTTAGTTATTACTGTAAATACAGTATTACAATGTATTTAAATTAAATCACAAAAAACAGATTGGAATGATAACCAAAATATGTTACAAGTACAGAAGGAGCAAGTGGGAATACTACGTAGTCAGTAATGTTGCTGCAATGTCGTATATATACTCATCTAAGTCACAGATTTCATCTCCTAATTTGACACACACACACACACACACACACACACACACACACACACACACACAACTTGAATAATGTTTTGTCTGACTTCCTTTTTTAAAATAAAGCTCATTACATTATATTACAAATCACCTTTCGTTTCTCTACATCCTCTTTCACATGCCCCTCTACTGGTAGACTTTCCAATTCTGCTTTAGTAAGCACACTCCGTATGTGGACAATTTCCTCCAGTGTGAGAGAGAGGCACTCCATGGCTTGCTGCCAGTTTTTCTGCAAAAGTAAGAAGAACTGCTGTCATCCCAACAATAAGCAATGTAATAAAAATTCTTAAATCCATTTTTCAGTGATGAGCTAAAGCTTTACGGTCAATGTGGATGGAGAAAAAATGCTATTTTGACAATTTGGTTTGCCACAACTCTTTCACACATTTTTGCTAATCCAGAAATACAACTAAAAACCAGCACATTTTAGCAAAACTAACCGAATGCAGCAGCTCATCTTGCAGGGAAGACCTCGACCACGACATCTCAGGAAGTGTATTTCCTAATCCCAGCATGCCTGTATCTGTACCCGCTTCTGAACTTGCTGACGATGGGGTAGGGCCCCTCGATTGTGGCCTCGAATGTGGCACTGACTGGCTACCCAGGCCAGCTTCTGCTGCCAACTGCTGTTGCTGCGGATTACACACGACGATTGTGTGCCTCCGCATTGAAGCCCGGCGACTTGGACACTGCGTTGCGAGGTCGTACGCTGTAAGATAATAAAATAGTATCAGCCTCTTTTAACTGAAATTACAATTTTTTGCTAGCCCTTCACAAATAACATCAAATAATCATCATAAAAAAACTACAGTTAACTGAATTAGTATGATAAATTTCTCTCTTCTTTCTTGCTTCATCATTTTGGGTAAATAATCAGGCTTTCAGTTATGGAAAAAAACATCAAAAAGCATAAGCTTTTTATATAAACCTCTTCCAACAAGAAATCTGAGAATTTTTTTGCCACTGCTGACTTCTTGTTAGTCCAGCAGAGAGAGAGAGAGAGAGAGAGAGAGAGAGAGAGAGAGAGAGAGAGAGAGAGAATTATGTTCCTTGATGTTGGAATCAGAGAATGGATAATGTAAGTTCTACTAGCAATCTTTGCATGTCATTGTTGGATGATCACTAAGGTGTTTGATAAGAAAACCATAATCTCCAATGGTTTGTTTCGAACTGGTTGTGCTCGACTCAGTATGCCGCAACAAACTATCTCTGTGTTTTTTTCTCTGTCACATTCCAAGCAATGATACTTCATGGCTTTCTTTGGTTTAAACACAAAGGGTTCCATTCATGTTGGTGATTATATTGGGGACCACCTTAATGAACATTTTGAGTAAGAACTGAATGGTTATACTCATGGGATTGGGTGACTGGGTGGTAGGCATGACATTATGTATGACACCAAAGGACAGCCACCTTTGCAGCAATGCATAGCGTCTCATTTTACAAAACTGTAGTCACCACCTGCATGGATTTTGTAGTTAGGCTTGTCCTTGCAGCACTGGAGCTGTGGGCAAATGCCTTGTAATCCAACAATTTTTATGGCAACTCACAATGTGTCACTACCATCTCTTCTGATCATCCAATACGACATTTTAAACAAAGATTTAAAAGCACAGTTCCATACAATAACAGAATCGATATTTAACATTACCATCACAGAATAATACTCTCCCGTATCATAGTTTCACGTTATTAATTTTGTCAGAATGATTAAAATATGTTCTTTGTATGATATCACAGTTACTAAAATACGAATATTATTTTATCCATTCCTGACAATCTCGGAATGACTGTTTGTTCAACATATAATCAACATAAAGTTACATGAAAATGAGATATTGAAGATCATGAGTTCCTGCCATTAAATTAATCATAAAGCATAATCGAACAATGTCAAATTTTGGCAGTAGGACACACATCCACATTTACCAAACAAGGGGAGAGAGTTGTCATAATGTGTACCATCTGTCAGACACGTCAAGCTAAATTATGTATGTATAACAGGTGCAAAATATATCAGTGACTACACATTTAAAAAAAAATAATTAAAAATCACCTAACACTTGTTACACTCAAAAAGTACTACCATGCCTATAAAAATGAAAAATTTCTAAATATTTTAGAAGCTTTATATGACAACAAACAAGATAAAAAAACATTTAGTAAATTAATAGACAAACAGAAAATTTTGCTGTCTATTGTTAATTAAACTATAAAGCAAATACTAAAGCATGCAAAATTAACTTTTATCACATTTATTCTAATCATGCTCATATGTAAACTAAAGTTGCTAGTCTTATTAACTTATACTGAATGCAAACAAAATTTCATATTTAATTATACTAACTATTATGAACAACATTTATAAAGCTTTTATGCAGTTTAGTGGCATTTCTGTTGACACAACTGTTTTCATCATTTAAGCTGAAAATATTTGTAACTGTTTGAGAAGTATACGCCGAAGATGTTAAGGGAACTCCACAGATGTTGACAAACTCTGGTTAATTTTAACAGTTTATAGTGTTTTAAAATGAAGTTTTCTCCTCACACATCTAGCCAAAACAAGCCCATCACTTAATGACATATCTTCTGCCATCAACTGTACTTGCTCAGTTATGACTGCTTGAGTAAACAGCTTTGTAACAATATTATGTTTAACGCTGTTTTACTGTTCCAACCTCTCTCATTAAATACATAACATATCGCATGTATAGAGACAAAATGCCAGTATGACAGCTCTGCTCTTAACAGGTGTCACAGCCTCTGTTGTTTTCAGTGTAGGTCACAGACGGATTATACCAGTTTGCAGATGGTGCAGTACACAACTTTCAACTGATTACTCAATTCTGTTGAGATCAGAAGTCTGAGCCAGCCATTGAATGCCATTCTTCCCAATTTAATCAAATAACTTGATTAGAATCTTTGTCGTCCTGAAAATAATCTTTGTCAAATTGGGCTTCCTTAGGAGATTCATATTAATGTCAAAAAACATTCAAAAATAAAAGGGCTAGTACCCAGTTGTCAACCCAAGATGTCTAGAAGAGAATTTAGTGGCAATGAACCTTTATAATTGCATTTCTCCGTGTAACGGTGTGTGAAAACACCCTTTGACAAGTGATACAAGTGCTATTGTTGCTTCCAAATTTCAATTTCAAGTCTATAACTACAGCATTCAAGGTAGCATGCCCATTTGACCTTGCCCCTTGCATCAGCATCAGTTTTCGATACTTTCCTTGTATTCCCTAGTCATCATGATTCATAAAACAATGAACATCTCATTCCACTGTTGCTTAATCCACTGCCGAGTGCAGTACTTGAAACACCCAAAATGTCACTGAGGGAATGAGTAATTCAGTGAGTAACTATAACCATGACCCTCTCAGCCTTAGTAAATGTGGACTTTATACAGTTATGAAATGCTAGTGGCATTTGAAGCCATGAGAGAGTTCGACAAGTCGTCTCCTTTACTAACAAATTATTTATAATCTAGATGACAGTTTTGTGAACTTCTCTGCTACAGTGTAACCTTTCTGAACAAATTGCACAGAACAATTCAGTTCTTGTGATCTTCGAAAACTATTCATAGAGTGGGACCAGATGCTTTTAATGCATTATACAAGGTGTTTCAGTTACAGTATGCAAAATTGATATTAGACGTAAGGGCCAGTATACTGAGCTTTTGATACAGGGAACTTGTGAACTGCAAGGTCAGTGGAAAGTGACATGGGCCTGAAGATGTATGAAATGACCAAGTTGTTGTGAACTGTTATTTATTGACAATAAATTATCACTCTGTTATAAGTAACAGTGTAATGGAATACCATGCCAATAATAAACCATTGTTAATTGCATAAATGCATATCAGCAATGAATATTCACAGCAATGGCTACCAACACTGTTGCAAGTATGGTAATAAAATTTTATCAGATTAGGTTACATCCATTCAAGCGCACATATTGTGGATTCCGTAACATGAAATAATAGTCTGGACAATAACGTCCACAAATCTGTATCTACTGGTATCTACTATACACAAGATTTCAGATCTCTTTGTATGAATAATTTACATTGTGAGAGTTTGTAAGCTTTTAGAAGAGCCATCCATCTCGTCTAGTGACCAGGAATCCGTAATCCTGCTGATATCTACACTGAAGTCAGAAGTTTCATAATCATGCTGCTGCCACATTCTGATGGATATGTAGAAGAACGTCCATTAATGGCACAGGTAAAATATGTTCCCTGAATTTCAAATTAATTTTTAATGATAGCATGAGGCAAGGTGCAATTACTCTTTTGGTTTGTGGACTGATAGCTCAGACACAGAAACTGCACATACGTAGCTGATGCTGCTGTTTAAACTACCTTCTAGGTGAACATGGTCCTGTGTGTGTATGGAGAATGAAGTGTATGAAATATGCTTGTTATGTCCATTGCTGCATTAGTCATTGAAAATTTCACTCTGTGGGAAAAGTACCTATCAACTCTACACAATCTATCAAAATGGTTGCAAGGTCGATTTTATTCCTGGCATACAAGTGACATCAGTGCAGTGACTACAGTGGCAAATTGAATGAACAACTGCAAACAAGAGATACATGTTCTACTAATCCATTGTGAACAGGTTGTGTCGAGTAGTGGACATGCTACCATATTGTGTCAACGTGGTCGTTTCATAAATTGCAATACAGCAACATCTCTAAATCAAGTGTTCAAAACTTTCTCCAGAATGTTTTGAAGGAGATGGACATATGTGCAATGCTTGTTCTGCCCACCTTGACTCCTGAATAAGAACAGCAATGCACGGCTGCCTCCTGTGACTTTTTGGAAAAAATTGAAGAAAATTATTGTGGGTCTTATCAGTACAAACCAGCCACAAAATGACGAAGTGCAGAAATTCACATGAAGGGTTGATTCTTTGATGACAAACAATATTTAAGCCAGTGTGACACATGAGCTGACCAACATACCAAAGAGCAACATTTCTGACAGTTTCACATGGTTATATGAACTCTCTTCGCATTGTATTCAAATGGTGGAAGACTATGTAGAACAGATGAAGCATTAAAACCATCATATTAACAGTTCTCTGTTATTTATCAATATCATTTTGAAACTTGTTAGGCTGACGAGATATCAGCTCTGTTCCTTTGTGGGACTCTTGCTCTGTCGATTGTGAACTGTAACTCTACCAACGCTTTGTAGGCCTCTCATTCAACATGTGAACAGACAGTGTTCGTCTGTATCATAAGGGATACAAAATACAAATTTTCAGTGTGTCACATTTTGACTTGTTTCGGTACTTCCTTCTCAAATGTGGGCACCAGTTATCTGCTAGTTACGAGATCTCTGTTTTCTTTGGCTGATAATCAACAGTGCTGGATGATGCTCATTAGGAAATTGTTACCTGTAGTGTCATTATGCAGCAAGAACACTACTAGAGGTACACACCTGCAGGCTCTGTGAAACTGTTCTGGCTCTGCTCCACCAATATTGTCCAGCTCAAGAAAATAATGTCTGTGATCTACACTACTGGCCATTAAAACTGCTACAGCACGAAGATGACGTACTACAGATGCGAAACTTAACTGACAGGAATAAGATGCTGTGATATGCAAATGATTAGCTTTTCAGAGCATTCACACAAGGTTGGTGCCGGTGGCAACACCAATGTGCTGACATGAGGAAAGTTTCCAACCGATTTCTCATACACAAACAGCAATTGACCGCCGTTGCCTGGTGAAACATTGTGATGCCTCGTGTACAGAGGAGAAAAGCATACCATCACATTTCAGACTTTGATAAAGGTCAGATTGCAGCCTATTGCGATTGCGGTTTATCGTATCGTGACACTGCTGCTCGCATTGGTCTAGGTCCAGTGTCTGTTAGCAGAATATGGAATTGGTGGGTTCAGGAGGGTAATACGGAACGCCATGCTGGATCCGAACGGCCTCTTATCACTAGCAGTCGAGATGACAGGCATCTTATCTACATGGCTGCAACGGATCGTGGAGCCACGTCTCGATCCCTGAGTCAACAGATGGGGACGTTTGCAAGACAACAAACATCTGCACAAACAGTTCGACAACATTTGCAGCAGCGTGGACTATCAGCTCAGAGACCGTGGCTGCGGTTACCCTTGACGCTGCATCAAAGACAGGAGCGCCTGCGATGGTGTACTCGACGACGAACCTGGGTGGACGAATGACAAAACGCCATTTTTTGGGATGAATCCAGGTTCTGTTTACAGCATCATGATGGTCGCATCCATGTTTGGTGACATCGTGGTGAACGTACACTGGAAGCCTGTATTCGTCATCGCCAGACTGGCATATCACCCAGCGCGATGGTATGGGGTGCCATTGATTACACGTCTCGGTCACCTCTTGTTCGCACTGAAGGCACTTTGAACAGTGGACGTTACGACCCGTGGCTCTACCCTTCATTCGATCCCTGCAAAACCCTACATTTCAGCAGGATAATGCACGACAGCATGTTGCAGGTCCTGTGCGGACCTTTCTGGACAGAAAATGTTCGACTGCTGCCCTGGCCAGCACATTCTCCAGATCTCTCACCAATTGAACACGTCTGTTCAATGCTGGCCGTGCAACTGGCTCGTCACAATACGCCAGTCACTACTCTTGATGAACTGTGGTATCGTGTTGAAGCTGCATGGGCAGCTGTACCTGTACACGCCATCCAAGCTCTGTTTCACTCAATTCCCAGGCGTATCAAGGCCGTTATTACGGCCAGAGGTGGTTGTTCTGGGTACTGATTTCTCAGGATCTATGCGCCCAAATTACGTGAAAATGTAATCACATGTCAGTTGTAGTATAATATATTTGTCCAATGATTACCCGTTTACCATCTGCATTTCCTCTTGGTGAAGCAATTTTAATGGCCAGTAGTGTATCACAAGCATGAACTGAGGTGATGTATGGTTGGGAGGGTTATCTTCTGGAGCACAGGTGAACTACAAACACATTATGGGTCACTTGTTTACTACCACATCTGTTCGATAGCCTTTAAGATCTGTACCAAAATGCTCAGAATAATAGCCCCCAATTTCAGTTTCACGTGATTTTACAGACACACCAGGGATACATTTCACCCACAAGAGCCTTAGGTCGCAACCGAGTAGCCCGGTACCGTCCTGGAGGGCAGATGTCTGTCGGTCGGTCGGTCAGGCCTGTGGTGGAGCGTGCGTGTTAGCCAGGCGCTCATGCTGCATGCCACACAGGACACAGACAGGCACGTAAGACTTGGAGAGCGTACACTCGAGAGCGCTGTCCATGTAGCTGTGGTACTCGTGGTGCGTCAGGATACCTGTCCGGTGCCAGGGGTGGCGGCGACCTTCGCCACTCGAGCTGCCCTTGGTCGCTGCAGTCGACGACGCAGGGGTGGGGCCGCCGTTCCGCGTCGGCGACGTTACATCCACGTCGTCTTCGTCGTCGTCATCGTCGTCACTCTGGAACAGACAGTTTGCCGCTTCAGTGAGGTGCTGCTCGGTATGTAATAGAGTGAAACATTGGCCTAATAAAGGTGCAAACCGTGCCTTAATATCTGTTGTGATTCGAGCAAATATTTTCGTTCAGAATAGACCATTATGCCTGTAATTCCTGAAACTTCCTGGCAGATTAAAACTATGTGCCGGACCGAGACTCGAACTCGGGACCTTTGCCTTTCGCAGTTAAGTGGTCTACCAACTGAGCTAACCAAGCACGACTCACGCCCCGTCCTCACAGCTTTACTTCTGCCAGTACCTCGTCTCCTACCTTCCAAACTTAACAGAAGCTCTCCTGCGAGCTTGGGTAGCTCAGTTGGTAGAGCATTTGCCCGCGAAAGGCAAAGGTCCCGAATTCGAGTCTCGGTCCGGTACACAATTTTAATCTGCCATGAAGTTTCATATCAGCGCACATTCCGCTGCAGAGTGAAAATCTCATTCTGGCATATAATTCCTGTTTTATCCCACACACATCGAGGCACGGGAGTGCACTAATTTTTCAAATATGCAAGCCCAAATTTGTTTCACTATACTGATGTAATGACACTTTGGAAAAGGAGAACCATTGTAAGAAAAAAAAGGCGAATGAAAAACAGAAACAAAATTGAAGGATTGTTTCTGGAAAATGAACTGAAAGTGGGTGGTACGAAAAATGTGATTTAATTGTAATTTTGTAAAAAGTTCTCCGATTTAGAGCTGAGGTCTATATCGAAGGTAACAGAAGTTACTACATGAAAACCTTCATAAAATAAAACTGTGTGGTCGGTGTAAAGCTCTTCACAATTTATTATAAAAGTAATCTTAATGACATTTGGCTTGTGGCATTGTTGCTACGGAGATTGGCAGCGAACTAGGAATTGTTGCAGAGGTTCTTCGGGAAGTCCTTAAATTGAAGATTCAAGATAAAAGTCCTAGTTGAGAATCTTTTAAGAAGTCAGCCCCGGGTGTGACAAAACTCTGGGAAGAGCGCTCTTGCTGAACAACTACGTAACTGCGAGCCAAAGCCTGCTTAGCGGGCGCTTAGCGACAGCTAACGGGATTGCCGCCAGCAGAGCTGAAGACTAAGTCATGTCCTACAGCTCCACTCTCATTCCCCCTTTCCTTTATTATTTGAAAAAGTGCTGTCCTTTCAGTGTTCATTCTTTCAGAATTCGCAAGCTATTTCAGCAGTATTTGTCGTAAGCTTGTCCGCTCATTACCGGTCTGTGGCAGTTATTAATTACACGAAAGAGAAGAAACTAGCAAAGCACAAATCAACCAATATCTGATGATTTTTCTGTAGCTTGGGAGCACAGTCATATTGTTTGAATGACAGTTCCGCCATTTGAGTGTATAGATTGTTTATTCTATTGTACAATCACGATTTCAGGTTTTTAGCCATTTTCAAGTACCATAATGTTAAACACGATCAGACTTCTGTAAACAAAATCATTGTCCAAATACACTCTAGAGAGAGAGAGAGAGAGAGAGAGAGAGAGAGAGAGAATTATCAGAATGGGATGGAAATCGATAAATGTGATGCACCTGGTGATCAAAAAGTCAGTATAAATTTGAAAACTTAGTAAACCACGGAATAATGTAGATAGAGGGGTAAAAATTGACAAACATGCTTGAAATGACATGGGGTTTTCTTACAATCAAAAAAATTGCAAGACGCGTGAAAGATCTCTTGCGCGCGTCGTTTGGTAATGATCGTGTGCTCAGCCGCCACTTTCGTCATGCTTGGCCTCCCAGGTCCGTGCTATTATTGGCTTTAGGGATCCTGAAGTCGCAAGTGTATCGTGATCGACCGACATCTCTAGGGATGCTGAAAGACAACATCCGACGCAAATGCCTCACCATAACTCCGGACATGCTCTACAGTGCTGTTCACAACATTATTCCTCGACTGCAGCTATTGTTGAGGAATGATGGTAGACATATTGAGCATTTCCTGTAAAGATCATCATCTTTGCTTTGTCTTACTTTGTTATGCTAATTATTCCTATTCTGATCAGATGAAGCGCCATCTGTCGGACATTTTGTGAACTTTTGTATTTTTTTGCTTCTAATAAAACCCCATGTCATTCCAAGCATGTGTGTCAATTTGTACCTCTATCTACATTATTCCGTGATTTATTCAGTTTTCAAATTTATACTGACTTTTTTATCACTCGGTACATGTACAAGCAAATGATTACAATTTCAGAAGAGCTGGATGATTTATTCGAGAGTAAGAGCTTCAATAGCTGACCAAGTCAATAACGCTTTGGTCCGCCTTTTGCCCTTATGGAAACAGTTCTTCAGCTTGACAATGATTGAGAGAGTCCAACTGGCGCGTTACATGGTCAGAATGCCGAGATAGTTGGAGGGCCCAGCCCATAATGCCCCAAATATTCTAAATTGGGGAGATATCCGGTGACCTTGCTGCCCAACGTAGGGTCTGGCAAACGTGAAAGCGAATCATCGCTGAAGACAATTCTAATCCAATCAATGGAATTCCAGGCCGGAGACGCCTCTGGAGACGTACTGGACAGTGGCTGGATACCAACCAGACTGTCGTCTGCCATGTGGCCCTACAACCATGAGTGATTGTCTGGCGTGCCACTTCTTTTCGTAGCGAGATCCCTTTGGTTGTCCTCCGCGGCACCCTTACTGTACAACGGTCCGTCGACTACACCCTACTCCCAGTTTTGTTGCCCATCATGACAAGCCATTCTGGGCTTAGATTTCAGCAACATAATACCTGTCTGCATATGGCGAGAGTTTCTGCTGCTCGTCTTCGTTTTTGTCAAACGCTATCTTGGCCAGCAAGGTCGCTGGATCTCTCTTAACCGAGAACGTTTGGGGTAATTTGGATAGGGTGCTCCAACCATCTCGGGATTTTGCGATCTACCGCGCCAGTTTAACAGAATTTGGCACTGTATCCCCAGGAGAGCATCCAACAACTCTATAAATCAATGCCAAGCGAGTAAGTTGGTGCTTATGGGCCACAGGTGAACCAAAGCGTTACTGACTAGCTCAATTTGTGAAGCTCTCTCTCTTGAAAAGTCATCCACTTTTTCTGAAATTGTAATTATTTGTTTAACTGTACATCATATCCATCGATTTCCGTTCTATTCGAATAATACCTTCGTGGTGCTTTTTTTTTTTTTTTTTGTCTTAAAGTGTATATGTGGTTCATGGTGTGGGTTCCTGTAGTCGTGTCTTAGTTCATGAACCACGGGCAACGTATGAGTGGCCAAGTAAGTGGTCCCGACAGTCGGGATACTTTGTGCTCATACGGCAAAGACTACCAAATCCACCGGTTAGTCCCTTAGCCGTTAGGGGTAAAACCCAATGGGACTCGGGGCAAGTAAGGCTAGCAACCTGCTTCCCTGGTACTTTAAATATGATGCTGGCAACAATCAGAGCAAAATGCCTCGGACCTTTGGAGGTGACGGAGTTCCACCTCTAACTGACAAACCAGCGATTCCTAAGATACGACTTGGCAAACAAATGGTAATGTGATGGGGAGCTATTAGTATCAATGGGGGCTACTCTGGGAAGAAGGTAGAGCTGGCAGAGGCTGCAAGTAAGATGGGGCTGGACGTTTTAGCTGTTAGTGACATTCGGGTAAGGGGTGAGAAAGAAGAGGAAGTGGGAGAATACAAGGTCTACCTGTCAGGAGTCAAAGCAGGAATAGCACAATGGGGTGTAGGGCTTTACATCAGGAAAGAAATGGAACCCAGCGTAGTTGCAATAAGGTATGTAAACGAATGACTGATGTGGATAGATTTGACAGTGTCTAGCAAGAAAATTAGGATTGTGTCAGTATATTCGCATTGTGAAGGGACAGATCAAGATAAGATGGATAGTTTTTATGAGGCACTCAGTGATGTAGTTGTTAGAGTGAAGGACAAGGACAGTGTTCTGCTCATGGGTGATTTTAACGCCAGGATTGGAAATCGAACAGAAGGGTATGAAAAGGTTATCGGTAAATTTGGAGAGGATATGGAGGCCAACAGGAACGGGAAACAACTCTTGGATTTCTGTGCCAGTATGGGCTTAGTAATCACAAACTCCTTTTTTAAACGTAAGAACATTCACCGGTATACTTGGGAAGGCAGGGGAACCAGATCTGTCATTGACTATATAATAACAGATAAGGAATTCAGGAAGGCTGTGAGGGACACACGTGTATTCAGGGGATTCTTTGATGACACTGATCACTATTTAATCTACACTGAAATTGATATTGTGAGGCCGAAAGTGCACGAGGTCAGGTCCATATGTAGGAGGATAAGAGTGGGGAAACTTCAGGATAAGGAAATCAGGCACAACTACATAACAGCGATCTCGGAAAGGTACCAGTTAGTTGAATGTAGTCAATTACAGTCATTGGAAAAGGAATAGACAAGGTACAGGGACACAGTACTAGAAGTGGCTAAAGAATGTCTTGGAACAGTAGTGTGTAAAAGTAGGATGAAGCAAACAGCTTGGTGGAATGATACAGTCAAGGCAACCTGTAAAAGGAAAAAGAAGGCGTGTCAAAAATGGCTACATACCAGAACCCAGGTAGACAGAGAAAGTTATGTTGAAGAAAGAAACAAAGCCAAACAGATAATTGCAGCATCCAAGAAGAAATCGTGGGAAGACTTTGGAAACAGATTGGAAACTATGGATCAAGCTGCTGGAAAACCATTCTGGACTGTAATTAGCAATCTTCGAAAGGGAGATAAGAAGAAAATGACAAGTATTTTGGACAGGTCAGGAAAACTGCTGGTGAATCCTGCGGATGCCTTGGGCAGATGGAGGGAATATTTTGAAGAGTTGCTCAATGTAGGTGAAAATGCGATCAGTAATGTTTCAGATTTCGAGGTAGAATGGGATAGGACTGATGATGGAAATAGGATCACATTTGAGGAAGTGGAAAAAATGGTCAATAGATTGCAGTGCAATAAAGCGTCTGGGGTGGATGAAATTAAGTCGGAACTCATCAAATACAGTGGAATGTCAGGTCTTAAATGGCTACACAGGATAATTGAAATGGCCTGGGAGTTGGGACAGGTTCCATCAGACTGGACAAAAGCAGTAATCACACCAATCTTTAAACATGGAAACAGAAAAGATTGTAACAACTACAGAGGTATCTCTTTAATCAGAGTTGTGGGTAAAATCTTCTCAGGTATTGTTGAAAGGAAAGTGCGAGTATTATTTGGGGACCAATTGGATGAAAATCAGTGTGGGTTTAGGCCTCTTAGAGGTTGTCAGGACCAGATCTTTAGCTTACGGCAAATAATGGAGAAGTGTTATGAGTGGAACAGGGAATTGTATCTATGCTTTATAGATCTAGAAAAGGCATATGACCGGGTTCCTAGGAGGAAGGTATTGTCTGTTCTACAAGATTATGGAATAGGAGGCAAACTTTTGCAAGCAATTAAAGGTCTTTACATGGATAGTCAGGCAGCAGTTAGAGTTGACGGTAAATTGAGTTCACGGCTCAGAGTAGTTTCAGGGGTAAGACGAGGCTGCAACCTGTCTCCACTGTTGCTCATATTATTTATGGATCATATGTTGAAAACAATAGACTGGCTGGGTGAGATTAAGATATGTGAACACAAAATAAGCAGTCTTGCATATGCGGCTGACTTAGTTGTGATGGCAGATTCGATTGAAAGTTTGCAAAGTAATATTTCAGAGCTAGATCAGAAATGTAAGGACTATGGTATGAAGATTAGCATCTCCAAAACGAAAGTAATGTCAGTGGGAAAGAAATATAAACGGATTGAGTGCCAAATAGGAGGAACAAAGAACAGGTGGACGGTTTCAAGTACTTAGGATGCATATTCTCACAGGATGACAACATAGTGAAAGAACGGCAAGCGAGGTGTAGCAAAGCTAATGCAGTGAGCGCTCAGCTACGATCTACTTTCTTCTGCAAGAAGGAAGTCAGTACCAAGACTAAGTTATCGGTGCACCGTTCAATCTTTCGACCAACTTTGTTGTATGGGAGCGAAAGCTGGGTGGATTCAGGTTACCTTATCAACAAGGTTGAGGTTACGGATATGAAAGTAGCTAGGATGATTGCAGGTACTAGTAGATGGGAACAATGGCAGCAGGGTGACCAAAATGAGGAAATCAAAGAAAAACTGGGAATGAACTCTATAGATGTAGCAGTCAGGGCGAACAGGCTTAGATGGTGGGGTCAGGTTACACGCATGGGAGAAGCAAGGTTACCCAAGAGACTCATGGATTCAGCAGTAGAGGGTAGGAGGAGTCGGGGCAGACCGAGGAGAAGGTACCTGGATTCGGTTAAGAATGATTTTGAAGTAATAGGTTTAACATCAGAAGAGGCACCCATGTTAGCACTGAATAGGGGATCATGGAGGAACTGTATAAGGGGGGCTATGCTCCAGACTGAACGCTGAAAGGCATGATCAGTCTTAAAGGATGATGATGATAAAGTGTATATCAGATTTGGTTATATAATGCAGGTGTCACAGCATATAATTTACAACACAAATCACAACATATTCACGAAGTGTCTGCTAGAAAAGGAATAGGCATGTCTTACAGACATTTAGTAACTGTGTCACACATGATCACCAGGAACAGCCATTACATTTGCAGCGACCATTTCCTAGATAATGATAGATGTTTTGTTTTATTTCTGCCTTGTACTTTGGGAATATGTTCCCATTTATATGCTGTGACACCTGTATTACTTATTTCGACAATTACTTCTTTTGTAGAAGTCTGATAATGTTTAACATTGTGGTACTAGAAAATGGCCAAAGACCGAAATAATCACTGCACAACAGAATGAATCTATACAGCCAAATGGCGAAACTTTCATTTAAACAACCAACACTTGTTTCCGTAGCTTATAATTTAGACGAAACAGACTAAACCACTAAAAAGACTAAGTGTGACATTCTGAAGCATTACTTTGAGAAATTATAGATCTGTGAAACTCTTACAGAAAACTGCCATCTCATAGACGCATCCCCAACAATGATTCAATTTCACCGTCTTGCGCTAAGATGCATTGCAACATATTAACACCTCGAAAAGAGCGAAGCATTGAGGTAAGGCGGAGTAACTGTTGACTTGCTGAAGATCGGAGACAAACCATGATTTACAGACCACAAGCTATCGATTGAATATTTGGGAGAGCAAAGTTATACCTACAGATTGAAAAACTGCTTTGATTTATCCTAAACAAAAGTGACAATACAGATCCAAATAATTACAGAGGTATTTCTCTTCTACCATTCGCATACAAAGAAATACTCTCTCGTCGTCCTTACCCGATTAGAGTAACAGATGGAATGGTAGATTACCAGCCAGACTTACGACAAGGTAGATCTTTTGTAGAAACGATCTGGAATCTGAACATGACGACGCGATCAGGCGATTCTCACAGTGGTCACGTTCTATTTTTTAACCTAGACTAGACTGAACGCACCACACTGTTTTATGTACTACATAAATATTTAGTGTGGACAACAAAACAACTAATCTAATCCAACATAATTTGAGAAAGACAACTCAAAGTGAAACCTATGGGCGGAATCTCCAAATATTTTGATATCACGGAGAAGTAAGGTGGGTGATGGGTTAACTCCATTTTCAATCCGATACTACATAAAATCATCAAAATATCGTGAAAAGAAATACTCGGGATAAATTCAAGAATAAAAAAAGTAAAAGAATTAACATCAAATGCCTTCCCTTTGCCGATGACCCACTGTACCGCTGAAGCCAGGCATGCCCTTGAGAAGATTCATGAGACTGCTGTCAAAACTCGCCTCCCAGAGTCTAACGAGGAGAGAGAGTATGCATATGGCCCTCAAACATGCAGACCTGTTATCCCTCACGAAAAGCTATGGCATCATCATTCGGGTTATCAATTTCGAGTACTAGGGTGAAATTGTCGGCAACATTGCCGACGATAATGAGTACCTAGACTACGAAAGTTGGTAGGTGTGTTTCTACATTTGAAACACGATGTATATTAGCATTTCGCGCCTGTCGCATAAGAGTGGCGCTAGTAGCGTCACTATGGGGATGCAAATCAAGTTTGCATTAAATACACGCTCCAACAGCCGTGAGCGTTAGTTATCTTTCAGACTGGTCGTGGTGAGCTGATGTTAGTCAAGAATGCCTTCAAGGCGACAAAGACGCCATTATCAACACCTCAGAGGTCGTAACAGGACTGCGAGATGTTGGATGTTCCTTCTACGACACTGCAGAAACACTTGGCAGGAATGTAGCCATTGTACAGTATTGCTGGCAGCTGTGGTGAAGAGAATGTACGGTCGCAAGAAGACCCGACTCCGGACACATCGTGGCTCTACCGAGAGGGGAGACCCCTTGTTCGGCGTATGGTTCTGGCACATCGTGTTGCATCTGCAGCAACAGTCTGAGCAGCAGTTAGCACCACAGCAACACAATGAACTGTTACAAATCTGTTACTTCAAGAACCGCTTCGAGCCGTATGCCTTAAGCGACCGCAGCCATTTGCGACTTTAGTGATGTCAGGCGAGAGCTCATTGGGCGGTAAGGTGGAAGTTTGTTGTGTTTTCTGATGAAAGCTGGTTCTGCCTCTGTCCCAATGATGGCCGAGTGTTGGTTAGAGGAGGTCAGTTGAGGGCCTGCAACCACCCTGCCTGCGTGCTAGTCTCGCTGGACCTATACCCGAAGTTATGGTCTGGGGTGTAAATTCGTGTGACAGCAAGAGCACTCTCATGGTTATCCCACTCACCCTGACTGCAAATTTGTATCTCAATCCGGAGATCCGACCAGTTGTGCTGCCATTCTTGAATAGCATTCTGAAGGGTGTTTTCCAACTGGGTAACTCGCGCCCACATACTGCTGTTGTAACCCAACATGCTCCACCGAGTGTCGACATGTTGCCTCGGCCTGCTCGATCGGCAGATCTGCCTCAAATCGAACACACATGGAATATCATGGGGCGACAGTGTTATCCACGAACAGCATTAACCGCCTCTATATTGACCGACCAAGTGCAACAGTCATGGTACTACAGCCCACAAGCTGACATCCAGCTTGCATGTTTGATTCAACATTCTGGCGGTTACCTTGGATATTAATGTATGAGCATTTTACATTTGGAATAGCTTATCTCGCGCTTACAGCAACATGTACGGGGAAAGGCATGGCTGTCTTTTCCTGTAGGGACACACAGTAATAATTTATGGGCTGAGGCTATAAAGTCGCTACTTTAATCAATTTCTCAGTGAGTCTTCGATCAGGAAGCTAATTCTCGTCAAAATAGCTACTTGGCTAAAAACAGAGAAGTCTTTCTAGTAAAACCTAAGGTAATGGAGGGGCGCAGGGGTTGGCCATACTAACCGCACGACTGTGTCTCCACGGGCGCAACATGCGAGTCGTGCAAACATTTGTCGCTTCTGCACCTCGCTCGATGCACATACTTTCGAGCATTTAACGTTTAACAAAGTATCGCCCTACTTACGTACTTAACGAGAAAACATTAATATATATATATATATATATATATATATATATATATATATATATATATATATATATATATATAAGCAGGTAATTAATACTAGACTTGTTAAGTCTTATGTGATTCATCATATATACAGGGTGTTACAGAAAGGTACGGCCAAACTTTCAGGAAACATTCCTCACACACGAAGAAAGAAAATATGTTATGTGGACATGTGTCCGGAAACGCTTACTTTCCATGTTAGAGCTCATTTTATTACTTCTCTTCAAATAACATTAATCATGGAATGGAAACACACAGCAACAGAACGTACCAGCGTGACTTCAAACACTTTGTTACAGGAAATGTTCAAAATATCCTCCGTTAGCGAGGATACATGCATCCACTCTCCGTCGCATGGAATCCCTGATGCGCTGATGCAGCCCTGGAGAATGGCGTATTGTATCACAGCCGTCCACAATACGAGCACGAAGAGTCTCTACATTTGGTACCGGGGTTGCGTAGACAAGAGCTTTCAAATGCCCCATAAATGAAAGTCAAGAGGGTTTAGGTCAGGAGAGCGTGGAGGCCATGGAATTGGTCCGCCTCTACCAATCCGTCGGTCACCGAATCCGTTGTTGAGAAGCGTACGAACACTTCGACTGAAATGTGCAGGAGCTCCATCGTGCATGAACCACATGTTGTGTCGTACTTGTAAAGGCACATGTTCTAGCAGCACAGGTAGAGTATCCCCTATGAAATCATGATAACGTGCTCCACTGAGCGTAAGTGGAAGAACATGGGGCCCAATCAAGACATCACCAACAATGCCTGCCCAAACGTTCACAGAAAATCTGTGTTGATGACGTGATTGCACAATTGCGTGCGGATTCCCGTCAGCTCACACATGTCGATTGTGAAAATTTACAATTTGATCACGCTGGAATGAAGCCTAATCCGTAAAGAGAACCTTTGCACTTAAATGAGGATTGACACATTGTTGAATGAACCATTCGCAGAAGTGTACCCGTGGAGGCCAATCAGCTGCTGATAGTGCCTGTACACGCTGTACATGGTACGGAAACAACTGGTTCTCCCGTAGCACTCTCCATACAGCGACGTGGTCAACGTTACCTTGTACAGCAGCAACTTCTCTGACGCTGACATTAGGGTTATCGTCAACTACACGAAGAATTCCCTCGTCCATTGCAGGTGTCCTCGTCGTTCTACGTCTTCCTCAGTCGCGAGTCATAGGCTGGAATGTTCCGTACTCCCTAAGACGCCGATAAATTGCTTCGAACGTCTTCCTGTCGGGACACCTTCGTTCTGGAAATCTGTCTCTATTCAAACGTACCGCGCCACGGCTATTGCCCCGTGCTAATCCATACATCAAATGGGCATCTGCCAACTCCGGATTTGTAAACATTGCACTGACTGCAAAACCTTGTTCGTGATGAACACTAACCTGTTGATGCTACGTACTGATGTGCTTGATGCTAGTACTGTAGAGCAATGAGTCGTATGTCAACACGAGCACCGAAGTCAACATTGCCTTCCTTCAATTGGGCCAACTGGCGGCGAATCGAGGAAGTACAGTACATACTGACGAAACTAAAATGAGCTCTAACATGGAAATTAAGCGTTTCCAGACACATGTCCACATAACATCTTTTCTTTATTTGTGTGTGAGGAATGTTTCCTGAAAGTTTGGCCGTACCTTTTTGTAACACCCTGTATATAAACAATCTCAAGAGAAGCAGTCTTTCAGCGTAGGTCGTTAATATAGAACGACCATTAGCAACCGGACAATGCAGGCACCCTCCATAATACATCACGCTAATAACCTCTAGCCTTGGTAATGGCTGCATTTTAGCGAGGAATGGTATGTGCAGGGTTTTTCTGATATGTCATATGAAACCACTCATTGATGATGACATCCTGCAGAGCTATGATATTGCGAGAATATTTTATCTGGTGGGCTTATGATGCGTAGCAACAGTTCGTTATGACATGGTTTCAAAATTTATGTATGTGATATTCATGTCTTAAAAAATGGCAAAGCAATCCAATTCCGGAATGATCTGGAGGAGAAAACAGTCTATTTCTCTCTTTTCTTGTATTAGACTAATGCGTTTAAAAACAAAATCTATCTAAAGAGGACAGCAACTCATACGGCTACGTTACGGCCATGTTTCAAGATACGTCGTGACTGCTAGTGAACACTTCGTAGTGTAGTGTAGTGTAGTGGCTGGTCCTATTTGGTGCCGGAGACTCGCCTCAAGGTTATGAATTTATGGGGGCTCTTCCCTGCGGAGTACTTCAGACTGCAAAATGAGGCCAGCACTCAGGTGCACCCTCCTTGCTCTTCAGGTAGGCGCGCTTCTACCGAGATGAAACTTCTGCCTCACAGCGAGAGCTCGCACTGGCCCCCCAGAAATCACTTCTCCAGAAAGTACTGCAGCTGGCCTTCAACCTGAAATACTGAGTTCTTGGGTCACGTAACGCGGGCAGAAATATCACTGTGGTCCATAGTACACACATCGGTAGAATAAGCAGATGCAGTAAAGTCACTGCGAGAACCACTGATAATTATAGCTAAGTGAAATAATGTAAAACATTTCGTGCCAATCATCAGACCGAAAACCCAAGATTTTGCTTTAGCAGCACATTTCTTCGATTTCATGCGAGTTTTATTAGATACCTACCCACAGTGAACGTGATGATTTTGTTTGGCGTTGATTCTGGGGGCGATGCGTACGGAAAACTGAATTTCTGGTTGTGTAAGGAAAAATTTTAACGATAAGGTGTGCATTGAAAATCTCACTAGTTCTGTTTCTCACAACAAACAGATGTCGCTGAGTTCTGAAAATGCTCAGTTCTCAGACAAAGAACTGCTGAGTTCTTGCAGCAAAGATGATCACGATTTATTTATTCCGTAAGTAGCACCATGAAGCTGCTCGTCACCAGCAGATACGTAACTTTTGCCTCATACTTATTCTCTGCTTTTGTGCTATTACATGTTTTACGTCGCTGATACACTCTGCATTCCTTTGATGTTACTTTTTTTTTTTTTACTTTGTTATTATAGAACTCTGGAACTGTGACATTCAATTCCTAGTTAACGTTCTGGAAAATATTCGTAGTCCCACAAAAACGCAAAATGTTCACACCTAACCGCGTGGGCTGCATGCGAAACACATTCTGTAGGCGTCTCAACACAAAAATTAATTACCTATTCCAAGTCCAATGGTCACCGATACGACCGCAACAGCGCATTTTGATATCATCGATATACAGTAATTCTGAAACATATAAAAGAAACTACAGTTAACATATCTACAATCGCGTTTCCTGTTTCGTTTGTCTTATGAACAGACGACGTACCACCTATCGACTAAATAGCTTTACGTTGTTACGAGGGTATTTAGGCTCATCATTCACAACACGCGTGTTAACAGGAATGAAATGGCATTTAACAATGGATTCTCACATATTACGTTTTTGTCGCAGCAGTCAAACTATCAGATACGTAGATACTATATAGTATCCTGAGGATGCGAGATAAATCAGTGTTTACATTGCAAGGCTTTTCAAATTAGGTTACTGTCTGTCAATTCACTTATTTCGAATGACAGCAGCAGACGTCTGTGAAGTGAGCTCGCTAGGACTCAGGCTGTAGCTCCGGGACATTAGCGATCGATTCTCTACATATGCGATCGTTCTTCTTTCCCCTCACAAAGTGCTGTTACGCACAGAAAACATTTGTAAACAGATGAGTTCTGGCGACGTAGTACGGCCTGTCGGGAATAAGCCGCTGAGTGACGTAGATCAACTATACTCAGACTACAATAGAATGCAACGAGAGAGAGAGAGAGAGAGAGAGAGAGAGAGAGAGAGAGAGAGAGAGAGAGAGAGAGAAAGGGGGGGGGGGGAGGAGGAGGGGGGAGGGATTGGATGCATAGGACAATATTCAGAAAAGGCTATTGTCATTTCTGAAAGCCATTTATCCTCCCAGCCAGCACTGCGGCAGTTTGCACAATAAGATTGGAAAGGTCACTCATTGCCTCACTGAAAGAGACCAATAGCGCACTTTCTGCTGCTGGGGGAACGAAATTCTGTTTCGCACAGTGCTAACAGCAGCAGCATGAAAATTCCGACTTCTTCGCAGTCACTTTGTCTCAAACGAGCATTTAATAATTTCACGTGTTATAGTCTACAAGCCTATAGCTACACTTGGATACTTACAATGACTGTGGTGATATATTACATCCCCTTTCTCCGATGGACACACAGCAAAATTTTGACACACGAGTAATTCACGTGGGGAAAATATTAAGTTATTTGAAGTCTCAGAATTATTTCAAACTCACTACAAGCGTTCAATATCCGGAAACGAATTTCTTCCACTTAGATTGTTTGCTCGCGCATTTAGATGTTCCGCGATGTTCTATTAAGAGCTGACGCACAAACTTACGGGTGAAAATGTGGGAAAAAAGCGAGAACACAGTGTTTCCTCGCTGTCTACTTTGATGGCGAGTAAGGAGCGCTAAATGTCTGTTAAGAGCTGTTTATCAACGCTCCGTTTTCGCAATATTAACTAAACATCTCCCTAACGTTTAACGTAGAAGGGCACACATTCACAATCACTGATGCATAGTGAAAGCAGAACAACCGACGCAGTCTAGACAATTTCGCAAAATAAAGGAAAATTACTATTCATATTTTCGGGAAATAGTTTCCCAGTCACGTGCTCAGTGTTTGAGAAACGTATCAGCATCATTGTGTTTGCAGACACACAGAGTTTACGTGCGATAAAAACATCTACGATATATATTGAAAGAAGCTTCCATCTCACCTGGGTACTTTGAAACAGTCTCCAATATTCCAGTTTTGTCAAAATGAAAGCTATGTGCGTCTTTTATATGAAACGGTGGGCAGTTTGATTCCTTCGTGTTATTGTGCACCTTTCCTAACACAACAATTTGCATATTTGCTGAGCCCTTTGGTATAAACGAATCGCTGTCTCCGTTGGCTCGATACAGAGTAGTTCCATGTCGTTTGATTCCTACTCATTTATTTTTGTATCCATACTGAGCTGAAAACATCTATACAACAGAGTAAATGGTGGCATCCACTCACAGTAACTGCCTTTGACAACAGTATGACACATTTTACTCTTCGTCCTCAAGCTTTGTCAGTCCTGCTCGGGGTCTGCTTTTCGGCAGCGTTAGCTGTGCGTGTACAGTGATACACAGCAGTATAGACAGGTTTACCGACGAAGAGTTGGCCGATATGCACAACCATATCACCGTACTGCGGATTGTTGCATTAATCCGTGTTGTGTGTGGTACTCGTTGGTCATTGCATGTTACGGGCTTTTTCACTGTTCTGAAGGTACAGGGTGGCAATCATTGAACTATATGAAGAAAAACGTAAATTATTTACAAACAACGGCGTGCTCACACTTTATTCAATGTGTAAACGTCACTGCAGATATTCGGATTCCGGTTGTGACATGTTCGATATGCCTATCATCATTGGCGATGATGTGGCGCAGAGTAATGGAGAATTCCTGCATGACCCGCTGAAGTGTCAGAACATCGACGCTGCCGATGACCACCTGAATGGATGTTTTCAGCTCAGCAATGGTTTTGGGGTTATTGCTGTACATCTTAACTTTAATACAGCCGCACAAAAAGAAGTCGCATGAGTTCAGATCCGGAGAATTGGTGGCCGATCGATGGCCATGCCAGTGGCCTCTAGGTACCTCAGAGCCAGAATACGGTCCCCGAAGTTCTCCTCCGGAACACAAAATACACTCCTGCTTCGATAGGGTCGAGCTCAGTCTCGCATGATCCACATCTTGTCGAAATCTGTGTCACTTTGGCCAATGGGGATAAAATGATCTTCCAAAACCTTCACGTACCTTCACCGTGCCATCAAGCAATATCGCACCGATTGTTCCGTGATTGGACATTTCACACCGCACAGTCACCGGTAGGCGGAGAAGAGACTTCTCGATCGGGAAATGCGCATTCTCAGTCCCCCATACGCGTCAATTTTACTAATTGACGAACCTATCCAAATGAAAGTGGTCCTCGTCGCTAAACCAAACCATACATACGCATTTTAATACTTATCGTGCCCCCGCAGCCATCCGCGCAGTTTTAACCTCTTACAGCAAACTTTCCAGAAGTTATGACAATTTTATTTCATATAGTTCAGTAATTATCCTGTAACTTCATATAAACCAAGGTAAATAGGATAAAAACCGAATAAATTGCGATTGTATTATTACTGCGCAAGCCCGCCCGGAAAGCGCTGCTTCCGGGATGGGGAGATGCGTCGACCCCAGATCGAATCCGGCCGGTGGATTAACGAAGAACGTCAGTGTGCGGGCCAGCCTGGATGTGGTTTTTAGGCGGTTTTCCCACATCCTGCTAGATGAATACCGGGACAGTACCGAAGGCCCGCCTCAGTTATGCGACTCGCAAACATTTAGAAAAGTTTCTCTCACTTTCAAATGAGTAACACTAAACGCAGACAGACAGGGCATCCGGCCATCCCCTAAACTACCCATGACAATTCCAACGTACCCATGCTGGCCCTGCGCCGATGCGGGGCAAAGTCACAAGAAAAAGATTACTACTGTGCAACGAGCCACCTGAAACTACGGTTATCTTATATGAAAATACGCAGACAATATCTCTGAACATCCTCTGAAATTTTGTCTATGAAGTTCGTGCTCAGAGCGGCCATAGCACGATGATAAAGATTTAACAATTCCAAATAACTGAAAATTTACACGCTCAATATTAACATTTTGTCGTAAACGAAGTATTTAGAAACGAAATTCTGAATATCCTGGACAAGGATAATGTTAGGAGATCGGTGTCATCTTGTTGCCGTAGCCGTCAGAAACGATGGACAGAGATCTGAAGTTAATACTACTCGAGAACGAGCCCAGCGGTTGGTCACTGCGCCACCTCGTATTGTGTGGCAGTCTATTTTACTAGTAAATTAATCTGTTTCTTCACATTCGTACAGATATCGGGACCGGCTGGTTACTTGGCTTCGACCACGTGTGGGTGCAACAGCATGTAGTTGCGTAGCTAGGGGGTTGCGGGAGGTGCGGTCCGCACTGGGTACCCGCTCCGTGGCGGTGATAAAACTTGCCATATTCTTTGGCACGAGCTGTAAAAAAAGTATTTTTCATCCTTTCATTGCAGACACTTACGGAAGCGGGTTGGCAACTACACAACTTATGGACTGGCTCTGGCCGTTTTGCATGACTACGCGCAGTTTACTCCTAAAATAGTCTGTAAACAAAACTGATTATCTCACCGTACTTGATGCTAATGATTTTAGAGACACTGACTTTTACACCAGGAACTGAGGAGGTAAATGTTAGAGGGCATCGACAGGTTTCTACGAGAAATCTATACACGTTGCAAAACCATGGAACGTGTATCATATAGTTTTGGTACTTCAGAGGCCAGCCATCTGATTAAAACCACAGAAACCGAACTTTCCACGATTGTAAAACTTTTAGTTAACACTTGTTATGAGCTTTCTGAAGATTGTATGATTGCAGAAATTCCACGCCTAATAAGATTTCTGTAGTCCATCGAAGTTCCAACAGGAGAGAGTATCGGTTGGACATCCTTCAGATTCTTACAGTTCGTGGTTGCAAATGAACTATCCGAATCCGTTCACAATCTTATTTTGGCGTTAAAAGTTTCCTTAACATTGTGTGTTTCGGTAGTGCCATGTGAGGTATTTAAAGCCTCAAGCTAATTAAGAATTTTTGAGATTCCAACACAACATCGGCATAAAGGACAGCAACCATATCTTATTATTTACTTAGTTTCCTGTCACATTTCCAGACATATCCCTTAACGATGAGTACTTTGGAACAAGTCCGTTTATTTTCGAACCACTGCCTACATCCAGAATGAATTTTCATTCTGCAGTGGAGTGTGCACTGATTTGAAATTCCTTGCAGATTGAAACTGTGTTTGCAGCAGGCAAAGGCCTCAGGTTTGGGTCCCGATCGGTACACAGTTTTAATTTGGCAAGAAGTTCCATTGCCTGCGTCTTTGCCATGTGACTGTAAAATAATATCAGGGGAATATACAAAAGTTTTGTGGCAGTTTTACAATATACGAGTACATGGAGACGCTGTGTTTGGCACAACAGACGTAGAAATCGTAGGTAAACTTAGTAACTTTGCCAAGTTGATATAATGTATGCAAGTCTGTCGTGCCAAGGGCTGACAGTTCGAATATGTACTGTAAGGACAGTACAAAACTTTTATATATTACACTGGAATTATTTTGCAGTCACGTGGAAAGACGTAGGCAGCGGTTCGGAAATGAACGGGCTCGTGGGAAACTAGTCACCATTAAGGAATATGTATGCAACTGACAGGAAACTAAATAATTGAGAAGTATCTTAAATCCACTATGAGTGAAAGGCGACTACCGAGTTTGGCAATTCTGCCAATTGAAAATAATGTAGGTATAGACGTCGATTTTTGTAATGCAATTTCAAAATTTAAAACACAACAAGTCAGAAGGAACAGATTCTAAACTACATGTTGAAGTCGCCTATCAATAAGAAGATCTTTAGTTATTTACACGACTTCATTAACAATCAATTAAACTACGTTATTTATAAAACTGCGTTTTACTAATTTGTTCCCGTTCACAAACGCGGTTTACTATATAGTTAACGTTATGCTTTGTTTACTTGACGTGTATCAGAAAAATTGCTTTTCAAAAAAATTATTCGATGTTCATGTTTTTGTGGGTCTGGTGGGAGTGGGGCAGGGGTGCCAATTAAGACTTCCACACAGGGGGCAGACTACCCAGTTGCGCCATTGGCAGTGCGAGTTATCCTCCGTGTGCTCCGCGCTCACTGAGACGCGCGACGGCTGAGCCAAAGTGAAACCGACTGTCGATCGGTAGCGTAAGGCGGGCGGGCGCCTGTGAAGAGCAGACGTAGCGGTTCGGCCGCGGCATCCCGAGGTTGCCACAGCCAGGACGCCGCGCCGAGCCACGCCACGCCAAGTCACGTGGGACCTTGGGCGGAGGACGGCGAACAGCTGGCGGCCCTGCAGCACATCCGGAAACGTTAGCCGCGCGTCTGCACCTCTCACGGAAGGTGCGTCACGCAACCAGGCAGCCTCTCTGAGCTGGCGACGTCTGACGAAAGCAATATTGACGAAGACTACCCAGCTATTCCAAAAAGCGCAGGTCATTCCCGTTTACAAGAAAGGTCGTAGGACCGATGCGCATAATTAGAGATCTTTATCATTTACCTCAGTCTGTTGTACAGTTACCAAAGACTTCGTATGCTCACCGATTATGACTTTTCTTATAGAGCAAAACCTTCCTCTAAAAATCGCCTCGGATTCCGCAGAGTTGGTGCGACACTCAACTCGCTTCATTTATCCATTAGGTGCAGAACGCCGCAGCCAGAGCCATAGGTTGATGCCGCGTCATTTGACTTACGCTATGAATCCGATGTGCATCCGCACTGACGTTCAGTGAACAAAATATTACAAGCTTACGGAATATCGGACCGGAGTTTTGATTAGATTGGGACAACAGGACTTACGTGCCGGCATAAGCTGCCACACCTCTCTTAAAGAAGCAAAACCGGCAGATGTAAAGGTAATTTAGAAAGTACTCACTGGAGTGTTACAGGACCCTTATAGTTAATAAGGGTCAGTCAAATAAAAAGGTGGCATACGGAAACATTTAGTTACCTGTTTAATATTTCAAAGGTAATCGCCCACAACTGTTAATCTTTGATAGACAGGGCTGTCAATGCCTTTGTGGAAAAATATTTGCGGTTGCCTGCTGAACCACGGTCGTACCCGGGCGTGCACCTCCCCTTCCGAAGCAAATCGAAAAAGTGTAGTCGAAACACCCGCCACGCCAGTTCCGGGAAAGTCATGATGACCTTTTTCTTTGACACGACTGACGCTAAGCGGGACGAGGACACATTGCCAAGACTGAAGCGCGCCATATAGTCCCAACGCCCAAGAATGTCGACGGACGGAATTATTCTGTTCCAGGACAATGTTCGCCCACATGTTGCCAAAGTTGTTTCGACTACGCTGCCAAAGTTTCGCTGGGAAGTACTTATCCATGCCCCATACAGTCCCGCTGTCTCCCCCACTCCGTTTCCACATTTCTGCAGCCCTGAAGAACGACATTTGTGACCATGGATTTGCTTCTGCCTGGAAACAATCAGGGTTCAGCAGGCAACCGCAAACATTTTCCAATGAAGGCATTAACCGCTTTGCCTCAGAGTGCGATAAATGTATCACCAGCTAGGACGATTACTTTTGAAATAAACAGTTTATTTTTTCCATCTCTGGTTCCCATTTGACTGTCCCTGACAGATTAATGATCTAGTGGAAAAGGTGAAGGTTCCATGAGGTTACTATCGGAAGATGCTATTTATAGGAAGGTTGCAACGCTAGAAAAATGTAGCGAAATGTAGGAAGCTCTGCACACGATCGGTTATTGCTGCAGTGACTTGCAGTTAACCCTGAACGTAAATAAATTTAAGGTATTGTGCATAAATAGACGAAGAAATCCACTACTTTCAATTATACCACTGCCGATAAATCGGTGGAAACAGAAACTACCTTAAAACACCTAAGAGTAAGCATGCGGAGAGACCTACAATGGAATGACTTCATAAAACAAACTCTAGGAAAAACATGCCATGCTGGAATTCATTAGGAGAATCTTAAGAATATGTAATTCATCCACGAAAGAAGTGCTTTACTAAACCCTTATTTCTACCGAGTCTTGAGTATGGCTCTCAGTGTGAGACACTTACTGATTAGAACTAATACAAAAGGGAATATCCAACGAAGAGCCGCGTGTTTCGTCGCGGGATACTTTACGTGGCCCGACATCATTACGGCGAAGCTCGACATAGAGTATATTAGAGGCTTTCCGCCTCACAGAATTTTACCACTGAAATTTCGAGAATGCACGCCCAAGGAGAAGCGGGTAACACGTTACTTCCTCCCAAGCGTGTCTCGTGAAACGACGACCGCAAGGAAAGCATATAAATTAGAGCTCATATGGATCTTGACTCACAAATCATTCCAACCACACGCGTCGTTAGTGAACGGAGCAAGAAAAGCGGAAGAAGAGAGAGTTATCAGACTATCCTCCGCCATACACCGAAAGGAGATCTGCGGAGTACAGAAGTGACCGGCAGTGGTTACTGGAAACTGAATGCTCATTTCGAAGCAACGCGGCTGTCTTACGGAAAACTACTCGAACAAGTGTTTTGTAAGCCACATTACTTTCCCAGCCTGGAATCCACTTTTCCTACCATTTATTTCATGTCATCGTTCCGCTTTATGACAATTTTGGATGGTTAACTTCTACGTATTTTAAGGTAGTTACTCTTTCCGGTTATTTGTCGCCAACAAAGTAATTATCTGGTTTCTTCGCATATTTATACGCTGTACTGCAATAGGACATTAAAAATAAAGAAAGGAATCTACAGCCTCCTGAGACCTGACATGAAGTAGAAATTATAATCTGTGAGATTTTCGTTATGTTTTTGTCTGAAAAAGCGTTTCATATGTCTTAACTCATTTCTTCTGGTATCACTTACCTCTTGGCGGCTTATCTGTCTGCACGGATAGCAGAAGGTGATGCTGTTGTACAATTTATATTAATTACACATGATTTAAAGCTGAACTAATTTTGCTTGTTATTAATAGTACTTCTTGTCATAACCTTCGTTTTCAATGTATTTTACAGGATTGTGATAGGGGAACGAAATCTACGATGACAATACATTTCTGCTGCTCATCGGTGCCATTGAGGCAGCCCTAAATGCATATGGCATGATCAATAAAAGAACATGGTTTTTTCCAAAATCTGCTATTCGATGTCCGGTCCATTACAAAAAATTAGAAAAACACTGCTCTTCAACGCAAATACTAGCGTTGAAATACTTAGATTTCTTTCAACGGTCATGCATCACTCTTAATAGCGGACCAAAAATCACAGATTGTGCGGGTTTGTAAACTCCTTGCCGCCATTAAGATAATTCCGTCCTCTCTTTCCGCACATCATATGGAACAAACAACACAATACGCTACTTTTTTTACGATCAGGGTTAACTTCCAGTCACTGCACAGCCCATCGATCCTCTGCAGGTCTTCCAGCAATTCGCCACAGTCTTCTAACTTTGCTGATGCTTCTAATTTTTTCTCGGTTGCTGTTTCGAAACACTTTTTAGTATAGATTCTTCAGGCATCAATCGCCCTGCAGGGTACACACCGCCCACCTTTTACAATATTGATTGATGATGATGAGTCCCATACTCCTTTACAGAGCGTAGGGGAGCGACGCGGGAGACCCGCGCCGCCTTACTAGGCAAGGTCCTAGTGGAGGTGGTCTGCCATTGCCTTTCTCCGACCGTAATGGGGATGAATGATGATGATGAAGACAACACAACAACACCCAGTCATCTCGAGGCAGGAAAAATCCCTAATCCCGCCGGGAATCGAACCCGGGACCCCGTGCTCGGGAAGCGAGAACGCTACCGCGAGACCACGAGCGGCGGACACAATATTGATTAGACTCGCAGAAAAAAAAAAATGATCCATGAAATCCCTCTTTCTTTGCCCAACGACTCTGCAGACGAACCTTCTGCTTGGTCAAAGCTAGGGAGACATCATCCCCTAGTTTTTGAGACAGTAATATATTGTGGGAATTGGATTCCGTCTGTTTATACAAACCACAATCTTTTTTATTACATTTCTTGTTCAAACATGTTTCAGAATATTGGTGACATCATCAGTGATGTCTTGTATTAAGACCATAAAAATGAGACTCCATAGACTTGACTAGAAGAAGGGATCGGTTGGTTGGACATGTTCTGAGGCATCAAGGGATCACAAATGTAGCATTGGAGGGCAGCATGGAGGGTAAAAATCGTAGAGGGAGACCAAGAGATGAATACATTAAGCGGATTCAGAAGGATGTAGGTTGCAGTAGGTACTGGAAGATGATGAAGCTTGCACAGGATAGAGTAGCATGGAGAGCTGCATCAAATCAGTGTCTGGACTGAAGACAACAACAACAACAACAACAACAACAACAAAAACATGTTTGAACAAGGAAAACAGTATTATAAAAAGATTTCGTGATCTATTTAAACAGGCGAGACCCATTCAAATAAAAAAAGGATTCTATGGCTTTAACATTTTATTATGTTATGTTTGTGTTACGCAGTTGCATTGGATTACGTGATATTGCAGACTTTTCACAAGTGAATACACGAAGCGCAGCTCTTGCAACATCATCTTACAAATTAAACGAGTCCTGTACGTAAATAAGGAACAGCAAACAAGGCATGTTTAATGAAGGTCTACTGAAGAGAATAAATGTAGGACGAACCTGTTGAGCGGGGTAGTTATGCGGTTGTCTGTGATAAGAAATCCCAGGAGTCGCGATCAAGAACTCCTGGGCTTCTAAGCGGATAGCAGGTAGTGCAGTCCTCCATCAGGCTGCTTCGTCATAACTGTGGAACGATGTCATGTTTCAAAGCATGCAGTAATACTCTCACTGGCTTCGTGGAAGAAACACAGTAGCCCCCAAAGTTTTTACTGGTGAAGTGACAACTCATTTACCTTAAGGAGCGACCTAGCGGATCCAAAAAAAAATACTCCTGGGTTTCTCATCACCCGAACTGGTTGTGCAACTTCCCCGACGTATTTTTAAGGTCTTTGTGTTATTAATCCCTCACTGTAATTTAAAATAAGGAGAAAGTTCTCTCTCATTATGAAATTAAAAACACTTTAGCTACGGCGAAAACAAATATGATGTAGAACACATTACAATGATTTTCATTGTTGCACCTGCTTTTTGACTGGAATACGTATTGAATCTAACGACGATGTAAAGTTAGTCGCAAGTTGGTATTCTGCAGGCTTTCCAGACACATATTTTTAACCTCGCCGTTGCAGCGCACTGTCCAGAATTTAGAAAGCGTCTTTTCGCGCCCTCGTTAGTGCACAAAGCTGCGCCTCGCCTCATTCATGGCATTTTGCTTGGCTTTGTTTTAGCCTCTCATAAATTTTATAGATGCTCAAGAAAATCTCGGCAGATGAACGCGTAATTTGTATTTCTCTGCTCAAACAACCAGTATGACCATCCTTTTAGTAACACGTGTTAGCATGAAAGGATGCACGACGACAATGTCTTTTTTCTGCTTATAATCTTATTTCCACGGAGTCTGCTCATTTTTTTTCTCTTCTCTTCACTCCTAAGATGACCAGAACTCAACCACAAGTGAAAATGAATAAGAACAATCTTAAACATGTATATAATTTCTGATAAAATATACTGATAACTGTATTCCAGTCAGATTTCGCTAGGCAATTTTATACCAGCATGTTATATCGTTCTTCAGTAAAGACCGCAGAAGAATGAACAGTATGTTACTCGTAGCAGTAGTAGTAGTAGTAGTAGTAATGCTGATGCGGGAAATGCGAAAAATTAAGCTACTGTGTAAGAACTCGTAAGGAGTCCCCATCCAAGAAATAGTCATTTATTAACAGTGTAAAACGCTCTCACTTCCCGAGATGCAACGGCATGCTTTATAAGTTAATGAGGGCTGTAACATAACCTAACAAGTTAGTAGTTTTACGCCACTGGGTACAAAGGATTCTAGTAACAAAAACATTGTCCCCGAGATTCAGCCACGGGTGGAATAATATTGGGGTATAGATCTTAGCGTCTTCTAACATGGAGGCGAGCCATAAATTTTGCATCTAGTACAATTTTGAGACTTCCAGTTCCAGTCTCATATTGACGAAACTAGCCAATTACAAATCTAGCAGTACGCCTGTGATTTCCGTCTGCCTTCTCCCATAATTAGGCCTGTTGGTGATACCGAACACCCCGCAGTGGCTTAAGGCTAAGAGGTCGAACGAGAGTGTTGCATTCGGTCTTTCTTACAGTTGTAAAAAAAACGCCCTTCCCCCTGCTCGCAATCTTGTGTTTATCCACGTTTAAGGCAAGTTGCTATTCCTTACGCCAAGTGTGGGCGATTTGTCACACATTTCTGCATTTTCTTACAGTTATTTTCTTAACTAGTCGGCAGCAACCAATCTCAGGGCGCTGTAGTCATTGTCTTAAAAGGTAATTTAAGAACTTCCTGTTAATTTTAGAGGTTTCTGTAGTGAACACAAAGATACGGGCCAAGAGAAGCAAACGGAGGAACTAATTTCTGCCCATCCCCCTTCCCTAAAGTAACATTACCGAAGAGGCCAATGGGAACCATGTAGTTAGGGAACAATTACATGTATCACAAACCGAAACTAAGTGTCACTTGAGGTATTAGATTCTCTTGATTACATATTAGGATACCGTATATAATGGTTTAGATAAAAATCTGAAACAAAGTGGAAATGAAAGGGTTGAATGACGACGCTGTCGCTGTTGCAAATCCTACGCCTTCGTTAGAAAGTATCGGGTATTCCACGGGACTAGGTATGATATGTTACTCCCCAATGTGTGTTTTTTTACTCGATGGCCTTATTCCTACATGGAATTTGTGTAGGTCAATGGGCTAGTTGGCTGTTTTCCTATGCTTTTTGTTATTCTCAGTGGGCCGAATCAGCAATGACTTCCGTGTGAAGTACTTCTTGCTGATTTAATGTTTTTCCTTCTTCGCCATTTTCGGTTCGGATCTGTGGTTTTTGTGTAATCTGTTGACGTCTTAGATAGGTTTCGTTTCGCTCTAATACGATCCGCGGTATGTGTGTTTGGTCACCAAATATAAAATACACAAAAGCGTTCTCTGCAGTGGCGCAATTCTTAGCAGCTTGCAATTTTTGAATGATTCCCAAAAGCAGCAATGATGTCGCTACAGATACAGTAATACAGTTTTTTTTAAAATATATGTGTCCTAAGTTATCTTCTTGCTGAAAACAACTGTCGTGCTACATACAGGGTGATTCATGTAGATATGCAAATACCTTAGAGTATTATTCTACAAGTAAAACTAAAGAAAAAGTTCATATAAACATAGATCCGCAAATGTTTAGTTACGGAGTTGCGGCTAACAAAAGTTTTTGCCTGAAATTTAGCAACTTCGCCAACATGAACCCATCGCAAAACTGTACGAGATTAAAGTACGATTTCCATTTATTTCGTTGTTTTTGATCTGGTGAATCTAATAAAACATGTACCAGACGTGTATCTGCAGGAGTTTTTCAGAACATCCAGAGAAGCAAAGAAGTAATTTCGTAAAATTTTTACTTTATTAACTACTTGGCGCAATTTGGTTTTTAAATTCAAGACAATTGCACAAAGTTTTCAACAGAAGTTGCAGAGTACTTAATTTTGAAAAAAATGATTGTAATAACGTTAATAAAATGTATGAATGTGTCAGATAATCTGCTTTTATTAATACCGTAGCACGTGTGAATTCGTGTTAAACTGGAAAAATCGAAGCCCACTGTTTAAGGAAGTTTTACAGTATACATACAATTTTACAATACATTCACAATAAATGTTCAAAAATGCCTCCACCGAGTTCAGTGCATTTAGCTGCACGTGTCTGAACAGATTTTGTTGCTCGTTTCTGTTTCACAGGCTTGTGCTTAATTTCGTCTAATGGTTTGTGCATTCGGAATCCTCTGAGTTGAATAACGTGCGCTACATTCGTTAACTGCAGCCGTAGCATTACCCTCACATTTGCCATAAATAAACACCATATCGGCATATTCCTCTGTCGTAAATTTGAAAAGCATCGCTATTTCATAAGTAACCTACAAACTACAACAGTTACTATCTGGTTTCACTTAAATACACTGTTCTTTCACTGAACAATACAGAAAACTAACTCGTTTCAAGGTTAGGAAATTACTGAAACAACTTACTAACGGTTGCCAACAATGACAAACGTTTCTGCAATTTTAATTGAAAGTAAACAAATTTACTTGTATAATAATCTGATTCTCTGGATGTTATGGAAAACTACTGCAGATACACGTCTGGGACATGTTTTATTGGATTCACCAGACCAATAACAACAAAATTAATGGAAATCGTGCTTTACTTTAACCTCTTACATTTTTGCGATGGCTTCATATTAGCCAAGTTGCTAAATTTCACGCAAAATTTTATTAGCCGTAACTCCGTAATTAAACATTCACGAACCTATGGTTATATGAACTTTTTTCTAGTTTTACTTTTAGACTAATACATTAAAGTATTTGGATATCTTCGTGATTCACCCTGTATGTAAACAATGAGAGGCGTATTGAATGAAACAACTTGACAGAATATTTTGCGGAGGCAGCAGTAGAAGCTAACAGAAGGAGCTACCGAGGGCAGGAGACAGATGTAACCAGTACAGGGAACAGTACGATTCAACATTATTGAAATACGCTACAGTATTATCATCAAATGTAAAGTTTTAACTTTTGTGCAGAGTTCTATAAGAGGGATTGTTCATGAGTAATATTTTGGTCCTAGCGACTTAGAAATCTGCCATATCCACGCTTATTATTTACTCTGTGTTGACAGTGTTTTGAAATTAAGTGTAACTATGTCCGCCATCTCCTCCCACCGTGATCTAGCCGTATTAATGACGACTACCGGCAAATAATGAGTTTAACTGCGTCGCCTAGTTGCTGTTTATGCTCCGAACAACGTTATTCGAGCGAGAAAGGTGGCTGTCAGAGACGCAAATACGATGTTGTCCCACGTTTTGCGACTCTTACCGAATGATAGATACCGGGTGATCAAAAAGTCATTATAAATTTGAAAACTGAATAAATCATGGAATAACGTAGATAGAGGGGTACAAATTGACACACATGCTTGGAATGACATGGGGATTTATTAGAACCAAAAAAATACAAAAGTTCAAAAATGTCTGACAGATGGCGCTTCATCTGATCAGAATACGTTCCAGCAGGTGTTTCTCAGCCAGGCTGGGGATGATGCGATTCTCTAAGATATCGGCGTACCTCTCACCCGTCACGGTAGCAGTTACAAAATCAGAATCACGCATGTCCTCGAAGAAAAAAGGCCCGATAACGGTAGATGTGGTAAATCCAACCCATACCGTGCAATGGAGTTTCCACGACAGTTCTAGGATTTTCGGTAGCCCAAATTCTGCAGTTGTGGGCGTTGACAGACCCTCGGAGCGTGAAATGAGCTTCGTCAGTCCACAACACGTTACTCAACCAATCGTAATATTCCGCCATCTTTTGAAACGCCCACACCGAAAATGCCCTCCGCTCCACTAAATCGCCAGGTAACAGTTCATGATGCCGACGGATTTTGTACGGATAGCATCGGAGGGTACGCCTAAGTGCCAACGAAACAATAGTGTATGGAATGCCGATGCGACGTGCGACTGGACGAGCGCTGACTTCCCCGCGCATAGACGAACGCGCTACCGTCTCCATTTCTTCCTGAACTGTCTCAGCAGCATTACGCCTTGTGCTCGGTCGGCCACTACGGGGTCTATCGTCTAAACAACCCGTGGCTTCGAACTTCGAAATCATTCTCGCCGCAGATGCATTTGTCAACGGATCTTTACCCGTTCGAATCCCCTTCCTAAGGGGATAGGATCGTAACGCTGAACTAGCACATTCCCCATTCTGATAAGACAGCTTCAATCAACGCGCCTTTTAAGGTAACGTCAACATGCTGCGACCGCTGGCGCATCTGATTCTCTCTCACATTACAGCTCCTTTTATACACGACTGTCCAGCGCCATCTGTCGGACATTTTGTGAACTTTGTCTTTTTTGGTTCAATTTTTACCTCTCTATCTACATTATTCCGTGGTTTATTACGTTTTCAAATTTATACGGACTTTTTGATCACCCGGTATATAGGGAGGCAAAAGTGATCACATCGGGCTTCGTTGGCACACATCCAACGTTAGCTTCGCCTGTGATGAGCATGCAGCTCTCGATAAGGTATTTGGTTCCGTTAGCCTGTCGCAAACGTTTTTAGGTACTCCATGTGCTTGTTCCTTTTATCTGTCGGCGGTGTGCTACGGCGACTAGCGTCTCTTCGGAAATTTCTAATTACGCCGCTGCAGAGTGTTACATTTCAACTTCTGAATTAGAGAGGAGAAGGACCCTGAAAGGCGAAAAAACCCGCAGCTCGTGGAGAGGCAGTGGGCGTGGGCCGGTGTGCGGGGGAATGCCAGCAGGCAGCAGCCAGCAGCCGGTAGCGAATGGCGACCCTGACCCGCGAGCAGCCAGCAGCCAGCCGCCCACGTAGGCACCAGGCGGCGCACGGTTTTGCGAGTGGACACACTTAAACCCCGCTACCTGACAGCGCAGCGGGTCTTCCCCTTCTCAACGGTATACCGATTTCTTTGCCAACAGATACCGTTGCGATCGGCCAGCGGTAAATATTCCTCTCAGTAGTTATGATGCACAACGGTTATCTGTACTAAAGTACAGAGTATTCTCTTTTTCTGATGTTCCTCGTCACACCGGATACGATACACAATTTTACTTCTGCAATTTTTCTATCTGAGTTCTCTACGTGTACTAAAGAATCGCTAGTAGTTTGAAATATTTTGTTACGACCTCGGCCGTTCCCATAGTTTGTAGTAAGTAATTTAATTTCAATTGTTTTAAAGACAATTTTTTCGAAGAGAAACCTTACCAGTTCAGAACGTTTTCGGTGTTAATGTCCTAATACTTTAAGGGTATCAATACAGATGGTAAATTATAGTCACCCGGCGCGTTTTTCTGCATGTCTGAAGGCTAATCTCAGAAAATTCTGTAGGGGTTTTGACACGGTTTTCGGTAATATACAAGACTGATTCATGACGAAGGCTCATGTAGGCAGATATTTCCCCCTCTTCAGTAACTTCAACTTTCAACCGTACACGAAAAATCTTGTCATGTTTAAAAAATAACATTTCACTCTCTTACGTCTGACTGCAGCGTTCATCGTGTGAGCGAATGCGAATTTCAGGTCGGACGTACCAGAACATACAAAAAAATGTCTGAAATGTCCACTGACTGTGTATGAGAAATGCAATAGTGGCGACTTGCACCGCACAGTTCGTTGCTTATATTGCGACATATCTACAACACTCTTAGTAGTACCCACGTCCCGCGTCAGTTACCAGAGTCGTAAACAATGTGAAAATGTTCTCCGTTTCACATGTGATTACACTAGCCGTAAACAGAGATGGGGTACTCACATTCCGCCCTGGGAGAGGGGGGGTATCGGTAAGATCAGCCACCCTTTACCACTACCATTGACAAATCCAAAAACAGAGATAACTTCGTGGAGATACGGGGTAAAGCCAGGAAAGAAGAAGGGAGATTATAATATTTTTATTGTTGTTAGGGTATAATATTTAATATACGTGTAACTATAATCAGCAACGGATAATATCCTTCTGACGCCAATCGGAAAAACGTTTTCAGGACAGTGCTGAGATACTTTTTCAGTTCCATACAATTTTACTTCTAAATGAAAGGCTCCACGTAGCCTAAACAGAACTAGCTCATGCAGGCTGCAGAGCACCTGAAGTTCATTGTATAAGACCCTTTGTTGGAGAAGACGCTATCTGCACGCTTGTGGTCCTCCAGTGAGGATAAGGCACGTAATAACCGGTTGCAAAGGTATACCTCCAGAAAATGCATCGAACATTTGTTAACTTCTGCTGATGAACAGCTATATTTTGGGTAGCTACAAACCTTAACACTTGTTTGAAATTGGGCATTATGACTGGACGGCGTTAATGATAGTAAACATCAGTTTAGTATAACATTAGTGAATAAAAATGGCAGCCTCGCACTTTTCACATCTACTGCTAATTAATTACCCGTCGAAAATCGTAAGTGCGCTGAACTGCTGAAAAACTACAAAGATTTACATTTTGCTCAAATTCGCATGTTATTTGTAATCGTTTCGAGCAAAGGGGCTGCATTTCATACCTACTCCATGAAAAGTTGCCTATGTATTCTAAAAAAAATTGGTACAGAACGCTCCGTCGGTTGAATCAGCAACCAGAACAATTCGGCAATACCGGTCTTTTGTGTGTGTGTGTGTGTGTGTGTGTGTGTGTGAGAGAGAGAGAGAAGGAGGGAGAGGGAGGGAGAGGGAGGGGGAGGGAGGGGGAGGGGGAGGGAGGGGGAGGGGGAGGGAGGGGGAGGGGGAGGGAGGGGGGGAATGTGGCTACGAAGTATGGCCAACAGAAGCTGAAGCAAGCATATCAAAATATGGCCACTCTTAGTAAAAGCAGTGAGTCCTACGTAGTAAGCTACAAGAACATTTGATAATGACCGCACAGAAAGAGAAACACGATAGATACTATGCTGTCAGGCAACTCAACAAAGAAATATCTAAAGACAAAGAACATATCCACAGGTAAATTCAACAAAGCTGTTATCCTTCAGTTGGGACTTAGTTGACACCAGTCTGGACAAATATCCAGAAACTTCATAACGTAACTTCGGTAAGGCACCGCTACACATTCTGGAGAACCAAGGTTTCAATTCCCGCTTCGCCATTTCGATTTAGATTTTTCGTGGCTTCCCGGAACTACTTACGGCATACGCTAGAATTTTTCCTTTGTGAAGGGACACATCCAATTTCTTTCCCCATTCCGAACTTACACGCGCGCACACACACACACACACACACACACACACACGGTATGAATCAACTAAAAAACTTGCACCGTAAACACTGCGGAAATGGTAAGTGATATTGATGTGCGATTTTCACAGAAAGTATGTTATGAGCAAACATGAACTTTTTAAATAGAACAAAGCCTGTTGACATTAACAAACTAAAAGTAGGGTAAATTGGAGTGTCAGAGGTGATTGTTACAGGATTCTAGTGCGAGTCTTTTACAAGATACAGTAATTTGAAAAGTTTCCATACTGACACACAGTTTTGCCATTCATCTTGCTTAGTTGCTAGGTGCGATGTTATCAAGTTTGCTTACAGTGTACTTGTGTGTTCCTTGATTACATTGCAACTTGCTATTCAGTCAGTGTGTGACAGTCCAAGCAGTAGGTAGTGAGTGGACGATCGGATTTGTCAATGCAGAAAATACAGACATGCTCATGGTGTATGGAGAGTGTAGGAAGAATTCTGTTCGTTCTTGTACGATGTATGGAGAAAGATATCCCAATAAAAGTCAACCATCTCGGCAATTGTTTATCAATCTCTTCTAACAGTTACGTGGAAGCGGCAGTGTAACACCTAGATAATTTACCAAAATGAAACAAGTGACGACAGAGGAGGGGGGGGGGGGGGGGGGGGATTAATGTTGTTGTTTCTGTTGCAGTTGATCCGCACGTTATCTCCAGCGCAATCGCACGAAGAAGTGGCGTAAGCCGGACAAGTGTCCTGCGCATTCTCCATCGACATACGCCCCATCCCTATCGCGTCTCTCTCCATCAAGAGCTGCATGAAAACGATTATCAGAATCGTGTTAAATTTTGCACGTGGGCATTAACACAGGATACTCCAAATGTATCATGTAGCTTGTTTAGTGATGAAGCCCCATTTACCTACATGGCCACGTAAACCGCCGATACCTGCACTACTTGTCAATTGCCATCAGTTCATAGGCCCGTTTTTCATAGCTGCAGACTAGGACGAAGCTATGGTATCGACATGACGGCCATAGTGCACGAAGTACAGCAGCATTTCTTCACGAATTGTTTCCATATCGCTGGACTGGACGCAGAGGGCCTGTACCTTGACCGACCTGCTTCCAAGATTTGACGCCTGTAGACTATTTTCTGTGGGAAAAGCTGAAAGACGCTGTCTACAACGGCATACCAACTACTCACGATGGGATGCAATGACGTATTACTGCAGTCTGCTTGGACATTTCCGTTGAAATGCTAGCAGTGCGCAGCAGTCGTTCCATGTCACACTGGAAGTGCGTACTGCCGCTGCCGGTGGTCATTTTGAGCATAACCTGTGATGATCAGTTGATTATTTACTGGTCAGAACCCACGTAACCATGTATGCACTTGTACTGTTTAGTGTGTATTATCACAGATATTGTAAAGTCTCGTTGTGGGAACTTTCCAAAATACATATATTTCGTAAACGACTCGCACGAGAATCCTGTAACTAACACCACGAAGGTCGTAATTTACCTTACTTTTACGTTGTTCACGTCAATACGGATTGTTCCATTAAAAAAAAGCATGTTTGCACAAAAAATACACGTTCAAAGTATTATTACAATCTGTTGACTGGCTAATACCAATCCATTCTGTGAAAAACCTCACATCAATAGACCTTTACATTGCCGCAATATTAGCGATGCAAGTTTTTGGTAATCCACCCTATATATCCTTCCCATAGCGACAAGAATATTAAAAAAAAAGGAAGTTCCGTTTGAAAGAGTAATTAGTATGTGCGCTCGTTCGTTTCTTGAAGTACCTAAAGAACCTACATACAAGTGAAGTAGAGAAAAGTGAGGGGAAAAAAAAAAACAGTGTTCACAAAAGTTATCAGACAACACATCAAAGGACTTCATGCCAATGGCACGTATATACAACACGGTCACTACCAGTCCCCTTGCAAAACTTTCAGCAAGAACAGCTCCTTTCTTCTGAGCTAATCAGCGGACTATTCCATTGCTACTTTGCAGACGAGAAGCTGTCAGCTCATCAGCGGACTATTCCATCGCTACTTTGCAGACGAGAAGCTGTCAGCTCATACTATCTATCGTAGAACGGTACTCTGTATACTCAAGACGTGGAAGACATACACTGTGGTGACTACTAAGTCTAAATCAAAAGCATCAGTAATAATTTGGACCTAAAATAAAACATCAAACACTCCTATACCTTTACATACGTAAACTGACAAGCGCACGATGGCGCACATATGCCAAAGCATGTATTAAAGAAGAGTTACACTGAGGAGAGGAAACTCATTGCCTGGTGATATCCACATATACAGATGGCCGTAGTATCGTGTACAGAGTATAAAAGGGCAGTGCTGGAGCTGTCATGTGTAATCAGGTGATTCACGTGGAAAGTTTTCCGACGTCATTATGGCCACACGACGGGAATTAACAGACTCTGAAAGCGGAATGGTAGTTGGAGATAGACGCATGGGACATTCAGTTCCGGAAATCGTTAGGGAATTAAATATACATAGATCCACACTGTCAAGAGCGTGCCGAGAAAACCCAATTTCAGGAATTACCTCTCAACACTGACAACGCAGGGGCCGACAGCCTTCACCGAGAGCAGCGCCATTTGGGTAGAATGGTCAGTGCTAACAGACAAACAACATTGCGAGAAATAACAGCAGCATTCAAAAATGTGTGTGAAATCTTACGGGACTTAACTCCTACGATCATCAGTCCCTAAGCTTACACACTACTTAACCTAAATTATCCGAAGGGCAAAAATACACACCCATGCCCGAGGGAGGACTCGAACCCCCGCCGGGACCAGCCGCACAGTCCATGACTGTTGCGTTTAGACCGCTCGCCTAATCCCGCGCGGCCAGCAGCAATCTATATGGGACGTACGACGAATGTATCCGTTAGGACAATGCGGCGAAATTTGTCGTTAATGGGCTATGGCACCACACGACCGACGCGAGCGCATTCGCTAACAGCACGACGCCGCCTGCAGCGTGTCACATGGGCTCGTGAGCATATCGGTTGAATCCTAGAAGACTGGAAAACCGTGGCTTGGTCAGATGAGTCCCGATTTCAGTTGGTAACAGCTGATAGTAGGGTTCGTGTGTGGCGCCAAGATGCCATCGACCCAAGTTGTCAACTGTCAACAAGGCACTGTGCAAGCTGGTGGTGGCTCCAAAATGGTGTGGCCTATCCTCTGGTCCAACTGAATCAGTGACTGGAAATTGTTATGTTCGGCTACTTTGAAACCATTTGCAGCCATTCATGGACTTCATGTTCCCAAACAACGAAATAATTCTTGTGAATGAAAATGCGAAATGTCATCCGGCCACAATTATTCACGATCGTTTTGAAGAACACCCTGGATAATTCGAGCGAATGATTTGGCCACCCAGATCGCCCGACATGAATCCCATCGAAAATTTATCGGCGATAATCGAGGGATCAGTTCGTTCACAAAATCCTGCGCCTGGAACATTTCCGCAATTATGACTCAACATTTCAGCACGGGACTTCCAACGGTTTGTTGAGCCCATGCCAGGTCGAGTTGCTGGACTGTGCGGGGCAAAAGGAGGTCCGACATGATATTGGGAATTATCCCATGACTGCCACACAATTTTAACGTCGTCCGTGCACAGAGGCAGTCTTTCAGTTAAAGGAAGTACCTAGCACAGTACAGTGCACAGCAGATTGGAAACGACTCTGAAACCGTTTTCACAGGACAAGACACACTGGGTAGTGAAGAGGAACTGTGTGCGTCCTGAAGCAGCCGTTACATGCCTGAGCTGAATCTGCGTCCTGCGCAACGGAGTAGCTTCGATCGGCAGCGTTGCCTGCCCGAGGCCGGGCAGTAAACAGAGGGCGCATTACGGCGGGGACAGCCCATCGCGATGACGCATGGCAGCCGTAAAATACGCCGGCCCGCCATTAAAACCGCGCAGCGGCCGCGGGTCGTCACCCTCCCCCCCCCCCCCCCCCCCCCCCCACGTCGCCGGCATGGCACAGGCAGGGCCAACGTAGCGGCGCGTTTCAGACAATACTTTACGCTCTAATTTTTTTAATATAATCATACAGTTAAGAAGCGAATAGTTAACCCGCTGTCAACAATTCGAAATCATCTCGATGGTTACGCCATCCAAGTGCAATCGCGATATAGTAAAGATGACTGTTCCAGATAACTCAGTGGTATATCGTTCGGTATCCGTAACGTAGTATAAACTAAACTCAGTCAGAAACAGGCCTCGGAAGGCCCAACGGTACCGACCGGCCGCCGTGTCATCCTCAGCCCACAGGTCTCACTGGATGCGGATATGGAGGGGCACGCGGTCAGCACACCGCTCTCCCGGCTGTATGTCAGTTTTCGAGACCGGAGCCGCTACTTCTCAAGCAACGCTTGCCAACAACGCTCGGCAGACCGAATGGTCACCCATCCAACTGACAGCCCACCCCGACAGCGCTTAACTTCGGTGATCTGACGGGAACCGGTGTTACCACTGCGGCAAGACCGTCGACTGTAGCCTAGTATACCAACAAGAAATAACAACGAGGGTACAAAATTGTATGTTCTTATGTCTGTATGCGCTACTGATGAAAATTTAAAGCGCACAAACCATGAACAGACCTGCTGTATCATTTAGGTTCAGCTACTTTTGTCTCCAGAGTAACTGCTAACTTCGGAAACATGCAAGTCAGTTAATCAACATATTTAGGATATTTTTATACGTTGATGTTTTATGCGATAATATTCAAGGATAGCTCTTCACTTAGGCAAAAATTATTCATTTCACAAAAAAAGCATTTAAAATATGTGCGGACTTCAACACACAAGCCTCTTGCAGGCATCTCCTTAAGCAGCTGGGAATATTAACCACGGCATCACAGTACATTAAATTCACTTTCGAAATTTATTAACAGTCCATCTGAGTTTGACAATAACAGATATTCACAAGCCAAATAATAGGACACATAATCTGCATTACCCTTTAATATATCTAACTGTGGTAGAGAAAGGAGCAGCTATGAAACTCTTCGGCAACTCACTCATGTAAGGAAAATGTGCGGCGTACGATCCTTGGACTAACTAACTGTTTTTACCTCGAATGAGGTCTATTAGCGCGAATCTATATTACTGTAGAGATTCTCAGGTATGTGGGCATGTGAAACTGAAGGAATATCACTACTCCATCGCCCCGCTTTATTTTTTACTTTTTGCAAATTTTACATGTGAATCGAAACTTTTTATCAATATTAATTCTATTTCATATACTAAGATCCGATAAAGTTTCTGCGCCTACGAAACTGATGACAGAACAATATTAAACACTTCCATACGACAAAAATTTAGCGGCTTCAGAAAATGATGGTTGAATACCGTATTCCCTATCCCAGACCGAGCGAGGTGGCGCAGTGGTTAGCACACTGGACTCGCATTCGGGAGGACGACGATTCAATTCCGTCTCCGGCCATCCTGATTTAGGTTTTCTGTGATTTCCCTAAATCGTTTCAGGCAAATGCCGGGATGGTTCCTTTGAAAGGGCACGGCCGATTTCCTTCCCCATCCTTCCCTAACCCGAGCTTGCGCTCCGTCTCTAATGACCTCGTTGTCGACGGGACGTTAAACACCACTAACCTAACCTAACCCTATCCCACTTTTCTCAAAATCGATTTTTTGATGTATCGATTATAAATGTTCAGCCATTTTGAAGTCTTCGACCTGGAACCTCATTGCCTGGAGTAGAACCGTCTTCAGTGAGGAGTCCCTCTTCGAACTGACCCCGATGACCACCGAAGACGCCCCGGACAGTGGTGGGACACGTATCAGACTATAGCCCGGCATGAGGCCAGACGACTACGAGTGATAGTCTGGGGTGTCATTTCTTTTCACAATGCCAAGTCGAATAACTGCTTGCGTAAGTGTCGGTCGTGGACAACAGCGTAATTGACTTGTTCAATTTGTGAAGCTCTTTCTGTTGAAGAAATATCCAAACTGTTCTCATTTGTTTATCTGCACATGTACATCAGATGTACCGATTCCCTCCTCATTAGGATAATTCCTTCGTAGTGCGTCGTTCTTGTTTTGGGTGTTAATACGTACCGACATTTTCCCGTCGCCTGCCTCTTTCTGGGGGGCTCACTGAACTGTTCGAGTGAACTTCTGTGATACAGGGAATTGCCGTGGTGTAATTACCATGTTAAACGAGTCCCCGAAGTTAATGTGGAGCCGACTTCCCTGGCGCTCTATTTGTCCCTCCATTTGATACTGTATTGTAGTAACGTTTTTATAAATTTGCCTGCAATAACATTAACTAAACAAACACTTTTTAGCCTTGTTTCACAATTTTGTTGTTAATGCTGTTGCACAACCTCAGTTTCGCGTGTAAGTCCATTTTCAAGTACATTACTGATTCTCAAAGGTGATAATGCACAGATAAATATGATGACATGGCAAAGATAATCATCTCAACTTCTTAAGGTATCGATCCATAGCGTCAATGACCATTTTTTAACAAATTACGTATATTATTACACATACAGCAATTACGCTACAATTACCGGACTAAACTTACGTCGGCAAGAGCTTTTTAACTCCGGTGGACTGGGGCCCAAAGTTTTGCTTCTATCCTGGGGTTGTGATCTCAACTAAAAGAGGTGGATAATTGAATTGGATTTTCCCGTTTAATGATAGGTGGGATATACACAACTGTCTTTATTTCCAAAATTTCTAATTGGTTGAAAATAGATACAGGCTCCCAGGTAGATGCTATTTTTCTTGACTTCCGGAAGGCGTTCGATACAGTTCCGCACTGTCGCCTGATAAAAAAAGTAAGAGCCTACGGAATATCAGACCAGCTGTGTGGCTGGATTGAAGAGTTTTTAGCAAACAGAACACAGCATGTTGTTATCAATGGAGAGACGTCTACAGACGTTAAAGTAACCTCTGGCGTGCCACAGGGGAGTGTTATGGGACCATTGCTTTTCACAATATATATAAATGACTTAGTAGATAGTGTCGGAAGTTCCATGCGGCTTTTCGCGGATGATGCTGTAGTATACAGAGAAGTTGCTGCATTAGAAAATTGTAGCGAAATACAGGAAGATCTGCAGCGGATAGGCACTTGGTGCAGGGAGTGGCAACTGACCCTTAACATAGACAAATGTAATGTATTGCGAATACATAGAAAGAAGGATCCTTTATTGTATGATTATATGATAGCGGAACAAACACTGGTAGCAGTTACTTCTGTAAAATATCTGGGAGTATGCGTACGGAACGATTTGAAGTGGAATGATCATATAAAACTAATTGTTGGTAAGGCGGGTACCAGGTTGAGATTCATTGGGAGAGTGCTTAGAAAATGTAGTCCATCAACAAAGGAGGTGGCTTACAAAACACTCGTTCGACCTATACTTGAGTATTGCTCATCAGTGTGGGATCCGTACCAGGTCGGGTTGACGGAGGAGATAGAGAAGATCCAAAGAAGAGCGGCGCGTTTCGTCACTGGGTTATTTGGTAACCGTGATAGCGTTACGGAGATGTTTAATAAACTCAAGTGGCAGACTCTGCAAGAGAGGCGCTCTGCATCGCGGTGTAGCTTGCTCGCCAGGTTTCGAGAGGGTGCGTTTCTGGATGAGGTATCGAATATATTGCTTCCCCCTACTTATACCTCCCGAGGAGATCACGAATGTAAAATTAGAGAGATTAGAGCGCGCACGGAGGCTTTCAGACAGTCGTTCTTCCCGCGAACCATACGCGACTGGAACAGGAAAGGGAGGTAATGACAGTGGCACGTAAAGTGCCCTCCGCCACACACCGTTGGGTGGCTTGCGGAGTATCAATGTAGATGTAGATGTAGATGAAGAAGCCTGATTCAGCCTTTGCAAATACACAATAGATGTACAAGCCTTACACACAGAGGAAAAGGGGGCCAAACTCAACCAATTTGATATTTTGGAAATTAAGACACATGTGTATATTCCCACACCTGTTATTACACGAGAAAACCCAGTTTAATTATTCACCTCTTCTAGATGAGCTCACAACCCCAGGATAGAAGCAAAACTTTGGGCCCCAGTCCATAGGAGTTAGAAAGTTCTTGGTGATTAAGTTTAGTACGGTCATTGTAGCGTAATTGCTGAATGTGTAATAATGTATGTAATTTGTTAAAAAAAGGTCACTGAGGAAACTGCGCATTGAGCTATGGATCGATACCTTCAGAAATTGAGATGATTATCTTTGCCTTTCAAATGTTTATATGTGCATTATCGTCTTTGGGAATCCGTACTGTACTTGAAAATGGGGTTATAACCCGAAACTAGGTTGTGCAATAACATTAACAAAATTGTGAAACAAGGCCAAAAACTGTGTTTGTTCAGTTAATTTACAATGTTTCACGAAGAACCCACAGTTTATTCTATTAAAATGTAATAACATTGTAGAAGGATAGCGGAAACTGTTCACTGAAAGTTGGTATCTTAAAATACATTTATCCCCATGTCACACTGACTTTTCGTTGCATAATACATTCTTTCCTGTAATGAATGTTTTCTGGAAATTAAAAGATTCGCTCGCAATTCGCAGCGCGATTCAGATTTCTATTGACTGAGATATCAGCAAGTCAAAGTCATTAGAAGTAAGAAAAATGCGTACGACACGCTACCCTGAATTTTTTAGTGCGCGAGATCGTAGTACAACTTTGGTCTCGTTCGTATAACGTTCTTTATTCGTATTTTTGAAAATTGTCAACGTAATAGCATACGAACGCATTAAACGACAATTTCGATTGAGAATAAAAGTTTGTTATAAATCGAAAGCATTCCAGGTCCTGTATTTCAGCGTCCCCCCCCCCCCCCCCAAATTATAAGCTATCTCCTAAGTAAGTTTTCATATGCACACAGCTCCCACATCTATCAATGCGCTGTTGAAAAGTCTGTCCTTCAAGATTTCCGGACGACACTAACAGTTTACCGAAACATCTGCGCACGAGCGCTTGTATCTTGTTCACGTACGGAAGCCAATCCGACGCTCCAGGCCGAATCGATAACGGCAACATCTCACACACGAAACGCAAACAGTGGAATTAGCGAGAGCAGTTGTTTGTTGACCCAGCGGTACGCAGACTTGGCGTAAATCGCTCCGCACGAAACCGACCGAGTGTGAACTATGACACGAGCAAAGTCGGCCTATCTCCGGAGTTTGCTTACTTTGGCGTTTTCTGGCAGTCAGAAATGCTCGGAACACGGGTCAACAGTCTACGCTCTTTGTCGCTTTGCACCCCGTTATTGTCCTTTGCCACGCTTGTACGAAGCCAGACAGGAGACGCGAACTGTTAGAAGTTGGAGCTAACATGTATACGCTTATTTTTTGAGATGATGATGATATCAGGTTCCACTTGAAGTTTGGTTGTTTGTTGCCCGCTGAAGTGAAGCTATATACAGGATAGCGTTCCATGATCATTCAGATACTGTACAGGGTTTGTTAAACATTTAGTAATAATGAACTGCAACTTGAGACTAATTTAAATATTTTTTGGCGGTTTGCTTCAAGAAAAATACGGTAACTCAAAATGTTTTCTATGTTTGCTTGCAACAGTTGGTACCGCGTGAGCAAGCTTTGTCCACGTAAATGCGCTTCAGTAACCAAGTGGACTCCACAGCAGGTGTTGTGTGTCCTTTCTCTCGCGGAGCTATAGTCCGTTACAGTGGTACAACATCGATTTCAGCAAGATACGGACTGCGAAAAAACTGACGATGTTTCCACTTACGTAACAATCATGAAACGGGATAAGCGGCTTCGGAAAACTGGGAGTTCGCTTTCGATATGGAGCCACGTAGTTCCAGAGGCCCATATATTATCACTTGACTTTTTTCTGTGGAAGCTTGTCAAGAATGAAGCGTACCACACACCAGTTCGTATTCTGCCAGATGTGAGCCATCTCATTCGTACAGTTGCCGCAATTGTTACGCCTGCTATGCCGAAAAACACTAAAGGCAGAAGTCGAGTACAGATTGTGTTTGTCGCGCCACTAAAGGTGCGCATATCGGTGTGTAGTAAGAGTGTAAAAGCATTTTGAGTTACCATACTTCCAGAAAAATACCGTCCATAAATATCTCAAGTTACTAGATATTATATTAATGTATGTTTAACCCGGATAACCTGTACTTCGCGGCGGCGAGACAGTTTGTCACGGTATCTACTAGATGAAGCCATCGGAGCTCCGAAATCGATCGTAATGAATGACCATAATGAAATACAGCTGTCAGGAATTAATTTCAAAGAAAGAGAACAAACAATATGTTACTGTAAGCAACAGTAGAACACGACGTGTATTGCAATATAGTAATTTTTTTTACAAAATGGAGAAACCACATACTGCGCTATCGGTTTTACTATGTAGCGAAACTTAATTAGGCTGCCTTTTTTTTGTTCTACAGAGGTAGAGTGTTTTCCAGAAGTAACGCCGTTGACTTTCCACTAGAGCAGCAGCCCCCCGTTTTCAGGCGGGAGAGCAGCAATTATTCGCCCCTGCAAATCCAAGGTCGTTAACGTGCTACCGGAGATGAAAGGACTGCACTCCCCGTGATTCAGCTAACCCCTCGACAGCCAGTGCTCTCTTCACGCTGCTGCGTGAACGAGTTGTCGGAAAATTATCTCCCTGTAAATCACTTTTCTCTCAGAAGCTACCGTTACAGTTTAACACTTGCCGAGTACGTGGTTCTAAGCGATTATAGCTGTAGACAACTGTACTATCTCTAGTATTTTTTCGTTGATTTTAAGTCAGAATTAACTGTTACGACGCGACTTATAGAATGTATAAAGTAACGTCGTTTAGGTCCTTCACAGTCCTTATGATACAAGTAGTCATGCTTTTATCCATTTACTCCTCCTCTTATGTCTTTTCTATCCGCCAGTCCAATAAAGTTTAATCATCATCTTGGCCCAGACATTCAATGTGGAAAGCGACATCAGTACAAAGACTTAAATTTTTGGGTTACGTTTAACTGAAAAATTTAAAATATTTATGGAATCTCACAGAAGAAATTATAAATAATATTTTTTCAAAATTTTAAAATATAAGATAATTGTCTACGGCCCCAGTTCTCTCTAGACGCTGATTAGCGCACCACCTGTGCCGGGAGTCGCGTCGCGTCGGTATCATTGCTATAAACAGCTTCGGATGCCGTAATAAGTTACTCGGGATACGCGTAACCATGAAATCATTTTCGAGTGAAGTGTTAATTCTGGGATGACTTTAATGACCTATCTTCAGTTTGCGTATGTCGTGTTTTCACGTGCCGCCGCGGGACAGACATACTACCATTATTTAGCGTGGCGTTTGATGAACATTATCATCAAATTATGGCGAGCATTCACTTAAACATTTAATTTCAACAGTTATAGTTGCATCAGCGCATTAAACTCTGAACTGCTCTGGTAGTTGGATTGTGTGGATTCTTTTTGGTCTGTGACTTTCAGAATATAGTGAACATTTTAGAGAGAATCGTTTTTGATTATGAATCCCAGACAATCTCCTAATTCCTCAGAGCTATAAGCTGTAGCTCAGATGAAGTGGGCACTAGGAATTCTAATTACAGGCTTCACGTTTTGCTAATCACTTTCTGGTTGCCAATATTGTAGTTAGAGCGCCAGTGTTGAGAACGGCAAACAACAGCATTAAATAAATAATAGGAACATTTCATAACAATTATTCCACCCGCCGCCCCGCATATGGTGAATCGGCCGGGAAATGCATCTTTTCTACATTACATTCTACATTTAATATAACAATAATTCCACCCGCCACATAAATTACCCCCCCCCCCCCCCCCCCTGGTATTGTGAGGGTTAATTTGAGTGAGAAATTTCTGAGAATGTGCGTGTGGTGCACAGCCATACAAGGAAGTGAATCATGGACTGTCGGAAAATAGAAAAAGAAGAGACTCTAAGCTTTTGAGACGTAGTTTTACAAAATGAGAGGATCAGTGATACAGGAAATGAGAAGGATCTTTACAGAATAGGCGAGGAATGGAACGCCTGGAAAACACTGGCTAGGAGAAGGGACTGGGTGACAGGACATGTCTTAAGGCACCAAGGAGGAACTATGTTATTAGTGGAAGCCGAAGAGAGCAACAAGTGTAGGGGGAGAACAAACATTGGAATGTATCTAATTCATAGCTGAGAAAGTTGAGTGTAAGTACTTCTCCTATACGAAGAGATTGTCACAGAAGAGAAATCGGAGCAGTCCGCAGCAAGCCATTCAACATACCTTTTACTACAATTAGACCTAGGGCACGGACAGCCAAGAATTCTGCACGACTGCAGATCTCTCTCGTCTGGCTGCACACTTCGCCCGTTACCACGCCATGCTGTCTGACTGGAGGAGGGCGAAGATGGGGAAGCCGTGAACGCACTGCATTTAAATGGCAATGCAGTGGCACAAGTGACAGTGCGCGCAGTTTGGTTCCACATTTCATATTCCTCAGTAACATATAATATTCAATTATTTTTAGCGCGCCGAAGAGAAAATTATTATTTAGTACAAACTGTCGACATATGGACAGATGGCGACAATATTGCAGATTTTCGTCATTCAGTTTGCCACGTAATCGAAATATTTTGTCACATTTACAACCTAATTATGGAGACGTGGAAACTGTTCCCGACGGAAACAAATTAGTACTGCTGGACAGTTTTGACATAAAAGAACTGTCTTACATCGGAGATCGGTAAGTCCAATCTGCGCGTGCGCAAGGGTGCTTTGTATTGGCACGACGAACGGTCTCGAAAACAGCTCAAAAACAGATGTAAAACAGCCAGTGTCTTCAAAACGTTTAGAAGTCACGATTCTTTCACCGCACAGTGAATTCTTCAAAATTCGCGATTTCCTTAACGACAGTGAACTTAGGGAAATGGACGGTGCTTATTGTCAGTACATGCCCCCTTTCACATTCCAATCAGAAATAAATTCCTTCTCTTCTTGTGAAGTCTTACTATGGGCAGCGTGCCGTCGAGTCCATTTAAAATCCAAGGTTGCCGTCTACTCCGTATGTTCTAATTTCTGTTCCTGCTCTCCTGTTTCCTTCAGAAGTTGAACAACGGCGGGTTTTAAATCGAAGAAACGGTCCAGGCATGTCCTTTGACTTAACCAACGTACTTTGCAGTAATATTTAAAGACTCCTTTCGACTATACCTTCAAATTATTTCTGCACGTCTTTCCACAGCAAATTCGCGATACCCATTGATATGTGACCGCATAACAGACACTGAGAATTCTCATCCTTCTGACGTGTTATTCCCATTTATTTTCAGAGGCTTGCGACGACAGATATCTAGACTGGCTGTTTTCGTGCAAATAGCCACTTGACCTGTGAGTTTCCATTACACGCGAACAAATAGCGAAGGATGGACAGCACTGACACCAACGTCCTGCTAAACTGATGAATGTCGTGCCGACCGAAAAATGCCCTACCGCACTGCTAAATGAAACTTCGCATTGTAGCGACCATTTCCGAGAGTGACCGAGCAGTGCCTCGGACTGCACGCCGTCGCCCACCCTGGTCTAGGACATCCCGGAGTGCGTTAAGCACTTCCGGTGATAGGTTATGTACGTAAATCTGTACAACCCTCTGTAATGCTACTCTCAGATGCTACAACCATCTTCACCGATGTATGTATGTGAACATTGATGCTGCTTTCTATCTTCACGAACTGTTTACCAGACAAACTCAAAGACTATACTAAAAAGAAGGAAGATTAGGGTTTAATGTTGAGTCGACGACGAAATAATAAGAGATTGAGCACCAGTTTGGTATGGGGAAGGAAAGTGACAGTGCCACTTCCACAGGATTCATCTCGTCGTTAGTTTTAAGGAATTCAGGGAAATCTTGGAAAACTTATCTGGTTGATTGGATGAGGATTTTTTGCTGATGCACATCCAATGTCTTACCTCGGCGGCCATTTAGCTCGCCACACCATTGTAACTGTACGTACACTTTGACAAATCTATTTATGTCTCTTTGTAACATTGTACAAGTGCTCTGGCAATACAATGTAGTCTGTTGGCTTTCGAAAGCAGCTACAAATGCAATGGAACCACAAACTTCTTGAGGGGAGAAGAGTGTAAAAGAAAGACGGAAGCTGTAAAATGAAAGCCACTGAAACGACCGTAATGTCATTGACTGTCTAAGAAGATGCGGTCCCCATAAGAGCGCCAAGGTCTCAAATTCGTCGCTAGAGTGACACGGACACACATCCACGCGACGACGAAGCGAGCACTCTTAAGTGTCGACCGCCAACCACACTCACGAGGGGACCGCGTATACTTGTTATCGTCAACGACAACATCCAAAGTTATCGCATACGTAGGGCCTGGCTAGAAATACATGTGACAGAACTGGTCACTCTACGTGGTCAAGCGTTTTGAAAAAAATGCAATTTATGGCTCGGGTCAGGCAAGGCATTAGACGTTTAATGTTAGCGTAGTTTCCAGGCAGCGAAAAAAGTACAGAACAGCAATCCCAGGTCGTGTTTGCCGAAACTACGTTATTTTTAGTTTTTACGTTACTTACATTGCAATTAAACCTAGAAAGAACTCAGTATATAGTATTTATTATTAATTTCACGGAAGGCATGAAAACTGTACTTACAGCTTTCACGAGGGCTCTGCAAATGATCTTCCACGAAAAGACTGTAACTGAAGCGTGTAGGACTTCTTGTTACGTTGGCCTCATTTTGACTTTCGAGCGGCCCTCGGTAACCCTGCGATTTCTATTTTATCATCAGTTAATAAATTGATCAAAAAGCTTCAAAACTGGCCTTTTTTCGGCGAGAGAGAAAAAGAAATCATATCCCGAGAAGACTGCCTCAAAATTCATTCCATTTTACATCATCAGCTGTCTTCGGCAGTATGTGGAGAAGTAATTCGTTAGGCGTTATTTACAGCGAAACCGTGCGAATGCCAACTTTTTATGATTGTAAACCATGTTTGTTTTTCTACAGGAACTTCAAAACAGCAATGTAATTGTAAAAATTAGACTTTTACAACGTGTGCAAGCTACCTAGAAAATTACTGCTGCCAATGTTTTTGTGATGAATATCACCGCAGCAGATGTAAATCATAAACTGTGAAATAATCCACGTATGTAATTTGATATGCGAAGTTAACGTGTACGCCTTATGATTCCTTCCTGGAAATTTATTTGCTACCCCAAATGTTCTTTCGCCTTTCCTTTTCTTGTCTCTTTTGGAAATATTAATGTACACAGTAAGTAGAGCATTATTTCGCTTTATTTGCTGCTGACGTAAAAATTGAATATAAAAAAGTTTCCGCATAGAGACTCGATTTTACGGCCCTTCGGGTTTCCGTGCGGTACTCTTTCGGCTGCGCTAACAACTGTGTGGAAGCAGCGCTAACAAACGGCTCATGTCTCGCCCGACATGCGTGAAAAATGCTATTTTGTTCCAAGAGCTTGGCCATCCAGATTGCCCAATTCTGTCACTTATTCCTTGCCAAGGCGCGCAATACCAAAAAATTGGAAGAAATCGGTGATGAGTAGGAGAGGCCGTGCTGACAACAGTAAAATCTATGCTCGAAAAGAACAACAAAGGGATGTAGTCCTGCGTTTGCCCCTGAATCGAATCCTACGATCAGCAGCAGTGCACACTATCGATGGACCAACGCAAGTGCACGCTGTCGGCGTTGCTTGGCTGGGCCGTCACATTCACTTACTACGGAGAAATACCGCTGCACGCTGACAGCGACGGAAGCCGGCCATGTGACGTCACAGCAGGCTTAAAGCCTCGCGGCTGGCTCGCTCCCCCAAGTTGGAGTTCAAAGGCTTCGCGGGGCGGCGGCAATCCTGTTATGCTCGGCTCGCCTTCACGCTTGTATTGCTGCTTGTCAGCCGAAATATTTGGCGGTCTGGGGGCGGCCGTTCCCTCACCACCGTCGCCGCAAAGTACGCTCAACTATCTACACAGAGGCGTTGAAAAAATCTAAGGGAGTCTGTCTTCTAATAATTTCCGGGTATGCTGCCGCATCCCGTCGACATTCTGCCACGATATTTCGGCCCAGAGATGTACGGCCATCATCAGGTGAGTACACAACTACTGAAGAGCCCAGGTGCAGTCGCGGTATTTATGCCGAATCTCGCGCATGCGAAATGTACTGGCATCCTACAGCGCATGCGTCAGGTGTTGACATGCGCAGCATAGCCGAGTTGAACATGCTGCCCTCGGTGGTGAAAAAAAAGGTCAAAATCGGCAGTAGCAGAGCACTGTAATTTCATTGGGACATTCAATGGAATACAATGGAACAAAAACAAAAAAAAATTTAGCCCCGGTTCCCGGTTTTTGGGATTCCGTAATCAAGGAATCAGTGGAAATACGTCTTGCCAATAATCTTATAAATCGTGACAACGGCTTTCAGCTGGATAAAAATTGGAATTCTGTTATTAAAATTATACAAAGCGGAATCGACAGTGTCATTCGATACTCAATGACTAAGGACATCACACACATCCATGCCCGAGGCAGGATTCGAACCTGCGACCGTAGCGGTCGCGCGGTTCCAGACTGAAGCGCCTAGAACCGCTCGGCTAGCGATTCAGTTTGCGGAAAGTGAAGCACTTGTTTTGATTATGTGGCTTCGGTGTATGACCAAACTATTGCCACATCAAATTTAAAATGTGGATGAAACTGGTCTTCAGTTAATTTTCAGTGGTGCCGACAAAGTTCTCCCTCGAAACGGCAGTAAAAGATGTCATATGACTATACATGGAGAACAGTTGTTGCATGTTGTATTGCTGCTGGTGTGTGGATTCCGCCCATGGTCCTTTAAAAAGCCATTTGTGCATAAAAGGGATTTGGAGAGAACTCGCAAACTGGCAGCATATTTGCTATGGCACTGAAGTGCTACGTCACTATAGGTTTTCTGCTCATTTCTGAAACATTTCAACCATTACTAGTCTTTTGTAAACTGCTTGCTGACCTTGGACGGTCACAGAAGTCATATGGATGTCAGTGTACTGGATGTAGCAAAAGAACTGCGTATCAAGATATTCTGCCTTTCTGCCCACTGCAGGCGTGAGCTCCAGGCCCTGGACAAGAGCTTTTGTAAAGGTCCAATGGAAGGAGGCTAGACAATTTCCGTCGTCAGAATCCAGGATGATCACTTGGGAAGTATAATTTCCAAAACTATTTTCTGAAGCATGGTACTGAGACTAAACTCCTGTAATGCTAGTTCTGGGTTTAGGGCAATTGGAATTCTTCGATATCGAAGTGTTTTCTCAGAAACTTCATTCGCACCGAGCACTGTGTCTGAGAGACCGAGTGCTGAAATCAGCTTGCCAGGTCAAAGGGAGAAGACCGCTGACAAATGACTACTGGCATCTCCAAGAATAGAAAGGAAAGCTAGCTTTTTACATATATTCAGTAACACTGTGACTGCGCAGTTCGTCGCACTGTTCATGGTAGCGGGCGTACAGAGTTAACACAAAACGTGGACTGTTTAGCTTCCAGCGGTGTGCAGGAGCACGTTTACGTTTCTGTCCAGCATGTTGCTGGTGGCGCCTGTAGTGGGGCGCTCGTTGCGACAGCCCCGCAGTCGAAATGAGATGTGGTGGGCCCGCGTGCCGCTGCCGCCGTATCGACCGGGCCGCGTTTCGGCGCGTGTTGCGTCAACACCGACTGCGCCTTCCCCGCCAGACCGCAAACGGCCCACCGCACGCCAGTATCCTGTTCCGCCTGCCGCCGGGTCCTCGCCATCAGATACTCGCGGACAAAGTCACAACCGCAGCCAGCCGCTAAACTAGCCTTCCGACACTGATCCGCTCGCTTTACGTAACGGCTTCCTGAACCGACCGTGAACATCCTACAAAGCCATCGAGTTTAGTCCTCACAAACCTGTCAGTCTGCAGCTCGTTTTAAACAAGCGCGCTTTTGGTCAAAATCGGTTATTCGTTATCGCTGCGCGTTAAGCGCTTGCCTGTAAATCTGTTATCAGCTGACTTTGGACAGTGTCATCGATGATCAACTAACTCTTCCGGGTTTGGAGTTCGAAGACCTCGAGTACCCTGCTAACTGAGCATCCACAGAAACAGGAAGTTGTACAGTCGTCTTAACAACGGAAGTTCACTCCTATTATAGTAATGGTTTCTGTGCGTCTCTGTCTTCTTAACTTTCATTGTGTTTGTTTTCGTGACGCATTTAAAAGATTGAACGAAGTCTCGGTGTTTTTCCTACTGGCGTTCTTTCGTAATAGATGAAATGACTGAAAGCGAAAGATATTTGCGCTTTTTGGCACCTGGACGAAGAAAAGCCTGCACTACGCATAAATAAGAACGTAAACAGATAAAAGTGCTTTAATGAAAATTACTTCAACAGTAAAAAATTTATAATTACTTAACGAGGAAAATAATTTTCACTGTTATCTGGCACTTAACAAGAAAAGACGATGAAAAGGATAATGTAAAAAGCGCTGTTTACTGCCTTCTCAAAATTGTCTGATGTGCTTTTAAGTCTACATTTTCTCTAGAAGATAAATGTGCTGTTTTGGAATGTTTGGACGATCTGTTCTTTCAGCCTTCAGGAGTGGAGACTTTACCATACGACCTTTGTTAAGAACATCCACTGTGAATTTTGTACAGGCCACCGATAAACTGTTATCGTTGCTTTTTCCTACATTATGTTAACATATTTTGGTTTTTTCGTAAAAACGATAGTCCTTCGTAACCTTACACTGTTCAGGCGCAAAAATGCACAGCAGACAGCTCTCAAAACACAAAGAATTTTGTCACCGTCATGAAAACGAAAATGAACACAATAAACAAGCGAGACTCGGTACAGCTAGGGCACCGCTGTAGACTCATTTGCCAGAAGTAGTCGAAAGGGACAAGAAAGGTGCTGTGTAAAAGGGACCTTGCACGAAGAGAAGATGCACAGAAATATAATCATACGAATATACCTTATAACCAGCTGAAATTTCTTCAAATAAAATATCAAGTCTTTTCCTTGGGTCTAATTGTTCTGCTATTCTACATGAGAAAATGATGAGCCGTAAAGCACTCGTTGCAAGCCCATATTTACACTGATTCGACAAAAGTCCTAGGATACCTCTTAATGTTGTCTCTCACCTCCTTTTCCCGGTGTAGTGCAGCAAGTCCAAGTGGCACGGACTACTCAAGTAGTTGGAAGCCCCTTCAGAAATATTGAGCCATGCTGCCTCTGCAGCGGTCAGTAATTGCGGAAGTGTTGCCGGTAAAGAACTTTCTGCACAAAGTGACGTCTCCATTATGTCCCATGATTTTCGATGGGATTCAATGTGTGGCAAGATCATTAACTAACTTCCAGAATGTTCTTCAAACCAATCGTGAACAACTGTGGCCAGGTGACTTGGCAGATTGTCACAAATTTTTTTTTTTTTTTTTTTTTTTTTTTTTGGACGTGAAGTCCATGAATATCAGCAAATGGGCTCCAAGTAGTCGAACATAACCATTTCCGGTCAATGATCGGTTCAGTTGGACCAGAGGACCCAGTGCATTCCATATGAACACAGTCTACACCATTATGGAGCCACTACCAGGTTGCACAGTACCATGTTGACAACTTGGTTCCATGGCTTCGTGGGGTCTGTGCGACACTAACCCTACCATCAGCTCTTACCGTCTAAAACAGACTCCCATCTGACCAGGTCACGGTTTTCCATTCGTCTAGGCTCCAACCGACATGGTCACGAGCCCACGAGAGACGCTGCACGCTTTGTCGCACTGTTAGCAAAGCCATTCGGGTTGGTCGTTTGCCGCCGTAGCCCATTAACGGATACGTTCGTCCCACATTGATTTCTACACTTATTTTACGCAGTGTAACTTTTTTACTAGCACCGACAACTCTACGCCAACACCGCTGCTCTCGGACGTTGAGTGAAGGCTGTCGGCCACTGCGTTGCCCGCGATGAGGTAATGCCTGAAATTTGGTGTTCTCGACATATTCTTGGCGCTGTGGATCTCTGAATACTGAATTCGCTAAGGACTTCCGAAATGGAGAGTCCCATGCCTCTAGCTACAACTAACATTCCGCGATCAAAGTCGTAATTTCCATTGTAGGAAACCTTTCCACATGAAACATCTGAGTATAAATGACAGCTCCGCCAGTCCACTGCCCTTATCACCAATAATACATATTATTTAAATAGGCAGCCTTCGAAGCGTCTTTGTGTCGTTCTATGACGACCGTAGGATGGGTTTGTATTACTCAGCGCCGTACAAAAGACCAGCCGAGTTACAGCGAGTAGAAAACCAGTGTTGCTTTTTCCATTTGGCTCCACGTTGTCCGATTGGTAATAGTGTTTGTTTTGCACATTTTGGAGTGGTGGTCGTACCTCAAGTACGCTTAAGAAACTGAAAACGCATCCAACGAAAACTTCTAATAAAACGTAGTAAATTTCAGAAACCGGAATGCACAGCAATGTTTCACTATTGCTGTAATTCCGCTGCATCAGAAAGAAATAACCACATCTGCAGCTGTTTTCTGTACACGGAGAATGATGACGGTCTCTAACGTAATGTCATAGCTAAATAATGTGTGACAAATACATGCGTCTGTGAGTAACGTAAATAGCTTAGAGAAATCAGTCGAAGTAGTACATTAGTTTATGAACTTCATAAAGATTACAATCAAAGTAGTCTATAGTTCAATTCTTTTATCTTGGCGGTTCGCGCATGCCCGCCCAGACGCGGGAGATTGCTGCGTTGCCAGTTGCACACGACGCACGCGCCAATAGAAGCAGCGCCATAGTATAGCATAGTTCGCAAGCTTACGTTTAGGGGGGAGCGCGCAGTTCATGAAGTAAAGCCACCACGGCCGCATTAACCCTTTCTCTGCTACAAAGACGTGCTCCCTGCATTTTGTCACTGCAATCCTGTGCAGACACATCGTGTTCCGACTGCTTTGACACTTATCATTCGATTCCACAAAAACTATTTGGCCAAAAAATTAGATTTTTACACATCTTCTTGACTGATACCTTCCCCCCATAAATGACAATTTTGTTTCGATGTTCAACGCAGTTATTATGCAACATTAAATATAGTAAAACATTGCACGAAATGTTGAAGTTTGCAGAGGTAAAAGTCCATAGAGTATACTTTCTGTATGGTCGATTTTACTTGCCACAATGTTGAGAATGAAATATGGACAAGATACCTAAATTTCATATAAAATTTACTGTATAACAATATCTCATGTAAGTACCACATAGGTGTCGTATGTAATATTGAGAAATATTCTGTCTTTCGCGACTGTAACAAAAGTTGTATTTACACTGAGCACGTTTGGTTTTATTTTAAAGCACTTCAATCAATCAAAAGGAAGTAGACAAAATACATTAAACAAAACTGCGGACTTACAAAAAGATTAGGACCTGAATATGCCGTCTATCATGAAGTGCTCTGAGCTATGTCAAATATAATTTTTGTGTGTGGCACACACAAACATCATTTATTTGCTAAAACACTGATCAGCCAACACAAACGTTGAATATTGTGTTAGCGCAGAACAAAACTACGAAAGGTGACTTGGCAATGGAGGAGACAAAATACTGTCAATTGAAGATGCTTCAAAAGAGAGAAACGCGTCTGGTCTAAATAAGTCGCTTATTACAGTTGCAGAAGAGGAATATATTTCAGTACCACTGGTAAAACTGCGACTGTGGAACAAAAACAAGAAAGAGAACATGAGTACCATTGTGTATGTGCCATACCTTTCATTGATTGAAGTGCTTTAAAATAAAGCCAAACGCGTCCGGTGTAAATAAAACTTTTATTACAGTCGCAAAAGACGGAATACTTCTCAATATTACATACGACACCTTTGTGATACTTAAATTAAATGAGATATTGTTATACAGTAAATTTTATATGAAATTTAGGTATCTTGTCCACATTTCATTCTCAACATTGTGGCAACTAAAATCGACCACACGGAAAGTATACGCTATGGACTTCTACCTCTGCAAACTCTTCAAAATTTCGTGCAATGGTTTTCTACATTTAATGCTGCATAATAACTGCGTTGAACATCGAAACAAAATTAAGTCATTTATGGGGGGAAGGTATCAGTCAAGAAGACGGGTAAGAATCAAATTTTTGGGCCAAATAGTTTTTGTGAAATCGAATGATGAGTGTGTCAGAGCAGTGGGAACACCATGTGTCTGCACAGGCGAGCAGTGCAGTGATGACAAAATCGCGCACAGCGCGGAGTGCGGGGAGCGGGGAGCACGTGTATGCAGCAGCGAAAGGGTTAATGAAGAGACAAAGCACTAGAAATTTTAAAAAAATTGCATTCAAACGAATATAATTCGTGACGTAAGGCACTTCGATATTGTTTTTAAATAATGAAAATATTAAGCACCGCACAAGGTTTGAACTCATAACGCCATGAGGATTATAAGACATCACGCAAAATACTGACAAACACTGTTGGTATGACTATGAATTACTCACGCTTCGTCGAAGTACAATAGGAAATAAACAATTCCCGCTGTTCTTTATTGCGAAAAAGCGGTTCGTGAGATTGATACAAACACCTTTCCTTGCTATCGCCTGAATTAGGAGTCTTATTGCTTGTTTGGTTTAATTAATTAATGGAATATGAAGCAATTGGTATAAAGAATGCTTTTTCCAAACTTTCTATAAAAGAAAGTCTGCTATCAAGACATTGCTTTTGTTCTATTACTTTATTTATGACTGAACGTTTCTAAAACTGAAGACACTCGTCCATGCTCTGCACTGCAGTCGAGATCTGGCAACGTCGTTCTCTGTTCATTGGCTGACTGTGTTTTGTGACGTCAGATGCGCAGAACGAACCTAAACTCGGCCGCCAACATAAATGACGCGCACTTTAGTGTCGGTGTAAACATTTTGCAGGGAGTAATAAAACGACAGAAAGAAAATAATCATCCCTTTAAGAGGTCAAAAACAAATAGCAATACTTAGATATTTATCAGTGGGGCCGTATTCTTTCCACGTGGATGCACAGAGCACTATTTCTCACATATCGCTAGAGCGGAAGGAAGGAAGGAAGAGTAGGGTTTAACGTCCCGTCGATAATGAGGTCATTAATCACAAGCCTGGATTGGTGGAAAGATGGGACAGCAATTAGGCCGTCCTCCGGAATGGCGCTCCAGTGCCTAAAGCACTACACCATCAAGCTCAACGATGACCATGTCGGACGACGTGTGATCTGGACACGCGCCTAACGGAAACGTTGGGACATTATGGAGAAAAACAGCGAGGAAATGGTGTTTGTGTATTCGGTGGGGCAATGGATTAGGATCCGCTTCCGTAGACAAATCGCAGGCACCTTGGCGGTGGAAGAATGTTTTTAGCTGGAAACTGTAGGAGAGGTGGTGGCGTTAAGTTCCTGATCACCAGTTTTAGTGGCAGTGTCACGGATTACATTCTAAAGGTCCCCCCAGTGTCGCACGGAGTGAACCCATGTGGCACTCGATGCCGAATTGTCCGACGGATGGGGTTGTGAACTATGACAGTGCCACTGATTCCCCCACGAGAGAAGTATACTGTGTGCCAGTATCGGCCTCTACTCTCGCCCTTCCTTTCATCTACAACGTAAACAGAATATTACTCTGCAACACATGGTACAAGCACTGATTACAGTCACGCACGTGATTATTATCATTATTAACAGTAAGAAAAGCATCAGCTATATTGCAATACAACATCGTAATTAACTACAAAGTAATAAATGACCACCCGTGTGGAGTTTGCTGGTCTCCCATCGGGCGCCTCCCCAGATGGCGGATAGGGGAATGCTCACCAGATATGGTGGGTACCGGGGAAATAAAATACCCAGGGTGGACAAAAACTAGCAACTGCTGCCTTGTAGTATGATATTGGCTTATCAAAGACTAAAGGAAGAAAACCTTGAGTAAAAATTACCTGGTCCTCCAGGTTGGGGGTTGTGCAGTGGGCCAGCTCCTCACTCACATAAAAACATAAAAATGCTAAAAAACCTAATAATATGCCTCGGAAAAATTGGAACTTTGGACGACGAACTGGCAATGAGAAACGGAAAATTATGTTTGGATGCTGGAATGTGCAAGGTATTTCCACTAAAATAAATTTACTCCCCGCAGAACTTGACATGTTCAACATGGATGTTGTCGTACTCTCTGAAACAAAGAAGAAAGGCCAAGGAGAAGAAGAACTGGATAATTATGTACATATCTGGAGTGGGGTATCAAAAGCAGTAAGAGCCAAAGCAGGAGTCTCCATTATGATAAAAAAAATCATGGAAAGAAAGAATCACAAATTGGACATTCATCAATCAACGTATAATAACTGTTGAAATGACATTATTTGCTAGGGAAGTTGTGATTATTGGCGTATATGCACCCACGAACGACACAAAAGATAAGGAGAAAGATACATTTTGGGACACCCTCAGGGAGACTATTGAAAAAATCCCAAGAAGAAAGGAACTGATTATCATGGGAGATCTGAATGGAAGGGTAGGAATTAGAGAATCTTGTAGAATAGTAGGAAAACATGGAGAGAACGAATATAATGACAATGGAGAACGATTGATTGCAATTTGTGAACAATTTGATCTAAAAATTAGCAACACATTTTTCAAACATAAGGACATTCATAAATATACTTGGCAACAGAACACCAAAGAACTTCGTTCTATAATAGATTATATTATCATTAGGCAAACAAGTAGTTTCAAGGCAGTAGACGTCAGATCTTATAGAGGAGCCCAGTGTGGATCAGACCACTATCTAGTTAAAATGAAGTCTTTCTGGCCATGGAAGAATGCAAGGAGAGATACAAGTAACATAAATAAAACGAACCAGACTGAGAAAGATGAAAATTTACCTTTTAATATTGACAGCCTACAAGACGAAAGTATCAGAACACACTTTGCGGCCAGGATGGAAAGGAAACTGGTTGAATCATTTGAAGGAAGTACAGAGGAAATATATGACTATATAAAAGCTAATGTGAAAATCATAGCAAAAGAGGTGTTGGGTAAAAAAGATAGCAACCACAACCGTGCAGCAGAGTGGTGGTCAGAGGAACTAGAGGTCCTCATTAGAGAAAAACGAAATGCGTTCCTTCAGTGGTTGAATGATAAATCAGAAGAAACAAGGTCAATCAATATACAAGGAAAAGAAGAATGAAGTGACGAAAAAAATAAGGATGGCAAAAAATGAAGCATGGGAAAGAACATGTGCCAAGGTGAATAGCAAATTAGGATTTGGGAGAGCAAAAGAAGCATGGTCAGTATTGAAAGGGCTTCGACAGGATACAAAAAGCAAAACTAATCTCCAACTGATAACACAAAAGGAATGGGAAGAGTATTTCCAAAAATTATTAAATGAGGACAGAGAAGAATATCTAGAAGAAGGAACATGGGAAGATAAAGGACATGAAGATGATGAGATCCATATTTTAGAAAGTGAAGTACTTCAGGAAAGAATGGTAAATCACCGGGACCAGGCAATATCAATCTGGAGTGTCTGAAATATGGTGGTGACAAAATTGTGAAACTGATAACACAGCTCTTCAACAAAATGATACATGGAGATTCAATACCCAACGAAATGAAGCTAGGTTACATTAATACAATATTTAAGAAAGGGGATCGCAAAATTTGTTCAAACTATCGAGGAATGTGTGTTACAAACACATTAATAAGAATTTTTGCGAAAGTAATTAAAAACAAACTGGAAAAAAATTTTAGAACCCAAGAAGAACAATGTGGATTCACGGCTGGGAGATCATGTGCAGACCATATTTTCACATTACGACAGATTTTGGAGAAACATAGAGAAAATCAAAAAGTATAGGATTAATTTTCATAGATCTAGAAAAAGCGTATGATACTGTTCCAAGAAAATTACTTTGGAGAGCACTACATATGGCAAACATAAACCCTTCCTTGATTAAAATAATACAACAGATGTATAAAGATAACATTTGCCAAGTGAAAGTTGGTAATAAACTTTCACAGAAATTTAGAACAAGCAAAGGCCTTTTACAGGGCTGTCCCATGTCACCATCATTATTTAAAATCTATATAGATATTAGCCTTAGAACATGGTCTCGTAAATGTAATAGTATGGGATTAGAAATAAGAGATGGAGTTTACCTACATCATTTATTATTTGCTGATGATCAAGTAGTCGTAGCACAAGATGGGGAGGATGCTAACTATACGTGCAATCAACTAGCAGTAGCATACAAAACTTGGGGTTTGAAGATTAATTACCAAAAAACAGAATACTTGACTAATGATTCAGATGAGCTATACATTGAAGGAAAGAAAATCAAAAAGATAAACACTTTCTGTTATTTGGGATCCATTTTAGAAATCGAGGGAAAATCAGAGTCAGAAATCAATAAAAGAATTAGTAGCGGACGGAGGGTCATTGGGATGCTTAACTCAGTCTTATGGAGCAGGAATATAATGAGCAGAACTAAAAAATTAATATACAAATCCATATTAGAGAGTGTGGTTCTGTATGGAACGGAGACCTGGACAATTAACATGAAGCACATTAAAAAATTACAAGCTCTAGAGATGGACTTTTGGAGAAGATCGGCAAGAATCTCCAGGAAAGAAAAGATAAGGAACACCGAAGTAATAAGGAGAATGGAAATAAAAGAAAGAATATATGACGTAATGGATAGGAAGAAATTACAGTGGTACGGGCATTTACGACGAATGGAGGAAGCCAGAATACCAAAATTGATACTGGAGTGGGAACCGGAGGGGAGAAGAAGAAGAGGACGACCTGTGACCATCTGGCTCCAAAATGTACAGCACACAATGAGGAGAATGGGCGCAGAGGAAGAGGACACGCAAGATCGAAACACCTGGAGAAATATTTTGAGAGTATAGTTTAAGAACGTTTATTGTTTGTATTGTCATTTCCAGGTAAATTATTATGTTGGAGATAAGCCTCTGTAATGAGGAAAAGCTCAAAATAATAATAAAATAAATGACCAGCAGTTCAAGCAATATACAGTTTAGCACAAAACTGGCCACGAACCTTCCGGAGTTGCGATGATGTAAGCTCTTCCTTGGAACGCCGTACAGTGCACCGGGACAAAAATGTACCAATATGTACACCGTCAATGATGCACCACATTGGCGGGGTCTTGGAACGTCTAGAAAACCCCATCTATAGATGGCAACATCACATAGAAGTCATCTGAGAGATCCCAAAGTGGTCCAAACCCTCTTCGTGTATAGCTGAAATTTCTTTTGATTGTGGGATCGAGTGGCGTCCTTTAAATTTTACCCACGTCTCCAATCGGAAAATTGTTTCTACTCTGAAGTCTCCAATAGAACCAATAATACCGTACCTGGACTTCGGTCCTGTAGCGGCTGGTTGTATGTTATGAAGCGGAGGTGCGAAGCCAGCCAAGTAATACAGTTTCTCAGACTTGGTCGGTCGTAGGCTTCCACTTAGCAATCTGCAATCTTTTTGGCACAGTTTACTCTCTTAACATGTGCTGATTTATACCGCACTGAGTAAACGTACTCGTCACTGGCAAAGCACGTTGGTAAAGCTTTAGTTTTCACAACTGATGGTTTACCTCTCTAAGTTTTGCTGGTTAAGTTCTAAAGTATTTGTTTCTATCACTGATCGTCAACTTTTATTTGAACAATGTTTGTGGGAAGTGCAATCTCGATCTAGGCTGATTTTCAAGTAAGTGGGGTATGTACAGTGCTCCAGTATCTAACCTCGCAATAAGGCTGTCTTTTCCTTGAGGCCTGCGGGTTCTGCAGATGAAACTAGAGAGTGGTTAAAGTTGTTTTCTACGCAGTATAGGTCCAAGCTTTTAAGTGCTTTCATAAGCTTTTTTCCCGCCTCCATAAAATGTCTATTTCTCTGTCATAAGCGTAGATTTATGTATCTGCGTGACACCCGGAAATTGCACATAACTAATCTTTTCATGTCTTAAGGATCACAATGATCTGTCGTTGCTTAAAATGAAGTGTCACCCCTCCATCTGTATCGTGTGGATGCTTTTGATGCTGCATATGCAGATCTGCGATACACGTACACGGGTGACATTTCGTTATCATCCGGAGGAAGTCAGTCGCAAACTACCTCCAGCACGTTTTTCCTGTACTTCAACACAAGAGTCCTGAACCTGCGTCTGACTTTCATTTCCGTAGTATGGGACTGAATTCAGAATGGTAGGTATACATTAGAGTACACCGACTATAGTGTGCACAGCACGCTCGCCATGATTGTCAGGCAGTCTGCAGGATGCTTATAAGATCGTCATATTCAGTTTTTGCCTCCAGTGCTACACAAGACACGATTTTGGTACAATCCGGTAAGCAACCTGACAACGTTCTAACGAACGAAAGCGGCCGTGACGCAATAAATTTGTATCAATGCAGCTGCGGTGGTTCTCATTAATGATTACTATTAGCATCAGACACCTGTGGAGCTCAACATGATCAAGACTGTAACCCACCTAAAATGTCATCGCAGTTCACTGCAGAACAATACGCTCCAGATATCTAAAACTTAACCCCAGATTATTAAACCCTCGTAAAATTTACGACTGCAGCAGAGTAGAAAACGTGGCATTTTGTACTTAGTTTGGTATGTAACATAGCACTGGAGATATGTTAACCGTAAACCTATAAATTATCATTTCCTTTTAACCAAATTTTTACCACACTTTACGATGCTTCAGTAGCAATGTAACATTCTTCTCTCTCCCCCCCCCCCCCCCCCTTTGATGTGTTCTAGGGTTGATGCCTTCGTGTGTGTGTGTGTGTGTGTGTGTGTGTGTGTGTGTGTGTACGAAAGTTGACGAGGAACAAGGTAGCTAAATGAGACAGTTGTCACACACTATCCAAGCTTTGCACGTCATAAGGCGGCTCACAATGCAGTTATTAGACAAGTGACGAGCCAAACAAATGATTATAAACATTAGATGGAAATATGAAAAGATTACTGTTTCTGAGCAGCTGCCACACGCCTTTTCATTCCATCTAGCCTCCTCCCCCTTTCGATCCGTTTCGAAATTAAAGACCTGCCAGAAGGAATGTTTGTTGTGCAATTACTTTGTTTATCTGCAGTTACCCCCCTGCGTGGATAGTAATTACTCTGGTTGACAAGCTGGGACAAAAAACAGTACTAGCCGCCGAGGCTGGCCTTGGGTGCAGTTCCGGCGGTAGTCAGCACGAACAGGCGCACAGCACACCGTTAACGTAAACACGCCCACGGGCGACTGCGCCCATCCGCTCGGTGCTCAACTTCCGCGTGTTGCCATGGAAACAATATTCCAGACTGCTATTACGGGCGAGGCACTAAACAAGGGGAGCATAGGCCGAGAGAGTTGCCGATTTTGCTCACTTTTCGCACGATTGTAGTACACACTGTATCAGTTCCATGTAATGTTTGTGTCTAAGGTCAGGGAAATGGGCATGAAACAGAAACGTACATGAAAAAAATAGTTTAGAATTCAATATTCAAAGTACATTCCGTTATAATGACTACATTCGGGCGCGCTCTGGAGTTGCTGAACAAAACAGCAAATACACAAGAGGGACACGGTACGTCTTTCTCGGTAAGAGAGTTCTGGAACAGGGTACGGAGACCATTAGGGGAGAGAGAGGAGAGGGAAAGACGTCTTGCCGAGCTGAGAGGCAAAGCCAGAGAGTGTGTCTGGTCGCAGGCCACTGGCAACACGTGATTTTACTTCCACGCTCCCCGTCGGGCGATCAGACGTGGCGCGGCGAAACTGATATTCCTCAGTTTCACCGAGACAAACAATTTTATGCTGGAGTCATGCTTCGATCCGGCACGTACGCCACACGAGTCAGTACAAAAGTAAAAGACGTGAGACCTAAGAAAGAATTGTGGGAGAGGAAAAGCGAGGAGACTGCGAAGTACTGGGAGCGAAGTGCGGCAGCATTTTGGATTAACAATAAAATAGCCCGTGTAACCGGTTCCCCCTTTAGACGTATTTTCGAAGGTGGTCTCTGAAGAGAACTATGGGAACGTCAATTTCAAACTCGTGACGTCATCTGACTCCCAGTATAGCTTGATGCTTTACGAAGCACAGCGTCGGCGTTAGGAGAACAATAGGTGCGCAACACAATACGTTCCTCGATTATACTGTGGCACAAGGCCAATTCTTTGACGACTTACAGATCACATGACTGTAACGAGACGTTTATGGTCTCTTAACAAGAGCTTTGACTGTAATATGAATACGGTTAGAAAGGTAGATTGACAGAGAAGCCCTATTCAGTTGCCGCACAGGTGCTAATAATACATTTCATTCAAGACCACACGTAAGTCTCTTGCGGGAAATGTGGAAACACTTGCGTACTCTTCGACCGTATCTTATTGGGTGTTGTCTAAGTTGCAACATTCACTTTTCTTATTTAACTGGTGACATATAGTATATTCCATAATAGCATGCAAACTATGTTAAGATTGTAGACTACATACGTGATTATCAAAGTTTTTCTACGAACACTGGCATGACAAACATCGAAATGGATTTAGTTAACTCGAAACATCAATTAAATAAAAAACTAAATCTTGCAACTTTTGCTGTTTTCTACCTCAAACTGATTAACACAAGCTGCAGTCTCATTATTAATCCAGCGTACTGGAAATCCATTATCGGGTTTTATTCGCTATGGAAGACAGGTGGACACAAAAATCACATACTGATCTTATCCAGACAGCGGCGTGATGTGCGCATACCGCTTCTCCATGAACCCAACTACGTTTTCGAATACAAACGCAATATACCAGACCGTCAACTGAATTACCTCATCTCGTAAGACAAACTACAAAGCTATCAAATTCACCGCATAAAATGATCTGGCAAAAGCAGGCTCCAAATAGAAATATAGCGGAAAAAAGTTTCACAAAACATTGCCATTGTGTATCAGGACACAACATTACTTTCTCACATACGATTATATATATATATATATATATATATATATATATATATATATATATATTCCTAATTCTGGAAGATGGGTTACTTGTTCCTCAGCCCACATATTTTTCAGTTTCCTTCTCTGATGACCTCTACGTTCCGAGATACGTAGTGTATAGACAAAGTTATAGGTATGTGCAGGAGCATCGCTAGATTCTACTGAACCAGAAAGAACTGAATGACACACGGATGTGAACCTCGGTCTGCAGCAAGGCTTCAGCGCTCTCCTGTGCTGCCAACATCTTCGCTCGAACAGAGTCCAAGTAGGTAAACCACTGTCACAGTCACACAATCGGTCGATTCAGGAGATTACACTCAGGGAATCTCCGTTGAGTGCATGTTGACAGCATCTGAGCATCCTCTAGACCAAATCGTGTAAAATAATGAGTAAAGTTATTGAATAAAATGTGAAAATCAAATTCATAACTTTTTTTTTTTCGTGTGAAAATCATGTGTACTTTTACTTCTGGTCGTATTCGCAAGTAGCCTTTCCGGTTCCCAAGTGAGAACGCATACACAGTTTAGTGCCGGAGAATGAGGCGTCTCTGATCGACTGTTTCGCAACAATACGGGGGTCATTTGTGCCCCAGCTCACGGCGCTACATGCGCTGAAACCTTTTACGCATGCGCGGAGCGAGCTTTGTCGACCAATCACAGCGCTCGCTGGCACGTATGCGGCCCCAGGCATCATTAAATGTTAAACTTGCTTTGTCAGTGCACTACCTATTTCATAAGTCGATTTTTGACCAGTTTATTACTTCTAACATGGATCGGTGACTGAAGTCAGGATCACTGAAGAAGGGTGCAGTTTCTCCATCGCCTTCACAACAAGGGAAGTTTCCAGTTGAAATGAATGAGGAGGGAGGACGACCAAAGGAAGACTTTACATACATCTGAACATTTGTCTTCGGATTTCATGAAAAACCACACACACACACACACACACACACACACACACACACACACACACACACACACACACACGACTGTTACGAAATATGCATATTCCTTACACAACCGTAGCCAAATAGTGGAAGTGAAGAGACCATAAGCGGCAGCATGTCAACAGCGAACAGTTTGGACGTGACGTTGATTGCTCTTGGAGGAAGACAGCTCCATCGTGTGAAATTTCAATTAGCAAGTAATTTTAATCAGGCTATAGTGTGTTGAACAAATCGAGTAAATCCACTAGTACGTGTCTGGATAAAGTGGGAATTCAAATTGGATCGTTAGTTTCAAGTTGTTTTCATTCATCTCTAAACCAAAGACTATTGATACTTCGGTGGGAAGGGTATGGGGGGGGGGGGGGTCATTGGGAACATGGCACTTGCATTAAGGAGCTTTCAGTTCCCATGGGTTTAGCTCTGAAATTTAAAGTTACTGTGCTCTTGACTGACTAGGGGTCCGCCATGGATTTTCGACTGAAGAAGGGGTCCGCCAGCTGAAAAGGTTGGGAAGCCCTGCTCTAGACAACACATCAGCAAAGAAATGAAGATGCAAAGGTAATGAAAAAACAGTACTGTTCCTGCATAACATCAAGCGCCGGCACGTCGGTCAGGAACGATACAGCAGAGAATGCTCTGAGACGTCAGCCAATAGAACGCTGACTAGGACGACACCATGACAGGAGCGGCACCTATACGAAGACAATATACGCGCCGCACTAGAAGAGCTCACAAGAAGGCAGCCGTGACTTCCTATCTATATTAATTGCTTGCATGGAAATTGTGTATATGGAAGGGCATTGATTACTTGTATGTCGCCAATTGCTTGCGACACCTCTGTAAAAAGACAAAGTTAAGTATTGTCAGTTTACTTACTGTAATAAAAACCATTAATATGATTGCTTGAATTGTTGTCTAACTATCCGACAAAACAGATTCCTAGTCACCCTACATCAGACGAGTGGGCAGGATTCCAGCAGTACTGGTAACGGAACAATACTTTTCTTCAAACGGGAAAGAGGAAAGCCATTTCAGTGATTAATCTTTTGTGCAAGGGAAAGGAAGGAAAGTTAATTGAAGGAAAAGGCAGAGAATTGTTGGGAAGCGTGGAAATTAGAGAGGGTAGGGAATTGAAGAAATCGTAGGAAAAGGAGGATCAGACATTACCGTCCAGTCGACAACAATGTTATTAGAGACGGAGCACATGCTCCCATCAGAGTAGGAAATCGGTCGGTTCTTTTCGAAGGAACCAATTCGGCATTTACATTAAGCGACTTAGGGAAAACACGGAAAATTCAAGCCTGTATAGCGAGGCAAAGATATAAATAGTCGCGACTGCTTAACCACCATCTCGGTCTTTCTGCAAGGAGTGCCAGTGCAGCAAGATACACAGAACAACTTCTGGCAGGTTTAGAATGTGAGATAGGGATAGTAACGGTGCGGCTCTTCAGCCGCGCCTAGAGTACTCTGTCTATAAGAACACTGGCCCGTCAAAACAAGGCTCCCGAATAGTGTCCCAGTTAGGCGCATAATTTTAGTGTCACGATCTCTCAGTGCAGAGATTAGGGTTTTGTTATTGTCTTATGGAAACGATTCGTAATTCGTGAGGTCACACTGCCCACAACAGTATTGTACAATTTGTCTGTTACTACTGTACTGCTCAGTTCCAGTTATTGCACAGCGGTTGAGGTTCGAAATATCGTGGCTAGAGTGCGCCTCGTTCCTTTTGACGATTCAACGACATCTTGTTTAGACACTTGTGCAGCAAGTCTTTGTGTATTTATTATGGCAAATCGATCATTTATGGGACATAATCGAGAGGTCAGTTCGTGCACAAAATCCTGCACCAGCAACACTTTCGCTATTATGTACGACCATAGTATTGCTCAGTATTTCTGCAGAGGCTTCCAACGAATTGTTGAGTCCATGCCACGTCGAGATGCTGCACTACGACAGGCAAAACGAGGTCAGACATGACATTAAGAGGTATTCCTTGTCACCTCAGTGTATGAGGGTCTGTGGGAGCTACCGGGTGACGGTGTTCTCAATTGCTGCTACCGGTGGCCGCGAGGTAAGGCTGTGTACCGCTGCGGCAGGACACCATTCCTGTGTTCTCGCGGACGGCCGCAGAACTTTCTCGGGAGCAGGTCGGCCGGCGTTTTCCGGGGCTGGTGGCCAACAAGACGAAGCCGACAGCCGGCGAGCGTGAAAGTGGCCGGCCTCAGCGAGGGCGGGGCGGCGCAGCGGGCTGGAGAAACTGCACCTCCGCTGCCGGTGCCGCCGCCGCCACGCTGCAAGCCGATCTCGCCCCGTCTGTGTCGTAACTGGCCATCACACGCGCCAGTCGCCAAATCCAAGGCTCGTATTAACTGCTCAGTGCTTACGCTACATCCCGTGCAGCTAGAGAAGATCCGCTACAATTACAATGTGGGCATTCCGCGTATGTTTTTCCCGTCTAGCATGGCCAGTCCCGTGACAAGATTTTGTTTACGCCTCACTGCTGCCGTTGTTTTGGGCGACTTCATTTTTGCAGTCGGTACTGACAACAGCCTTTTCCACTTCCCGAATGAAATCTGGCAACAGCTGTCCGCGATCTGTTATCGCCTTTGCAGTATAGGTACTTTGGTGTATTTATCAGCCGTGAGAGGCAGACAAATTTATAAATTTGAAACGAGGTACGACTTGGCTTTTTTTATATGCAGAAAGCACAGCAAGAAACGAATATAACCAAGCTAAAAAAACTTTCTTAGTACAGTTTTAGTCCGGAATGTGGAACCTTTGGCAGCAAAAGTTACCAACTGACGTGACAAAGTGCTTACACAGTACTCGTTCCATGATCTAGCTACTGCCTCTCCACCTGTGCACCCCACCTTTCCCTAGAGCACGCTCCGACAGCAAAAGATTTCCAAAATTCTACTCACTTTCCATGGACTAACACCAACTGCCAAAATAGGCTTTAACCTGTTGTACGCTACATTGAGTCGTGGCAACGTTTTGAAACTGTGCAGTAGCCCACATAGGAAATACACATTATAGCACAGCAAGATCAATTGAATGTTTTGGAAAAACAATGAAAAACTGACTTATAAAGCGGACACGTTTTGTTTAGAAACATGTAAAATTTGTGTTTCGGATTTGCCTTCGATGTGTTGCTTATGTTCGTCACAATGTATTTTGAAGGAGGCTTTGCCCTCGGTTATTGATATTTTAAACTTTTATTCATTTTTATTCATAACAAAACGAACAGATCGAGAATATTTCTTCCATGTATCCGAAAGAGTGCACGAGTAAATGCTTTTTGAAAAACATCAACTAAAATTATTTTTGCGTTGTTCTGTTTCTGAAATAGAGAAATTCGCTCTCACATCCCCTGCAATCATCATCATCATCATCATCATCATCATCATCATCATCATCGACCTCAAAGGCCAAATGACCTAATAAATCCTATTTCATTGTACGTAGCATAGTCTGTGAAATTACCAAAATCTGGACGTACGCGCGGGTTAAAACCTGAACACAATGTTTGAGTGATGTAGATGTAGAATACATTCACTACGGAGAAAAATAGTATGTACACTAATTGCCTCTAGAACATTGAATTTAGGCAGAGGGATTATTTTTATAAGAGTTAAATACCTTTGTAAGAATTTAACAGCTCATAACCGACGAGCTGTCAAAAGAACAGCAACACAAATAAGTGTTAGCGAACTGATGTGTTGACGAAAGGAGGAGGATGCAGCCATTAATGAAATGCAAGAAATATTTTCATAGAAGAGCATCAATGGCTCTGAGAGAAATCGAAATAAACTATAGCATCAACATATGCAATTTCTCCATTATTATTCAATTGGAAACAAAATGAATTACAGTAGCTCATTGTTCGCGATAATATTTCTTCATTTCTGAACACGAAGGTGCCATATACAACAATTTGAAATGGAAACCGTTTATACACTCTGATCTATGGTATTTTGTTTACCACCGCATTTTTATCCTAGCTTGCGCTGTTCTAGCTAGAACAAATTAAAAGCTGACAACTTCGAAATTAAATTGAATATCATCATGTACTGATTTAAGGCTCGCATCATATTACATGTTCTCCTCGATCAGATATGAATACGGGAGCCCTTTTAAAATCTTGACCTGTCTCAAGGAACGATTTTGCGGAAATATTAATTTATACTCAATGATGCCACTTTTCCATTTCATCCACGCTACTCTGACATCCACAAGGGAAAAATTAAAAAAGCACAACATGAAGTAGTAAGATCGGAAAATAAGTAATAGCACTCACTTGTAACTCTAACCGAACTAACACAGTGAACTCGCTGACACACAAAAAGCAAATGAAAGAGTTGGAAATTTCATATTTTAATCCAGAATCACTATTTCGATGCGCAAATTGCGAACTGTGCCTGTCAGTGCCCATCACTACATCTCTAATTCCTAAGGCAGAATGATATCGTGAATGATCAAAAGCAATTCAAAACGCCGATTCTCTAGTCGACTGATCATCGTTGTGCTCTTTTTGTTTTGTACAAAAAACACACAAATATTTATACTACGATTATTAGCAATGAGGGACTGTAGCCCTCGTCTGACAAGATATTCTCATGATTCTCTACGTCTAGCAAATCCGAACACAACTTTTCACACTTTTCGACATTATGAGATGGGATCACTATTTCTAGAAAATGCCAATATCTTCCACGCACTCTATGTATTTATGCTCTTCAGCGAACATCAGTAAAATGGAACAGGAAAAAGGAAACATTCCACTGAAAGCTAATCTAAACCAGCAGAAAACAATGCAGAAAAAGGAGGCGGTTGTTTGTCCTGTTGGATGGGAACGTTAGTCCATTGAGAGCAGCGCATAGAACCAGACGCCATCTTACCTGCAGCACGGAGAAGTCGACTTTGATGAGTCGCCTGGTGTTCTTGGCGTTGCCGTTCGCCACAGGCTCTTCCTTGTTTCCCTGTGGACTCTCCACAGGAATAACTGCGAACAGAAAAACAAACTCATCAAAAACGCTGCACAGACTTGCAATTTTAGAAGTGTGTCTCTGAAAAAGCATTTTTAGTCAGTGTGTCAGCATTTCTGAATTTATATTAGTACAGTGATGTTTATTATTACGGAACAAACCTAACTTGAACAGGAAGGTTAAGCGAGTTCTCATCTTACTGGATAACCTACTCTTCTAGCGCAACTACTATTTTGTGTTTTCACTGACACTGAATTATCGCGAAGGAGCGTGAATCACAGGTTTCAGGAAGGAAGTCACAATGGACTTTACGAAGACATTAGAAAACAATTTTGGACTCTACGGTAACTACGAAAGTTAAAAGAAACCAGTAAAGTGTTCTGTGACGTGGGTACCAGTAAAATTTTATAGGAAAGCATCCGCCCAGAAATGAATTTATTTACGCCTTATAAATTCTGAGCATGACGAAACAAACAATAGTGCCGTAAGATAGACATTTTCATTTAAAATCAGCTTCATTAAAAGATACTAAAAAAATAACTTGGCCTTAACACGAAGAAACACACGTCCAACAAAATTCGTAAACTAAAGATACACGTGTGTGTGGCACTCGGAGCTAAATAATATGGTACAGAACATTGGTGGACCATTTGCAGACGCCGCTGCTGTTTATCAACTGGGACTATTACGAGACAGGAACTAACTGTCACTGGCTGTTACGCTGTTCGACGCCAAAGTGAGCAAAAGACAGTTTCAATATGGTGGCAGCCCAATATCTGCGATTGAGGTAGCATCACTTGGATTTGCACTTCGCCTTAACTTTCGAAAAGTTACAAGGTGATCTGAAAGTGCAACCTTGACAATGTAGAGTTTACTGAACTGTCACAGTTTACAGATTTTGAAGAGTAGCGAAGAATCTGCCAATGAGATGGATAATTTGCTTGAAGATACCGCAAATGTCTAGAGACGGACATAACAAAGCTTTCACATCAACTAAAAAGCCACTAGTTACAATATTTTAAATTGCCTATGAATTAACGCAGTAAAATCGTTCGCCCGCTGGATAAAATGAAAAACTGTTGACAAACACGGTAGTCTGTATCCATTTCTCCCTGTTGCATCTTCTTTTAAATAGTAAATACGGTAAATTTAACTTCTGCACACGCTAGTGCTTTACGACGTACGGATGTAGAAGCCTTCCACCCCGCACTATCCAAGTAATTTTACAATGAAAGTAGCTGCAAACTGGAAAATTCCAGACGCGAGTGTAGAACCCTTCCTCCTCCCACATGTATGCTTAACACTGGTACTGTCCGAGATAGATTTCACAATGCGGCGTAATGAGTATTGCTCAAGGATCGTGCTTTATTTTGAGAAACAAAACGACTGTAATTATAAGCACAAAGCTGTCATTTCGCTGAACAAGGAAAGAAAAGCCGATAAGACGAAAGGACACGGGTCTCCTGAAACGTTAAGTCTTTACAGTCGCGGCACGTTGTTTCTGTTGGCCTTATGAACAAGCAGTTACACTTCGTCTGTAAAGACATATAGAACTGCTTCGGACATTGTGGACTAAATTTTTTATAGTAAGAAAGGCTACACATAGAAGATAATAAAAAATTTGCAATTTCATTCTTATCGTTCACAACATCCACGAGTTCGCAGGCAGGGCGGTCCACGTTCATGCCGCTTTACATGATGAAATTTATTTACACCGACAAACTCTAGGAGGCTGCACGGGACGCCGAAACAAATATTTTTCACTAACCTAGTATTTCCCTGCGAAAATTTTTTAAACCAGTAGAAGGCGTTTTGTGTGGATGAAATAAACTAAACTAACAAACTCTGGGAGGTTGCACGGAACAATGAAAAAGACTATCTAACGTGTTTTCCTATGACGACAAAAGTAACACAAACAATTTTTAACACTTTATTACCAAGAGACAAAAATTATATCACCACAATTACTTCAGTTATAGGAGAGGATAAAATGGCTCCACTGACTTGTAAACAAAGGTTACTCAAGTGGTTATGTTCCGTTTAACACAGCCAAAAGACTGCAGAAGTGTCCTTAACTCCTATTGCTGCCACTATCCGACAACAACATCCTTTTCTGACTGAACAGGGGTTTTGTAAGCAAGCCTGCACATATCTCGTCACACGAAAAAGTACAGAGGGACGAAGTACAGAGGGATGTACCTTTTCGCTCTTTTTGTTCACTTCTTTCGTGTTCTCTTTCTGTGTGGTTCCCCATTACTTTTACACCCGTTTACTTGGACTGATGACACTGTAGTTTGGTCCCTTTATAAGCCAAACCAACCAACCAACAAACATATCCACAAATCCACCAACTTCTCTGGAATCTCCGTTTAAGAATCGACGCACAGGACAACCACATAGCAATGTCTTGTAGCGAGTGGCACGTCATCCAGCAACTCTGGCAAGAAAATTGTAATAATGTCTGTCATTCATTGGCCTAGGTAGGGAATATGGTCCAATTAAACAGTCACCAACGATATCTGCCCACATATTCACGTAGAACCACAATTGATGAGCGCGAGTAAACGTGGCATGCGGATTAACCACACTCTAAACAAGCGTACTATGGATATTGAAGACCCTATTATGCTCGAACGTCGCTTCATGTGTAAACCGCACACAAGACGAAAATCTAGAATGCACCTGACACTGTTTAACGTACTACTGCAAAAAGCGTGCTCTGAGGGGATAACGATCTGTTACCAATTTGTGGTCAAGCTGTAAGTGAAATGCATTAACAATTTCTCATGAAGGCCGTGTCTTGCAATCGTCTGATTCGTTTCCATGTTGTGTGTGCAATTGCACGAATGCTCAGAGCGATTACTTCCTCAACCGGATTAAAAAATGTTCACAGCTAATTATGACAGAGAAAAATGTTTGTTGTCCTATGCGACCTCCCAGAATGTTGGTTTAAATAATTTTCACCCTGTACACTCCGTAAGGTACCTTATAGTGTGTGGCGGAGGGTACTTTATCACTACTACTTATCTCCTTTGCTGGTCAAGTCGTCAACAGCTCGCAGGAAGAAAGATTGTTGGGAAAGCCCTCGTGTGAACTCGAATCTCTTTGATTTTACATTCGTGGCCTTTTCGCGACATAAACATCTGATGGTATACGTATGTTGCAATGTACTTCTCTGAAATCTTCGCTACAGATACTGAGCCTTGCGCCTGACCCGATATCGACTCTGGCACTATTTGAACCTGTCTGGTTGCACTGCCAAGTTGCGGCTTCTCTGGCATCCCTTGTCGTGGCGCTTTTGCAACAACGCGACGAGCACTTAAGTGCGATGACAGCTCGCACCTGGGCTTTCTCCTCAGTGGGCCGTTGGCTGGAGATCGGCTGGGAGATGGCGATCATTCTACATAGCAGTGCTTAGAATCGTGGCTGGTACTGAGATGTTGCGATGGGCTGCTCCCTGTGTCTGGATCGATGGTGTTTACTTTGCGGACCGTGCCTCCTTCTACTGAGGAGATGGGGGCCTTCCTCTCCCTGCGAGACGACGAGACCACACACTGCAGCTCTGTTTGGTGAGTTCCCTGCTGCCTTCGTCGGTGGACGTGGTAACCTGCGTCGCCCATGACTGGCTCCAGCCTAATGCAGGAAACACCGTGTGCTCCATATTCTTCGGGCATTAATGTGTTAGTAGCGGTTTGCCATAAAATTCATTTCTTTCTACATTAAGTGTCGTTCGTGCCCGATCATTCTACTGGCTGTAGTTTGGCCAATGCATTACACGTGGATCAGTATCCTGAACGTTATTCAGGCTGACGCTAATTTGTAATTTTCGCTTTGCACCGTTGGTGCGTTTAATTTGTAAACTTACGTATTTTGTGTTCCTGAAGTTAAAAACTCCCTCTGAAGTTTAACACTTGTGCTCTATTTCCTGCTATCTGATTTGCGTCCTGGGTGTATGTTTTAGAATACATATTGGTTTTGCATTGTGTTCACGAAAACTGGCAGTACAGCCTTCTCGTAATTTGCAAGTTTGTTGCCTAGTATAACGGTGTCTTCCGTCTATTTACAGTAAGTCAAAGTTCTATTTAATTGTAATTTGTGCTACTGATGCGTGTATTAAGTGATCTAAAATCAGCTTCACTGTATTTACTTTGGTTTAGTATTTGTGTGTGTGTGTGTGTGTGGGGGGGGGGGGGGGGACTTCCGCTGAATGTTGACAAGCCACTGTTCTGTTTAAGGGGGCTGCGTATGGTTAGTGATTCTCTATGAAAATCTAATTTGTATTCTATACGTTCTAGAATTTGTTCTGGATCGAATAACCGCCTAGGCTGCTTGTTAATAATTGGAAAGTTTAAGTTTTGTTACAGCATTCTGCTCCATCTGCTTCACGGATGTGCCCAGTTTAATTTTCTTTAAGATACTTTTATTAACATCCTGCTCCGGTTTCACAAATGTGTATAGATTCTTGAGCATCAGCAATCTCTCAGGTGTTTATTACAGAAACTGTTGCTGTAATCTTTCTTAAATTCTTACTCATTTAAGAGACTCTAAAGATTTATTTTCAGTTTGCTGATCCTTGCAATTAAAAGTTTCCCCATTGTGGTAAATAAATAATTATATTGGTAAATTATTTTATTTACGCTCGGTAACTTACCTCTCCCATATCCTAGCTCCATACCAGTTCAGGTACACTTTGCAACAACGAAATATTTACAGAACACTCGGGCCGTTATTGGGTCGAACACCTCTCATCCATTTCTGGTCTCTGTCAAAGATCGGTAGAGGCGAAAGCAGCATTTGGCATTCCTGTCAACGGACGACTCACATCTATACAAACACAAAATAATCGCAAAAAACTACGAAAAGTGGAAGAGCAACCCCTTGCGCACAGACTGGCACCCGAGCACAGATAAATTTAATGGCTTGGGCATAAATTGGCTGAAAGATCAGATATTATTCGGCTGTATCCTGGCCAGTCAGTCACTGAAATCAATCACAGTTTCAAATATCTAAGCATGGAGAAGACACAAAATGATCAAACACCAGTATAAGGGACTATAAAAAGGACGTTGTGTCGTGTAAAGGCTTACTCTCAAAATTTCGAGAACTGTCTTGACGAAACAAGGTATACATCACTGAATATACTGTGGCGAACGAAAATCTGTCTTAGACTGGGATTCGAGCTAAGAGAGCCTGTGTACCGCGAGCAATCGCGTTAATCCTTCAGCTATTTCTGTAACTCTTCTGGACCACATTTTCATTACATTGATGCTTGGAGTGATCACTTCCGAACGCTAAAATCAGGAGTTTTCCTACGGCGTAGTTTACAGCAGTCTCCTAATTTTTTTTTTTACACACAAAAACAATATAAATATACTGCTAACGGATAGGGCAATGTCTTTGTTAATAATAATCGTCGTGCCAAACAGTTGTGTATGTGGTGGCATTACCGCGAGTCCTCAATTATACCCTGAAGCTTGTGTACTTGTTCTCCGTTCTACTCGGGTGAAGTACTCTGACAAGTCGAATCTCCGAGCGTACGCAGACGGCGAACCCATATATGACGTTATAGGAACCGCTGGAGAGCTTAAGTATACGGTAGAGATGGGCAAACTCACTCATTCATGGGAACTAGTTCACTGGTGATCGCTCTTTTTTGGGAACCGTTCATTTTTACTCTTTCACCATTTGGGCATGGTGTATGGTCCTTATGAAAAACTGAAAATTAGTAGCATAGGTGACTGAGGATGGAAGGCGCCAAGAGGGGGCATTTGCCTCCCCCATGGAGTACAGAGTTTTTATTCATTACAGAATTCTCACGCACTTGTAGAAGTAATTTTCGTGATTCTGCAAAACCTCTCGTTTAGCCAAGTGTAGCGCTATGTGGTTGATCGCAGTTAAATAATATAACGTTGAGCACGAAAAGCCGGCCCCCAGTACAGAATACTCGCAAATTACGCACGATTTGTTGACCGCTACGAGCAGAAAAGATAAACATGTAATAATTAGGCAGGAAAGATATAACAAATAAGCTAATGAAAACTTGGAAACAACAGATGGCGATTGGTGGGCGACAATGAGCAGTCTAGTACTCGGGGCAATTTTTCGTTCGCCACCCTGTGTCACTGAAATAATATTGTAGGGGTTATCATATTCTCTTTACAAAATGTGACACCAGGCAATCGATTATGGAATGCGGGCTTGATTCGGTTGTAAGTTGGTCTGCCTCCCATAACAATGAACATGCTGTTTTATCTCGGATAAAAAAAAAAGGAAAATTGCCACTCGTGTATAGCATGCCGACTTCCTTTCCATGTGTAATAACGAAAAAACTTGTCTTTTTATGTCTTCTGCTGTTTAGCGAAATAGTGAAGTAAGCTGATATGCCGTTTTGTTACCTGAAAAGATGTATTACATACCACGTAATTTTTATGTAATTTGCGTAATTCTAAAATACATTTTAATTGCCGGTCGTGGACGCTGAGCAGAATACGGAAAGAACCAGAAGTCCAGAGTTCAAGAAAGTTTTGAAACAGATCTAGAATGGAAGTGCTCAGCCAACAACAACAACAGCAGCAACAATTCAACATCGAACTTATTAGGAGCAGTCGGCAGTGGGACTGAGTCGAGTGGCAACGCGAAGTACGAGTCCGGCCGAAGGAGACCGACACTGAAACGGGAACTCCCGTTCCCTGGAGCTGTAAGGAGAAAGCCGCAACCGAAGTGAACTATGAAAGATCGTTCCTTAGAATTCGTTCCTCGCTCCTTCCGTTCGTCTTGGTGACCTGTTCCTTTGAACCCGTTAGTTCGCGAACGGCCCATCTCTACTATACGGACCTTATTCCTGATCTCTGCTACCTGTATCTCCGGCGCTACTGAGAGTGTATCCGTAGTAGGCGACGAAACGTTGGGCACGAAAGTATCCATTAGGTCACAGCATAATTCTCACAAGGGAACATCCCCATCGCACCCCCCTCGGATTTAGTTATAAGTTGGCACAGTGGATAGGCCTTGAAAAACTGAACACAGATCAACCGAGAAAACAGGAAGAAGTTGTGTGGAACTATGAAAAAAATAAGCAAAATATACAAACTGTGTAGTCCATGCGCAAGATAGGCAACATCAAGGATAGTGTAAACTAGGGAGCGCCGTGGTCGCGTGGTTAGCGTGAGCAGCTGCGGAACGAGAGGACCTTGGTTCAAGTCTTCCCTCGAGTGAGAAGTTTAATTTTCTATTTTCAGACAATCATCACCACACGTACTGTTTATCAACAAATGTAGCAAATAATCATACAGATGTTCGACAAGCGTTCGAGCCCTTAAGGAACTTTCCGATGCCTTACAGTTCGGAAAATATTCATTGACACTGTTATTGAAGTCGCGAGCTATATTTGCTGGATTCATATTGCCCACGGAATGCATCTCACGTATTTAATGCACTCTCGTCTAAAGTAGCGAACAGTCAACTGCCAGCCAGGGTGCCTGGTTAGCAGGAATACTCTCTCTTCCGTGCGCTTTAGTCGACTGACGTCATGTGTTTCGATGTTTGTTTAGGTGTAGCGTCTTCATACTACGACGCAGTTACCTCGCATCGGACGGACGGACAGACAGACAGACACAGACAGATAATAACTGTTTGAAAATAAAAAATTAAACTTTTCACTCGAGGGAAGGCTTGAACCAAGGACCTTTCATTACACAGCTGCTCACGCTAACCACGCGACCACGGCGCTCCCGAGTTCACACTATCCTTGATGTTGCCTATCTTGCGCATGGACTACTCAGTTTGTATATTTTGCTTATTTTTTCGTAGTTCCACACAACTTCTTCCTGTTTTCTCGATTGATCTGTGTTCAGTTTTTCAAGGCCTATCCACTGTGCCAACTTATAACTAAATCTGAGGGGGGTGCGATGGGGATGTTCCCTTGTCAGCAAATCGATGATTCCCAATAATTTTCTTTGGAAACGACCACTTGTCGGAAACTAGTTGCCGACTGGTAAACACGCGTTACTCTCGTTTGAGGGCTTCAGGTGGGTGACAGCGCGTGCTTATGGCAGACCAGTGGTGCGCGCTCCGCGCTCCAGCGAACTGCAGGAAATGTACTTCACGCCGCGACACGACACGACGCTCCACGCCGCGCGACGTCGCCGTCCTGCTTGCCTGCGGCGCGCTCGCTGGCCGCAGACGATAAGCGACGGCTGTCACCTGCCCACAAAGCCGTCCCCGTCTGCACCGGACAAAGGGCTGAGGCGCTACGGCTGTGACGCCGCTGTCACACGGGTAACGAGCGCGCTCTCCAAACCTTCCCTTCTCTTTCTTCGCGCCAGAGCTTTTCATATATTGTTATTATTACTATCATTATTATTGAACGTCTTTTATCCGGCCCTCATTAATTCGTATCTCCATTTCATCTCCATCTTTTCAGATTTGTAGTAACTATATTGTGTTTTCTTTGGCCTTTATCCCACATCTACACGGATTGGTCTGTTAACTTTGATTTTGCATGTTAATGGTGCAAGGTGGCTAGATATCCTTCCCTACCGCTACACCTCATGTGATGACGATTAGAAACAGCATATTGTAAGGAAAGGCCACTTACACTACAAAAACGTATAAACCGAACCTGAACAAAAACACCTTATTGTGACCTTCAGTCTGATCACTTGTTTGATGAAGCTCTTCACATTACTCCGTGCAAGCCTCTTCATCCCCGATTAATTACTGTACTCTACATTCTTTTGAACCTGATTATTGCATTCATCCCTTAGTCTCGCTCTACGATTTTTACACCCCCCTCCCACTTTCCTCCTATACTAAACGGACGATCCCTTTTATATCTTCGAGGATGTCCCTTCTTTTAGTCACGTTATGCCACAAATTTCTTCTCTTCCCTGTTCTGTTGAACACCTCTTCATTAGTTAGGCGATCTACCCATCTAATCTTCAGCATTCCTCTGTAGCACCACGTTTCAAAAGCTTCTACTCTCTGCTTCCCTGAACTGTTTATCGTCCATGTTTCACTTTCATACAATGCTAGATTGTCTTTAGAAAAGACGTCTTAACACTTAAATATATATTGGATATCAACCAGTTTATCTTTTCAGAAATGCTTTTCATGTCATTGCCCGTCTACTTTTATAACATTTCTACTCCGCCCATCAGTTATCTTACTGCCGAAGCAGAAAAATCATCTACTGATTTTCGTGTGTCGTTTCCTAACCTGATTTAATTCGGCTACATCCATTACCTTTGTTTTGCTTTTCTTCATCTTATGTTCTCCTTTCAAAATGCTATCCATTCCGTTCAACTGCTCTTCCAAGTCCTTTACTGTGACAGAATTGTAATGTCATCGACAAACCTCGAAGTTCCTGAATTTCAATTCCTTTTCCAAATCTTTCTTTACTTTCCTTCACTGCTTGTTCAATGTACAGACTGAATAACATTAGGCATAGGCTACAACCCTGTCTCACTCCCTTCCCAACCACTGCTTCCCTTTCATGCCCCTGAACTCTTATAACTGCCATCTGGTTTCTGCACAAGCTGTAAAAGACTCTCGCTCCCTGTATTTTACCCCTGCTACCTTCAGAATTTCAAAGACTATAGTCCAACCAATATTGCCGAAAACGTACACTGTACAATTTGTGTCGCGCAGCAGATGCTCTTTGATCTTTAGTAGTAGTGAATAAACTACGCTTTGCCGTCTATCCTCGAGAAGATTCGACCCACTTGTGTCAGTTAAACAAACAACAAATTCGATTTTTTGATGGTGTGCAGAAAAGTAATTCCTCCGAATTTATAATAGGAAAACTCTTAAAGCTTTTTAAATAAAACAAATGTTGAAGTTCTACATCTTTATTCTTCATACCTACATACACTATTGGACATTAAAAGGCTACATCACGAAGATGGCGTGCTACAGGCGCGAAATTCAAGCGACAGGAAGAAAATGCTGTCATATGCAAATGATCATCTTTTATGAGCATTCACACAAGGTTGGCGCCGGTGGCGACGCCTACAACATGGTGACATGAGGAAAGTTTCCAACCGATTTCCCATACACAAACAGCAGCTGACCGGCGTTGCCTGGTGAAACGTTGCTGTGATGGCTCGTGTAAGGAAGACAAATGCGTACCATCACGTTTCAGACTTTGATAAAGGTCGGATTGTAGCCTATCGCGATTGCAGTTTATCGTATCGCGACATTGCTGCTCGCGTTGGTCGAGATCCAACGGCTGTCAGCAGAATATGGAATCGGTGGGTTCAGGAGGGTAATACGGAACGCCGTGCTGGATCCCAACGGCCTCGTATCACTAGCAGTCCAGATGACAGGCATCTTATCCGCATGGCTGTAACGGATCGTGCAGCCACGTCTCGATCCCCGAGTCAACAGATGGGGACGTTTGCAGCAGCGTGTACTATCAGCTCGGAGACCATGGCTGCGGTTACCCTAGACGCTGCATCACAGACAGGAGCGCCTGCGATGGTGTACTCGACGACGAACCTGGGTGCACGAATGGTAAAACGTCATTTTTTCGGATGAATCCAGGTTCTGTTTACAGCATCATGATAGTCGCGTCCGTGTTTGGCGACATCCCGGTGAACGCACATTGGAAGCGTGTAATCGTCATAGCCATACTGGCGTATTACCCAGCATAATGGTATGGGGTGCCATTGGTTACACGTCTCGGTCACCTCTTGTTCGCAGTGAAGGCACTTTGAACAGTGGACGTTACGTTTCAGATGTGTTACGACCCGTGGCTCTACCCTTCATTCGATCCCTGCGAACCGCATGTTGCAGGTCTTGCACGGGCCTTTCTGGACACAGAAAATGTTCGACTGTCGCCCTGGCCAGCACATTCTCCAGATCTCTCACCAATTGAAAACGTCTGTTCAGTGCTGGCCGAGCAACTGGCTCGTCACACTACGCCAGTCACTACTCTTGATGAACCATGGTATCGTGTTGAAGCTGCATGGGCAGCTGTAACTGTACACGCCATCCAAGCTCTGTTTGACTCAATGCCCAGGCGGATCAAGGCCGTTATTACGGCCAGAGGTGATTGTTCTGGGTACTGATTTCTCAGGATCTATGCGCCTAAGTTGCGTGAAAATGTAATCACATGTCAGTTCTAGTATAATATATTTGTCCAATGAATACCCGTTTATCATCTGCATTTCTGCTTGGTGTAGCAATTTTAATGGCTAGTAGTGTATTTAAACGAAGTCACCCTGGCGACGAACACATTTCTCCCAATGAGTTGATACTGTCACTGTAGAATGTTTGACTTTGCTGGTGGAGCTTCGTCACCATCAAAGTGAAGTCCACGAAGGTGTTCTTTAAGTTTTGGAAACAAATGAAAAACGGATGGGGCCAAGATGGGACCGTGAACCCAAGGCGTCGGAGTGTTGCAGAGTCGCGGCGCTCTTGTGAGACCTGGCGTTGTCATGCTGAAGGAGAGGGTGCTCCACGTGTGGACCAACGTTGTTTTACACGCAACGACAGAGTTACGTTGCATACAGCCATTTTACACACTAGAATTCGGAGCCCTCGAGCGGCAGGGGGCTGCAAATATGTGGATATGAAGAACAAAGATTTAGAAAGTTATTAAGTTTGATTTATTTTAAAAGTTTTCAGAGTTTTCAGAGTTTTTACATAAATTCTGAGGAATTTTTCAGCATATCCTCGCTGAAGGCGCCTGGAGAGCACTTGGTTTAGTGGAGATAGCGCAACAATCATACGGCTGCGAATGTTTTCTGCGGGAATCTGCGTGTATGCAAATTTTGTCAAATGTCGAAGGAAATCTTAGTGGTTACGTTCCGTACAGGTTTCGTGCCAGTTGTGCCAATGACTGACTGGCAAAATGCAGTGATTACGCGAAGGGTGACAAGGCGCCCTCTGCGGCCTTTTGGGGGTGCTTCCGCGACTTTTACGCGAGGTGAAGCGCATTACGTACTCATTAATTAAATTAGGCTACAGTTAAGCAACCACTCGTGCGGCCCGAGGGGATCCAAAGTAAAGAGGAGACCGAGAGGGTGTCGCGAGCTAGGGCCGTCAAGGGCCGTGGAGAGGCAGTGTGCCGTAATGGGTCTGCGTCGGCGCCTCTACTACAAAGTCACGCACCTCGGCGGTTCGGTCCTGCTGCTGAGAAAGGAACAGACTACTTAAAGGCTCTAAACAGGACAGCTGCCTACGAGATCTCGATACGATTTAGCGACTCGCTCTAGTCGTAGACAAACATTTACGACAATACCAATCTCTAGTTGTTGTGGTCTTCAGTACGAAGACTTGTTTACTGTTGCTCTCCATGCTGACATGCAAGCCGCTTCAGCTCTGCGTATTGCAAAGTCCTTCCATTTGAACCAACATACTAACTCAACTCTTAGTCTTTGTCTGCGCTATTATTGCCCATTGTATCTCCCCTCTATCAGAAAATTAGTTTTTCACTGATGTCTGAGGACCATGCCATAAATTTATTTTGTCCCCAATTCGAATCAAAACCTCTTTATCAGTTTCTCGAACTACCCATACTATCTTCAACATTCTTCCGTAGCACAACATTTCAGAAGACTATGTTGATTAACGTACATTTCAAGATGCCATAGTCGCAGGAAACTTCACAGTTTAACACTTCTTCCAGTTACAGACTACAATATTTTACACCCCCTAATTAATGTCTGACTATGACCGATGATGACCATCTTCAACACGTCGTTCCAAACAACTTAGCTCGATGTGATTAAAAACTGTTTGTAGGTAGTTCTTGAAGATTGTCATCACAGACTGAAATTAATCATCTGGTGTAAAATATTGTGGTCCGTAACTAGAATAAATATAAGGTATCGAGGGGAAGTACTCGCAATTGTGAATATGCAGAACCACCAATCGCATTTTGAACGACGGTGAAAATTTGTACGAGTGGCATTCGAACCCGGATTTCGCGCTTTACGCGAGTGGTCGGCTTAACAGCTTCGGCCATCCGTGCACAAATCACGGCCAGACCCAAACTTCCATATTTCGCCGCGCAGCGCCGTGTGTGTGTGTGTGTGTGTGTGTGTGTGTGTGTGTGTGTGTGTGTATAAAACGCCACCATTCGCCTTATACGGATAGCCAAATCGCTTATATGCAAGAAATGCTTGGGGAACCTACACGGGAATCCTTAGAACTAAGAAGACGTAGTTCTCGTCAAGCCCTGTTGGGTAAATTTAGGCAACCCGTAGTTGAAGAGCACTACACTGCTATCCACGCTTATCTCGGGTAGGGATCATCAGAAAAATATGAAAAGATTACAGCGTGTGCAAACCTACGTGGATAAGTCATTATTCCCCTTAAATACCCGACCACAATACTAAGAAAATCGATAAATTGCTACCATTATGCCCCCCGTGCACTGTTCTGTGCTTGGGGTATGCATACGTATGTACTGAAACGTTTTAGGGTAATTATATGACATCAAAATATCGATGGCTGCATTGGGATTTGAACTAGCACGACTCAGAGTCAGGGTCCAGTATCTTAGAACTGTGCCATTTCGGCTGGTTCCTTAACCAGAATACTCTTCCCTGTAACACAAGGTTCTTAGGATATTCTACAGACTCTCCAACAATGGACATACCTGAATCGATTTGTAAACAGCGGCTTTCCTCTCTAGTGGAGACGGCAAAGTCGCTCGACCGCGCGGGTACATTGATAGGAAGTTATTGTTGCTGTTTTAAGTTCAGCCTTTGGACAATGACCTTCGATTTTACATGCGTTTCAGAACTATCTGAGCCGGAGGAGAAATCGAGTATGCAGTTTCAATCAGAAGTTCCGGTCTTTCGGACCCGATGGTGAAGCTGCGTTACGTCTCTAGTTTAAGCTGTAGCAGGGAGACAAGCAAATCTATAATCGAGTCTTTTAATAGAGAACTGTTTGCTGACGACATAGACGGTTGAACAATTACGTGCGACACTGTACCCACGCAACTGAAACGAAGGCGACGTGCTTGGTCCAGAGCTTGACTTGAGAGACGCAGGCAGCAATACAGAGACCCGTCGACCTTTCCGCCGGTGGAGAAAGCAGTCGTGAGCACGGTTCACTCACTCACTGGCTGCTCAGACAGTCATATCTGTAACACTGCCTCCCGCACTGCTGTTACCAAGCAAGGTGGCGCAGTGATTACGATACTAGACTATCATTCGGGAGCTGCGGGATTCAGAGCCCTGTCCAGACATCCATTTGTAGGATTTCGATGATTTCCCTAAATCGGTTAATGGCGGGATGGCTTCGTCTGATCTCCTTCACCGTTCTTCCCATACCCAAGCTTGTACTTTCTTTCTAATGCCGCGACAAACGCTTTCGTTTCGTCAATTACCGTTCCTTTTTCTATGTTAACTACACTGCAATTTTAGTGTGTGCAACACTAAGCCACGTTTTGATTTTACTGACAAAGCATCATCGGTTGTGATTGCGTAAAAATAATTACATACGCTGGTGTGCAAACCTTAAGGACGAAAGTAACTTTTGAATGATGTGTCACGCCCAAGTAACATAGCTGCAAGTAAGTGGAGCATACTACAGTATATTACGGAAGATAACTGAAAGAAATACGCAACGATGTTCCTACCTCTCGCCACATAAGGGCACTTCCAGTGCTGTCGAACATGATCGTTTTGGCTGTCCCAGTGTTTTGGTAGGGGGAGACAGTGTTGCACGGAGGTACTGACTTCCAAAACCTTTGAACAAGGAACACCCACCAGTCAACGTCATCGCGACACTGCACTACTACTCGACGTGCTTCTGCCCAGGGGTGCATTTGTACCTGACTTCAATTTTATCGATCACAGCGCGCGACTGCAGCGAAGAGCGCAGGTGGAGGATGTTTTCGAATGAGAGGATATTCGGCAAATGGACTGGCCAGCCTGTTCCCCTCGCTTAAATCCAATCAATCAAGTGAGGGGAGAGGTTTTGCAACACGTCCACATGCACCAACGACCTTCCACAAGTTGTCAAACTGCGCTGCATTACTTGGCAGTGACAGATCATGCGAAAATTACTTTCGGCCACAAGTTTTGCACACCAGTATGTAGTACGTCTCCATGCTTTGATTCTTGTGTGTTACAAACAGTTTTTCTTTTGACTGTGGTGTACAGGAACTTAATAGTGCTGTTCGTTTCTTTCTCTGTTTTTAATCTGCATGTTATTATATATGCGCGAATACATATCTACATACTTAAAATTGTCCAAACACTAAGCTTAACAATATTTACAGATGTAATACTATTATTCCAAAACATATTAACAAAAAGACTAAATGTATTTCTGACAATACACAGAGAATTAAACAAAAAGCTCAAATTTGGTTGAGTTACGAAATCGTGCCTCTGCACATTCTATAGCGATACCTGTTTTTCATCAGTGAATACAAAAAATTAGAAAGCAATTTATGCTACATGCACAGAACCAACAAAAGTAAAACGGGTCTACTGTAACACTTTATTCAGTTGCAGCACACTTAAGAGAAAAAATAGTAATAACTGACATAAAACAACAACTGCGGAAGATGGCCTTTCAAACAAACATATCCATCCTGCGTTCTTCTCCTCTTGGTCTTGTCCCAGGTTGGCTAAGCAGCCTATGTGCACAAAAAATAGACATCTAGGTAAACAACACTTTGAGAATGATTGGTGGTGTTATCAAGTAAATCCCTATGCAATGACTACCAATTCAAATCACATTTCACCCTCTCAACTACGATGCGTAAATGCTCTCACGAACGAGTACAAAAGGACTGTGGGTAACAGAAATTTATCAATTCATCAAGATATTAATGATGCCAACCATAACAGAGTCCTCTAGACAACCACCAAGGAAAACGGCAAAAGTCGCTGTAGACATTAAGCAATTTTGCCAACACATGCACTCAAGAATGGACTGGGCAAAAAAATACGACTAATGATATGCAGTGTATCGGCCGAAAACCACCGAGGTTTGACCCGCCACGGAAATATGTTCCATACTATACAATATTAGAACCCAACATTGTAGATGTACGTTTCCTATTTTATTTATTTTTTACAAAAAGCAACCATGTCGGTATTCTGATTATGGATAACCATAGACCGTTAGACACATCACAGGAGACAGTTACTATCATACGATAGTAACTTACTAGATTTTTCTTCTGTCGATCTCAAAGGTGATACATGACAGCAATAACCCCAAATATCAATTTGGAACGTTTTATATTATATATTTTACACTCTACATTCTTAGTGGCGCGTGCGCGCGCGCATTCGATAAATAAATAAATGTTTTCGTATTTGCCCTTCTCAGTTTTATAGCTGTCCGCTCACTATAGCCAGCGTACCATACTTTCTTTTAACTTTAAACTGCTGCTTGGCCATTTACATGATTAAATGAAGAACAAAGAGAACTAGCTGTTGGTACCGTCTGCTTAAACTTTGTTTTGAAGAGTTCAACTGACTGCTGTAACACATCTTTCGGCATCGGCACTAATAGGGGTGATATACCTAACCAATCTTTACACCAGGTCGTTAAATAAAAAAAAATCATCAAGTGGTATCGTAGAGAGATCTGTTGTGGATGAACCTCCACGTACATTCATAATCTTGACAGCTGTTGAGGGCGCAGTCAGTTGATGTCTAGAGGTTGAATTAGTAATAATTCCGTGCTAGAGCGTACTTGTAAAAAGTGACAAACATTCCGTAAACGTGAACGTATCTTGGGTGTGTCTAAGTGGTAGTAAACGCCACAATAAATTACTGTAATGCCATCACTGTTTTATTCCAAGCGAAAGTCTACCTGTTCACATAGCTAAACTCTTTACGCGAGATATATTAAACTGTTCGAGACTAGAACAGGCTCGTGGGGTTCTAAGTTTGTCAGCGCCTACACACGGTAGGCTTAGCGTGTATGAACCGCGCTCGCTCCTACGTGTGGCGCTATGGGTATGGCTGGTCGGAACTGTTGCATCAGTGGCGAGAGGCTGCGAGTAGACAAATACTGTAAAATGGTTCTTAGTAGAAACATTTTGCGAGTATATCCAGTTCAACAGCAATGAAGTGTGTAAGATTTTTCAACAGTGATTGCAAGTAAAAAACAACTCCGTTCGTTACATGAAACAAAATCTCTGGCGAACGCAGATTTCACAATAGATTATAACGTCTACGCAGACACAGAAAACCTAATTTCTCGATAAAGGGCATGTTACGTGTTTATCCACGCAATAAACATAGAGAAAAAGATCTCCCGGGATTCAGGCATAGCGACCGATTCAGCTTGGAAGCCCGCTGTTACGGGCGTTTAACACTACGCTACGGCAGCCAGATAGCGACCGGAGATACAACAGTAGCGATAGTTGGGTGGCTGGCACAGTTAAGCCGGCACACAAAGAAGGCCGCGCTATCGCGACTGACGCCGCAAAGCGGCTGAGATGTGGCCGCTGGGCTGCGGTGCTCCCATTCCGGATTGCGATCGCGCTCCGAGCAGGGCCATTACGGCTGCGGTAACAGCCCGCAGGGCGCGATAGCACCGGCAAAGCGCAGCAAAAGTGCAGCAGCCTCGCACTAGTACCAAGCCGCGAGCATTGCTGGCGTAAGAGATAACGGCTAATACGGATTTTTACAACTGACCACTCACTGTAATCACAGAGAGAAGTCAACAGAAATGGGTATTCTCTGCTTTTTCGTAACGGCTAGCGACCTTTTCGTACACTTTTCAATTGATACCTGCATCATTCTCCGGAAGCCACCTTCTGTACCACTCTTTTCCCCCTTCCCTGCTCTAATCGCGAACGGTCCACGGCAGCAGAAACTCGGCTAGCCTCCGTTCGAGCTAGAATATATCTAATTTTTGAATTAGTAATTGCAATACGTACATCTTTACGTCGTGAGGTTCAACAAATCCATCACTAAAGCTGCTTCGAAGTGTTTTGGTCCAACGTGAAAGCAGGCTGAGAGAATTCCATTTCCGATTTAAACTAAAAATTGAAACATTCAGTTTTGCAACAGACATGACCGGATATTTTGGTGTTACCTACCGCAGTTATATTTGCTTCAGGCTGGAGTAAATCTCGAAAAAAGAATATACTCCAGTCCATCAAAATATATGTACGCATATTTGCCAGATCTGGAGTACTCATCACGCTCGAACAGAGAAGCCAGAATCGGAAGCGCCCTCCGATAATAACCTTGTGCGTTTATTGCTTCTTTCTTGGCAACGTAGTGATTATACACATTTTAGGGGAAAATACTTCACGTATTTGTTTTGTATAAATTCATAAAAAACTAGGCATGATTTTGGACTGTACTATGCCGCTGTTCATCCAGCAACGATCGTTTTTGTTTATTCCATTATTATTCGTAAGTATGCAAGGTGTCAGGCAAATCCAACACCTTCGATGAAAACCCTGACATGATAAGCAAATCCGGCAGTATGTCACATAGCTCCAAATAAATCCTAACATTAAATTAACCAAAGTAATACGATCAACGAGTGAGCAAATGGAATACCACAGACTAACACAAGAACGCCTAAATGCATGTCATACCTTCCAACCGTGAAAAAGACGCAGTTCCGAGGGGAGAAACGAGAACAGAAGCAGAGAGCAGAATCGTGTTAAGCTAGAAGGCCCTACGATAAGGGACGGACACCCACGTCGCCAGCTGACCGCCAAAACCACCCCCCCCCCCCCCCCAGCCCATGTTAAAAGATAGAGCCCTCCAGAAGAACAGTATAGATCTTACGATAACACTAAAAGGGCCACACCAGCTGCAAGTTTTAGCGTGATACTTTTTCTCGACTCTGTTACGTTGCAAACGTTAAAAACATTGCCCCACCACGAAAAGTATAACATTTCTCACTGGATAGACAGAATTTTTGTAGGCAGAGCGTAAGGTTAACATTGAGACCCTGATTGGTCAGTTGAAAACACAGCCACATAGCTTTTTTAAACCAACTTCGGTAAATTGTAGTAAGGAGAAGTTAGGAGAGAGTTGCTTCCGAGACAGCGAGGTGCGTGGAGCTGTGCCACCCGCTGCCCCCTGACGCTGCCTAAACACCGACAAGGTAATGAACGCACGCGATGCCGCATTTTTGAGCGCATAAGGCTTCACTCAGAACTGCAGAAGTCTCAACTATTACACCCTATTTTTGCATAATACTAATGTCGATCGTCAATTAAAGCTCATGGTATTCACATTTGCTACTAGAAGTTAAAATTTGAAATGCGATGATTTTCCTGTTATATAATTATTGAGAAGCCACATCAGCCATTGTAATTTACGACAAGTTAGATAAGTAATTAAAGATAATTGAGGGTGACTGTAGACCATTTTGATGGTTTTCTCTTTTATGAAACTTAACTTAAATCTAGATTATAGATGTGATATCGCATAGGTCATCCTTCGATCCATTGTAGAACTTGGAAACCCATTCAGGGAATAGTCGTTCACATTTTTGTTGAACGCAGTTGGTTTTTATTATCCTGTATTAAAATATTTCCTTTTATCAATAGTGTAATTTATAAACAATGTTTTGTGAGTAGAATAAAATTTCCAATGGTAAACTTAACTGCTCTTTCGACGTTATTTTACCAGCTAACTAAAAATAGGAAAGCCTTGAACCCCTTCCACTAAATTTAGATAATATTAAGATTCTTTTACAGGGAGTGCAGTGGAGCTGACGCTGAAATCATTAAGTATTTGATTATACCATCGCTAATCTCACTGAACTCTTCTGAATTCTACATGTCATGTGTGGTCTGGCGTCTCCTTACCTGCAACAGGTCCCAGGTTCAAACTAGTCAATTCCCTAAAAAACACGCTCAGAGCGTCGTTGCGCGAAAGTGGTAGGGAGACACGACTTAGAACAGACAGACACCACGCAGAATGTTAGAAGTACCTGCAGCGTTTCAGAAGACGACTGCGCTAAAACTACAAGAAACACAGAAAATAAACACGTATTAGTGGACAGAACACCTCTCCAAGTTTTGAACACTTATTAAAGATGCTCTTTACTGGCGCGTTTCTGGCGTGGCAAGTAAGAAACGTATGTGCTATTTATTGAAGTCATTGCTGTTGCTGGTGAGAAAACCCAACAACGACAGCCTGCTTTGGAAACGTGTTTATTGGGTTGGCCATCGGAGTAGATAAAGTGCCTACGGGGATTCTGACCCTCACTTCTTATCGACTTAGCAATCTAAGCACATTTCACGTTCTGGCTCAAAGCTTTCGTCTGTCAGCATCTCTCTTCATATTTAGAACATCAAAATGCTCTCTCAAGATAGTGATGGCAGCTGTTAGCATCTTCAAGGTGTCCAATTCCATCATCTGAGAGAGAGAGAGAGAGAGAGAGAGAGAGAGAGAGAGAGAGAGAGAGAGAGAGAGAGAGAGAGAGTGTGGAGAGGCAGAGGTGGGTTAATAAGAAACTGTGAAGGTAGCAAGGAGCCAGAGCCAGTTCCCAGGTGGAGGCCACTTTCACGGTCGACCCGGTGGCAGATGATGCAGTCAGCTTGCGGTCCGCAGTCGCGGCTGCTTTCGAGAGTGCCCTCAACGCTCCCGCTCACGGACACAGCACACATTCCAAGCGTTCATGCCGTGACCCTCCGTAGTCTCAATCGAGCACAAGGAAATTGGATAGTAGTTGCCAATTACATTGCGAAAATACCCATTTCACCGTCTCACAAGCATTTTTCAGACCGGAGATTTATCTTCAGATAACAGCACGTATTTCTGTTTAAAATTTGACAGAACAAGACAACATCCAGACATACGTTGCTCTTAGTCCGCTCTGGCTCACTGCAAATTCTGCTGTTTGCACGATAAACGATCGTAAGTTGCTCAGCTACACAGTCTGCTACTTTCTTCTGTGTGTGTATATTCATTTCATCCAAATAAAGCTACTATATACATGTAAATACTCCGGCACCCATAGCAGTCTAAACTCCGTACCTCCTTACAAGTTCGTGGATAACTGTGCAGTTAGCCACCTGGAGCTCAGTGCCAACAGGAAAACAGTTTCGTGGTGCAGTAGGCACTGCTTCTCCAAATGCTACCTTCTATGTGACATTCTTGCACAATACCGGTAGGCTATTCATTCGAAACTGAGCATACTAGCTGTGAAGAGCGTGTGTCGGCGATGGCACAGCGAAGCAGCAACCCAATTTTTATTTTCTAGGTCTGATTAACGGGCTTCACCGTGCACCGCTTCACCTTGCTATTAAGAGACACAAAGTCTATTTAAGGTGCTTGTACGACTAATTTTACACAGCTACAATTTCTATCTGTGAATAATCTTAATATCTAAAACTGGACACAACGATCTCTTGGTCATTACAACTCGCTTAAGATATCGCAGCTGCGGCTTCATACAGCGATGCGCAAAGGCCACCGTCAGCACTGAATGCAAACGATAGTCGCCTGACAGTGTGGCCACACTAAGGCGTTACAAAACAGACATAAACAAAATCACATTACGTCACTGGTTGTGGTAGACACGTGATCAAGCCGCGCCAAGCCCACTTTTAACTGTTAAGGATATTCTAGTTGCTCTTATTGTCTGTACAAATACAAAACAGGAAAACTCAAAAGATAGACGCAAACATCTTGAAAGAGAAAAGAGAAGAATTCCGTCAAAACATAGTTATGTTCGGATAAATGGGAAGATATAAAAGAAGGAATGATAAGGTCTGCTCAAGAAGTCGCAAAAATGAAAAAGAGAAAGAAACACGAATGGTGGGATGAGATATGTGAGGAAGCAATAGAACAAAGGATGAAGGCATGGAAGAAATGGCACTCAACCAAAAGTGATAAGGACTACCTGGAGTTCAAACAGCAAAGATCTTCTACAGCAAAACTCATTAGATCAGTAAAAAGACTATTTGAAAAGAACCAACTTATACAAATGGATAAAGATTTTAAGAGAAACAATAACAGATCCTTTTACAGCACATTCAGACAGAAACTACAAAAATATGTAGCACCAAATCTGTGTTTTAAAGATACCAGTGGAAAACTAGCAATGAATAATGAAGAAAATTGTGAAATATTAGCAAAATATTTTGAACAACTCCACAACTGTCAGGAACCTATTGAAAAATTACCAGCCAACACCCCAAACACAGTAAACAATAATTCTGAACCCCCATGCCTCATAGAAATCAGAGAAATCATTAAAAACCTTAAGAACAATAAAGCACCAGGGGAAGACATGATAATTGCAGAAATGTGGAAAAGTGTGGATAATACAACTCAAGAAAAACTACTGGAGAACGGAACGTATACCGGAAGAATGGAAAACTGCATTAATCCACCCCATCTTCAAGAAAGGGGATAAAACCGATGCAAATAACTACAGAGGGATATCTTTACTTCCGGTAACGTATAAAATTCTATCTAAGGCCCTACAAAACAGATTGGAGAAACAACTTGATCAAGAAATTGGTGAATACCAAGCAGGCTTTAGGAAGGGAAGATCTTGTGTGGAGCAAATTTTAAACTTGAAGTTAATTATTAAATATAGACGATTAAGAGGAAAAGACATCTTTATCACGTTTGTTGACTTCAAGAAGGCGTACGACTCCGTTGACAGAACAACCTTGGTTAACATCCTTAGGGAGTTTGGAGCAGACAAGAAAACAGTCGCAATCGTCAAAGAAACACTTACGGATACCTATGCAAAAGTAAAGTTCCGTGGTGAGGTATCCAGACCATTCAAAATCAGAACAGGATTAAGACAAGGAGATGGGTTGTCACCTACCCTATTCAACTGTGTGTTAGAAAAAGTTATTAGAGAGTGGAGGAAGAAAACGACTGAAGAAGGAATACAAAAAATCAGATTAGGAAGAATAAAGGATGGATTAGAAGTAGATTGCCTCGCTTTTGCTGATGACTTAGCGATTCTGGCAGGAAGTTTGGAAGAAGCAGTCAAACAGATCAATATTCTGAATGAAACAGCAGAAAAAGCAGGACTGAAAATCTCCTTTGAAAAGACAGAGTACCTAACCAATGTAAAAGAGGCACCGAACAATATGATTACAAAGTATGGCCAGATAAAGAAGGTTTCTAATTTCAAATATTTAGGGGAAATCATCCAGCCCAATGCTTCAGATAAAGAAGGAAATAAAACAAGAACAAGAAAAATGGAAATGGCATTCCAGCTAACAAAGAATGTGTACAACAAGAAGTCAGTATCAATTAACGCAAAAATAAGGCACTACAACACTGTGATTAAGCCAGAGTGTCTGTATGCATCTGAATGTTTAGCAATGAACACTAACAAGGAAATGGAAGCTATAGCAAAAAAGGAGCGAAAAATCATTAGAAGAGTACTTGGGCCGAGGTTTGAGAATGGGACTTGGAAGCTTAGAAGTAATAGAGAAGTGTGTGACAAAATTGAGAAAGTGGGAGATACTATGAGGAAGAGAAGAGTAAGCTTTTACGCCCATTTGAAAAGAATGAATGATGAAAGGCTGACAAAGAAAATATTCATGTTTCTTGACAAGAACCCCAGAACCCAAATTACCTGGTTCAAAGAAGTCAAAGCAGACTTAGAGGAGATGGGTATAGGAGAAGATGATATAACCAACAGAGACTTAATGAGAGACAAAATTCAACATTTTGAAGGATTTGAAGTGAAGAAGAGAAGAACTGGAGGAACAGTGTGGACAGAAGACCGAAGGGAGCAGCACAGAGAGAGAGGATGAAGACATATTGGCAGAAGAGAAAAGAGGAGGAGCGCAATAGGAGAAATGTACATTGAAAAATAGTTGTTTAACGCGGTCCCTAGACGGCCAAAATCGGAATAAAAAAAATTGTCTGTAGTGTACTTGCAGAGCAAAATTCTCTAGAAACTCTTGCCCAAAGGAAATTATTCTGCAATCTAGCACTAAAGTTTAAAGTCAACGCAGGTACAATAGTACTGAAGGAAGCATCTGGGTATTATTTGAGATTTGTTGATTTCTGTAAAATATTTCACCAATAGACTGTGACGCTTAAGTTACCAGGAGTTAGTTACTAACTTGGACTAACTTCCCTGACCGTGAAAAGGAAGCGACTATTATATTCTGTCTTCTGAACTAACAAGAAGTTAGACACGGTCGTGAGTCACAATTTTTTTAGACAGTAGAGGATCATAAACTGATAATTTTGGTATTAGGAACCAACTGTCTTAACAGATGAGGAGAACACGGGAAGTGCCATTACCAGAATTCTCAGAAATTTCGCTCAGTGCACGAGGAGCCAAAATATGCGGACACCTGTTTCAGCTTATCCGTAGATACTCGACCGTTTCTGAGAAAACCACAGTCAAAGTTTTCGACATAATTTAGGAGCCTTTTAGCGGGCCTTAAGCTTACTCCAGGTGGTGGCATACTGGCTAACGTCGCGGTCTCTGAAACCCGATTATTGGTTTTATTTATTTTATTCTTTAAATTTATCTACCCATATCCGTAGGAGATTGCTACACGAATGTTCCTGAACAAGTCAGGGGTACAAGGATGCTATATCAATTTCAAAATTACAACTGGGTTTCACAGTAAGTGTCATACATTTGTTACACGTGCGCAGGGAGTTATCAGGGGTTACTGTCTTTTGAAATTCTCATATTCTTATATTTGATTCTTATATCAATTCTTACATCGCACGAAGGTAGGTTTGCCACAGTCACATTTTCCGTGTGACTCTCACTCGTGAAAGAAACGTCGTTGATACTGCTGAAGATTTCACGCTTTGGGAATAATTTAGCGGCAAACCACGCATGAAGGAACTCTTCCGAACACTGGCGCTTGCAATTTACTATAAATCAAGATACACAACCGAATTTCATCGAAAATAATTTCAAATAATTTTTCCGTTCATTATTGCTTTATTCATTCACCATACAGACAATTAGTAAATGAATAAGGACAACGTTACTTAAACATGAATTTGGGGACATCTGAGTAGTACTCTTCTATGGACATGAGTAAATAAACGAAAAACAAAAATAAAAAGTAATAATCGGGTTTGGAACACGCGGCGCGAGAGTATGAGGCCGCGACGTTAACCACTGTGCCATCGCTTCGCTTGTTCTACTTACTTGCTAAAAGGCTCGTAAAGTATCTCGAAACTTTTTACCGTCGTTTTCTCGTAAACTGTCGAGTATCTGCAGATAAGCCGACACATGTTCGCTTATTCTGACTCCCTCTTCTACTGAGCAAAATTTCTGGGAAATCGGGTTATGGCACTTGCCATGTTCTCCTCGAGAGTATTTCAGGCCGCAAGAGGTCTTGAATGAGCAATGCGCGAGGGGCAAGTGCTTGTAAACTGCCCATACTTAACAACAATCATTTGTCTTCCGCGTTGACATTGGTGGCGTTATCCTCAAAAACGAGACACTGTCTTCTGGGAGGTTTCCACTTTGTTTACCACTGTTTACAATCACTACAGTCTTTGACAGAAGATGGAGAATCACTCTTTCCACGAACTTGCAGAGATTTTAAGTGTGATTTTAGATGTGTGGTGAAACAATGTAGAGCCTGGAGAATATACAGAGAAAGTTTCTCAGAACGCATTATGCCAATTGGAAGAAAAACACTACTCGCCATTAAAATTGCTGCACCAAGAAGAAATGCAGATGATATACTAGAACTGAAATCTGATTGCATTTTCACGCAATTTAGGTGCATAGATCCCGAGAAATCAGTACCCAGAACAACCACCTCCGGCCTTAATAACGGTCTTGATATGTCGGGGCATTGAGTCAAACAGAGCTTGGATGGCGTGTAAGTTACACCTGCCCATGCAGCTTCAAACGATACCACAGTTCATCAAGAGTAGTGACTGGCGTAGTGTGACGAGCCAGTTGCTCGGCCACCATTGACCAGACGTTTTCAGTTGGTGAGAGATCTGGAGAATGTGCTGGCCAGGGTAGCAGTTGAACATTTTCTGTATCCAGAAAGGCCCGTACAGGACCTGCAACATGCGGTCGTGCGTTATCCAGCTGAAATGTAGGTTTTCGCAGGGATCGAATGAAGGGTAGAGCCACGGGTCGTAACACATCTGAAATGTTAAGTCCACTGTTCTAAGTGTCGTCAATACGAACAAGACGTGACCGAGACGTGAAACCAATGGCACCCCATACCATCACGCCGGGTGATACGTCATTATGGCGATGACGATTACACGCTTCCAATGTGCGTTCACCGCGATGTCGCCAAACACGGATGCGACCATCATGATGCTGTAAACAGAACCTGGATTCATCCGAAAAAATGACGGTTTGCCATTCGTGCACTCAGGTTGTTCGTTGAGTACACCATCGCAGGCGCTCCTGTCTGTGATGCAGCGTCTAGGGTAACCGCAGCCATGGTCTCCGAGCTGATAGTCCATGCTGCAGCAAACGTCGTCGAACTGTTCGTGCAGATGGTTGTTGTCTTTCAAACGTCCCCATCTGTTGACTCGGGGATCGAGACGTGGCTGCACGATCCGTTACAGCCATGCAGATAAGATGCCTGTCATCTCGACTGCTAGTGATACGAGGCCGTTGGGATCCAGCACGGCGTTCCGTATTATCCTCCTGAACCCACCGATTCCATATTCTGCTAACAGTCATTGGATCTCGACCAACGTGAGCAGCAATGTCGCGATACGATAAACCGCAATCGCGATAGGCTACAATCCGACCTTTATCAAAGTCGGAAACGTGATGGTACGCATTTCTCCTCCTTACACGAGGCATCACAACGACGTTTCACCAGGCAACGCCGGTCAACTGCTGTTTGCGTATGAGAAATCGGTTGGAAACTTTCCTCATGTCAGCACGTTGTAGGTGTCGCCACCGGCGCCAACCTTGTGTGAATGCTCTGAAAAGCTAATCATTTGCATACCACTGCATCTTCTTCCTGTCGGTTAAATTTCGCGTCTGTAGCATGTCATCTTCGTGGTGTAGCAATTTTAATGGCCAGTAGTGTAATTTGGCCGTGGACAGGAACTTAATACAGGATGGGAAAACAAACTGATCCAGAAAGTATTTCATATATCTCAAGAAGGCAACACAACATCAGCATCCACCGAGGTGCAGAGGACGTATTTTATTTTGCCTACCATGTATAAACTAGATCGTTCAACCTCCAAAGCGATGCTTAAGGTTCTCGACAAAGCACTACTTACACAGCAGAACTGATGATACGCTGTTGGATCGGTTGGGAGAAGATTGGACAATAATGGCCCCCTCACTAATCCATGAAATGCATCCTCGCAAGAACATAGTGTGGAAAGTAGTGGTGGAGTAGCAATTACTCCCTACCGTACACAACATGTGCGAGAAAAAAACAATCATCCTTTCCGATTGTTGTTTACCTACCTTACGGCACTCAGCGTAGGATTCTCTATCGCCTATAATTCTGATCCCAGAAGTTTAGGACACCATCTGTGACTCACGCAATGCAACATTTTATGATAGGGAGTGGTAGTTGAAACAGAGACGAGTGCGCTTTCAAATTCTCGCCCCCACACGGAAGTAAAGTCTCGCCAGTTGCGCGTGCACTCCGCGTGTGAAGTAAGGACCTAAGGAGCGGCACCGGCTGGCAGCTGAGGTCCACAGAGCAGGCAGTCGGCCAGCACGCTGCCCTTCCGCCAGACTCCCGCGACACCACCGACTGCTTCAGCACCCATCACTAGGGGTCCGCTGGAGATCACACCCAATCCGTCTACAGTTAATACCCCAAAATTGAGAATCTCAGTGTTCCGCTACTTGTCTGCTTCCATAACCGAAAATCATTCGAGAATGATCAACGCGTTTCACAGTTTGTACAAAGGTAAAAATGTAGGCTCATTTACTTACAGAAAGACTAACTATTAATCGGAGGACCAACTATTACTTTCTACGGGGTGGCCACGATAAAAGAGGCCCCGTGTTATACTGAGCGTGGTACTCTACGCTATTTGAGTGTTGTTACTTCTTAACGGTACGGCGGGGTCACGTGGTGTTACCAAGCCGAGCGGCGATTTAGTGATCAGTACTGTGCTGCGAGCAGTCAGTTTAAAGCTTGTTCGAATACAGTTCCGCACAACGCTTTTTTCAGTCGAACAGGGAGCGCTTGTTGTTGAAACTTTTTTTTTTCGTGTAAGCCGTTTAACATGTTAAATGAAAGGTTCACGATAAAATAACTAGAGACAGCAGCCACTGCAAAAAGTGTTGGCAGAAATTTAGCGATAAATTTCGATCAACAAGTTCACTCAACAACGCCAAACGTAACTGTGTACAGAAGTCTGTTCGCCGGAAAATACCGAATGTGTTCACGAGACTGGTAGTCCACGGAAATCAACTAGACGTCTATCTTCCCAATTAAACATCAAATAAACGTCATGTGAGAACATGATTAAGCTGTTACATATACGAGCATACACAGTAAGCGTGATGCAAGCATTAAAACCTCCCGACTACGCACAACGACAACACTGTTGCGAATGGTTACTAACGCCTGTCGCTGATGGTTACCTGGATCCAAATCTTTACTTCAACTCAGACTAAGCATGTTTTTACATTAACGGGTACATGAACTCTCAAAATACACTATTGGTAAACAGACAATCCCAGGCGTTTGGTGTGTAGTTTCAAGCCAACGGATTGTATGCCCCATTTTCTTTATCAGCACCGTGAATTCAAGTGCGTGTAATTGAATTGTTGCAACCATTCATAGCGCAGCTAACAGAGGAAGAATGTGTGTGTGTGTGTGTGTGTGTGTGTGTGTGTGTGTGTGTGTGTGTGTGTGTGTTTGTGTGTGTTTTTGCAGCAAGACGACGCTATGGCGTATACTTCACGGTTTTCACTGTCATACGTCCATGTAGCTTTGATGAGCTGAAAACTAACATTCACCATGCGGTTGCGGGAAACATCAAATGAATTGCTTTCCAGAAACATGTCGAGACGTGCCGAGTTGTGGATCGAAGTTTATGGTGAACATTTTCATCATCTCACGTGAACTACTGATGAACTGAATGTTCAGTACATTTTCATAAAAATAATTCACTACACTGTATTCTGTACTTACAATCAACGACTTAATTGCATGTATGTTATGGGACATGGTGCCTATTATTTTGGCTACACTGTACAAGCAAGAAACTTCCTGACGAATTGTAAGTATGTGCTGTAGTGGAGTCGGAACCACGCGTATCGCAAATAATACTCTTGCAGACTAAGCTATCCAGGCCCGCGTCACACAGCTTCAACCAACAAACTTTATTCGGCCATTTGCCTTACGTGCTCGTTCCATTTCACGTAGTTTTTAAAGCTTTACGTCTAGATATGAAACGCACGTAACTGAGTCCAATAGCATACCATGAATCTGTGTGTGTTTATAAAATAACCATTTTTTCTGCTACCAGTCACTATTTTCTTTTTTTTAGATCTTGCACGAGGCGTTTCGGGGAATGATTGCCATTTTCAAGTGCGTTTTTAGTGTATTTTTCAATTTATGTGTGATGTTTTCCATGTGTGAGTTGCTGCATTGCTCTGTAAGTGTTCTATTTTTTTTAGTCTACTCATGCAGAAACTAGCATATTAAAAAATCACTCACTTTACAGCAAAGTAAACTTTGAAAACAGCAACTGTAGGAGGTGTGTTACAGGTCTGAGTTTCTGCGTAATTAGACTTAAAAAGCAAAGTGGACAGAAAACTACAGCACCTCATGCATCGAAAACGTCACGCATACATGGCATAAAACACTAAAAACGCACTCGAAAGTGGGAACATTTCCCGAATCGCGTCGTGCAAGATATAAAGAAAAAGAAACAGTGACTGGCAGCAGCAAAACATTTTATAAAGGAGCCCTTTGCTTTGACATTAGCAGGCTTTCACCAACCATTACTAAAGGACAAACTAAAAACATTGATACAGAATTCAAACTTAAGTAGAACGTTCTTCCCAACCCTTCGCAGTAACATACTTTCACAAGCTGCGCAATGGTCGCGAATTGAACAGTGACCCGAATACAGAATAAATTTCCTTTACTTCACGTCAATGGTCACAATTTTTTTTGTGTCGTCGGACTACTGGTTTCGGTCTATAATGACCATCTTCTGATCTGTTTGTAAAAACATGTCCCAATATGGTTCAAATGGCTCTGAACACTATGGTACTTAACATCTGAGGTCATCAGTCCCCTAGACTTGGAACTACTTACACCTAACTAAGCTAAGGACATCACACACATCCATGCCCGAGGCAGGTTTCGAACCTGCGACCGTAGCGGTCGCGCGGTTCCAGACTGTAGCGCCTAGAACCGCTCGGCCACCCCAGCCGGCTGTCCCAATATGGCTCCAGTATATTAGGACATTTTCATAAAACAGATCTGAAGACGGTCACTATAGACCGACAACGGTAGTATGACGACAAAAAATTTGTGACCATAGACGAGAAGTAAAGGAAATTTAATTTAATTTATATTTATAGATATTTAAAGCAAGCAATCATTCATGGTGTAAAATAGAAGTTCTGGCCATATAATCTTTAAGATCAATTAGTGACAGTAGGAAAATGTCACCAAAACGACGACACTTCCCTGTACACAACATCTTTATTAGCAAACAGTTTCAGATTGCCGCGCACCATACCCAACAGATCGTTAACGTACATCAGAGAAGGGGAGCGTTCCAAACATGCTTTCCTGGGGGCAGTCCCGACATTATCTTTGTCTCTCATGAACACTCGCCATACAGAAAGAAGTAATGGGTTTTATTCATCGTACAGAGGCGAAAGTTTTCCAGGAAGTTGATTGTCTCCATCCACGGTTCACACGAAATTGTGAGGGAAAGGACAGTTGTGTTTCGAATGGGCAACGCGCTTCTTCGATAATAATTTATGGATCACTTTCGTACAGCAGTAGTAAATTTACCGGAACGAGCAGAGTACGAATGATACAGACAACTGCAAGGTGGCGGTGTACAGTGAGGCAGAGGTCGGCCGGACGGTGCGCACGCAGGTGTAAGCGGCTCGTAGCTGCCGTCTGGCGGCGCCACTTGGCCTCAGGAATGAAGCCCTCTCGGTGCTCTCATTATGAGACGAGCGTCAGAAAAGGCGGACACGCAGCGACGAGGTGCCGGTCTTTAAAAAATGCCAAGAGACGTGCACGCGCTCTGGCGGAAATTATTCTGTTCCTCCACGAGTCAACCCTCCGACGCTAAAAAACACAGGCTTCAATATTCATCGAAGATCCTGGTGGTTAAAGTCTGAAGCCATTACTCGATCTTCATTCTTCCCCGTAATTATTGTTCCATTTTTGTATACGTGACGGCATTTCCAAACTTCAGATATTGAGGTCTCCCTAAATTAAGCGCAAAGGAAGTAGTGGCGCTGTTGTGTGTTCCCTTCCTCTCACATTACTTGTTCTATTGTGTCTCGACCGGATGTACTCGCACTTTGGGGAAAATATCTTGGAAGCTTAGCGCAGATTAATTCCCAATTACCGACTAAAGTTAAGGAACTGGCCTCCTGTCATTTAATTACTCTGCTTCCATAAGACATTGTTGGAGGTCACTGTAACTTCGTAAACGCATACTCCGCCGGCGGGGTATGTAAATTATTGGAGTTACAATTCTCTGTGGCAAGTAAAAGAGCCACCAGACTGCACTAGTGCTGGAAGTAGTTTTACCAGACACGTCAGCGTATGTAAGGGACGTGGACAGTTAGATATCACTGTGAAAACATGGAAATTCCATGTACGAGTACTTGTGTATGACAACGTCATCAGCACCAGCGCAGTTTCAAATATACAGCGGAAAGCTGTTTGTTTATGTACGAGTTGAGTCGGTACAAATCTTGTTGCCCTATGCGTGACAGTATGCGACCCACTGAAAGAGTGCTGCTGCTCCACAATTTGTAATCGCTATAGTACGGTATTGTGTGGGAGGTAAACCCAAGGATCTCTTTGCTGTTAATATAGACAATTCCGTCCAACGAAGATCGTTATGCTATCAACAGCAAGCAATTGGCTCAGATTTACTTTATTTCCAATCATAAAACTCACTAATATCAACACAAGGCAACTATCAGCTATACTGTAATAGCCTACGACTAAACATGACTTCGGAAGGCAGTACAAGTGACTGCCGAACCATTTACTGGATCCTAAGGAAATATACAACCGAAATATTACTGTCAGACTGAGAACTAATTACAGAGTCATTGAACGTGATGCATGCTATTCCTTAAACGAATCTGAGGTAACAAAAGCCACAGACACTGTGTGGTTTTGTAAGCGTAGGCCTCCGCGGCCATTGTCACTGTCAATGAAATTCTTCAGGGCTGCTGACCGCATTGTCAATACATAATACTTTCCAATTTTCGGCCACTATGTTCAGCTCAGCATAGACTTGCAATAGTGACCTAGACGTGTTTCATTCACATTGTGTGGTTTCTGCTAATTTTACGGATAAATACCTGGATATCTGAAGCGCATATGGCTATTTTCAAATGCACGAAAATGAAGCGAAATTATTTATTAGTGAGAAACACGATATATTACTGAAAATGAACACAATAAATAAATAAATAAATAAGAGACTGTCTCAGTCAAAAGCTGGTTGCTATACCTATTCTTACTTAGAAGATAAAGAACACGCAAGTAGCGAATGGCTGCAAATATTAACAAAAGTTTGTTGTTTGTATGTGTATTGAACTAAGACGTCCACACGTCACTCATGAAGCCATGACACTACAAGTTACGAGCCTTCCCCTCCCCTGCCAGTGCCTGCTTTCAGTATATGGTATTATTGTATTGAAGTGCGAAGGTGCAGCAGACCTTGCCCCTGAGTTGGCACCTCGCTTTCAATTCCAGTGTCAATGCTACGCTGGCGGAGACGTGGGACAGGCTTGCGTGGTCGAATGCGTGGGATACTCTGATACTTGCCGTAAACACGACACTTAACGAGCCACGGCCAGTGGCCACGAGACCCCGCGCTAGCTCGCTCGGCTCTTGTCACGCGTTTGCTCACGCGGAGGAAGCCGTCTCGCTGCTCAGGGGGGATTCCTACAACAGTCAAGTGGGTGCTCAGACGGAAGCGGACGTCCGACGTAACGAGGACCAGACGCTAGTTTCGACGCTGATTATCTGCAGCTGGGGCACGTGCAGCCCACGTGCGAAAACATTCGCCAAGCCATGGGCTCGTAGCCACGAGCGTAAAGCTGTTTCAAAGTGACACGCGGAGGGCGCAGTGACCTACGAAGGTTGCCTAGAAACCAATGCACCGCATTTTTTTTCTTCAGCAACTCTTTATCGAACATAACTAGAAACACACACGAAAAAAAGGTGTTTTATCTACACACCCTGTTTGCCATGTAATCTCCGCCCTGTTCTATGGCCTCCCTCCGGCGTGAAACAAGGGCGTGTACGCCCCGTCGGCATTAATCCTTGTCCTGGTGCAGGAGCCAGTGCTTCACTTTGTGAACTTCCTTTGCTGATTGACAGATCCAGGGTCAACTGCCGAGTTTTAATGCGTCTGTCCTTGCGAATGACATCAGCTCACTGAACCATGTCAGGTGTGACAGCCGTGGATGGTCTCTCCGATTGTTGGAAATCTTAGAGCTCCGCCGAACCGCTTTCTGATAACCTCACCCTCCATGCCCAGCGAGTAACTGTACTTCTGTCGACAGCAGATTATGGTTAGTTAACAAACCAACATTATTTAGGTCTTCTGACGTGCACAAATTCTCTACCTGAGAGTAAACGGGCACTAGCCTACTACACGGAATATACGCCACCTTACAAGAGACTTTACCTCGCGTCTTCGTAAAAATACATTAGTAAAATAGTAGTAAACAGTCATGGCACTTCAGCTATTTATAAAGCGAGCTATCTTAATTTAATACACAGCCAAAAGCAATCTTGCTCATATACAGACTATTGAGAGACTTTCAGGGAAATATGCTCAAATAGCGTCCCAGCGATTTTAAACTGTAAGTAGAGCCATCATATTCATTCACTGAGAGATAATGAGCAGAACACACGACATGTGGCAAAGTGGTCCAACTCACATCACGAGTATCGTAATCCACAACTGCCAAGCTGGTTATCAAATTTCTAAATACACGGAATGACGCGTACGACTGCAATGACATGTACGAAAATACGTCAGCTGAACATAACACTAAATTTACCTACACGGAGTCATGAACACGATCATGATTCATCCATTTGAAACAAAACTTAAATCTGCGAGAGGACGAGTTGGGCAGGCAAGTCAAAATTTGTGAACGCGTTTGATTACGACATGCCTAGCAGGCAGTGTTTTATTAAGCGGCAAGGCGGAAGTGTCAAGCCGCGCATTACTGGACCAGAGGTGGTTTCTTTTGGTACGAGGCTGTAGCGATCTGTCACCAGACACTATACTTGTTCCCATCTTCACACATGGCTCAAGATAAAATAAGACATCTCTATTAGTGGAGGGTTCCGTTCGCTCTTCCCTCTGCCTCCCCCCTCCCTCCCTCCCTCCTTTCGCCGCACCCACAGGTACCACTTCTTAAGGGGGGTAGGACGTCAAACGGGCCGACTTACAGCAGGAGAGGCACCACAGCACGTTTTAATTTCCACTGTCTACACATTTGCAGAGCAAATCAATTTTGCTTCTCTTTTCAAATTAGAAGGCCGTATGGCATTACAAAGGAGAGGGATCAACTACGTACTTTCGCAAATACGCACAGTGCTATTTGGTTTATTGTGTGTAAAAAGGAATTACTACGTAACGGACAATTATCACATTACTGTATAAAGTCGAATCAAATTATGAAATATACTGGTTTGTCATAGTAGTTGTAAATGAAGTTGTCACGCGTCAGCGGCGCAGTGATAGACGAAGACAATGTTACTAGACGGCAGAAGTAGTTTAAAGGGGGGAAAAAAAGGGAAGAAATGTTGTGTTAAATGGTCTGTCGACGTTGAGGTCATTAGAGACGGAGCACAAGCTCAGATGCTGTCAAGGACAGGGAAGGAAATCCTTTCAAAGGAATCATCCCGTCATTTGTCTGGAACGATTTAGGGAAACCACGGAAAGCCCAACTGTCGATGGTCGGCCTCTGGTTTGAACAGTCCTCCTACCCAGTTTTGAAGAGTGCGAGACAGGAATAATTACGCGTCATCGGGACAGTGGTGCCATTCCCTGAAACATCTTACTACATTATGTGTTCCGTTGATTTAAGCCGTAAGACGGAGTAAGGGAAGTGGCGCTGAAGATTGTGGTGCAACGTGCGGTATTTGTACGACATATCGGAGTAGTACTCTAGATAATCTCGTCATAGCAATGAGAAAGAGCACTCAAGACCTTTCCTGAGAAATTCGCCAAATTTTCGAAGGAGATAATTTAGAGAATCCGTCGGTAAAATGTCTTTGAAGTCAATGGGCGAAAACATCTAAACTCTACTTCCACTGATACAAACTGCTTATCACAATAAAGCAGTACGATTGTTTATCTCATCCTTGTATACTACAGAGTTGTGATCGACAAGACAAGGTCTCGTAATAAAAATATGGCACTTTACAGGGTGTGCGTTCTGAGCTGCCTTTGACGTACTCCGGCCGGACGCAAGACTGAATGAGTCGTGACTCTGGATTGTACGCAAGTTGAGAAGTGGCGAGGAAAGTGCGTGGGCGTGGCGGTATCCAGGGCGCGCCTACGTGCACACCTCGCCCCGAGGGCGGCGCCCGGCTTGCCAACAAGGTCACCCACCCGTCACTTGTCATACTAAGTTGCTTTCCCCCTCTATGAACTACTGACTCTCTTAAAGTACACGCGTTCGTATACGATCGACCATTCTGGCTGCTCTGGGAAGTCATATATTGCGGTCTAACTTGCACCTGTGGGCACCAAATACGTGCAATATACGTGACCAAAGGACTAGAAAGCAAAGATACAGGACAATTTCATACGCCAGGTTACGAAGTTCAAACAAAGGCAGCTCGTTTAGTATTACCGCGAAACAGGGGAGAGAATGCCACGGACAAGATACGTAAATTAGGGTGGCAATCACTCTTACTAAGGTGTGTTTCATTGCGGCACGAACTTCTCGTGAACTTTCAATTGACAGCTTTCTCCTCCGATAACGAAAATATTTTGTTGGCGTCCATGCATATAAGGAGAAATGATAATTATAATTAAGTGAAATAGGAGCTCGCACAGAAAGATTTAAGTGCTAGATTTTCTCGTGCGTCGTTCGAGAGTGGAATGGTAGAGAAACAGCTTGAAGGTGGTTCGATGAACCGTCAGCCAGGCACTTAATTGTGAATTGCAGAGTAATCTTGTACATGTAGAAAGGCCTTATCTAGCCTTTCGCTTAGATGATTAGGCTGAAAAAGTGATGAAAAATAGATAATGAGTGTAGATTCAGGAGGGGAAAGAAACGCGAGATGCTATTGGATGTTCATGGATGACATACGTATGTTTTGTTGATTGGGAAGATGTATTTGACACTGTAGACTCTAGTATCCTCCTGAAGACCTTCAATGTGTTGCCATAGACTGGAAGGACAGAAGTCTTATAAGTGACCTTTAAAGACGACAGAATACGGCATTGGCATTGAAGCAACAAATGATACAGGGATTGGAAGACGTGTTAGACAATAGTGCCGTTTATCATCCAAGGTTTTCATTACTTACACTAAAAACACCAACTCCCTATGAACGGCGGGAGTACTACAGTAGGAAGAGGAGGATAAATACAAATTCGCAGACGGTCAAGTAATATTGGCTGAATAAAAAAAAGCTACAAATTATAATGGAGAAGGTCGTTAAAGTGGTAGACACACATGTAATTAGGCTACGAGTAGGAAATACCAAAGAGAGAAGACCTCTGTGTCTCTGATATTCTGTTAGAATATCACTGGAAGACTTTGGGACAAATCAAACTTTTTACATTATGAATGGAGAAACATACGGTGCTGGCATAATATATTACAATATTTATTAATGTACAAGCCGGCTTTCACCTGTTTACATAAACCCGCTTTGTAAAATAATAGATATTGTAGCATATTACACAAGTGTCGCGTGTTCTTTTATCCATAATGTACAAAATATTAAAGAATGGACAGGACAGTCAGCTGAGAAATAATTCGATAAATGTTTTACCTGGAATATGATATTGTAGGGCAGCGAGTCAAGGACAGCGAAAAAGAGAAGAAAATGCTATGATATGGTAGTTTTGAGAAGTGTTCGTGGCTAGAAATGCTAAAAGTGAAATGCACTGACAGACTGATGAAACTAGTTCTTATTAAGAAGAGAGCAGGAAAGAAACTAGTGGAAATCAGTTTAATAAGGAAAACATCTTGACAGGGTCATAAACTGAAGAATTTGTCAGTAAAGAAGGGTGGTCGAATAAGAGCGCACAGAATACAGAAAGAAGAATACTGGAAAATATTAAAAAAGCGTGAAGTTAGCAGCATATTAAGGAAGAGACACAGGAGAGAGGAAAGTTATCAGTGTCTTGGCGATATCGGTGGTAAGATAGGTATACAAAAGAACAGTACGTGTCCTTTCGCTGAGAAAGTATTCCTCACTACTCCCGCAAAGCAACGAGTTATAGCCGTTTAGAATCTTTGCTCCGGGTAAAACATATCACCGTTTTGGTTGCTGCCAGAAAAGACAGATGTTCAGTAACAGACAGTTTTATGTTGTCAGTACATCTTGACAGCAAAAGGAATTAAAATGGAGAATTAATACCTGAAGGTAAGATACCGACGATCTTTTACATTTCTTTAAAGCTGTAAATAACGTGCTGGAACTATTCAAGTAAAAAATGTTATGGTTGAAAATAGGCTACATGAAGAAAGCGCATGGGTATAAATCTGATGTCAACATTCAGGGAGTAGAAAACTTCATTCCACGCAGTGTACTCATAAAGCGTCTTACATACAGTAAATACAACTTTTTGTTGTTTGCCTTAGTCGACAGTTATTCGCTGAACAGCAAAGCTGATAGGCGTTTGTGTCAGCGTGCACTACAATAAACTTGACATCTTTACTTCAAGTCACGTAGCGAACAGTTGCTGCTTAGAGCTTCATTGTGCTCACTTTGAATGGAGAGTCCCACGATGTTGCTGAATATGTAAGCCAGTTTCCCTGTCATCAGACGAACGTGAAAGGCACGTTCCGACCGCTGGAGCTTTCACCGTCGCTTTTTAACAAGACGGCCGAACCAAGCCCCCGTGAAAGCGGACGTGGCCACAGTGGAGTGGAGTGGTTCCCCCCCCCCCACTTGGGCTGCACGGATATGTTTGGCCAAATTCTTCCTTTCGGATAAGAAGTTGTTATAATGAGGAAGTGACGCTTGTTACTAGAGATATCGCAGGAAATTTTCACAAAATCCCACATCTGAACTTTTAGCTGAATCACTGTTGCACGCATCTCTCTCGAGTCTAAAAATTAATAACATAGTTTCTGGACGATCTACCGTAATACCTCCATACGGTTTCATTCTTCGTGAAGTGATCTCTGAGCTTATATGACTTAGCGATCAGATCCACAGGACTAAGCGAAGCCGACCGGCCGCCGTGTCATCATCTGCCATGTGGCGCCATAGGACGTGGTTAACACATCACAGAATATAATGCAGCAATACTGATGTCAGAAGACTGCGTCCCGAAGTATACACCATAAAGTTTGTAATATTAAGTACTAGCTACTTACTGTAAGGATAGTGGAAGAAAACGGCAATAACTTTAACAAGGGAGACCACGCTGGTATGAACCTGAGATAATTTAGGAAAAACGGTTCCAAATCCAAATAAGGATCGGTGCACCAGTAATTTAACATGGATCAACCACAACTAGAGTCCAGTTTAGCACACTGTTGAGTTCCTCAGTAAAACGTTTCTATGACGCAAATGGTGGTTTCTGTTCCACATAGCTAAAAAAAATACAACTAACAATACAAGCCAACTCTGGAATAGGAAGTTCAAGTCATTCCCCATGGTAATATAAGGCAAAATGGCTGATCCGACCTGTTGTTAACGACACGTTACAGTTTATCGGATTTGTAAGTGCATCGTTAGTCATTATGGACTGTATAAATAAGTATTCTGCGTAAAAATATAAATAAAGGTGTGTGTCAGGGCAGTTTGAAATAACAGAACTTTGCTCTTTAAGGTTCTTGTCATGCAGTGTTATTTCCATATCCTCGATGGTGAAGAATGAAATTTAAACATTTTTTCCACATTCGATCAGTCATGGACACAAACGTCACATTACTAATCGAAGAAGTGCAATCGTCAAGGTATTACATTTTTTTCTTATTTGATAGGAGCGAGAATCAAATTATCCTTCTATAGCGATTTTACTTTGGCTCTCAATAATAATTCAAATGAATACATGAGTAGTTCCGTTTTACATCATGCTCTACAAACGAATCAAACTTCAGTTACATAGTTCTCAGTAATATCGTGCTGATCTGTAGAAAATGCTAAAAGAGAATACGTGATATAGTTGCTCATTATTTAAATTTCGTAGAATTGTCTTGTAATCTTCTAATTAACTTATTAACGCAGATAATTTCCTCGCTACCCAAATCAAAGTACTCTAAAAGATCATCGGACGTATTCAACACATGATATCCTTTTGAGGAGCGATATTTAAGTAACAACGATGAAAAACCGATCTAACGAATGATAAATAACTCAGGAAAGTAAGTAGAGAATAAAAACAGAAAACTGTGCTTTCGACATACAGTGAATCTGTTTTTATTATTGGCAACGAAATTATTCGTTTCTCATTCGCAGAAAAGGAGAAAGGAATCACCTTCGTGACTACCTCCCTCAAAAAAGTCTTGCATCGTTCAGCGCCTCATTGCAAGAAAAGCAGCTCGTCCCGGAAGAGGCTGCCAGCAAGGAAACTGGAACGGTTCCAGCAAACCACGACAAGATAAGCCAACGACCGAGAGGCTGTTACACACTGCCAAGTACTGCAGAAACCAAACAGCGCGCAGATGGTAACTGAATAAATACTTGTACTTTAATCGTAACAATAATTGTGATGCACTATTACGACAGACTTCGCTAATTCGGAGTATTCTCAGACCTTTAATAAGAACATTGATACTTTCAGCACGGTGTCAAAAGCGTTTTCGCACGTCCTCCGCCATATTCATCAAGTATCCTAAAAAACACTGAAACAATTGTTCGCTTATCTCCACACCTTTTAACGCATAACCACTCTCGAAGTGCAGTTTTCTATGGAACAGAGTTATCTTTTATCTGCCAACAGGAAAACACAAAGGCAACAGTAAAGTAAGAGACTAACATTTGCGGTATACACGTAACAGCCAGGAAATATTTTACATTCCCAGTCAGAAATCGACGCATGTATGTCCGTGCGTATACGCTCATATGATCATACAGACAACTAACTGAAAAACTACACACGTTTCCGGTCAATGACAATACCGAAAGGTGTGAGTATTTTCCTGTACGCTACTGAACTAATGTGACGTTTCACCAAAAATAACCTGAACTGTTCAAAATGTGAATGTCAAAGTTGCCATCACAACAATATTTATACTCTTTTTTTATGTGGGCAGTTGAAACCGAGCCTCGCAGGTAGTTATGGCCTGCTACTTTAACGCGTTTTCTAGTTTTAGCGAAAACCGACATCGTAATCGTTAATAAGTACCTCTTGTTTTTAAGGATGATTTATTTAATTTGAAAACACAGCCCCCATTAAAATAACGGTAGGCTGTGTCGCCTGCAGGGCCGAGGGATTTTTTGGGCATTCAATTACAAATACGAGACGAAAGACATTAAAAAATTGCAAAGTACGGGTTGTATTTGTTATTAGACCCGAACTCGTTGTCGATTAATACTGTTTATAAACGCACGTTTCGGAGGCCCCGTTTTTTCATAGTGACTTACCTCCTTATGAGAGTAGACGTGTTTTCACTTCCGCTAAAAAGTGTTAAAGTTTCACGTGCGGATGTTACTTCATTTGGAGTCTACGTCTATTCGTTCGAAGCAAACTGGCACGGGCTGTCCAATGTGAACTGTCGTGCTTGCTACATTGCATTCTTCTTACTGTGCTTGTAATTAGTATTGGGTAACTAGAGAATCTATCGCCAGTACGTTTGTTCCGGTTAATATTCATTTTATCTTCTACTTGTAAGGACTGAAGGTGAATTTTAACTTTTGCATCCAAACAAAGTTTGTCTTGATGCCATTTGTAGCTCACGCGTTAATTAAGCAATGTGCGACGACTAAAAATAAAAACACAGCGACAAATGATGTTTTGCGTTCGCCGACTTAACAGGTTCAGCTACAAAATTTACAGCCCGTTCTTTTTTGCGGACAAGTCGCCTACAAACGGTTACCTGGATATGTTGACAGTATGGCTTTTCCTGCAATTGCGGTACCACACCGAAAATTTAACTTTTCAACAGGACGAAGCTCCACCACACTGGCATATGCCTCGACGGCGCATGTGCCGCAAGGGGCATACGGATCTCGAAGGTCGCCTCGTCAGCCAGTACGTGGTTTGTTCCCTTTTCCCCTGGGGACTGGAAGCGGTTTCAAAGATATTCAGTACCTTCACCTAGCAGTAACACTACAAGTGCGAAAGTAAAGTACGAGTTTGATTGTTAACTGGACGTCTACCGTGCGTCCAGTGGAGGATACAATGAACACTGGTAGAGCGCACATTGAACTTTTTTGAAAGATAAATGAAAATTATGATGCTAAACATAATAAATTATGGGAAGTACCCGAAGATTGTATGTAATTGCATGTAAGAGATATACCGTTGTAAGATCGGATGATCATACTGAAAATAAAAGCTTTTAAGTCTTCTATGTAAATTAAAATTCACCTGAAGTTTCTATCGGCATTCATGTAGATAACTTAGTCCTGTGAAGTCAGATCAATCTTTCTGAAACAGCCTGCGTAATTTGACAGAGTCCGTTTGTTTTTGGAGCATCAGTCTGAACCAGTCACTCGTACTTAATTCGCACGCATGAAGTTCGCTTCGTCTCGAGGGCAGAGGGAATCAGTTTGTGTACGAAGTATGATGTGTTCTCTGGCTACGACCCTAACCTACAAAACGATAATACGATATTTATGACACAGTTTTCCATAAATGATATTTATGACACATTTTTCCATAAATAGTCTAGAACTGACAAGTAGGCCTGCCTTGGAGTGAGTCTTCGTCACATCACAAAAGTTGTTTTAAAATTTTGGTCGATAAGAAGCTACAAGGGGTGGGCGTACAACAAAATATCCGCCTTTTGGCTTTAATATTTTGAACTTTTAGTGTGTCCACCCAATTTTGTATAACAAATTTGGATGCATTACTTTTCTGCAGTTCCTCGTAAACATGATTATTTTACTATGATTTTTGAGTGGAAGACTTATTTGAAGCACTCCAAGTAAATGTGACCAGCGACAGTGGGATGCTAAGAACTCCTCTCTTTTGCATTATGTTCTCAAAACGCTGTACGAGCAGAAGGAAAACTGAATTCCTAATTGGGAGAAATTTATTGCCATGGAAGGAAACTTACGGAAAAAGGGAGCCATAAAGAGTTGGAAGAGGAGATAGTGCTTGATCGTGTAGAAGAGGTTCATCAATAAGAACCCGTCAGTTTGACTGAAAAATGTCCACTCCAAGGGAATATAGCGTTGCGAGTACAGTGAACACTATTATCCGAACCTCAGTTACACGGACTCGCGATTATCTGGGTAGTTAACAGCGGACAAGGATCTCTGTATTGTCCAGTCCGTGCACTGCTCGTCCGCATCCCGCGCGGTAAACGCACTGCACGAAATGCAAGAAGATGAAACAGAAGTACACGCTGCTGCAGTAAGGACGCATGACCATCTCATGCGGAAGCATTTGATGCCCTAGAAACACCTTTCAAATGGGACAAAAAGGGAACAGAGCGATACCGTGAGTGTACTACAATTAAAATTAATTCGTGATGTAGCAGCAATGAAGAGGAAAAAGCTGTTTACGTCAAATGACATTTAGCAAATATTTTGAACCAAATTAAACTACAGTGACTGTCCTACGCGACTTGCTAGATATTTCATGATTAAGCTTGCAGTATTTTAGTACTTTTAAGAAAATATGTACGTATGTATAAAACGTGTCTCTAATCTGTTAACACACTTCCATTTTTGTTGAGTAAGTTTGTTTTTCTTGTTTTGAATAATCACCTAATATTATGTATTAACCCTAGAAAGATAACCATATGGCAAAGTAACTAAAAGATAACACGATAAGATATGCAAGTGATTTAGGTTACCTTTCTAGAGTTAGCAATACAAAAATAACTTTTCTTCATAAATTCAATTGTCCGGAATTTCGATTATCCGAATGACTTGCGACGAAAATTATTCCGTTTAATCGAGTATGCAACGTACTGGTAAAGCAATCACTCACTTCTATGTGCAAGAAATGGGGCCCAAATGGTTCTGCATCCAGAGCCAAGTACAATCAATCGACTGTGTTGGAACGCATGCACTGAGGAGGTGGACGTCACTTTGTACATTTGCTACGAGCTAAAGTTATTGCTGTAAGGCTTAAGTTGTTTATGTTAACGTAAAATTAAACATTCGTATCCGACCGTTCGTTCCTTAATTAAAAGTACTCAGTTTACGTTTCTCTACCAACGGCATAGTTTTGACCTTAAGCCGTTCGGGACACCTGGTATGGAATCTTAATATTTTGCAACTGAACACCCCCTTCGACAATCTTTCGATAGCATTCTGTACCCAACATGGCTCCAGAAGCTAAACATCGGGCACGAAAGAATTTTTTCAAGGGCTCTCAGTTTAACGTGGTAGCAATTCTGGAAGCCACTGAAGTCTAAACAGCAGACGAGAAGGAAATTCGGGTGGTCCAACTGGATGTTTGTGTTCTCTCATTTACCACAGCTTCGTTGCAAACAGACAATATTACGGGCCCGCGTAGGCCATTTTCACTGTACATACATCCGCGTGCCGCTTTTAACTGGGGGCAGGAATTATAGCTGGCCCATGCCAGTAGTATCAACTTAATGGATGCTTCCGCCAGTTTTTTCCTGGACTCATGCCAGAAACGTTAAATACCGCAGTGCGAAGAGTTGGACTTTCAGAGTCGTTGAAACTTCCTGCACGCAGGCTGTTCAATTAATTTAAATTTGTGAACTAAATTAAAAACTGCTGATTAATCCGTTTAGTGTAAACGCACTGCGGATACGCGGCAGACGCGGATTGAATCACAATCGTCGTTCAGCCTGTTAACATAGGTGCTGTCTTAAACACACATCGGATTCGTGGAAATGGAATCTTTATTTTAGTTGACTTCCCGTTTTGCCTTCCTCTGACAAACGTCACATTCTGCGTTTTGAGTGATGATCTGTTACAATATTGGAATTTATAAGGGGGAACTACTCCGCTAACAAATTCATAAAACAGTGCATATTTCAAAAGCGATATACTGGGTGTCCCAAAAGGAATGGTCAATATTCAGGGATATGACAGGAACGGTCATTCGAAGCAACATGAGCTCTAAAATGCATATCTTAGAGCTACGGTAACTCCCATTTTCGATACTGCGAAACATTTCTTCTTCTGGACAAGCGCTCATAACTCTTAAAGAATGCAGTTTAGAGTGCATGTTGCTCCGAACGGTCGTTCCTGTCGTATCCCTGAATACTGACCATTCCTCCTGGAATACGCTGTTTAGTTTTCTTGCCATAGAAACCAGGAATAGAAAGGGGCTTGACGTGAGATATGGACGAAACATTTACGCCTGAACGACTGCTGCCATCTATCCTATCACTTTCGGGAGTTGTGCGCAGGGTGATGTACGTCCAAACAAATCCGAAATCTACCAACTTTACCTTCGTGCATATCACGGCAGAAGTATGTGGGAGGAACACGTCTTTGAAGGATTGCTTTCTGAATTTCGAGAGAAAGTAATTTCACAAAACTCGCCTTCTCCCTGATGCTTTCGTGTAGCGTTTTGGTACTGACGAAACAGATGCGCGGTTGTGTTGAGAGCCCTCCGTCAACCCCCTGTTTCCTCCTGTTCATCTCCTCAGTCATTATGTAGCAGATACGCTGCATCCAACTTTTTTGTAGCAAAGGGAATAAGCTAGACTCGCTGTGCCTTATTCTAGGTTATACAAAGTACTTTACACTATGTGCATCGTGCGCGCCATTTTTGTTCATTTCTGCATGTTCCCAGCAGGTGACAGCATCTGCCTGAAGAAACTTTTTTATCCTATTGCTAGCGTGTCTTCAAGAAATAAAACCAATTTGTGTTTGTCTTTAGTGATTTTGGACTAGGATATCTTTGGGATATGTTGCAACATGCTGACACCCTACCTCATAAGTGATTGTTTATTTCGTCAGAACAATACAGCGATATGTTTTTTCGATGTAGTGCTGGTTCTACATTTGGCAACGACCTATATTTTCACATTCCAGTGGCATTGTTTTCATGATTTTTAGTGGTTTCACATTTTGTTTTCTGAGTATTTTACATATTTCAGTTATTTTCAAACAAAGTATTCATTTTGAATGTTTCCTAAAATTTTGGTGAAAAGTACAATTTTTTACATTCAATATTTTCGTCTTATTTTGTCCCAGAACACTGCATTGATCACAAACATAAAATTTTCATTCAAAAAATATGAGTCCACGACTGAGGAGGTTAAAGCAACTTAGCAAGAGTTCCTTACTTGTGAACAACACTGAAGAATCGATCAGAAGAGAATGCAGCAAGTGATCTTCGTCGATGAAGTAAGCTGCTTTTCCATGCTCACAATTAATATGAATCTTGCATACGCCTTCCTAGCAACTAAATTTGCGAATACATTGTTATCCCACCTTATCGAAAAAGGTGACATTACACGCCTGCCCCTCCATGTTTCTCTATCTCGCTGCGAGGAAGAAACTAACGTTTCCCACAGTTAGGTTAATGTTGCCATTTGCATGTGTGTGTACCCTAAGTACTATACATCTCGCCTCCTGACGTACCGATCAGCACTTCTGTATTTAATACTTCCCTCAAATGCACTGATAACTAATGTCCATTTGCTTCTTCTCCGCTCTTTATTTTGCCATACATCCAAAGACAAGTCTGACGCTCTGGTTCTTAGGATTTTTCTTAAGTGCTCTTTCCGCTTCCTATGAAACGCTATTTTCTTTTTCGATCATTCTTTCCTTTTACAGCATATTCATTAAAGTAGTGCAAGGCACTGTCACTCGGCGTTTCATTCTCTCACATACCATTCCGGTTTCTGAGAAAGTGACCTTACACACATGCCTACAAGAAGCATGGCACTACGCGCCTATGAAAGACCCCTCGGTTTGAGTAAGTACTTATAGCAATGGACCTCATGTATGCCATTCATAATTACGCAAGTACTGCAGTGGATAGGGTTTATGAGATATATTCCACGGCACCGAATAGCTTCTGGCTTGCGCCGTGGTTGGTGACACATGAGTAGCACTGTTAACCGACAAAGTGTTCCTCAAATCGAACAAGACTGAACAGAATGAAAGGAAGAATTGTTCTCTCTCTCTCTCTCTCTCTCTCTCTCTCTCTCTCTCTCTATATATATATATATATATATATATATCTCTCTCCCTCCCCCCCCCCCATTCATCGGAGTTTGTGTTACGAAATATCTTGTCAGTTAATAGCTGTATTCCGGAACGGTATTTTGCTTTCGCGGGAAACTTTGAAAATACGCAATCCAACGACGTGATGCTGAAATATTGAGCGAAAGTGTTTACGGGATGAGCTAGGTCGCCGCCCGGCGTACCCCGGTGGCATTTTGGCAGCGTGTCGCCGCGCTAATGCGGGCAGCTGATAGCGACCCGCTAATGACGTCGCGGCCCCGTAATTACTGATCAGCGCAACCTGCTGCAGTAGCACAGTTACCCGTGTCTCGCAGCATCTGCTGACACCCGGCTCCGTGGAAATACTGTTACATACCTAACAACGGAAAATTCCCCATCGCACCCCCTCGGAATTAGTGGTAAGTATCGCGTCCTCCAACTTCCAGCAGTACGACTTCCATCCATCTGCTACTGTTCTATGCAAAAAATGTATTTTTCATTGGAAGTCTATCGGGTAGACTTGTTTGGTCGTTGTGGAACACACATTAGCTATTATTCTTAGCAAAGATCCCCTGCAAGACGCCAGGTTTAGCCCCTTGTGGATGTAGAAAATGCAGACTGGCCATTTCTGAACGAGAGAAATTTGTTAACATCTAATATCAATTTAAGTGTTAGGACGTACTTTCTGAAGGTATGTGCCTGGACTGTAGCCTTGTGCGCAAATGAAACGTGGACGATAAGCAGTTCAGGCACGAAGAGAATAGGAGCTTTTGAAATGTGATGCTAGGCAAGAACACTGAGCATTAGATGGGTAAACAGAAACGGGGATAAAACAAATGTATGCCACAATTTGAATAAAGTAACGGATCAGTTCTGAGAATCGTCCTGAGGCATCAACGAATAGTTTGATAATGGAGGGAAGTGTGGGAGGTAAAAAATCCAGAGAGAAACCTGGACGTCAATATAATAAGCATGTTGAAATGGATGTGGATTGTAGTAGTTGTGCAAAGATGATGAAGCTTGCGCACGATAGACTAGCATGGAGAGCTGCGTCGAAACAGTCTAAAGACTGTAGACGACGACGACGACTAATACTAACACATTTCGACTGCATTGTTCAGATACTGCTGTCAGCACGATTTGAAGGATTTCTAATACACGCGAGGTACCTTTCGTAGCATTAACGGACGTTTACCTGCAGAAATCCTTACGTGTTTTCCAGATATTAATACAAAAAACTAGATTTGCCAACGATACGATAATTAATCAGTTCCTCTAGTGAGAATTACAGCAGTGCCAGTTCCTCATCCAAACCCCTAATATTTCTCACCCAACACGAACGAAATCAACAGAGATGAAAGTAATCCCAAACGTCCATTTAAGTATGACAGCCACCCAACACTGGCTACTAAGAAACTGGGTTTTGGTGCTATCGCTTTCGTCTAATGAACAGAGAGAGAAATCTAAGTCTGTGACGTTGGTACTCATTTCTTTTTCTTTCTGATCTCTCATTTCGCCTCTTTGTCAGTATGCAGAGCTTGATTTACTTCATCGTCCACTTTTTTTTAACATTAAATGGACAATTTAGGGTGCTTTCGCTATGATCTGTACCTCTAAATGAAGTATTTCCTCACGCCCTCGTAACAGCCCATTGACAATTACTTTCTTTTGCACTCGAGAAAATTTATTGCACCAATATTATTACATTAAACGAACACTCAGATGTATCAAGCAACCTTAAACAACCATTCCTATGTGGGTGCTTAGAAACGCCTTTTGTAAATGACGATTTAGTTCTAGTTGTTACAGCATAACATGTGGAGCCTGAAGCCTATACAAAGGAACTCACTCGTTTCCTTGCTTAATTGCAGCTTAATTAGCCTAATTACCTGTGCTGCAGGGTTACATTCGATGTTCGATGGTTAGTCTGTGGTAACTCATTGCCAGTATAGAATCACAACCATATGATAATGCGTATAAGTGCGCAGTAACTGACACATCACAAATTATATTTATTAGCTAATGCAGGAACTCAACAAACGAGATTAAATGCGTATCTGGCGTGCAACTACGATTAACTCATCATCGCCTACTTTCTAAAGACTAAGTACTTGCACTTCGAATTCATCTTATATATGTAATGGCATCTTCCCGGTCTTAATAAAAGAAAAGAAATTCCTGGACTGAATACGCAGTTATTATGAACATTGGCAAACATTACCGTCTACATCGCTTTAAGATATTTTGTATGTATTACGTTATATGATGAGATGTTTAGGCTACTGTATGGAGCGTAAGAGCGTCAGGGAGATGCTCCTCAAACTCCAGTGACAGACGGTGAGAGAGAGGCGTTTTGAGTGGCGGAGATGTTTAGACTCCGAGAGAGTAATCAGTCAGTATTGTACGATATCTCGCTTATAACTCGCGAAATGAGTTATCACGGTGAAATTAAGAAACCTTCAGCTCATAAACATGTACGTCCAGGACTCTGCATTGTGAGGAAGTAAATCGTGGATCATCGCAAAACCGAAAGAGTAGCTAGCTAATCGAAGCGTTTGAGAAGTTGTGTTACAAAAGGATGCTGTACATTAGGTGGGTTGAAAAGATACGAAATGAGGGTTCTCCGGAGAATTGACGAGTTATTGATTATGTGGAGAACACTTACGGGAAGAATGGACAGGATAGGACGACGTCGCAGAATAACATTTATAGTGCTGGAGGGAACCGTTCGTGAAAAACACTGCAGGGAAAGACAGAACGGAATATACCCAACAAATAGCTGAGGGTATCGGATGCTGGTGCTATTCTAAATGATGAGCTTGGTACAAGGGAGCGAATCCTGGCGATCTCATCAAACCAGACTGACGACGATCCTCTACGCCACCCCTCCCCCCGCCCCTTCCCCCCCGCCCCCCAGCTCACACTGAAAAGAAAATGACTTGCGCAGTGTTGATGTAAATAATGGACGTACTCGAAAGGTCGAGCTCTTTATCCGATCTGACGCCGCTAAGATTGTTCCAGTACAAAGGTATCTGTCCGTCGAATACAGTGTCGAACGGAGTGAAGGGTGGTGCGCTCGATAAGCCAACAGCTGTCCTCGCGTGGGGCCAGCCGGCGGCGGCCTTGCGCTGCTGACGTCACAAAGGCTGCGTGATATTTGCGGCGGCGGCTGCCGCTGTGCTGTCGAGGGCCAACGCCGGGCCGGTCACGGCTGAGGGAACGCGCAGACGTCAACACGTGCGCTGGCCTTTGCTCACTCTTCCCCGAGCACGCAGCCATACGTGCGACCCGAAACGCAAAGCACGCTATCCCGTATATTCAACGTACTCAAGCCACACTCGAATCCTAACCGTAAACAAAGGGCAGCATCATACGTGAAGTGGCAGATCAGGCGGCACGCAGATGGAAGACCGAAGTTATTAGCGAGCAGAGTGACGAGTGGAGGGAGGTTCGCCGAACGCTTCCGGCGGAAGTGAGCCCGCAGCAAGTGGAGCGCGACAGATAGCGGCTGTGGCAGAGCACAATGGCGACACTCCCCCGCTTTCCGCAGCAGCAGCGGTGGCAGCCAACTGTCTCCGGGCAGCATCATTAGCTGGAGCTCTGTTCCTATCTGTAGTACCACGCCGTGACGTGTGCGCCTTCTTAGGTACTTTCACGTTTGAGACTTCCAATCTTTAAGAGTTTATTCTCAAATGACTCTGCTCTTTACACCCTTAAGGTCTCGAGAAATGTTGGGTCCCGTTACTCCTCCCATATACTGAATGAACAGTTCCGACGTTGTACCTATATAAATTAGAAGCATGGATAGCCACAAACAGGATTAAACCCAACCCCAGCAAGACACAGATGGTCCCCTATTTCGGCATCGCAACCTAACTAAAAAGATAACACAAGAAGAGAGACGTTCAACTCACACTATGGGACGCCAACTAGGCAACACAGCCAAATACCTAGGCACACATTTCGATAAATACCTAAATTGGCAAACCCAACCACGAGAAATACTAAACAGAATAAGGAAAAGGCAAGGCCTCGTTATGCAGTCCAAGGAAGGTCTGAAGTACGCATCTTGCGTACAGCAGTGTACACATACAAAACCTTTATAAGACCACTGCTAGAATACAGAGCCCAGCACTAGGAGCCATGTCAGTCACCGCAGCCAACAAAATGTACACCACTATTACGGAATTTTCTAAAAATAAGCAGCACTACGCCAAGCTACGCTGTATACAGAAATGCGAGAATTACACCATTACAAAAACTTTGGCCAACCGAAGTGCCAGATACGGCAAAAAACTACTACAAAATCGACCCGACCTAGAGAACATGACTAAAATCACCAGAACAAGAAAACCAAAATTCAAATACACACACCGAAATAGAATAGTAGCCCAAAACATATCCAAATCTTTCACAGAATTAGCAACAACGACGACGACGCCTCTTCAAATGGTTCAAATGGCTCTGAGCACTATGGGACTCAACTTCTGAGGTCATCAGTCCCCTAGAACTTAGAACTACTTAAACCTAACTAACCTAAGGACATCACACACATCCCTGCCCGAAGCAGGATTCGAACCCGCGACCGTAGCGGTCTCGCGGTTCCAAACTGCAGCGCCCAGAACCGCGCGGCCACTTCGGCCGGCTGACGACGCCTCTCTCAGAGAATGAAGAAATGTCACCACAACTCGACGAAAGGCAGCAAGACCAAGTATAGCAGTGCGACAAACACAATCAAGAGTAAGACAAGATCACAGCAACCAATCGCTGTGTACCATCAAACCGAATCCAAACTTTGCAGTTTACCCGCCACTGCACATGGCATTAGGATCTGCAATAAAATATAAACACCAGACAAAACAATTTTCAGCACTAATCGTAAGCCTCAAACTAAATATAAAATTGTAATTTAGCATCATTACCAAAATAAATTTTTTGTATTGTAATAAAATAAAGTGTAATAAAATAAAGTGTAATAAAATAATTAACTGTATAACCCTAACGCTGAATAGAGCATAAAGAAGCTCTCAAGCAGCCCCCTCCCTCCCAGGAAAGCGAGTGAAAAGACTGAAAAAGAAAAAAAAAAATACACCCCCAGGCCGTCTGAGGAACTACATATAGTTTAAATGGCTCGATAAGAAAGAATCAAGGTTCAGAGCAGGTCGGCACATTTCCAACGGGTCCACTGACCTATGAAGAAAAAGTTAGATGTTCAATAAATATTACATCTCATACATTCTCATCGCGACACCAACAACGTCGTGAACGGTTTCTCTTGAAATTCTGTTCCTGTAGCATTAATAGAGAAACGAACTACTAGAGTGGTGAGTTTTAGTCCATTTATTAGTTCTAAGCACTCCGATGAAACGCATATCAAGCACTGTCTCCCACTAATAATAGGAGTACACAGACACTAATATTTCTCTTAGTTTAGAACTCAGTGCAAAGCACCAAAAATTCATTCACTGAGTAATATTTGAACAACCTACTGGCACACGACGCCAATGGTTTACGTCTGGGCTTTCACGGCATCAGTACCGGTACACTAATAATTATCTCGTTTGCAACACCTCATGTTTTGTCGGCGCTGACGATGCACGACCTGATCTGTTTCTCGTGTTGTCTTAGTATAAAACTTAATGACCACGAGTTGCACTGTCAAAATACTATACCAAGAAGACAAGAAAAACTTATTTTGTACGTTAGGTGATGACATTATGTTGATCACGTGAAGGTTGCAGGGAATACGATGCTGGGGGTTTCACCCTCGTCAATTTTAGTGTGAGTGATCGCGAAGTAACGAGGTTGGAAAATGAGGGAGTTTACGGCAACGCACAGCTATATTCTACATCAGTAAAACAAACTGGTTGTTGATAAGTTGAACTCAACTTATCAGCACTTGCCTTCCCTGTATACAGCATTCAGGGCGGAGGAGACGCGGAGCAACATACTGGGATGACGTGTACGTCGCAGCGTGAGGTGATCGATTACCAGTCGTACGCCACAAGGCATCTGTCGGGTCAAGCAACTCCCCGGCGTGAAAGAAAGATGTTCGCCATCTTGTGGGCGATGTATCGACCTGCGGACCGACAGAAAGGCGCCACGCCACATCCTCCCCTGCCAATAAAACTTTGCCCTCCAGGCCTGTGAGTTGACGTCACGAGCCCGTCTACTTCTCCCTGCCACTGGCAGAGACGATGAAACGATCAGTGGAGGGAACGCAGTCGTTTGGCTCTTGCTCCAAGATCACTGTTATTGTCCAAATAAATTTAAAAATACAGCTTTGATTAAGATGTAGAGAAACAACGAGACTTTTTCATTCTTGGGCGATTTAGAGCGCTGGCAACAAGACTGAACATGACTTGAGACATTGGGGCCGAGCGGTTCTAGGCGCTACAGTCTGGAACCGCGTGACCGCTACGGTCGCAGGTTCGAATCTTGCCTCGGGCATGGATGTGTGTGATGGCCTTAGGTTAGTTAGGTTTAAGAAGTTCTAAGTTCTAGGGGACTGATGACCGCAGCAGTTAAGTCCCATAGTGCTCAGAGCCGTTTTGAACTTGAGACATTGGACTCACTCGTGTTCGGAAGGGGAAGGATTAAAATTCTTGACGGCTATCGAGACAAGTTTATCGTGATTTTTCCTCTGTCGATTATGGGAAAACTGGGATTGCTCCACCCCCCCCCCTCCCCCACCAGCCCTGTTCTTCAACTCCGTCTCTAATCGCCTCGTCGTCGACGGGACATAAAACAATGATCTCCCTTCCTTCTTCTCATGTTCTCAGGCAGGGTACATGTTCTCATACCAGTTGGAGTTGTTCCGCCTTACAATCAAATAAGGTAAGGTGTTGGCTTTACGCCCTCACAGAAAGCACACACGGTCTGCCTGTCACCTCCAGGCTTGTGGTCGAAAGAAAACCTTGGCAGCAAATACTGGTTCTTATCCTCTCACTCCGCTGTCACTTCACTATTAACCATGGATTTAGAATACGCTATTGCGTGACAGATCTAGTCTAGCTGTCTTTCTACAACGGTTTTCAGTTCTAATTTCTCGCTGAATGTCACTTCATCATCAACATAACCAACTGTTCTGCACAGGAACGAAAGAAGCAACGTCCAAGAGGTATGGTTGTATGAAAACAATAACGACGGTTCAAATTCACAGAATCTATTTTTTGCGACAGTAAGCCCAGGAAATGTAGGTTTATTATGACGCTACAGGATTTTAATACCTTCTGAGTCAAGTAAGGACTGCCCTCTAATCTAGGTCATCCAAAATAAGTTTCCTCTACATCAAAAAATAGATCCTTGCACCTTGCTTATTGATCTTGTGTTACAATTAAGTTTTTCACCGGGTTACACCGACGCCCTGCGCTCTTGAAGAGCTCATTTTAACACTTATGCTCCTCGAAGCTCAACCGAATACAGTACTTATTTTTCAATTTGTTGCACTATCCATACACGAAAGCAGCCACAAGTTAGCATTGATTTCAGTCGCTTTATATACAGCAGTATCCACAGTCACTCACTTTGCCGCAGTTGAGTTCTACGAAGGGTAACTGTAAATAATAATTGTGCATAATTAATGTTTTGTTTGTTTGCAGATACATACCTGCAGTCGTGAGAACGCTGAACTCTTAGAACCATAGTACCGTAGCGCAGCAGAAGGGAAGCCAAAAGAAAATGGCGCAGCCCAACGATATTTGATTTTCTGGATTTCAAAGGAAACACTTGTGTAACAGTCCATGCTGATATGATTGAAATACATTGTCCTGCAGACATATGAGTCTCAACTATATTTTCGATAAGGATGGAAGCTGAAGCCATGAATTAAAATTTCTGCCATAGCCGGGACTTGAAACCAGGTTAGCACATATGCCTAGTAAGTAGGAGACCCAGGTTCAAGTCCTTGTTGAGGCACAAATTTTGATTCATTGCTTCAGCTTCCACCTCATCGAAAATAAATCCATGCTTATTTGGAAGAAGTGTGCAGCAACAACGCACCATCATATTATACAGTGGTTAGAAGGCTTACACTATTCCAGTATTTTCAAGCAAATATCGAACACCAAGAACTAAGAGGCAGACCACCTCTCTGTGAAGGGTATCAGGCGAGAATTTGAGGCCGTGTTGCTCACCACGACCTAACCAATAGTAGAGAAATTGAAATTCAGTTTAACATCTTGCACATTTTGAATGTGACGAAAGGCGCCGCCCGCTGGGTTCCGGGACCGCGCACACCCACTCAGAAAGCCCGCCCAACATTCGAGGCTTCGAAAACGTTGCACCTCTGTAAGGCACAACCTTGATGACTTCTTTAGCCACCTGATCAGCATGAATCAGTGTTGGGTGTGTCACTCTCCCACCATGTAGTCAATAGTGTTTTGAATAAACTGTCGAAAACGGCCAAGAACCTAAGGTTGTTGGTCCAGCTGTTGCAACTTTAAGCGATTACAGGAACAAATCAAGACGAAGCCTTTATTCGAAAAACTTGTCTGGTTATCCCGATAACCGAGGACAGAGTGTACAGTACTTGCCACGCTATTTTCGAGACATATAGCTTACTCAGATGCACTCCGCATCTTTTTTAATAGCAAAAGCCGCAATGTGGCATTCGTGTCCAAGTGCAGAGACATTGTGGTATCCATCCCCATTCCATGTTATAATCCACTCTAATTCATACACAGAACAGATTCTAACCTAATCTCCCTGACACCACCGAAAACTGACGACGGGGACCGGACGTACTGTGACCAAACTGTCGTCGTGTGTTATCGGACGTCATCTACATTTACATCATACTCCGCAAGGCACCTAATAGAGTGTGGCGGAGGGTACTTTCGGTACCACTATCTGATCCCTCCAATCTTGTTCCACTCACGAATAGTTCGTGGGAAAAATGATTGTCGGTAAGCCTCTCTATTGGCTTTAATTTCTCGAATTTTCTCCTCGTGGTCACTACGCGAGATGTATGTGAAGGGGGAAGTAATGTGTTGTCTAACTCCTCCTGAAAAGTGCTGTCCCGAAATTTCAGTAGTAAATTTCTCCGTGATGCACAACGTCTCTATTATAACGTCTGCCAGTGGAGTTTGTTTAGCATCTCTGTAACGCTCTCTCGCCAGCTAAACGATCCCGTGACGAAACGCGCCGCTCTTCATTGGATCTTCTCTATCTCCTCTATCAGCCCTACCTGAAAGGGATCCCAGACAGATTTACAATACTCAAGAATCGGATGAAGGAGCACTTTATAAGCACTTCTTTCGTGGATGAGTTACATTTCCTTAAGAGTCTTCAGATGAATCTGAGTCTGGTGTCTGCTTTTCCCACCATCTGTTTTATACGGTCTGGATAGTGATCAGTAGTGTAGCTGTACAGTAGTGGATTTCTTTTCCTACGTATGCGCAATATGTTATATTTATTTACGTTCAGGGTCAACTGTCAGAGTCTGCACCATTCATCAATTCTTACTATCTTCTGGCGTTGCTAGTTTGGTATAAACAACTGCTTCAGCTGCGAATAGCCTTAAAGAGGATCCGACGCTAGATCATTCACACATATTGTGAAGAAAAAAAAAAAAAAAAAAAAAAAAAAAATTGGCTCTGAGCTCTATGGGACATAACTTCCGAGGTCGACCTAACTAACCTAAGGACATCACACACATCCACGCCCGAGGCAGGACTCGGGCCCGCGACCGTAGCGGTCGCGCGGTTCCAGACTGAAGCGCCTAGAACCGCTCTGCCACCCCGGCCTGCTGTGAACAGCAACGGTCCTATCACACTTCCCTGTGGCACTCAGAATATTACCTTTACATCTGTCGCTTTAGTTCCGTTAAGAGCGACGTGTTGAGTTCTATCTGTAAGAAAGTCTTGAATCCAATCGCAGGTCTGCTCCGATACTCCGTACGCTAGTACTTTTTCCATTATATGGCGACGGCGTCAACCAACTGTTGTCGGTGCGACTGTGAACACTGCCTAAGGCCGGTAGCCAATGTGGCAATGGCCGGCAGCAAGTCGCAGCGGCGGAAGTCTGTGGGAATCTGCGGGGCGCAGTGGTGGGCGCGGGCGTTTGGCAAGAGGCTGGGACCGCTAGCCCGCTAGCCGGCGGGCCGCGGGGTCACGTCTGGCCGGTGCCAAGCGCCGCAGGCTCCCGGACACGGCTCGCCGTTACCTGCCGGTCTACATCTGCTCGCAAAAAGCGTCACAGTCGGGCTGCATTGCGCGTCTGTCACGACCCTGCCTCCAAACGGCGGCCGAAAACGCCTACGCTGGCTACTGGCAACGGACACCGTTGCAGGTGGCGCCTAGCCTCTCGCCATTTCGCGGCCACACGCTAATGCCGTACACTGACCAACTACAATAAAGTGCCGGGACGAAATGGTGTGGGTGTTACGGAATCTTCAAGGGGGGAAATTGCAAATGTTAGTTTATTTCGTATCGCGCACACCCCTATATAATGCGAAATTGACCAGTAGATATCACTAGAGACGGACCAGACAGTATAAAAGGAATCGGAAAGTATCGGGTAGCCAGTACAAAAGCAGTACTGGCAGAATGCGTCGGTCAGCAAAACTCGGTGACTTCGAATGTGCCCTAGACATTGTATGTTAACTGACTACCAATGCCATAATGGACATTTCAAAACCGGCCGAAGTCTACTGTTGGCATTGTGACTGAATTGGAAACGCGAAGTAACAACCACAGCTAAACCAAACCCTAACAGACCTCATGTGCTGACGGACTGGAACCGTCGAACACTGCACAGGGTGGTTGTAAAAATCCGCATGAAATCCCCGGGAGCAATAACTCGTAAGTGCCACCAGCAGTCCTACTAGCACAATTACTGTGCACAGGGGAGGAATAAGAATCGAGTACAATGGTCGAGCAGCTCTTCACACGACACATTTCTGTTATCAATGCTAAGCGACGCTTGAGGTGGTGTAAATAGTGAGCCCACCACACGGTGGATGAATTTACCAAGTGATTTAGATTGTTGAATCCCATGGGGGTTAGGGTATGCCGAATACCTGGATGTCGTTACCTGCTATCGTGTGTAGTGACAACAGTGAAATACTGAAGAAGTGGTGTTACAGTATGGTGGTGTTTTTCGAGTTATGATGTCTCCAAATTGTGCTTAAAAACCGCTAAATGCGGAAGGACAGACACATTATGTACTGCGTCTAGTAGAAGAACAGTTCGGAGACGGTAACTTTGTCAACTCGACAATGAATCCCCCGTAAGTCAACATCTATGAGCAATGGTTTGTGAACGATAACATTCCTAAAATTGACCGACATGACCAGAGTTTCGGCCTGAAGCTAACGGAAAATCTTTTGGGATGAGTTACAACTTAGACTTCACTCCAGTGTCCATAAACACTAGGGTTACCTTCCCTGATTTCGTTTCTTGAAAATGAATGGCTGCCACTCACCCACAAACATTCAGATAGCTCATTGAAAGTGTCCCTAGCAGAATCCAAATCGGCGTAAAGGGGAAAGGTGAAGAAAAGCCTCACACTGATGACCACTAATAGGCGTCCAGAAACATTTTACTAGATAGCGTATTTTGGGAGACGGTAGTACTGAGAAATTCGAATAAAACATTCCACATAATGTGCGTCCAATTTTTACTGATTAGAAAGATACACCTGAGCAGAGATTTGTTTTTATTTCTTGTCTTTGTACTTCGGCTGCTCAGGGTTTATGTATCTATTGTCGGTGTAATGCAAATGATACTGATGCTTGTAAGGAATATCATTTTCTAACTACTGAATATCAGATTTGAAAGTGTTTGTGTTTCACTACATTGCGTGAGACTGGTACTGAGACCAGTAGCCATATCTCACGGCATCACTAATCTACAAAATCCTGCTGTAATGTGTATTTATTCAGTTTCAGTCAAATGATCTTCACGTCGTCCATGTATAAAAATACAAATTACAGATCCTTTGGTGGTTTCTTGATGCCATTCTTTAAATACGTACATTGAAACTGTGCGCAAATGGCATCAGAAAATATTTTATTCTTATGTCATCCGAACGTGCAGATAACTCAAAACACATTCAGTTAGGAGAATGTAGTCACAGGTGGCATTTATGGAAATGAAGTTTCAACACAGTTATTTGTCCCTGTCACCAAAAATATTCGACGAGATATATGCAATGTTTTATTCGAAATCGTCTATGCTACAAATTCCTGAAACATTTACTATTCCTCCTGGAAGCTCCTACTATTTCAATAATAACAGGACGACTTGGACTTGAGATAACTACAAGATCATGAACCAGCAGTATTCAGCAATGGAAACAGAAACATCACTAAACCTGAAACAAAACTAAACGCACACAAATAGCTAAATCTGTCTGATTTCTTCCGTCGAGGCAGATTTTTCCTGCCAATAACAAAGGTAAAAGAACGGACCCTTAATTACAGGCCAATTCTTAAACAGGTTTGCTGCAGATTTCTGAACATTTTGTAAGTTCGAATATAATACATTTCCTTGAGTTGGAAAAGCTTTTGTCCAGAAATCAGCACGAATTACGAAGCACCACCCGTGCGAGATTCAGCTTCCCTTTTCTCACATGGTAACCTGCGCGAATCATGGATGAAGGGAAACAGGCTAATCTATTTCCTAGATTTCCGAAAACACGAATTAGGCACCCCACTTTCCAGTCTGAGGCTTAATAAGCAGGAGCATAACGGCCTATTTTTCCTCCGGTAGGAGCATTTTCCCGTTTTATTATGTATACAATGCGCAGCAATATGCGACTGTTTGCTGACCACCTCAGTTTATTGCTAGGATTCAAGCAAAGTGAAGCTTTTCCATTAACGAGTTCGCGCACACGACACTAGTGCGACCCATTCTTGAGTACTGCTGGAATGTTTGGGATCACGACAAGGTCAGATTAAAGGAAAACATTGAAGTAATTCAGACGCGAGCTACTAAATTTCTTACCGAAAGGTTCGATCAGCACTCTAGCATTACGGAGATTCTTCGTGAACTCAAAAGGGAATCCCGAAAGATGAATAGGTGATTTTTTCGAAACACTATTGAGTAAATTTAGAGAACTGGAATTTGCGACTGACTGCAAAATTATTCAGTTGCCGCTAACGAACTTTTCACGTAGGGACCACGAAGAAAAGACAAATTTGAACTCTTACCGAGGCGTATAGGTAGTCATTTTTCCCTTGCTCCATTTTCGAGTAGAAGAGGAGAGGGGATGACTAGCCTTAACACAAGGTACACTCCGCCATTCACCACACGGTGGCTTGCGCAGTATGTATGTGGATGTAGATCAACGTAATTCCTGGTATCTTTCATCATGTGACAGGTGTTCCCCCTATTCTGTTTATCGATATTTTTAAAGTATCGCTCATTTACATAGCTCCGATCGTACACACAGTTACCGGGGATCTGTGACTGATGCAAGAGTGTTGCCAGCTGAAAATAATTGTCCAGTACTAACATAACTTCAAGAAAATCTTAGTTGGGGAATTTGAACTCTTAATTTGTTGCTGAAACGAGTGTCTCAGTCAAAAATACGTAAAGCTAGTGTGCGTGTGCGCGTAAGAAGGTGGTCTTGTGCTACTGTTTTGCGCGCGGTTCCTCGGATAGAATATCGTTTGAATGTGCGTTAAGATACGTGTTTGTGCAATAAATCTACTCACTTCTGCACAATACCTCCTATAGTTCGTGTGACGAACTGTGTGTCCTCGTTGTAAATCACTCTTCAAATTATACAGGCAAATTTTCAAGAGGAAACTGACGGATTTCCTCAAATTACAATAAAAAAAGTAGAACTGAAGGAGGATCTGGGGTATATCTGAAAATTATTGAAGAAAAATAAATTTCAAAATGTCTCCTAAGCTCAGAGTAGTATGGGTGCAATTACTTTTGATCATTTCTTCACGATAGGTGATCCTTCTGTCGACTGAAAATGATAACCGACCTCTCGAAATTACTTGTGTCATAAATGGCTAATTACCTGCTGGCTGTATGGCGTATACGCAAAGCACGTTTCCAATTTTATTCAGCTTGTAGACCTACGAGTTCATCCTGAAAAAGGATAAGGTTCTACAACACTTTAAACAGTTCAGTCGAAGTCGCGACAGTTCCCAACTGTGGTACTGCTCGAACTCCAGTGACTCCGTCGCTGACATTTGGTCCGGGCAAGCGGGTACGCGGGAATCACAGGACGGGCGCTCGTTTCAGCAGTTAGCAGCCTTCTCCGCTACAAACTAGAAGCGTGTGTGTGTATGTCACCGCAGGCAGACACTGAGCGTTCGATCATCCACGGTAACGAACGCGTGGGCGTCGCGGGTGGCGCTCGCCAGTAGTAAAGCCGGCCAGCGCAGCGCGCACCGTCGTATTTGCGGCAGTGGCCAAGCCACCCACACTTCCCGCCCACAGCTCTAAAACGAATTTTTACGATCAATAAAGACGCCGTTGCTTTAATTATCTGCGACACGCCAGAACTCACGTAGTCCTCTGTAGACCGGCGTTGCACACGCAATGGAGTACGGCACACTAACAAAATAACTGCTCCGAAGTGGACCTGTTGTAGAAGTTTCACACAGCGAGCTTATGAATTTACATTTCACGCACCCTGCAGTGATCAAGTGACTAAGACGTAAAATTCAGAAGAATGTGTCGCACAAATCAGGAAGTTCACAAGCAGGCTACCTGAAATTTCACAAATGCAGAACAATGAAACAGACTCTGAAGTATCTACATAACGACTTTTATTTGTGTATCTCTGTCACGTGTTATTTTGCTTCCAAGGCAGCAGAATTCCTTCACTTCCTTTAGTTAGTGGTCCCCAACTTTTATTTTAGGTGTATCGCTAATCTCATTTCTGCTCCTCCTCATTACTTTCGTCTTTCTGCGGTTTACTCTCAATCCACACACTGTACTCACTAAATTGTTCATTACATTCAACACGTCCTGTAATTCTTCACTTTCACCGAGGATAGCTATGCCATTGGCGAATCACTGATATCCTTTCACCTGCCCTTTGATCTCACCCGTCAACCTACTTCTTATTTCCGTCATTGCATCTTTGATGTATGGACTGAATAGTACGTGCGAAAGAGTACATCCCTGTCTTACATCGTTTTTAATCCGAGCGCTTTGTTCTTGGTCTTCCATTCTTTTTGCTGTCTCTTGGTTCATGTACAAGTAATGTGTTATCGGCTTTTCCCTATAGCTTACTCCAGTTTTCTGAGAATTTCAAACGTATTGCACCACTTTACATAGCTCAATGCTTTTTTCCTAGCTTTGATTATCAGTCGCGATGTCAGAGCTGCCTCTCGGTTGCCTTTACCTTTCCAAAAGCCAAAATGATTGTCATCTGACAGATCTTCAATTTGCTTTTCCATTATTCTGTATAGTGTTCTTGTCAGCAGCTTGATTGCATGGGCCGTGCAGCTGACTTTTGTAGTTCTCGCGCTTATCCGTTATCAATTACTTTCGGAATTGTGTGCATGATAATTTTTCGAAAGTCTGATAATATGTATCCCGACTCAGATTCTAGGCACAAACTTGAATAATCGTTTGGTTGCCACTTTGCCAAATGATTTTCCGAAGGCGTGTTATCTATCCCTTTTCCCTTATTTGATCCAAGTCCTCCATAGCTCTCCTAAGTTCTGATACTAATAATGGATCCCGTATGTCTTCGATACCGACTCCCATTTCTTCCCCAATCACATCAACGAAGTCCTTCCCATCGTAGATGTCTTCAATACACTCTTCCCATCTATCCGCTCTGTCCTCGGCGCTTAGCAGTGGGATTCCCATTGCACTCCTTTTTGTTGCCACCTATATCTTTATTTCAGTTAACGTTGATATAACTTTCCAACACGCTGGATCAGTTCTTCCGGCGACCATTTATTTTTCTATTTCTTTACATTTTTCCTGTAGCCATTTCATCTTCGCTTCTGTGTATTTCCTTTTCATTTCTTTCCTAAGCGACTTTTAGTGTTGAATTCTCTGATAATTTTTGCCTTCTCTTCTTTCGTCGAACAACAAACATTTCTTCTGCTACCTCAAGTTTCTTCGCAATTACCTTCGTTGTACCTATGTTTTTCTTACGAACTTCTAATTACCCATTTTTTGGACATGTCCATTCCTCTTCAACTGACCTACCTACCAAGGTATTCGTTATCGCAGTATCTATAATCTCAGGCAACTTCAAGCAGCTCTTATCATTCCGTAGTATTTCAATATCCCGCTTCTTTCCCACTGATTCTTCTGGGGAATTCTCTTTAACTTCAGCCTACTGATTACCCGATTGTGATCAGAGTCTTTATCTGGTCACTGGTGCACCTAACAATCGAATATCTGATTTCGATGTCTTCGTCTGACCAACGTGTAATCCAACTCGAATCTTCCCATGTGTCCTGGCTTTTTCCAAGTAAATCTGTGTTGCGATTTTTGAACAGTGTATGGGCTATTACTAACTGATGTTTACTGCAGAACTCAATTAGTCTTCCTGCTCTTTCATTCAATTTACTACGCCCGTATTCTCTCTTAACTCTTTCTAAGTGTTCTTCCTGTACTGTCACGTTCCAGTGAGCCATGATTGTTAAGTTATAATTTCCCTAAATTACCCGTTCAGTATCCTCATATGCTTTCAGCATCTCTTACCTGAACTTTGTCACTGGCCTTTGTTTGCTGTCGATTCTGATGAGAACAATCCAATCATTGGAATGTTCGCACTAAGTAACTGTCCTATTTTCCTGTTTATAACGACGGCTACTCCCGTTATACGATTTTCTGCTTCTGATGATATTTCGCTACAATTGTCTGACCAGAAATCCTCATTTCACTTCACTGATCCGGGACTATATCTAGAGATTCGTAGAATATTATCGTTTGGTTGATTATTCAGTCTTTTTCTCATGGTCACTTCCCCCTGGGCAATGCCCTCCAGGAGCTCCGAATGGGGGACCAATGCGGAAACTTTTGCCAATGGAGAGACCATAGTGACAATTTTCCAAGTACAGGCCACATGTCCTGTGGGTTTACTGAGAGTGCGTCTAATACAGTAGTTACCATTGCATTCTGCATCCTCTTACCGGTGATCACTGCTTATTCTTCTGACGTTTAGAGAAATTTCCCGCGTCAAGGGTTGAAGGCTGCGCTGAAACTTCGTCCTCTCCTCCGCCCTTTTTTTGACAAGGCAGAAAGAGAGTAACTCCTCACACCGGGGATCTGCGGCCGCCTTTGCTTACGATTTTTATTCAAAATTTAAGCACTGGCTGGGTTCGAACCCGGAAGCCAGGACGTTTTCATTACTAGTTGAAGACGCGACCCGTGCACCACGCACGGAGTGCAATCGTATTGTTTGAGTTAGTCGAAAGTCGAAACGTTGTCTTTGAGAAAAAAGATAACCGTAATAGTGTAATGTTCAGCAGCCAGAATGTACACTATTGGCCATTAAAATTGCTACACCAAGAAGAAATGCAGTTGATAAACGGGTATTCATTGGACAAATATATTATACTAGAACTGACGTGTTATTACATTTTCACGCAATTTGGGTGCATAGATCCTGAGAAATCAGACCCAGAACAACAACCTCTGGCCGTAATAACGGCCTTGATACGCCTAGGTATTGAGTCAAACAGAGCTTGGATGGCGTGTACAGGTACAGCTGCCCATGCATCTTCAAAACGATACCACAGTTCATCAAGAGTAGTGACTGGCGTATTGTAACGAGCCAGTTGCTCGGTCACCATTGACCAGACTTTTTCAGTTCGTGAGAGATCTGGAGAATGTGCTGGGCAGGGCAGCAGTCGAACATTTTCTGTATCCAGAAAGGACTGTACAGCACCCGCAACAAGCGGTCGTGCATTATCCTGCTGAAATGTAGGGTTTCGCAGGGGTCGAATGAAGGGTAGAGCCACGGGTCGTAACACATCTGAAACGTAACGTCCACTGTTCAAAGTGCTGTCAGTGCGAACAAGAGGTGACCCAGACGTGTAACCAATTGCACCCATACCATCACGCCTGGTGATACGCCAGCACGGTGAAGATGAATACACGCTTGCAATGTGCGTTCACCGCGATGTCGCCAAACACGGATGCAACCATCATGATGCTGTAAACAGAACCTGGATTTATCCGAAGAAGTAATGTTTTGCCATTTGTGCACCCAGGTACGTTGTTGAGTACACCACCGCAGCAGGCGCTCCTGTCTGTGATGCAGCGTCAAGGGTAACCGCAGCCATGGTCTCCGAGCTGATAGTCCATGATGAAACGTCCCCATCTGTTGGCTCAGGGATCGAGACGTGGCTGCACGATCCGTTAAAGCCATGCGGATAAGATGCCTGCCATCTCCACTGCTAGTGACACGAGGCTGTTGGGATCCAGCGCGGCGTTCCGTATTACCCTCCTGAACCCACCGATTCCATATTCTGCTAAGAGCCATTGGATCTCGACCAACGCGAGCAGCAATGTCGCGATACGACAAACCGCAATCGCGATAGGCTACAATCCGACCTGTATCAAAGTCGGAAACGTGATGGTACGCATTTCTCCTCCTTACACGAGGTATCACAACAACTTTTCACCAGGCAACACCGGTCAACTGCTGTTTGTGTATGAGAAATCGGTTGTAACTTTCCTCGTGGTGTCGCGACCGGCGCCAACCTCGTGTGAATGCTCTGAAAAGCTAATCATTTGCATATCGCAGCATCTTCTTCCTGTCGGTTAAATTTCGCGTCTGTTGCACGTCATCTTCGTGGTGTAGCAATTTTAATGGCCAGTAGTGTATTCACTCTGATATGAAATTTATCAGTACACCCCATCCTGAACAGGGTTTAGATAAGACCCAGATGTGGGAAAAACGAGAGTACCGCGCTTGACATTTCCTCCAAGTGGTGTCGAATAATCTAAAGTTTATCTACAGTCGAAGTTAACCTAAGTAGACATTTCTATCTTAGCACAAATTGTAACAACTCCAATCCACGGATTGTTTGACGAAACTCTGAGCTCACACGAGTCCGCCGTACCCGTGAGAGAATAAGCCTTAAGAGCTGGCGCGCTGGCCTGCTTTCAGCTTTGTTTACGCGGAGCTTTGTGACGGAGCAAGGCGCTAGCGGGACTCGGGGTAGCGGCGACGGCATCGGCGGCACGGCGAGAATTGGCAGCTTCCTGCCAGGTGCGGCGACCAGCGGTCCATGAATCACGACCTGCGACCAGGGATGGGCAGAGGCATCTGCTGCCAGCGCTCCCTGCTCTCTGTACTCCGACTACGCCACGGGGAACGCTGCATCCGACCACAGCGCAAGTCATTTGTTCAGCGTCAACACGCCGGACCCCATTATACTCTTCCACGTCGGTAACAAGCGCGAATCGGAAAGAGTAAGGTGGATGGGTAGTGGAGGCATGGCCAGAACCTCTTTTACGTGTATCAATTTCCAAGTTTCACAGTCTCGGACCGTAAAGCAGCAGTGAAACTAAAGATCCTCGAAAATGGCAAGGAATTCTAGAAATAACAACCTGCGTCTAATGCAGGATGCTTTTCAGTTGCTTGCTTGCCGACCTTCTCACATGGATGCATGGTGCTACGGCCTGGCCGGTAATACTCCAGCCAGCTAAAGGCGCATATGCACAAGCTTGCCTACGAGCGAACAACAAAAAATCCGACACGGTTCGTGAACCGGCAGGCCACAGGAAATTGAGTAATGCAAGACAGAAGGGGAAAGACTTTCCACAAAAACAGAAACGCTGACTTCCCTGAAAACAGGTGGAAAAGACTGAAAGAAAAAGCATTCGTCTTATTTACATGCTCTTATAGACATGGTCTGCAGCGATCTTCATTATTTTAGTGGTTAGTGAAATATTGGTAATTGTGAGGCATACTTCGATTTCTTACTAAGTAAATTTTGACGTTCTCAGACTTCCGGAAGTTTTCGCTAAGGCTACATTTTTCTGAACTGCAGTTTCTTGAACGTTATGCTAAAGCTGTGTGGACTCATTGCTGAGATAAACGAAGTATTATTATATTGAAATGTTTCACTTATGGTAACAAACCACCACCACCAACACCACCACCACAAACCGTTTTACACATTTTATTTTTATCAATGACCTGCCTCTCCAACGCATTCGAATTTGCATGTATAAAACAGCTTCAAAATTCTAGTTACAAATGACTTAGTGTGTTGAAACATTTGGCGTTACATGTATAGGCGAGAAAAAGATTAGGAAAGTTTTGAAACTATGTTTAAAGTTTGTCGGCGTCGGTAAGTGCTCTCTTTCTCAGATACTCTATGAATATAGTCTGCGTAATTTGTGCATACTGGGTTGTGCTGCCTCAAGACATGTACGTAATTTTTAACAGAATTCTTGCCTTACTGTGTTAACTTTAACGTAAGATTGCACCTACTAAACAGAATATTATGACAGCATTTTAAATTTCTAAATTCTGTCAGTAATGATATTAAACACAAGGCGCTTGTTCGCCATATTCTTAAGTACTTTTCCATTTATCTGAGATCCCTATCAGGAAGGACTGATAGATGAGATAGAGAAGATCCAACAAAGAGCGCGTTACGGAGAAGCTAAACAAACTCCACAGGCACACGTTACAAGAGAGGTGGTGTGCATCACGGAAAGATTTACTATTGAAATTTCGAGACAGCACTTTTCACGAGGAGTCAGACAACATATTACTACATTCGATCTGTAGTAGAGAAGGTATTTCCTTTTTCAACTCTCATCAAATGCAGTAAGATTGTTAATAAAATTTCCTGCTGTACTTCGATTAATGTGACTTTGTGATTGACGTTCCGACGAACAGAGTGGTAGGGGCCATCCAATCTTTCACAAGAGCCATGTGAGAGGTAGGTGTGTGTGTGTGTGTGTGTGTGTTGGTTACACAGCTACTCCACCACTGCCATCAGTCAATCACAAAGCACAGCTATTTAATTTGAACTACAGACCCTATTTTTTTGTTATGGTTTTAGCGCGCAAAACTGCTACGGTCATTAGCGCCCGGACTACAGACTCTAGTCCGATCTATTCATAATATTATTCTAGTGCTTCGGATTGTTAATAAGTTGGCCTGGTGCAAGGAGTTGAACAAATTCTGTGACATGCGGGTAACACCATAACGCGACAATGTAGCACATGTGAAAGTGAAACAGAGATCAGCAAGATGTTGCAAGTTTAACGAAGCTTAGACGAACATGGGCAGTTAATTAGCAAGAAAAAGAGCAGAACTAAATTTCGGCGGAAATTATCGTTGTGGTCCTGAGCACTGTAAATAAAACACCTCATACTGAAGTATAACAGGGACAATTAACAAACTTCAATAGGACTCGGCAGAAGAAAGACTGAGTTAGGTAAATTTACAGAACCAGTGCTGTGGTAGAAAAATAGTGTGCGACAATTCTGCTGCGTCCGTCGTCTATCCCGCCTAGGGATCATAAGAGCGCGTACCGAGAGTTATGTACACTCACTTTTTACCGCGAACCATATGCTACGCGTTCCCTTTCGGTGTATACAGGGAGTTCCACAGTCTTTCCATCAGACGTCTAGGGATGAAAGACCACATGAAGCGACAAAATATTTGCTGACGCTTCCCGAAGACGCCAGGCGTCCTTTTGTATAGGTTATGCCCCTGGGAGGCGGCAGCGCGCAGGCATTCAGCTTATGTGTTGTGTGTTACCTACAACCCAGTCATCTGCTCCATATGAAGGGAGATAGGCCCAGGGAAAGCGTAGTTCCTGATTCGATTCTAAAATATCTTTGTCCGCTTAAAGATATCCGCTCTTCAGGATGTCTTCCTGCGGTAGGTAGTACGCAGCACACTACGTTAGCAGATCCTACTAATTAGTTGAAATCTCATCGTCCCAGAGTAGACGAATACTACAGGACACCTAACGTCACTGGGAAGTGTCAGCGAGCAATTTTGTCTCTAAAATTGTTCGCCATGACATGGTATATAACACGTACACATTTTATGTAGACTTTAAACATAGCCAATACCTCGTTGTGGATGCTCTGACCCTGCCAGATTTATTAACAAGAGGGCCCAACTCTCTGCGACAACTTTTAGTCCCTATGCATTATGTACGAAAGTAAACATCATGCACCGCTCTCTTAAGAATAACACCATACGTTAAGAAGTGATCCAAAAACATCAACGAAGCACATGTCATACAGAAACTGAAGAAAATAATGTGTAACTAGTATATGGGCACTTGATGTTGATGATGATAGAATGCACCCGAAACGCATCCTGCCAAACCAAATATTGATAATAAAACGGGACGGAAATCAGAAGTGTGCTATCTGTGAAATTCGCAAGGCTGTCGTGGATCTCATCTAGCTCCATGTAATATGGATAAATTGGAATCCTTCGGGGTATATCACTTGTGGCGGTATTTTACAGCTGAACACACATGAAATGGGCTGTACATAAGGGTTTATTCAGGTGACGCTTCCGTGCTTGCTTGACCACCTCTGGTAATTATTCATCATGTGAAGAATATTGCAGTACAACTGGTTAGCGACCAGTTAGACATCGTCGCATCAGTCATCTGCGACACAGGACAAGTGGGTCTTGTGAGAGGCCGGTTCGCATTCCCCTAAGTGCTCGGCGCGTGCTCCCGAACTTCCCACAGGAGAAACAAAGGCGCCAGCAGGCCTGACGGTCGATACGTAGCGTACACTTCTCTCTGTACAGACACGGCTCCTGCTCGCTCCGTGACGCACCAACGGCGAAGAACGAACCGTCATGACACAGAGTACAAGTGTCTTGTACTGCGTACGCCGTCATATTCCACTACCACTTAACACTGCACGTTTGCTTCTGCCTTCATATCATGTAGAGGATTCTAACGAGAAAATAGGTTACCCTTCGGTTTTACAATCTTTGTCACAAGCCTTTTAGTGAGTATGGTTTTAAATCTTTCCTGTTGCAATTACTATTGAACTCCATGCTGACATGCTACATGAACCAACCCCAAAGTTTCTTCAACAGCAGAACGGAAAGAGAAGGGAGACACCGTTCGCAACACACTCTACAAGAGGGCTTCCCAAACTTTCTCTGACAGAACACTTTGAAAATCCTGGTACCTTGATGAAACACGCTGTTCATTTTGGAGATTAACAAAATTTTAAAAATGAGGATAACTTGTTTTATTCCTTCATTACTTCAATTTCAAATCGCACACAAAAACGCAGAAATAATAATCGAACTTGAAGAATTAGTATCATCAAATGTCTGAAAAAAGGCCATGCTACTACGTATTTCGCAGAGCAATTATTCACTTCCCGCGGAACACATTTTGGGAAAAACCCTGCTCTACAAACATGCCAGGTTCTGCAGGACCAACGCGGAGCACTGATTTTAGAACAAAAAAATTGATCTACATTGAGGACCAAAACGTATTCATACAGTGGTAATGGGAGAAGACTGTTGATCGATAACAACTCTCTCCAACATCTTAAGTCGTCGCGCCCAATAGCTTCAGTAAAATATACTGGTACTACTTTCGGGAAGTATGCTATCCGTATGTTTTGTGTTGAAGGCTACAACACAGTTCTTAAAACTTGCGTTCGGTGTTTTATGAGAGTCTGAACAAGATCAGAATGCAGTGGGTAGCGTGCCAAATTTAAGGGCGACCCAAAATTGTATTTAAGATTTAGATATTGGACTACCAGCTACGTACAAAAGAAAAACATGTTTCATACATACATCGACATATACTGTACCCTACTGCCTCAAAGAAAACTGGCAGGAATATGCCCATTTTCGAATCAAATTATTCATTACGAGGTGCACCCTCTATCTATTCGTGTTTAGAAACTTGGTTGAAACGCCCTGCAGTATTTTTATCAAGCAAGCTACTGGTCCCTAAAAATCTTTTTTCACATCTTAGGTTGAAAAGAACTGAATATCCACTTCCGAAGAGTTTCAGATGTTCCACTACCGGTATCTGAATCCGGATACGGCTCTCCGGCAACATCAGCGGAAACTGCGGACTCTCATTTATATTGTGGGACGCCTCATTACAACAAATTATCTAATGGCAAACTTTAATACGATCAGAAACAATATCACTTTCATCACAATGCTTATGGCACGCAAATACGATGCTTTACAACCTAATCGCTGTTACGTTGAAGATGATAGCATTATCAGCCGTCGTGATAAAGGCGGTGTGTTCTTCCGTTTATGGTCTCCCAGACAACCACGTCATAAGACTTTACTTATTATCCCTTAATCCAGTTACCAGACCAGAATTCAGAAGATAGTTTAACTCAGCATTGTAAACAAGCCTTCACAGAAGTGAAGGTGTCGCTATGCATCAGGAAAGAATGCCCCTGATTCCTAAGCTAGAACTTTTCATTCGTACTTAGGTAGTGGTATTTGGAAGGTATCCTGCAAGTGCTGAGTCAGAACCATGTCCGATACAATGTGAAAACCCTTCGATTCTCAGTATCACTACTGCTCCCCCGTTCGAGAATGTTGACGAGTGAACGTACTTCCCAGGCAGACGCAATGAACAGGATTTACTTTCGCCACGCATCTCACAGCTACTTGCCCCATCGAGCGCAGGGAAAGCCTTCGCTGTCACTTATCCTCGGCTGCTAATTAGCAAACCTTCCTCTACTACCAGTCACTAAGCAACGTCATACTGTACTTCAGCGCTTCCGGGCAGCATATCATACGGTAGTGAGTGGAAGACACTGTACGGTGAGTATGGACCCAAGAAAAGCAGCCAATCTTGAACCGACGATTTAACATCACCTTTGTAAAGGTCTAGCTTGATGACGAAGTTGCGAAATTCATAATTACCGGTTTCGGTTATTGCCAACTTTCTACATGGCGGGTTGTATAGGAACTGATCTTGACACCAACATCAGAATGTGTTTACGCTCTGAAGATGGCAATAGCCATCAGGATGGGATGAGGTGTGAACTGAAGTTTATGTTAGGGAGGGCATTGGACCAGTCCCGTCCGTGCAGCTGTGTTAGTCACATTGCCTGGACGGTCTAGTGGATAACATATCTGCATAGTAAGCAGGAAGCCGTGGTTGAAGTCCCAGCCTTGGCTCAAATTTTAATTCATTACTTCAGCTTCTATATTTATAGGAAATAAAGTTGAAACTCAGTAAGTCTCCAAGAAAATGTAATTACATCAGAACAATTAAATGCTAAACCTTTGCGTAGCGGTGGCACGGTGCTGCGTCAATAGGAAGTACGAGTTATGTAGGAACAGAACAGCGACAGCGAGCGCTAATGCCTGCCGCAGCTCTCGGCTGCCTCTCGCCAGGTGTGGCGTTGCAGGTCTGCCGCGACCCGTAACGGTGCCGAAGGCTGATTCATTCAGCGCTGTTCACCGGGGCTGCTATGGCGACACCCGTACGCTCAGCCTGCTCTTACTAGTACGCTCTATAATTCAAACATCCACCAACACATACATCGATACATAGGGAAGTGGCACTCCCCTCACATTTCGAAAATTTTGTAGGGCTTAGAAGCCAAAAAATGTCGCCGCAATGAATGATGCAATCTTTCGGTGAACTAACAGGAAATTACAAACCTAATAAGCTGAAGACCAAGTCCACTGTGCCACGCGCAATTATTGGTCGCGTATACTTCTGCTATTCTTATTCATGTAACGTATGTATCAGTCTGAGAGGCATGCTTCATATTTCGTAGCAATCTTTATGTCTTTCGCAAAAATATGCACTTATCCAGCCACAACATTATGTCCACCGACCTATTATCGATATATGCCCGTTCAGGCGATAGCAGCGTCACCTGTCGAGGAATGACTGCTAGTCAGACACACGCTATGTGCATGTAGTAGCAGTGAGCGTGCTGTCCATATGCAGAATGGGGAAGGCGCGCGCGATCTGATTTTGACAGAGAGCAGAGGTGATGGCTCGGAGGCTTGGCATGAGCATTTCCGAAACTGCGCGACTTGTCGGGTGTTCGAGGAGTGCTGTGGTGAGTGCCTTTAACACGTGGCGAAACCGTGGTGAGGGTTGGGCGGCCACCCCTCATTACATACGCCGGACGTCGTGGGTTGAGCAGACTGATAAAACAGGATAGGTGGCGAACTCTGGCGGAACTATCAGACTTTACTGCTGGGCAGAGTACAGGTATGTCTGACCACAAAGCGCACCGACCACTCTTAACGATGGGCCTCGGCAGTCGACGACCCATGCATGTACAAATGATAACACCACGACATGGGCAGCTACGTGACTATCGGCAGTGGACGTTGGCGTAGCAGCAGAACGTTGCATGGTCTGACGAATCCCGATACCTTCATCACTACTTCATGCCGATGGCAGGGCGCGAATCCGTCATCTTCCAGGGGAACAACTCCCTGACGCCTGTACTGCGGGACGGAGACAAGCTGGCGGCGCCTCCATTACGCTCTGTGAAACATTCACGTGGCCATCATGAGTGCAGTGCAGCTCGTGCAAGGCACCATGAGGGTCAAGAGTATCGTACACTGGATACAGACCACGTACGCCCCTTCGTGATGGTCATGTTTCCCAACGGCAGTGGCGTTTTTCAACAAGTTGATGCGCCATGTCACAAGTCCATAAGTATGATCAAGCGGTTCGAGGAACAGTGGTTGGCCCCCAACTCGCAACATCTGTACCTGATCGAACTCATCTGTGATGCAGCGAGCGAGGTGGCGCAGTGGTTAACGCACTGGACTCGCATTCGGGAAGACGACGGTTCAAACCCGCGTCCGACCATCCTGATTTAGGTTTACCGTGATTTCCCTAAATAGCTTCAGGCAATGCCAGGATGGTTCCTCTGAAAGGGCACGACCGATTTGCTTCTCCACCATTCCCTCATCCGATGGGATCGATGACCTCGCTGTTCGGCCCCTTCCCACAAAACAACCAACCCATCATCTGCGATGTGACTTAACGACGGGTGCAAGCTCATCGCCTTCCTTCCAAGATACCGAAATTCCTTCGTCTACTTCGTCGTCCCCAATTTTAACGGTAAAATTACTGTTAATGCCATTTTTGTTGTGATCACGAGACGGTTCATTCAATTCAACAGGTCCTGCAATTCTTCGTCAGTCAAAACTGAGGGTAGCAATGTCATCACCGAATGTTATCAATGACATATTTTCACTCAATTTTAATCCCATTCCTGAACCTTTCATTTCCGTAAATGCTTCTTCGTTGTACAGTGAATAGTGGGAGTGAGAGACTGCGACCCTGCCTTACACCCTTTCTAATCCGCTCTTCTATTCTTATTTTCTGCTCTTGGTTCTCGAAAATATTTTATATTACATGTCCTTCCCTACAGCTTACGTCTAGTTCCCTAAAAATTTCGTACACCTTGCACCATTTTACATTTTGTCTGTATCGGTTCCATATTCCCAAATGGTATTCCCCGCTGACTGGTTCCACCCGAACAGTTCAAATGGTTCAAACGGCTCTGAGCACTATGGGACTTAACATCCGAGGTCATCAGTCCCCTAGAACTTAAAACTACTTAAACTAACCAAGGACATTATACACATCCATGCCCGAGGCAGGATTCGAACCTGCGACCGTAGCGGTCGCGCGGTTGCAGACTGAAGCGCCTAGAACCGCTCGGCCACACCGGCCGGCACCCGAACAGTGAAAGTAACATGAGTTTACAGGCTGAACATTAATAAAACCGAAAAACTGCAGGGACAGATTCCTGGCTGGAAACGGAGGGAAAAAAGGTCTTAAAACATGTGTCCGGAACTGGACGGTGTGCGTGTAACGACGACAAATCGTCCCGATACACACTACAGAGCTGCATAGCATCCACGTCACAACAGATGAACAAAGTGGCCTCCATTGGATGCAATGCACGCGTTCACACATCGCATCATGGACTGTTATGCAGGACACACATAACCGTACTTTGGCTTACACCATGTTGACCGGTCACTTTTCCTACGGTCCGACTCTATCCTGTACAACCCGATCTTCCAAATTTGGTGTAGGCACAGTCCGCCAACTCCCTGCACATTCGCCTCTCTGAAAGCACCCATGATCACACAGACGCCCAAAAAGGGTTTGAAATGTTGCGGGGTGTGGTTGGTGCCTGTAGGTGTACTTGTCCTGGTATAGCCGTGCTGCCTCTCGACCGTTTTCATCTGCTTGTCTGTACAAATACACCATCTCGGCTTGTTCTCCACATGAATATCGGACCATTCTGCTTACAGTAAGCTGCGTCAATCACACAGCCTACAACACACAAGGAACATATGGCACGTGGTCTCAGAGGAACTTTCCTTTGTCAGTGCCATCTACAGTGGCAACGATGCATTTCCGGACATGTACACAGGACCATTTTCCGTTAGGAATCCGTCCCTGCAGTTTGTCGGTTTTATTAATATTCACCTTATATTACAATTCACAGGCCGCACATAACTAACCGCGAATGAGCAGTTATATCTACGTGACATGTGGTCTTCCTATACACTTAGGTTATATTGCAGTGTCTGGTAATATCGATTTCCTGCCGTTTGAAAACTTAGATGCAACGACGTGAATACAGCACTTCTGTCGAATTTATACCACAAGGGCGGGCCGTTTGAGACACGCGTAATTCTACAGCCTACATGTCTCTATTTAGAAAACTGATGATGTCGTCGGCGAAGCCACAGGCAGAGTGTAGAAAGTAGCACGTGTTCCAGGTGAGCGCGTGTAACCGCCGTCCTTCCTGCTCCAGAAGGTGTGAGACGAAGCGAGCCTGCCCAGCTGTTTGTTATTCGATGCCGGGTCGGCGGCACCCTCTGCTAATGAGACGGGCTATCGTGTTGCCTGGCCTCTAACCTTTCAACGGTTACCACAGCGTGGGCGATCAATGGGGCAGCTAGTCACCAGGCATCGCTCCTTAGATGAAGGCGACCGCCGTAATGGCGTAAGCTGTACGAAATTTGCTTTACCTCACGAGAGAGAGAGAGAGAGAGAGAGAGAGAGAGAGAGAGAGAGAGAGAGGCTAACCCGATATTCCTCACAGTAAGGATGAGAGTAACAAGGTGTTCTAATTAAGGGTAATTGGAGCATGGATTTCCCAGACTTGGGAAAGTGATGAAATTCTGCATTTCCCAAAGGAGCTGCTAATTCGACTCTGCAAGGTATTTGGATACCGCTCGATGCGAAAGTGGATGTAAGGCGACCGCGCCAGTACGCCCACGTCCTAGTGATAGTAGTAATCCAGAAGAAAAAGATGGGGGAGGCAATCGCTCTCGTAAAACGGCTTAGAATATCTCAGAATATCCTTCCATTTGCCACGAAGAAAACTTGTTTATTTCGATAAATATGTTGCAGTCAGTTTACCGCGAGGTTCTGCAGGTACCGGGTGGTTATAATTAAAGTGCAGTTACTCGCAGAGGTCCAGTGTGGGCTGCAATTATCGTATGGCAGCGACACTTTTTAGATACTCTAAGGCGTTAATGCAGATCCAATTTTGACCACCAGCTGCAAATCTGGCGCCGTGAGTGCAAGAAAGGCACACAGAAGTGTTTCCATATGTAATGGACTATGAATGGGACGTGGGCAGAAAGGTCACACAAGATTATTAACCACTGCTTGCACGAGTGATTCAATATGAGCACCGGAGACGTGGACGAGATGCTGTACCGCGCCAGATTTGCATCTAGTGCCCAAAATAAGAACTTATTCTTTTCCAGCATAAACTGGTTCCGCATTAACGCATTGGCGTATCTACCAAATTCGCTGCCATACGACAATTGCAGCCCACACTGGACCTCCGCGCGTGTGTGAACTTAAGTTATAACCACCCGGTATAAAAGATATGTACTTTTCTCCATAATTCTAGACTGTATGTTATAGATCATACACCTGACCGAAGTCTCATTTCAGACCAGCGTGTTCACAGCGTATACATTTTTATGTTCTCTCTGGAATCTCAGTTATTCAACACAGCTCTCAGAATGAAAACTGGAAGTTCTCCAGTCTGTCACTCCGCTTCCCTCCCCTCCCCCGTACGCACTTTTGTACTCTACATTTATAAACAGCATGATTAAAGGCTAATTTAAAATCACGAATAGGAGTTTCATATCGGAATCTTCCCAAGTAGTCTTAATGTTTCTATAGAAAAAACATGAAGGCCAATACTCACACACGGGCAGAACTATAGACAACGAGGAAGGAGAGGTTGGAATTTTTTGATTGGAACTGCATTAGAAATGACGACAGACAGAATGGAAAATAGGTACCAAACTAATGACATCGATAGATCTACAATTAGACAAAAAAATAAAATTACCCGATGAACCAAGGAAAAAAGTGAACAAGAAAGAAGACATTGTGGTCGTCGTTGACTTCCCAGCACCGTATGTGTCTAAATTATCTCGAGTAAAGCCTTGTACTCCTGAATCATTGTAACGTGTCAGTGTTCAGTGCACTGGGTGATCTAAATCCAAATGAGAAAAATAATTTGTCTAGAAGTTATTAAGTTACAGATGATTCATTTTTGAAATACTCCGGTAATTCGTATAAATGACAATCATACGTAAATAATCTGCGTTCTGCTTTGTCTGCACCGTGAACGGAGATCAAGAATGAATCTTTCACTATACATCGAAATTTGCACTGATGTAAAACTTCGACACCACTAACAGCACTGGACGCGAAACCGAGGGTTCGTGTTCGAGTCCTGCACCAGCACACAAGTTTTAGTCTGTTAGCAGGTTTCATGAACTGAAAGCGATATTTGCATGAAACAGCAAGTCTTATACACCTACAGATGCTAATTTTACTCCTGATAATGGTAACTTATCTTTTTCAATACCTGTTCTCACTTCTGTGTGTGAAGCGGTTAACGAAATATGACATAGTAATGGAGCTGCTGTACACTCAATCACTGGTCGCTGAAATAAGTTACATCCAGTAAGTTGTTTGTAGACAAAAGTTATTCTGTCATTATCGCTTTGGAGCAACAAGCGAATGTTACCCCATGAAGCTGTTCGCACAGAGTGTGGTTAGGGCGTCTCCCTGTGGAGCCACTGGTGCGGCGGGTGCAGGAGGGCCCGGTTGGTTCCTGGTTCGCGGCGCCAGGCTGCAGCGAGGCCGCGTCCTTGGGGGCGGCAAAAGCTGACGCACTTTCTCCGGCGCCCCCGCAGCTATGTGGCGACGCGGACGCAAGGCCGCATGCAGATTAACGCCCCTCTGCTCTACTGGCTTCAACCAGTCAGCTGCCAAACATTTCTGTGCAAGGGATTGTCCTCGCAGAAACCTACTCCACAGCGCTCTAACGAAATTTCCCGAAAGATCGAGACGATTTGCCAGACGAGTAATGTAACACACACCACGGCCTCTCCAGGTCAATGGTCCTATCGAAGGAACTAGCAATCAACTCTTCACGGAGATATTCAAAGCTTCAGTTTCGCTAGTTCTGACTTCTGCTACGGGAACGCTGAAAAGGTCCAGGATAAAATCCTCATCCAGTGCAGTTTTTCACGGTCTAAAAGCCTGAGCTCCCATTTTTACCTCTAATTTAACTCTCCTAGGCGCTTAAGCCACTCCTCACCACTGCACCGAGAAATTTACATGTAAGTTATTTTGATGTGTAAAAAAAATTACTGGAAAATGTACATCTGAGAAGACCACTGCGTGCTGACAATCTCCGACATTTTAAAATGTGGCTCTGAGCACTATGGGACTTAACATCTATGGTCATCAGTCCCCTAGAACTTAGAACTACTTAAACCTAACTAACCTAAGGACAGCACACAACACCCAGCCATCACGAGGCAGAGAAAATCCCTGACCCCGCCGGGAATCGAACCCGGGAACCCGGGCGTGGGAAGCGAGAACGCTACCGCACGACCACGAGATGCGGGCATTTTAAAATGTCGCACGTACTATGACATAGTAAGCACGTATAACACGCATATGTAGACGTATAAGACAGAGAAATTCAAGAGCCGTTTGTTTTCAATTCAGTCAACAGCTCTCGCCTCAGACCGGACCATAAAATATGCTACCACCTAAAACACGAAGCAGACTCAATTTATCTAAGAACAAAATAGAACAGATATGTCGTTCCATATCAATTTGTGCCACACCGGGATTCCAATCTGGATTTCCAAATTAATGTCAGCAGTCGCCAAAACCGTTAGGTGGCTATAGGAGGATGTCAATATCCCTGGCCAGATTTTCACTTTCATTTTTTTTTGCACCCCATTGTTTACCAACACTACAATGGGAGGTTCTCCCAGAGAGAATTTGGTGCAGGAGTGTGGTTGACACCCTGCCACAGGGATATATAGGGTGTTACAAAAATACTTTTAGGAACTTTGGGGACAGGGTCTCTTGAACAGAAGTGCTCATAGCTCTTACGCTATGCATTTCAGAGCCCATGCTTACTGGACTTTTCCTGTTTCGGTGTAAGGAACCTGCCCCGGAGTCCGTAAAAGTATTTTTGAAGCATCCTGCACACACACACACACACACACACACACACACACACACACGCACACACACACACACACACACACAGTATCCTGTGAATTAGAAATTCACAACATGCACATTCTCATGTCGCTTCGCTGTTGGCACCAGAACAGCACTGGTGTTGCCTTCTGTCACGGCAGACCATGACTGCAACAGGCAAACTGCCACTCGCAACACCACGGCTAGGCATGGAGAGGCATACGGTCGCAGCTAGGAACTGCCTGGCATACGGGTGTGATTTGTGTGTGTGGTGTCTGCTCTTTCGGACGCACTCATACCTGATTCGCCTCGTGGGCAATCAATCCATCAACTTCAGTGCAGATGCACAATTACGTTCGATCTCCTGCAGAATCTCAAAGTAGCAAGCATTTGGACATGGATGAGAACTGCAGAGAGGTGGGAAATTGGGTCGGCCGGGGTGCGTGTCGGTGTCGGGATAGTCCGTGCAGTTACGATACACGCGGCGCTCGGATGGCGCAGTGGTTGACAAGTGCCTCGTTAGCAGGAGATCCCGGGTTCGAATCCCGGTCCAGCACACATTTTCACTTGTCGCCCTTGATTCCGCATAAAGCCCCGATGCAGCTGACGTCAATAGTTCCTTCCCTTTCCTTTCTCCCCCTCCACTTTCAGTTTACATAGCATAGGAGTGGATCGGCAACATCAACTTGAAGCTAGCACCTGAGGGCTGTGGGTAATGGTGCAAAAGTATCCGTGCACGACGCCGAGCCACGTGGCGCGCCAGCAGAGCTTGTTTACGTTCCGGCGTGTGTGGCCAGGGAGTTGGCCAGTGACAGCGGCCCCGAGCAGACGGACGACGGGGCAGCTGCTGTCGTCATCAGAGGAAACCGCACCAGAGACGAGAAGCTGGGAGATGCCCAGCTAGAAGGTAACGCAACTGGAACTTCCGAGGCAAGGAGAGCAGCCAGCTGGCCGTAGCTTAGCATGAAGGCGCGGTGCAAAACAGCGAGGCAGCCTGGTGGACCTGCAGCTGAGGCTGGCGGTGGCTTGCTGTCAACACGGGGCATCGTTCCGGTCTGGAGCAGTGGACGGTTTTCGACTTTGTAAATTCAGAAAATGCACTGTGGCGAGTAGTCTACTTTTGTTAGCTGCAGTGTGTTTTTGGTTACGACAGTTTTTAAGGAAATCGTACCTGTCATCAATGCAATCTTGATTTGCGAAATGCGTGTCCGAGTTCGCGAAATTAAGTTACCACGAGATCACACTTTTCAACTACGGTGATGTCGCTGTAAGATCAAGTGCATTTAAGATGGCAATTTCATGTTGTTCTTGGCTCAGTGAAATTTTAATCTCTCCTTGTTTCTATCATTAACAGTTCTGATTTTTTTAGTTTACTGTGCGCAGCAGACTGTAGCTTGGGCTGGTGAATTCGACTGCTGAATTCGCTCTTTTTGTTAATTGCTTGCGAAGTGTTAGTTGTGGTGTCAGCTTTTGACTGAGTATATTTTAGGCTTTTGTATTCTAGGCTAAGATTTATTATTGTGTATTGTCTTGCGCTCCTTTTGCTGTTGTGTTATTATTCATGGTACAATATTTCTTGCCCTCTTATTGTAAATTCGGAGAAATTTCAAGGGACAGACGTGTGTTCTATTGTGTCAGATATTACGTTTTGCATTTTGATAAACTGAGCGGTAAATATCTTACTTTTGTCATGTTATGCATGTGCTCAGAGTTGTTGAAATGTATTAAAGATTTACACCAACAATCCCCCCCCAAGCCGCTCTCCAGTCCCGCCGTTAACTGTGCCACAGATGATATGAAGTACACTGTAAATATAAGTGGAAACTTATCCTATTGTAATCTCAGTTTAGTAAAATTTTTCATTTGCCGCATCACATTGCTGGTTCAGTATTTCTCGCCTGTTTTCACTGACATTTCACAGCAGTGCCTCTCCAAACATTTCATCACCACCGACTCAATTTCTTTTAAGTGAATTTAATTCGACCGAAACGAAATGCAGTGTATTTAAAAATGGCCTTATCATCACGTAATATTGCATTAGAAACGAGAGACTACAACGAGACGCAAGCAGCGTTCTTGCAGGATAAGCCATTTAGCTTGATTGATTGATTCAGAAACAATACAGGAAACTAAACTTTTTCGAGAAAGAGTGACATGCAGTCTTATAAGAACAGATCACGGCCTCATACCATTATTTAGGGTGCCAACAACGTTAAATTTTCTTGACGTGGAAGCAATTTAGAGAAAAAAGCACAACGTGCCAAGGGGAAAGCGTGCAGATCCTTGCGTGACCCTGTGACACAGCTTGTGCTGCAAGCTGTGTAAAAATACATAATCAAGCACACGACACTTTTAGAACACGCATAGCCGTAGCAGACAAGCTCTTATTACGCCGTAATTAAATGCCAACACTAACTCGCTCCCTCGACATTACTGCTGCCTATGAACTGTTAATAAAGTTAGTAACAAGTGTCGATGGTGAGACTCGACTGAATGCCATCGCCTATGAATTAGACAGAACAACGCGACCAGCTCTCGGGTTTATGTTACCGGCAGTTTTCCGAACAGCACACAAATGTGTGTGTGTTTGGAGAGGGGGGGGGGGCGGCGCTGCCACAACATTCCGCTAATAATTGTCACCGTAAATGACAATGTAGCTACACAGCCACAGCCCAATAACAGAAAAAAGTGATTATGTATATCCTTCTCGTACCGGAAATACGTTGTATGTCTTCATTGAACACGCTCAGCATTCCATGCTACGCTTCTCAAGCAAAATTATATTTGAAGATACGATGTTTGAAGACCACATACGTGTTTTCGACCAGAAGGAATCAACAGAGAATGATTTCAGATGCGGGACGATAACAAGGTGCTAGAACTTCGGGCTTCTCGTCTGTTTTTATGCGTGGAACGTAATTAGCAAGGAAAATAAAACCCTACCAATAATCTACAAGGCCTGGTATGTACAGCCCAACTCTAAAGAGCGCTGTATGAATAAATCACTAGCGATCCTTTTCTGCAACTTCAGAGCACCTGCATTACATTTCAGGTTTCTATTTCTGTGACAGTGACAGACTATTCTCGACGGTTAATTATTTGATATGCTAACGGGAGGCTCCCGCGATGCAGCGATTGACTGAATAGCGGAAGGTCACGTCCGCATGGCCGCTATCTCGGACAGGCGCGCAGCTCCTGACGGTATGAGTCAGCTGTGGGCGACAGCGGTTATCTGTGTGTACGCGTGGTGGAGCTGTGTACCCAGGCGACAACGGATGACGCAGCCGCGTGCCCATCGCAGCTTCCACGGCTGCCCCCGCACAATGCCGTCATTACGGGGAATAGTCGGTCAGGGGAAGAGGAAGCTATTGTGTCTGATGCACAGAGAAAACGTTCTTCAGAAAGCAGAAGGAAGAAACGAGACTAACATAAATGAAACACGCCTGCGTCGAACCCGACAGGAAAAGAAGAAATTCCTCTCTAGTGACGCCTGTAGTAACAAAGGTTGCTTTGACAATTACACTTACGCGGTCCTTAGTACTTGCCTGATTTATGCTGATTAAGACACTATTACATACGTGAGTATCTTCACATATGAGCACATCACTTTCACATAAGACGTTATAACATCTAGCAGTCACCGTACCGTCTGTGGTAGAGAACTTGGAAACTGTATCTGCGTGTACGTTGAAACACGTATGTAACATAGCAGCGATGGCGAGGCATTGTAGCATCTGTGACCAGAGAGTATGCGCTTGACCGCGCGAGTGTTGCGAGCGGTTCTCAGTCAGTAGCAGTCAGTCTGTCGTTGCGAGTCTGTCAGTTCAGTCGTTGCGAGTCTGTAGCTCTGTCTAGTTGAGAGCAGTACTCAGTCTGTAGTCGTCATGCAGAGCGGTCGGTCAGTAGTAGCAGCCCAGTGCGGTTGTGTGATGTAGGCGGTCGGCAACACTGGTCAAGATGGTGAATAAGGTATACCATTAATTAATATAATCATTAGATAATGTAAAAATTTATTTATTGTAATTATTCTCCAACAAGTCCCCCAATAATAATTTTTATTTCAAAAGCATTTTCTCAAAAATTTAATTTTTTATTGAACTTAAGATTTCGTTGCACTTCCCATTTCATTCCACTTCTTTTGAAGAAAAATTCCACTAAAATCACAAAAAAAGAGAATATTATTATTTGCAATGCAGTTCCTCCAAGCGGTGCGCAACAACAAGAGCAGATATGTGACATCCATTTATTCTGAGGTAAGATTTTAATTCTGATTGTTTTACACAGGGCCAAAGACCGATATTTCGGTTTAATTAAATTTTCTTATCACTGAATGGACTTTAATTTTTCATCAGGAATTTATATTTGAGTCAGATTGCGAATTTCACATTTTTGTTGCCATTGTCAGTGCATTTCATTGTGGGCAGGTTACGCTTAGCGCAATGTCCATTAGCATTCATAATTAAATATTGTCGTGTTTCTTTCTTTCAAATTTTTGTGGGGAGGTACACTCGGCTCCCAATTGTATTAAGTATTGTCATTTCTTTTTCTTTTAAAATTGCGGTGGGGAGGTTACACTTGGCGACACCCAGTCCAGGATCGAATTTCGTTGAGAGTCTTTTGAGCAACAGTCAGATATCTGCTCTTATTTGCTTAGATATAATTAGGATTTGGCGCTACGCTTTTAATAATATTGTGACTTTCTCTCTACAGGTCAACGGCAATTTGTTGCTTTGTTGTATTTGTGTGTTGTTTTTGCATTTGTGCTTATTTATTTTGTGAATAATTTTGACTGTTGCAAAAATGCCGCGAAAGACTGTGAATAGTGTATCGCGAGGTATTTTGAATGAAATTACCGACTTAAACAGCGTGACCGATAGTAATTATGACACGCAGTGTGATGATGACAATCCTGCGTTCACTAACAATCAGTGCATTCCAACCACTAATGATGACTTTCACCTTAATGATGAACAAACGAACTCAATTGTCTCGTGTGTTAACTTGACGACAATTGATGACGCGGAGCGGTCTATAGTAATGAGCGCTGCCGAGCTTAACACACCCGATTTAGAAAATCCAAGTAATGTACAGACAAATTTGTCTAATGAAAATGAACAGGATACTGAAAGTACGACGGATTTATTTAATTCCGAAATAATGTCTGACAGTGTACATCCGACTGCTCAGAATAACCAAATGGTTACAGTAAGCGTGAAAGTTCCAGATCCACCACTAAACAGCACAGAGAGTATAAACGCTAACTTTGGCTTTGAACAAATCATGGTAAGATTGCTACAACAACAGAGTGAAGATATCAAACAACAATTTAGTGAACAGGATAAAAAATTTAATAAAATCGATGAAAATTTCAAACAACAGAACGAAAAACTTGACAATAATGACAAAAAACAAGACAAACTTAGTGAACAGGTCAGACAACAGAGTGAAGATTTTAAACAACTTAGTGAACAGGTCAAACAAGATAATGAAAAACTCAATCAACAGTTAAATGAAAAATTAGACGACAGTTCCAGACAGCTTAGTGAACAAATAAGAGCCGTTGCCGCGCAGTGTCATGACACTAAGGAACAGTTGCGAGTGGAAATTGAGGCTTGTTCACGAAAAAATAGCGAAGAAATTAAGTCTGTTGCGCAAGAATTAAGAGAAATGCAAACAGTCGCAACAGAAACACTCAGAGACGAAATTAGCGGAGTCGCTAAACAATGCTCTGAAAAAGCTGCACAATTACGGGACGAGTTTAAAGCAATGACGGTAGAACTTTCGCGCACTAGGGACGCAAAGATAGACGCGAAATTCGAACAGCAGAACACTCAGATTAACGAGCGCTTTAGTCAGCACATACAGAACAGTGATACGCGTTTCCGCAGATTTATTCAAGATCAAAACAAAGTAAAACGACAAGTCATGGAAACAATCACTGCACAAAGACAAGAGGACAAATGTAAAATGTTCGCGAAAGCAAAGACGTATGTAGACAATAATATTACTACAGTGTCCGACAAAATTAATACCATAGAACAATTGAACGCGGAATTACGGGATGAAATTTCTGATCTTAAAGCAAAAACAGATACACACACAGTAAATATTCAAACAGTGACAGATAGATTCGAACAACTAGATCTAACACAGGATTGCGATGTCATCAAAGCTGATGTTAAAAAACTGAGCGAAACTACGCGCAAGTTGCAAAAACAGATTAATGCGTCTGATTCTAAAACCGATGATCAGGTTAAAATACTGACTGAAAAATGTGATGAATTGGCCAGTCGTATTGATGTTATCGAAAATACTAATGACAATAAATCAGACGATACTGCACCGGTTTCTTTTATCCAAACACCTGAATTTCAAAATTTACAGCAGACAATTAATGAGATCGATTCATCTAACAACACGTTACGTAGGAAGTTGTCAAATTTACAACAAGAAGTAACAGAGATGAAAAACATTTCAGTTAATAACATACCGCAACAGACGCCACTTTATGAACATGTGTCAAACTCACGCAGCGCGTATAATTTGGGTAATCTGCAGAGAGTACGGGACTTAGATTCCGAACAACCACAGTTCAATAGATACTCTTACGATCCTGAACCTGTTCCATTACACAGAGATGATAATTTCGACTATAAACATTTTCTGTCAGTAAGAAAGTTCAAAATATTTAAAAACGATAGAACGCAGATTCACCCACTGGATTGGATTCAACAGTTTAGCTTTGCTCTTCCACCGACTTGGCCTGTAACACATAAACTTGAATTTATTTGCAGTTTTTTGGAAGGCGAACCGGCAACTCGTATGAGACCGATCGCGAGACAGTGTTACTCGGTAGAGGAATTTCAGAATGCTTTTCTGTCAGCGTACTGGTCGAAGACGACACAGCGCGGAATTAAAGACCAACTAATTAGTTTGCCAAACTACGAGAACTCAAATTTTCCCAGTGTAACGCAATTTTTTGAGCACATGGTACAACAAAACCAGTACCTAAGTGAACCGTACAGTGAATCTGCACTTATACAACTATGCATCTCTAAATTACCACGGTCATTACGAGTGTCACTTCTAACGGGCCAGCAAAAAGAAAACATTTCAGCATTCAGAGATCTTTTACAGCTCTTGGAAGTACAGCAATCCGATTATTCTTTTGTAAACAAAAACTTTTCGAGTAACAACCAAGGTCAACAACAGTACTGCAATTATGATCAGGGACGTAATTCCAATCGGAAAGATAGCAGACGCTTTAGGAACAACAACTACCAAAACCTTAATAACAGGCAAAATTCTAATTATCAATACCGTCAAAATTTTCAGCAACAGGAACAACACTTTAGTAACAATAGAGGTGTTTCACAACAACAACATCAAAACCAGCCGGTTAACATACCTAACCAACAATGGAATACACAAGGTCAACCAGGCTTTAATGTTTCGCCGCGTGGACGTATAGCCCCTGGTCCAACAAATAGTAACGTACGTCAGCAAGGAAACAACTACGTACAAAGAAGACAGTATTTCAATTCCTATCGTAATGCACCGTATAGGAATGACTATTACGACAGACGTAAAAATAATGAGGACAATTTTCAGCGAACATCTAACAACAGTCGGTCATACCAACAGCAAAATCATACGCAAGAACATATTCTCATGAATGAACCCGACAGTAGGTACCATCCAGAGCGTAACACGCCTGGAAGAAGTAATAGGACAGTTCAAATAGTCGAAATGCCACAGAATCCTCTTAATAATAATAACACGTCAGATGGAATCTGACTAAATACTGCACAGGACGCATCTTCTAATAACACAAACACTACCTTAGACACGCAAAATGTTGTTCACGAAAATGTAATTACTTTTGACGACATCAGAGACACTCTTTTACAGGAAAGACCAGTTATTCAGAAAACCATTTCACATCCTGTTATCGAAATTAAAATTGGTTCATCGAAATTTTCAGCAGTAATCGATTCCGGATCACCTATATCAGTAATTAATGAGGAGACTTTCAACGAGTGCAACAAAGAGAATACTTATCCGACGTTACCTTTAGGCAAAACAAAAGTGAAAGGAGCAGTATCGAGTAAAGGTGTAGACGTTAAATTACAGACGCATTTATCATTTTGTATTGGAGGTCATACTTTCCACTCTAATTTTTGGATTGTTCCTTTATTGACAACAGACATAATTTTAGGCACGAATTTTCTGGTACAACACGACGCAGTTATCGACTTTCAGAATTCTTATTTAATGTTAAAGGATGAAAATGTACAATTGGCTTTAGAATTTCAGCACTCTTTATCTGCGGAAGAACAAACAATTAACCGCACAGAGGTGATTTCCGCAACACGTAACATAGACTGTAATCCCACATTGTTCACGGATACGTACGTACATAACTATAATAGTCCAGACGAAGCTGACTACGACGTTATGCAATTGATTTCTGATAAGGTTAAACAGAGCAGTGCAACTACAGACGACGAACGAACGCAATTACATAAAATTCTTTTACAGCAAGCTCCAGTTTTTGACAACATTCCTGGTACTATGTCCGGCTTTATGTATGAATTTCAAGTCAAACCGCACGACACATTTAAAGCAAAGCATTATCCTATTCCGTATATTCATAGAGAACAAGTTAAAAAAGAATTGCAGGATATGCTTGATCAGGGAATTATTGAACCAGCAGTTAGTCCGTACATAAACCCGCTACATATTGTTAAGAAAAAAGATGGCTCACTTCGCCTTGTACTTGATTCACGTCACATTAATGACATTATTATTAATGAAACAGATCGACCACAGACATTAGAGGAACTTTTACAGAAATTTCACGGTACAGCTATTTATTCCACATTAGATTTGAAATCGGGATTTTGGCAAATTCAACTCCATCCGAATTGTAGAAAATACACAGCATTTCTCTGTTTTGGCGACTGTTATCAATTTTGCAAACTACCGTTCGGCTTAACTATTTCTTCTGCAGCTTTTATTCGCGGTTTGAACACAATACTTCCGACAGAACTTAGAGACAGAATCACGACGTATGTAGACGACATTCTTATAGCAGAAGCTAATTGGTCTGAACACAATCTGGTTCTTGAACAACTGTTACAAACTTTTTATGCACAAGGACTTACAGTTAATCTTAGTAAATCGCACTTTGGCAAAACTTCTATAAAATTTCTTGGACACGTGATTTCAGCAGAAGGCATTGCGCCTGATCCAGAAAAACTTCAGGCTCTACGTGACATTAGTGTTCCTACGACGAAGAAGCAATTACGCAGTTTTTTGGGCTTAATTAACTTTTTTCGTAAATTTATTCATCACTCTGCTTTAGACACACCCAGATTATGTCAATTAACAGGTAAAAACAGTATTTGGTCTTGGGATAAGCAAGCACACTCTGAATTCATGAACCTGAAACATGCTCTGTTGAATGCTCCACTTTTATCGCACCCAGATCTTACCAGAAATTTTTCCATTGCTACCGACAGTTCCAACACCGCTTTAGGCGTACACATTTTCCAGGAAATAGAAGAAGATGGCTCTATAGTAATTAAAAACATCGCATTTGCAAGCCGCATTCTGTCACCTGCTGAGCGAAATTATTCCGTTACAGAATTAGAAACATTATGTGTTGTATGGGCTTTTACGAGATTTAGGCACTTTCTTTATGGCAGACATACCACCGTTTACACGGATCACAGAGCGATACAATTTTTACTTTCGGCTAAATTCACTCACGACAGGTTAAGCAGATGGAAACTATATTTACAGGAATTTAATTTTACAATAGTTCACATTCCCGGCACGCAAAATGTTATAGCAGACGCACTATCGCGTTCTCTCGGCAACAATCAGCAAGACGTAGCAACCAACTTCTGCAAAACAAATTTCAGTGTCATGTACATTCAACAAGTTGCATTTGAAAACTTTATTTCATCGTCATTACAGGACATAGCAAAGGAGCAAAATAAAGACAATGTGTGGAAAGAAATTAAACACCTTTGGCTAGATAAGAATAATGTTACGATTAGAAACCACTACACTGTACGCAATGACATTCTGTTTCGCCGCTCTCATCCTGACAGCAACAATTGGTTATTATGCATTCCTGATGAACTGGTTAACAAATTAATTTGGTACACTCATTTAAGCTACGCACATTACGGAGCACGAAAATGTTTTCTTATACTGAGACAGAACTGTTATTTTACTAACATGGAAAAACGTATACGACGAGTTTTAGCGTCTTGTAAAATTTGCCAGAAAGCTAAATCAGACACCACTTCACATATTCCTCCTTTATATCCCATTATACCTGTTAAATTAAGACACATGGCCGCAGTAGACATTTTTGGTCCGATTCCGAGAACTAACAGAGGTTTTTGCTACATATTTGTCGCTGTTGAGCTTACTTCAAAATTTGTTACTTTCACTCCATTACGCAAAGCTACTGCTAAAACTGTTTCGAAAGCATTTGTAAAACATTTTCTATCTCATGTAGGGCATGTAATGAAAGTAATTTCTGATAATGGATCTCAATTTCGTAGTAGCGTATGGACACGCATGTTACGAGCCAGAAACATTTCTCCGATCTATATATCCAAGTACCACGCTTCTTCGAACCCTTGTGAAAGATTAATGAAGGAAATTGGTAAGCTGTGCCGAATATACTGCCACAAAAGACATATTGATTGGGATACACACATACTCTCATTCCAAGATGTAATTAATTCCATTCCAAATGAATCCACTATGCTATCTCCGACTGTTATACTGAAAAACGTTGAACCACCGAACAAAATTAAAGAATTAATAGAATTTCCCAAAAGCCGTCGCCTACGACACCACGAAATAATTGACATTGCGCTGAACAACATCAAACGTGCCACAGAGCGCCGGAGAAGACAGCAAAAACAGGTTTGTAAACGCCGAGACTTTCACGTTGGACAGAAAATATTAGTGCGTACACACTATTTATCCAGCAAATTAAAAGGTAAGTGCAGTAAATTTGAACTTCTATACGCAGGTCCATATCGGATTCGCAGCATCCCTCACCCCAATGTTGTACACGTCGAAACTTTGAGAACCAGAAAATCGAAAGGCAATCACCATATCTCAAACATTAAACCGTTTATTGAATGAAGACACTTTATGATTCAACACACTATGATGTCATTTACTAATGCAATTAATTCACCTGACTAATTACTGATGATTATCGTATTTTTTCTTGGCAAGTGCCCGGCAAGGTAAGGTTAGCAGGTCGCTTTTCTTGTCGTTACACATCAGACCGTGCACATTTTCCACTTTTTTTTGTGTGTATGATTGTACTCCAGTTTTGTTTATATGCACTGTGAAATAGTTAAGATATAACACACACCAGTCGACTTTGACATTTTTTTTGCCTTATGACATCTCAACATCGTGACTGTTTCACATTTTTTTTTTTGCTACTGCATTGTATTATTCTGTGTACATTTTTGCATCTGAACACTGTCAACGTCTTTAACATATTACGTTTTCTGTCATGCTATGCTGTATGGTTAATTGTGTCACTATAAACCAGTCATTATTTAGTGGGTATATGATTTAAATGCAAGACATTAATCTTGGTTCATCAATTTCAGTAAGAAATGGTGCGTGTAAGAAATAAATTCAACAGAAATGGGAATTTCACCTACGGGATAAACGAAAGGAGATGCAATAACTTTATGAGGAAGAGTAAATGGATCAGGATTAACAAGCATTAACAAGAATATACTATACTCATCGAAGAATAGCAGTCTTAACTAATTTTTCTTTCAGAATACAAGGTGATTGATGCAGGCTGTCAGAGAGAATTACACATCTTAGTTTTAGTGATGAAATATGCTAGAGATAAGGAATAGTTATGTAATGAGTAATGAAGTGATTTTTTGCAGATGATAGTGAATACTGATGAATAATGATGAAGGAAATGGTATTATGAATAATGAAGTTTTTCTTTACAGGTGATGATAATGGTGAAGTTATGATGATATGGATAATGAAGTTTTTCTTTACAGATGAGGATAATGTTGAAGTAATGTATTTATGCTACGTAGTTATTTAAGTATTTGTTGCAGTTTGCTTTGACAGCAGGTGTTACATTGCATAGTAGGATGACTGAAAGTTTTGGAAAGGACAGCTATGGAACACATTTTTATACACACTTCACTGCCTGTTAATTCGAAGTTCACTACTTTTCAGCATAGTGTGCGTTTCTTCTTTCAGGTCAATAATCCGTTTTTGTATTTTTTCCAGGAGAAGTTTTTCATGACACTTACTAAACCTGTTACTTATTATACCTGTTCTAGTACTTGCATTTTTATATTTTTACCCATTTGTGTCTATCGTTTATAAATGTGATCACATGTACTGCCTTGTTACATAATCTTGCTACAGCTGACTCATGACGAATGACGTTACCTATCCTCATTTGCTGCAATAGGTCAAAAGCAAATAGTGTTATGTTTCAGCAATTAATTATCGATCACAACGCAATGCATTGCTACCAAAAAAATGTATTACCAGTCCCACATAATGTCACTAGTTTATGATAATTCTGAATAATACTGATCAACTATGAATAGCATGTCACTTGAGTAATGACCTCTTAATGAGACTATATTCAAAATAATGCTTTGTCACTAGCTGATAACTGCCACTGTTTATTGTAATGATATTACTTATAATGCCTGTGATTACTAATGATTTGACTGTAATTAACTGATTTTTAATAATGACTTCGTAATAATCTGAATAATACTGAATGATGATTCTATTCAATACTTGCTGGCCACTGAGTGCCAATAATTAATGTCACTCCACGAATTGTGATTAATTATGCCATTGATTAGCTCTTGTTTCCAATGTTGATACTGTGTAACCAGAAAAGAATGTGACTGTTTAATAATGCTTTGTAATTAGAAGAAGGCTAATGATTCTTAATAGATTGGAATGACAAATGATTAATTAACTGTCATTAGGATGTTTTGTAATTAGAAGGCTAATGAATCTTAATTACTGTTTAATAATGCTTTGTAATTAGGAGAAGGGTAATAATTCTTACTACATTGGAATGACACAATTAATTAACTATGGTACTGTTTAATAATGCTTTGTAATTAATTAAGGCTAATAATTCTTACTATATTGAAATGACAAATGATTAATTAACTGTAATTAGACAAATGATTAATTAACGACAAATGATTAATTAACTGTAATTAGACAAATGATTAATATGATTAATTAACTGGAATTATACAAATGATTAATTAACTGTAATTAGACAAATGATTAATTAATGACAAATGATTAATTAACTGTAATTAGGAAAAGGCTAATGATTATTGGAATGACAAATGATTAATTAACTGTAATTAGGAGAAGGTTAATGATTCTTAATTATACTCTGTAACTGAAAATAATGCATTTATTTCATAATGCTTTGTAACCAGGAAAAGAAGGCTACTGATTCTATGTAAAACAATTAATGAACATTTTTCTGTAATACTACATACTTGGTACAGAAATGTTCAATAACTGGGCTATGAATGCCACAAACTACTAATTAAGTCTGTAATTGTCAATATTATGTGACTTGATGTCCTTCACCTCATAAGCTGACTACCCTGAATTACTGCAATGTCCATTTGTCCTGTTTATCCTAGTGATCGTGGAGCACTATCTTTGGTTTTGCACTAATTCTACGTTGGTGTGCCTTGTAAGAGTGTGGTGTTGACACGACATGCTGTCCACCACCGTGAGCAATGAAGACGTTATTATGGTCCCACTGTTTGGTGTACCTAATGTACTGCCAAAATGAAAACATGGAACATTACTACGACAGTTCAGTGTCTTGGCTACACTGATAAATTCTGATGGGAAAAGAACTTCAAGTTGTGTCACTTGGTGTTGTACTTCTGTGGAAAGATATGGACTTTCAGAGCAGCTGTGTGCAATCTAAAGTGCTACAACCATGATGCAATCCTTCCCTTTCCTATCCTGATTCTTGTCACATAAAGAAAAAATTTTTTGGTAACATCATTTATGTTCATAGGTTATACATTTTTCGATTCGCTGAACTCCAATGCGAATACACTTATGTCACTTGTCAATATAATATTTTTGCCAGTCTGTTCATTTGTTCTGAATATGCTAAAGAATTTTTTCAGTGCCTGTGCACTTTATTATCTGTCAAATAATTTGTATATACTTTTCTGATTTGCTACTATGTTTTGTACTCACATTTTGTCTTTGTCTGATATATTTTGTACTTAGTGCGTGTGCACAACATTTACTTTATGTACTACATCTAATTATTCTTGCCAGTCTGTTCATTTGTTCTGAATATGCTAAAGAATTTTTTCAGTGCCTGTGCACTTTATTATCTGTCAAATAATTTGTATATACTTTTCTGATTTGCTACTATGTTTTGTACTCACATTTTGTCTTTGTCTGATATATTTTGTACTTAGTGCGTGTGCACAACATTTACTTTATGTACTACATCTAATTATTCTTGCCAGTCTGTTTATTTGTTCTGCATATGCTAAAGAATTTTTTCAGTGCCTGTGCACTTTATCTGTCAAAAAATTTGTACATACTTTTTTTCTGATTTGCTACTATGTCTTTGTCTGATATATTTTGTACTTAGTGCGTGTGCACAACATTTAAATATTCTGTAAGTTGTAGGATTTTGTTAATTAAAGAAAAATTTTGCCGCGATTGGCAAGTCCAAATGACTCACCATCGCTGCCAAATTTTTGCCCCCCCAGTGGAGGGTTATGAAACACGTATGTAACATAGCAGCGATGGCGAGGCATTGTAGCATCTGTGACCAGAGAGTATGCGCTTGACCGCGCGAGTGTTGCGAGCGGTTCTCAGTCAGTAGCAGTCAGTCTGTCGTTGCGAGTCTGTCAGTTCAGTCGTTGCGAGTCTGTAGCTCTGTCTAGTTGAGAGCAGTACTCAGTCTGTAGTCGTCATGCAGAGCGGTCGGTCAGTAGTAGCAGCCCAGTGCGGTTGTGTGATGTAGGCGGTCGGCAACACTGGTCAAGATGGTGAATAAGGTATACCATTAATTAATATAATCATTAGATAATGTAAAAATTTATTTATTGTAATTATTCTCCAACAAGTCCCCCAATAATAATTTTTATTTCAAAAGCATTTTCTCAAAAATTTAATTTTTTATTGAACTTAAGATTTCGTTGCACTTCCCATTTCATTCCACTTCTTTTGAAGAAAAATTCCACTAAAATCACAAAAAAAGAGAATATTATTATTTGCAATGCAGTTCCTCCAAGCGGTGCGCAACAACAAGAGCAGATATGTGACATCCATTTATTCTGAGGTAAGATTTTAATTCTGATTGTTTTACACAGGGCCAAAGACCGATATTTCGGTTTAATTAAATTTTCTTATCACTGAATGGACTTTAATTTTTCATCAGGAATTTATATTTGAGTCAGATTGCGAATTTCACATTTTTGTTGCCATTGTCAGTGCATTTCATTGTGGGCAGGTTACGCTTAGCGCAATGTCCATTAGCATTCATAATTAAATATTGTCGTGTTTCTTTCTTTCAAATTTTTGTGGGGAGGTACACTCGGCTCCCAATTGTATTAAGTATTGTCATTTCTTTTTCTTTTAAAATTGCGGTGGGGAGGTTACAACGTAAAAAAACTTATACGGTACTGTAGGATGGAAGACTCCCGAAGGGCTGGTTTAGCCGGCAAAATGGAAGGGTTTTTCTGTTCTTCACGCATAGTGGCACCTTTCCTTCGCGAAATGTGAGCGTTTCGTATTTATGTGTATTTGATTGTAACGGGTGTGTGTACTCGGGTGTCATGTTGGTACTGGATGACGAAAGGGAGAGGCTGAAACCCAGTGTCTGTACATAGACTATGTGTGAAACAATATTTAACCGCTTTAGCACCACTATTCTCATCGCGCAGCGTGTCCCTGTGAGAAGACATAATGATATAGTTACTGACTTGTAAAGAAGTTGTTTGAGACGATGTCATTTATTATTACAGTTCGTACAAAAGTGTTCCTTTTCTTATGTTGCATGACAATGGGAGTGGTGCAATATGATCCAGGCAGAATCTTCGTCGCAGCTATCAGAGACAATAGCCAACCACTACTACAATCTCAGCGAAGGCCAGCGACTACTTTAATATCCCGCCGCCTAGTGTTGCTCCCCTCTGATCCCCGTTACGAATTAAAACAATGTAATTAACTAAAAAGATGAAAATAGGAAATGTAGCACAAATGTACGTGCAGTGTATAACTGAGCAGTATGTATTCTGATTTCAAGCTTGTGGTATGTCAGTTGGATGTGTAACGAATCTAATAAGACGTGAAAAGTGCACAAAAATAGAAAATCCTGAAGTGTTTATGGATTTACAAATCTTTGGATGTAAACAGTTTTACTGGATATTTAACTGAACTTATCAGCTTAACAGAAGATTATCTTTCAAGTTTGAATTATACGAAAGTGTAATCATTATACGTGAGATAATTTACAACTTGCAACAAAAAACCACAGAGATAAATATAATCTTTGTCTATCGGCAATATTCAGCAATTAAACTAGAACAAAAGACTTATTTTATCGAACTTAGATTCTCTCGTCAAACGTACTTACTGATTGAATGGAAATTTTAGCTGCGTGCTACGCCCTGGTTAGAACAACTTTGAACACGGCCAGACAGATTGAGAGGAAGTCGCGAATCCCCGAGCTTCAGTCATCGGATCCAGCAGACCGTACCGGCGCACCTACTACTATGGAATAGCACCCAGCGGGCCGCCGAGCCTAAGAGTGACACATGCCATCACTTCAAGGAACACTGCGGAGAAGTTTGGAATTTAATCCAGGACATTAAAGCAATAGCCAGTGACCAAAAACTTTAGGCTACCACTCCTCCTCCCATTTGCTGCAAAGGCGAAGGAAAGCAGCCAACAGCACGTGGACATGTGTCCAGACGGTTATCTCTCCAAGTAACGACCGCGCCCGACATTGATTAATTTGCGTGGTCTGACGGAAACGGTGTATTCAACAAGGCAAGGCCGTTGGCTGTTGTGTAAGAGAATACAGACGTGAAAAATGTAATATTTTAATGTCCTTAATGGCTTAATAAATGCTTCCTCGTTACAGCCCACAGTAAACTGTACCACATGTGGTTACGGCAGTCATTGTGACACAAATTATGACCATTACCCCTGTACGAAATGTCACTTTATGTTGCAAATAATTGTTTTGTCCTATTTCGGACAGCAGTTCCAAAACAACAGACGACATACTGCGACATTTACGGCACGCTTATAAAGCTACGCGTTAACTTTCATTTGCGTACAAGGTTACATTCCATACAAATACTTTCAGAGAGAATGTCATAAATTTGTATTCCATGTCCACGTACTTATCCAGGAAAGCTTTTACATTAGGAAACTTATCAACTTTGATGCGCAACAAAACGAGTGTCACTTTTCGACACTTACTTGTAAAAAGATATTAAATAACTTGTTCTAAAAGAACATTAAAATAGGTTCCAACAATCATTTGTACCATCTCGTTTAATGTTTCTCAGACAACTTTCCTCCAGCTTCAGAAACCCAGTCTTCAATGGCTATTACTACCGATACCTGGTCACAGTTAGAAAAGGCATCCTGGCACTTCTAACTTCACATAGAGACTATACTGACATGACAATAGTGCACATGTTCTTTGTCAGTTCGTCTTATCACACACAATATTCCACTTGGACAGCTGTCAGTTTTATTTCCTGAAGAGCTTCGTCATTGGTTTCTGTTCACCACCGCTCTACGAGCGCCAGGACAAACACAATTTTGGGTGACTCATATTTTTGGTACCTTCGGGCTTTAACACGCAGGCGACTGTTATGGAAGGAGAATCGTCCAAACATGCGGGAATCTCGTAGCCATATTAGAATAAATATTGATACTTTCCTTTTCCCTGCAGCATTAGTACCGAATAATCTTTTGTCTCATACAGTGCTACAGCAGAGCGCACTCAGCGGGACGCGTCGAACGTACTGAGTCTCTAAGACCTTACACATGGTCTGCTATGAACTAAGGACGTTTACTATGAACTGAAATTTTTATGTTACAGCCTAACATCAAACGACTGATCTTCGGGTAGCAAATTTTGCGTGTAAAAATTCAATATAACGAAAACAAAGGGAAAAAAACTATCACTTACCTGTGCCTTTAACTCCTCTTAACATTTAAAAGCGAAAACTGTGGGTAGCATTCAAGGAGTAATTTGTCTTGTCTGTTGCGTGGCGACGTTAATCATTTTATAGAGATTGCCCCCTGGTAAACATCGCATGTATGATTGATCTCAATCTCCAGCACCGTATAACTAATCAAATTACAGGCAGTCCAAATGGGAGAGCTTTTTAAAAGTTGTATAGGTTTAACTTGTTAACTTCGACCGGAAAGACTGTGCGCCGACTGACAGCAACAGCCAATATCACATGTCGAAGTAGTTGTATTTTTGACTCTGATCACCCATTAGCTATGATGAATTGCAGCCTTCGAAAACTCTTTCACGCAGTGTCGTGCGAAGCTTATCTAATGTAAGCTGATCCCAGTGATTATGTAAGTGCGTATGTGAGTGATTATGACAAGTGCCTGTGTTACGCTGAATCACGTCTTGTGTGGAGGTACCCAGTAGTGTTTAGTTAGTGCTGTATATGAAAAATGTGCATTTCATTAGCATCGTTATGAGCGTATGATTCTTTGTGGTGTGATTACCACGAATGATGATCTACGAAATAAAAATGCCAAACCCTTGATTCGTGGTCCGAACACATCAAGAAAGAATGCCGGATAAGGAACTGGAAATGAATTGACTAATTATTGTGGTAGGTCGGCAACAGTGAACGAACGGTTCGTGCGTGACGTTGAGCGCTCTGACTGGAGGAAGCGTGAATTGTAAATGATCAAGTAATTTTGATCAGACTGTAGTATCGCAGGCTGTGGTTCTCGAGTTGGTGCAGAGAGGCGTGCCCCCTCGTAATTTTTAAGCAGGGAGAGGTGTGACCCATTTTGGGCGATTAGCGCAGCGTGTCGGCCTCCGTTGGCAGCACCTCGACACGCAGCCCCGTATCGAGCGCTCGCTCCAATCAATGGCAGCCAGCTGAGTCCTGACAGGCGTACCAACAGCTGCGCCATCAGCAGACTGCCGGCATTCGACAAGAGGGTAGTTGCGGGCAGGCATTCGCCGTTGTAGCCGATACCGGACCACTGGGGGACCAGCACTACACATGTACAGCCGTTCCCTCCACACGTTTGGGCTGCCGGAAGACAATAGCGAGCTTTCCAACGAAAACATTTTCACGATATAGTTGCTGCTCTTGAGTAGTAAGCTGTATGGCTACGATCATTTCTCGACAGAGTCAGCTGTGCTTTCCGGATGTACACCACGAATGTCTTTCTAGACCTTTATTTTGCAATTTTGCAACCTGTGACTGATACTAACACGTATAATACAATATTCATCAAAAAGTACGCAAGAAATTTAGGTAAGACTAGCTAGCAGATAGATATGGAACAAAAGTAAGTGAACAATGAATAAATCAAATTAAAATTATTTATAGGAATCTCAATAGTTTATGGCAGGTGGTGAGATGAAAATGTGTTAGCAGAATTATAGAATACATACCATGCAGAAAGGTAATAGACCGCAAGCTTGTTTAGAAAAGAGAAATACGTGCACATCGAATATAAATTTCAATGTTAGGAAGTATTTCCTGGAACTATTTGTTTAGCGTGTAAGCTTAGATGGAAGTCGAAGACTGACGACAAACAGAACAGAATAGAAGCATTAGAAATGTGGTGCTACAGAAGGATATTGAATGTTAGATGGGTAGAGCGTTTAATGAAGAGGTTCTGGATCGAATCGGGATGAAAAAAGGAGCTTGACAAAAAGAGGGAATCCGCTGATAGGACAGATTCTCAGGCACGAGCGAATAGTTGGGTCCTTACGGACGGGGGCGGGGCGGGGCGGGTAAATACCAGAGAGCGAGAGCGGGACCAAGGCTTGACTATTGTAAGCAGGCTCAAATTGATGTCGGTTACAGCAGTTAAGCAGAGACGATCGGTGTAGGTTGCACAGGATAAGGCTAGCGTACAAGTCTTCGGAGTGAAAAAACAACAACAAAATGTGATCACCCCCTTGGACTCAAAAACCATTTAAATATTACAAATATAAAAAGCTATGAAAATAGGTGTGAAGAATGAGTGTCTGGCAGCCAATAATATTTTCTATACAGCATTCAACTACAGCCACAAAAACTGATACAAAGAAGTTATTTCGGGTATATTAGGCAAAAATAGAACAAAAATACTTCTTAATTAAAACACTTGGGTCATTGCAGTCTTCAGGCTCTGAATGTAAAATTACTTCCCTCTTGACCTCCGGTGTGTGAATGGTCATCCGACAGTGATCAGTATCGGCGCAGCATTGTTATCAACACCCTAGACGTATTCTATTTACATAATTTTAAATCCGAACAGAACCCAATATCGCACCAGATCTACTTGTACAATAAGTAACATCTGACTATGATTTTTCCATCGACGACAATTGGAAAAGCAATTTTATTTAGAATTTTTTCTCTGAATATTAAAGTAAATAGTAACTTCCAGTATTATGATTTCCAAATCGCAGCTGCTAGCAAAAGAATATATAAATATGTACAACTATGGTCTTTACTAATGGAGAAGAGACCTAATGTGTGAAACGAGAATCTTAACTTATGTCTTAGCTACGCAGGTAGGTATTTGCTTCAACCTGTTCTTTTACAAACCGATTCCGTACTTTATAAAAATTCTACAGTCTAGAAGCTGCCCTGCCAACGGGAGCAGTTGCTTGATTCCACTGAAGCCTTTCGTAACTCCGTGTAACAACGGATTTCGTACTATACTCTAGGTGACTATATTTGCATCCCTCTTTGCTCTTAATTAGCGTAAAAACGTAACATTTCAGACCCAAGTGTTGTCAGTGACGTTCCAAACGGTAACTTTTGTCGTTAATTACCTAGGGGAGTGACGTGTGTTGAATAGTCTACAGCCCTTCTGTTTTTTCGACCGTGAATGTTAATATTTAAATACGTTTCACAGCAACCCCTATGTCACAATTCGTGGATATCTTCCTTAGAGTTTACTTATGCGACAAGTTTCTAAGTATCAACTTCATAGTGAGACAGCCATGACAACACAAAAACATATAGCCCAAGTATTCAACGACTTTTGAATGGTGTTACTGTCTAACGGGAAAAGCGTTCCGTAACAGAGGTCCGGGTCCAAGTGCAACGCAATGTCGTTACATATTTACGGTAAATGTTTTCATATTGCTAGGTCTGAATGACGATAAGGCTTACACCTAGAAACATGTCTCAGATATAAAATTTAAGCAAGATAACAAACCGTGGCTGCTAACGGTATAATAAAACTAACAAATCGAAAGACGTTTTGCTGGCACTCTGGCACTGTAAAACACCGCTTACACTTGGCAAGTAATAATCACCTACAGGGACAACAAAATTTAACAAGAGAAGCGGAAATGAATACGAATAGTAGGCAGAATAGCCAATGAGAAGAAAAATCCACCTGCGTCGTTCTAGAGGAAAAGACTCCAGCGTCTCGCCAAGTTTTCCGAGCGAGCAGCAGCAGCAGCAGGAATGGCGAGAGAATGAAAGCTGGTGAAACCCGGCAAGTAACTTCCTATTGAGGCCGCATAGCACCTTGCGTACAAAAAATTCAAAGCAGTCAGCACTTTTAAGCTGTCCCCAGAAAGTCAGCTGATGTAATAAGGGCTATGAAGGAATGTTCGCCCCATTGAAAATTCTTATTTCTAACGGACGCTTTGCCCGAAGTGTCACTCATGTGCATAATCAATAATACACGTACCGGTAGCACGGCAAATTTCGAATCACGTTTTCTGTTTCTCCTAATATAATATTCTGCCGACTACGCACTCGTTTGACACAGCAGTTGTTCCGTGTGGACAAGAGCCGCGAACAAATATTAAAACATTCAGCAAGTAGGATTAAATGGCAGACAGAAACAAGACAAGAAGGCGAAGCATCGTCCATAGTAAACGTCAACAACGGGAGTGATCATAATAACACAATGCGACGTGAGAGTGGACGAGGCGTCCATACACCCATACACCCACACACAGCAGACGACCGTCCAACAAGTGACAAATATCATGCAGTTCTGTTTCTACATGCATCATGAAATTGCGTCAAGGTGACTGCGGGCAAACAAATTCCTTTATACATTACGCACTGGTAAAACAGAATTATTCCTCCCGCAAACCAGTAGTAACGTATTCTAGCGTTTGTACTAACAGAGAAAATATATATGAGTAGATACTATTAGAGTCTAGAAATGATGTCGGTAAACATTAATTAGTGATTCTTTTTTATACATTCTGCCTAACTGTAAAAACAGTTTGCTCTGAGATTAACAAAAATGACAGAAATACACTTAGAAACTTTAAGATTTTTTCCCCTGGCGTGACCAAGGATGAGAATCGCTGCATGCGGTGTGCCGCCTGCTGTAAACTTTTTTGCCGTGATTCTATAGCCATTACAGAATTTTATTCGGGTGAAGAGCATGGAAACGAGATCAACGAGCCCATTGTGAAACTGTAAAAACAACTGCAAACTAGAACGAAGTTAGTCTTTTTTAAAAGTTTTTTAATTAAGATAAATATATAAATATGACAATTCTGAAGCAATGATAGAAGCAAATGTTAGCGCAGTAAATAACACAAGAATAAGGTGACAGAAGTCCGTTACACCTAAAACAAAGTACACTACCTGCTAAATTTCCTGCCGTTTTTGCTACGTCTTCTGTGTTACTTTATTTATCCAACACGAATTTGTTTTCCTGTAGAAGTACGAGGGACGTTTCATAAAAAATAATGCACACTAATTTTTTTATTTACAAAGTTTATTATTTTTTTTAATATCTCTTTACAGGCCTTCAATATAGGCTCCCAGTTTCTCTATGAGAGAATCCCAACGCCTTGCAAGCTCTATTATTCCATCCAAGACATGACTTCTGTTCATCCGTCGCTTGGCTCATCCAGAGAAAGATAACTACGTCCACGCACAGGTTTTTTCAACAATGGGACCAAGTCGAAGACTGGCGGACTCATGTTCGGGCTATAGGGAGGATACGGCAACACTTCCCATCCGTTTACGCGTAGTTTTTCGGCTACAATATTGCCAATATGCGGGCGAGCTTCGCCGTGGAGAATGAGTGGCCCAGCCTCGAGCAACTGAGGTCGAGCTTCGTGCATTTTTCTACGCAGGTTTTGCAAGAAGTTACGATAGTACACTGCTGTGACACTTCTTCCACATGACACAATCCCTCATGACGATTACTTGGTGATTACAAGCAAAAATCATCATTTGCTTGAGCTTTTAGATGTGGAGAATCTGAAGCTCTCCCCTCATCGGACTGTGATCTCAACTACGGCCTAAAGTCTCTAATCCACGTTTTATCAACAGCCACAATCGACACAAGAATCGTCGACTTTCACACAAGGTAGCAATGTTCAGGGTTTCTACTTCTCTTCAGCAAACAGTGAGAGGCCCATCTCGCACAAATTTTTTTCTTCTTCAAATCATTTATTAGAATACAGATATTGAAGTTGGGGGAATTGCTGTGCTTCAGAGAGTACCTCACAAGTCGCATGTCTATCTTTTTCCAAGAGAATCTGCCACAAGTTTCACACTTCTTTCATCTGTTGGTGTCTCTGGCCTTCCGGGTCTTTATCGTCTAAGCTCATACGACCACCACGAAAACTATTAATGTGAAACTGTACTTCGGTCCACTGTAAACTCACCAGAAACTTCACTTAACGCACTACGGATTTCTGTCGGGTTTTCGCTGCATGAAGTTTCGATCTTGATGCATGACCTCTGATCTTCAACAGTCACAGTATCCAAGACCCCTCCAGGGTCCATTTCTACCTCTTGCACATTTTATGTTAGCGTATACAGTGAAAAAACAAAGACGTTCTTCTTCCTCAAGTTCCCAACTACATCTGAAGTAATTTTCGTTGTTGCGTCAAACAACGCACAGTAATACCAACCTGTGCATTATTTATGAAATGTCGCTCGTATTTCTCAAGAACAAAATTTGGGATCAAACTACTTAATTTCGAGTATACCTGGAATGCTTCCGCCATATATGTGGCTATTAGTTTTCAACTTTGCAAAATGGATTATTACGACGAATTTCAATCACTTAATTTCGTTACCATCAGCTCATATGAGGCTGGGAAGAAATAGCATCGCTCCAGGTTCTGAAGGAAGAGGAAGCAGCGGCGTGCGAGCTGTAGCAATAGGCGCGTGGCAGCCGCATGGCCATATTCTATCGATAGCCGAGGGCAGTGCTCCGCAGAGTTAATGGCGCCTGATATATACAGTCGAGCATCCAATTACCTGATGGGGTCGTTTGTTCAGCGGCCGGCGCATCGCAGTAATAGATGTACGGCACTTTGCATGAAACGTCTCCCCTAACAAAGCTGAAATAGCGAACGGAGACGCTACATACAAGAATCAACACCGAGAGTTTTTTTCGTTTTCCTACAAATTAACCAGTAAAGATCATACCTACTTTGTGATATTCGGCAACTCTGTAACAAACTTCTACTGTAATTTCTCCCATTGTTTCGTTGTTTTCGCTTAAGATATCAGTGCTAAGACTAAGAAAACAGAAAAAACCGTGTGATACCATGCGTTAAACAAGGAAATGTTTTTAATATCCCGTTTTTTGTGGATTAATGGTGGAATGTATTTTCTATAGTTCATTTCTGAGGCAGATGGCAGAAGTGGTTGAGGTGGGGTGAGAGGTGAAGTGAACTTTCTAATTATTAACTGGAACGAGGCCTAGGTCTACACTCGAAATATAAGAAGAAAAACATTTTCATAATAAATGTGCTCAGATCACTATCATCAACACGCCGGCAACCATGAAATGGATTGTTTTCCAGTCTCAATGATTTGCTTACTAGTTCCGCGTAAATTTATTCCCAATAGCGAGAGCATCACGCAGTCCTGAATGTCAAGCCAAGCACATTTTTTAAAGGAGTTAGCTACCTGAGAAACGTTATGTTTACTTAAATTCTGGAGCCTGTAGTATTCACTGGCCCGTACATGAATGAGACCGGAAAACAGTTACCAATAACTGCAAGTTCATGTTCGTAAAATTTTCAGGTTCATGACATTGTGCAATACAGTCGTTTGACGTGGTGGATGGATGTAGCTCGACGTGTGTGCGTACAATAGGAAAGCTCCGTGGTCATTAATCTTCGAGAGCGAATGGGAAGGTCTGTGAACAAGCTGAAGAAAAAAAGGATTGTCCAAATAGTAGCACCGAAATCCAGCCAACATTCTAATTTTAAATTAAACGAAATCTATAAGAAGTGAAAGCTATCAAATGGGAAATCCGACAAACAGCAACGATAATAGCGAGTGTAAAGCCGTAGAGGCTTCTAGTGATCCGACACTTCTCGCTCACAGATGAATAAAATCCTAATTTAGCGTAAGTACTGTCAAGGTACTGCTATAGTAGACCAATTTACAGGGCTAATGAAAAAGATTTAAACTTAATAATAAAAGAGCTATTTGGTACGAATCAGCAGTATTTTCCGGAGTATGAAATAAAATCACTCGAGATGAAGCATCACCGGGCGAGAAATACGAGAGAGAGAGAGAGAGAGAGAGAGAGAGAGAGAGAGAGAGAGAGAGAGAGAGTTGACATTTTAAAATTAAAATTAGTATTTTACCTTGGACCTATTAGCAACGTTCGAGCTCCAGTTTTATTGTATTAACTCATGTTCTATTCACTTAAGAAACACACTTTTAAACGTTGAACGTACAGAAATCGACGCCGAACGACTGCGCGCACAGTACGATGACTGTAACCCTACAGTACGGGTCATATCACAGTATTAATACGTTTTCACGTACTTTGTTTCTATTGTCAAAGTTTTTTGTGTGTTGTCTTTAGTAGTTTAGGAAGACTGGTGTGTTGCCTTTTAGCTGCTTTTCAGTTCAAGTACGTTAACACTATTGCCAATACTGTGCTATCGTAATGCTCTCGTTGACAAGTTTGCACATTCTGCAGAACATTACGAAATGTTTTCCTTTTTAATATTATCTTTTCTGCCAAGCACCGACGGAAAATTCAGTTTATGTTCTTTTGTCTTTTCTAGACTCATTTGAAGATTATTCATGAATCGAAATCGGTCATACAATAAAGGAAAAATCATGTGGTCAAAGAATATTTCGAATACTACAAATTTTATGCATCGCGTTACTGTATACTTTGATTATGTGACACTTCACCTATGAGAACTTGGTCGTAAGACGTTTTCTTTCACGTATTTCATTATCATGTCAGCTAAATGTAGAATACAGTAACAAAACGTAATCAGAAGATCAACTATCTCTTTCGTATTACACAGGAATTCTCCAGTACCTGCCTGATACGGTCAGCGTGACAAAGGTGAGTCATCGGGAAACACAGGTTAGACAGTTAGGGGGAGACGGCTGGCGGAGGGGTAGAGAGATAGCGGAGGAGAGGGAGACCGAAGCTCGAAGAGTACGCGCTCGCAGAGTGTCGCGTGAAGGGGTCTGGGTAAAACAGCTGCCATCACGTCTTTTTGGCACCTCCACATATGGTAGATTACTGATTGAAGACTTACAGCAACCTGTCACCTCAAGTTTGTAGCAAATAGCACATAATCGAAGCTCGTAATTCATCATATATTTCCTACCGACCATTTTGCTTTTCGGTACACTTCCTTTGTCTATCAGCGAGTTTCCTCCTTGTACATTAAAACCGTATTTACTGATTTTCTCAGCGATATATCACTAAGCACATTTTCGGATTCTTGGTATTTCGGTGACTGATTTCTACAGAAAAGGGCTCCGTCTGCGACTGAACGGCAGCGTATACACAAATATTAGAACTATGACACATTGCGATTTGTTTGACTACGAAATGGGCTTGCAGCAAAAAGGTGAACTCTGATCTTCTAAGATTACGAGGAAGGGAACAGAGAACGTCTGGTTACAAATCATTTTCTGCCCGCAAGTGACATGCAGAAAGTACTGAGACCCCCGACAAAAATGTGCAAGCCCATCGACCTTACGAACTAGAAAATTATGTTAGATGAAAAGCGAAAGTTCAACGCTAAATTCCCATCCCCCGAGATTTAAATCGCAGTTTCTACCGTATTAACTATCAGTCTTTTTTTTTTCAAAATTACCTTATTTCTGTTTACCTTGATAACGAGGAGGTGATTTCACAGAAAAGCGTGACGTGTTGCATCTGTAGCCAAGAGAACTGTACTCGACTGCAATTTTAACAGTAGAAGCAGTGCAAATTATACTGGCCGAAGGGTGCTGCTCAAATAACAAAGCAGTAACTGCGTAAGGTGAGTGGCACCACCGATTGCAGCATGCGAGAAATGAAAATTCAAAATTTATCGCTTCAGAGAAGAGCCACAGTGAAATTTTTTACTATCTTATATCCCTTTTGCATTGACGTACGAGAAGCGGTGTTCGTAGAAATATTGCAGATTTTCTGAAAATCTACCAGAAAATTTTAGACATCTCCGTGACATACATGGGGAAAGTAACAATATGTCCACATCATCCCAAAACAACAAAAGCCAACGTGAAGGAATCTTTCACGAATGTGTAAGATTTCTACAACATTGGGAAAAATGGGAAAAAGGTATCTCTCTCTCTCTCTCTCTCTCTCTCTCTCTCTCTCTCTCTCTCTCTCTCTCTCTCTCTCTCCCCCCCCCCCTCCCTCTCCCCCTCTCTCTCCGCGCACGCGCGCCACTTTATTTCGTAGAATACCAGACACTCAGAACACGCAATGAAAATGAGATGTGCAATATTTACGTAGCACATTCGCTTATTTTCGAATGCGCGGAATAGTTTTAACCTCTCGATACTACGCACGTTTCGTTCGTGGAATTCGCAAAAACCATATCATCGTCTTGTTTCAATGAACATAGAAGTTTTTTGTGCTTGAATCGACAGTTGCAGGAAAAACTAAAAAGAAATCTTTTCCTGCGTGAGGCTATTTTTGCTTGAAACACAGTTTACTTCAACTTTACTTTTCTTTGCCATTAAATGACTTCACCCTGTTGGGCATTACGAAGGGATAACCATAAAAATTTATCACGTTGTATGCTTACAGCACGTTATGATTCGCGTGGCAATTTAGAACGAACAACGTAAAGGTGCGTTTAGTTAAGAAAACAGATACAATAGTGGGACCAGCGTAACAATCACAGATGTGAAGGTCTATATGTTGAACACGCGTATTTTTTGTGTTTGTGGTGTCGCTTGACAATACCGAATGGGGAAAACAACTAAACGCAAATGAAAAAATACATAAATGAATACCAAATCAAAGTGTCACCTGTAAGCACCACAAAATAGATACACTTTAAAGACCGATTATCAGAAATAACAGTGCAATACAAACTTGAGTGGGTGGAAAATAGTAATTATACAGAAAAATATCAGAAGTAATCTCAAAGTACAGTTAATCCTCGTTGTGTTGCTTTACCGCATGAATGAAAAGAGGGTAATGAAATAAATATTCGCGCGTTTCTGGAAAAACAACTCACCAGTAGCACGGATTATAGAAATAAGAAAATAACTAGAAAAACATCAAAAACTGGAATTAACTGAAAGGAACATTTTAACAACAACATACTACATTTAGAAGGCTCTGAAAGTAAGGGAAGAAAACCAAAGAAAGAGTGTTGTGACATAAGAGAACTTGGAGGAGAAATAGAAAAATAGTAAACAAGAAACAAAGAAGAAGATTCTAAGAGTTTTTACGTGATACTAGTCAGCCAATAGAAAGATTTAGGAAAGTGACTACTTTAAATCAAGTGTGTGTGTGTGTGTGTGTGTGTGTGTGTGTGTGTGTGTGTGTGTGTGAGAGAGAGAGAGAGAGAGAGAGAGAGAGAGAGAGAGAGAGAGAGAGAGAGGGGGGGGGGAGGCGGGGGGGGGGGCGGGCAGGTGAACGACTTCTTTCGACAGCAGGGTACCACAGCCGAGGATACAGGCCACGTGGAAGTACGTGACTGGCAGCGTGTGGCAGCGCGCCGAGCAGCATGCTACTAGTACGGCAGGCAGGCAGCGCGGCTACTGACAGGCCTGTGCGTCCCAGAAGTGCTCGGCGTCCTGCGCGTCGTGGTCGTGCGGCGGCGACGGCGACGGCCTTGGCGCGGGCACGCCGACCACGGCGCCCGCGCCGGCGCCCCCCACGGCCAGCAGCATCGCCACTGGCTGCTCGGGCGCGCTCGCCCTCAGCTGCCGCCACCGCCACCGCTGCCACTGCCGCCGCGCATGCGCGCTGCCGCCGCGATCGATCTCCGCCGCGCGGCCGGGTCCGGCTCGGCTCTGGCCGCCCGCGCCCGGGACGCAGACTCACCTCACTTCACCTCACCTCGCCTCGCCAGCGGCGCTCTTGTTATTGGGGCGCAGAAAAGCCAGCCCGCCTGTCGGAAATTCGCGTTAACGTGGCCAATTTCCGAGACACCCGCGCGGGTGGGCGGACGCGGTGCCAATTACCAGCGAAACACGCGGTCGTCTCTCGTTTCCCGCAACGAGGCCGCTGGCGTGGTCGCACGTGGCAAGGTCGCTGCTTGTCGCAGTACTGGCGCACCCCAAACACGCGGGCACCACGCTGTGTCACCCCCAAGCTTCTGCGCCTATTAGTACGTCATACAGGGTGAAAAGTATTTAAACCGACAAACTCGGGGAGGTTGTAGGGGACATCAAAACAAATATTTTGGAGTATTTAAACCGGTAGAGGAAGATTTCTCTCGCGACAAATTAAACCAAGAAAAATGTCTAGAGGGAACATATTTGGCGTTCGAGCAGGCCATGGTACAGGACCAGCTGTGCCAATCTACGTTTCTGGGAATCGTCGGTCCAGGAATCTACGCACACGACGACTGAAATGTGCCGGCGCCCCGTCATGTTGGAACCACATGCTTTGTCTTGTAGGGAGCGGGACGTTTTCCAGCAATTCCGGCAATGCTCTGGCGAGAAAATTGTAACAGTGCCTGCCATTTAATGGCCTAGGTAGCAGATACGGCCCAATTAAAGTCCCCAACAACACCGACCCACACATTAACGAAGAACCGCACTTGATGAGCGCATGTGGGTTATCCTCACCCCAAATATGTGAATTGTGCATGTTGAAGACTCCATCACGCCCGAACGTTGCTTCATCGGTAAACAACACAGCGGATGGAAATGTAGGATGCATTTCACAGCGTTCCAGGTACCACTGCGAAAACTGGGTGAATAATCAACTGGTTCCAGTTTGTGGACACGCTGTAAGTGAAATGTATGTAACAGTTGCTCTCGAAGGACTGTTCTTACATTCGTCTGATTCGGCCCCATCCACATGCTGCAAGACAGTTTCCTCTAATTGCAACGTTCTTACCGTGCGACGGCGTCCCTGTCCAGGTAATCTGCTAAATGACCCGGTCTCACACAGATGTTGGAACACTGCAGCAAAAGTCGGATGATGCGGGATACGGCGATTAGGATATTGTTTTTGATAAACCCGCTGTGCCGCTCATCCGTTGTGGTGCGCTACGTAGTACGCACTAACCATATCAGTGTACTCACTCCAGGTGTATCGCTCCATTAGTAAACAGAGACAATGCACTACTACACTGGTGGACAGCAGTTGTCTACAACTGAAGAGCGTAATACGACCTCCACCGGTTTACGTAATCCTCATAGGACAAAATGACATTCGGAAAAATATGTCCCCTACAACCTCACAGACTGTCGGTTTAAATACTTTTCACCCTGTATAAGGGACGCTCTTAACTGATTTCTGAACCACTTCAACTTTCTTCATCCCAGCATTAAATTTAGCACTGAGATCGAAAGTGACGGGAGGAGGGATGGTGGTTACCCTTGAAACCAATGGTTCTCAGTTATATAGGTGTTTTTCACCGCCAATTTCACCAGACTATTAAACCGGCCCAAAATAATTGGTTCCTGAAATAATCGATTTTCGGTTTTTTATTGCTGCCATTTCCTGTATTAAATATAGAAATCGAGCGAAGATTGAGAAAATTTGACTCCCTCAGTGTCAGCTCACTTAGAATCAAAATATTACATTAAACAGGCAAATGAAAGAAAGTCTGTCCACTGTCTGTTCGCAGCTTTTCTCGAAAAGCGGTAAGTAGTTGCTTACTACAAACAATCGCAAGTATTCTACCATTGCTTGTAATTTTTTTGAAACTCTGCACAAAGATCCTCAGATCATACTATTCTTTGGACATTACGAAGAGTCGGCGCTAAAGCGCGAAAACTGAGGCTGAATAACTACTTTTCGTGTTAATTTGTCCGTGTGCAAAGGCTACAAGGAGATAAAGGCATGTTATGAAGACACAGGCAGCAGATCAGCTGGTTTCTATTTATGAATTAACTGCTAAGTTTTCTTCTTATATTATGTCGCAAATTTGTTGTGCTTCCTCCAGTGCTTAATCTTTTTAACCAAATGGGCTTATTCAGTGACGTCTTAACAGATGTCCTACTGTCCTGTCCCCCTTCTTGTCAGTGTTTGCCACACACACCTTTTCTCGCCGATTCTCCGGAGAACCTCATTCCTTACTTTCTTAGTCCACCTGGCTTGCAACATTCTTCTGTAGCACCAAATCTCAAATGCTTCGATTCTCTTCTTTTCCATTCTTCCACAGTTCACGTTTCGCTACCATACAATGCTGTGTTTCAAAACGAACATTGTCAAAAATTTGTTCCTCAAATTAAGGCCTATGATACTAGTATACTTCTCTCTTCCTGGAATACCTTCTTTGCCCGTGCTAGTCTGCTTTTTTGTTTCCTCCTCGCTCCGTCCGTCATGGGTTATTTTGCTGTCGACGTAGCAGAGTTCCTTAACTTCATCTACTTCGTAGTCACTAATCATGATACGTTTCCCGCTATTCTCATTTCTGATACTTATTACTTTGGTCTTTCTTCAACTTACTTTCAGTCCATATTCTGTACTTAGTGCACTGTTCATTCCATTCAACAGGTCCTGTAATGCTTCACTTTCATTGAGGATAGAGAGGTCACTAGCGAATCTTATCACTGATATCGTTTCACCTTGAATTTGAATTCTAACCTTGAATCTTTCTTCTTACACTACATCTGGGGCGAAACACTACATTCCTCCCTTACACCCTTCGTTATTGGTCTTCCACACGTGCTGTTCCCTCGTGGCTTTTACATATTGTATATTACCCGTCTATTCCCCATAGCTTACCCCTATTTCTCTCAGAATTTCGAAGATCTTGCATCATTTGATATTGTCCAAGTCTTTTTACAATTCGACAAATTCTATGAACGTGTCTATTTTTCTTTCCTCTCGCTCCCAGTATCAACCGCAACGTCAGAATTGCCTCTGTGGTGCCTTTACCTTTCCAAAAGCCAAACTGAATGTCATCTGATACATATCAATCTATACCTGCATGCTAGGAGTTGCCATCCACCTTGCCGACGCATTGGCGTCCCTCGGACTGGTAAGAAGAGTTTATGCTATTCCGACGCGGACGGTTTAAGACCAGAACCTCCACATATGTCGGCTGTATTTAAGGAAAGCGGGTATCCTCACAAGCAGATTCGTCGGACTATTGTGTCTGGACCATCCCAAGATAAGCTTAAAGAGCAAAACAGATATTTGGCCTTTACGCCTTTTCCCCACAGATTAGGGGCTTTAGATACACAGTCATACAGAAGAGCCTAATTAGCCGGAGAAGTGGGAGGGTTATAAAGTGTAGCACTTTTATAGCGGGGTTATGGCCAATGACCGACGCCTGTCGTAATGAAGTAAATCCTCTTTCACCTCCATGTCAATTTCTTCAAACATGTAACACCTGTCTGCAGCAGCCTGAAAACTTACTTTTGAGCATTTTGGAATTGTCCGTTCCTTACAACTGGATTACAGTGTCTTGTTATGTGACCCACGTAAGATGTAAGTGAGCCGTGGTAAAATTTGCTGTTTTGAAGAGCGCGCAGCAGCGTGTTGTGTAAAGCAGTCGCCTTCCGTTTCTGGCGGTGGCGCCGCTGTGGCAATCGCAGCTTTGGTGTCTCCCTCTAGTATGAAGGGGGAAAGGTTGCCTGTTCACGTGCATTTAAGGGGGGCTATCAGCTCGGCAATCTGTTAGTCGGATGAGGTCAGTATGTCAGTCTGAGTCTAGTCAGTTGGTCAGCCGGCTCAGTGTCGGGAAGTCAGTGTGTGTCGCTCTGCCGTACGTTAAGGGGTCAGTCGGAGTGAGGCTAGGTCAGTCTCGCGTCACCAGTTGCTGGTCTGTCTCTCGTTTGCATTTGTGGGGCAGTTAGTATGTGTCTGTCGTTGGAGTGCTAGTATGTCTGTCGTTTGGATCAGACCTTAAAGCCAGAAAATGAGAGTCTTGCCACTCCGCCAGTAACAGAACTCAGCTAGAGGTCGCCCGGTCGGGGCTGAGTTCCTGCATCTGAGTCTGCGCGTTAGGCCGCCAGTCTGCTCGAATTTTTCGGGCAACGGTCATTGGCGGTTGGATTGGTCGGTTGGTCGGTCGCGCACTGAGACACGAGATAACTTGTCCGCCTTGGGCGTCGGCGCATGTGAGGTCCCCACGTGAGTCCAGTGGCCAGCGCCGTATCGAAAGGGGTAGTGGGTTCGCGGTTCACAAGAGAGCAACAGGAGCGAAACCACGACATCGGGCTGGCCGGGGCGAGCTGCGACGCCGTGCGACGGGAGATCGGCGCGCCTTCCTGCGTCCGTTGAAGCGCCTGGCAGCGGACGGTTCGGGAGAGCATTTGGGGTGCTGCGCCAGGTCTTCGCCAGAAATCGCAGTTTATTAGAAGATTTGCACCAGTGTACTCTTTCAGAGGTGGTTGTTAACGGTCATGACTCCGGCCTTGTTGAGAGGGAGCAGGCAAGCTTCTCAGCCCAAAGGCTCCTACTGTTAATATTGTTCTTGCCTCTAAATAAAACTGTAACTCGATATCTCGAGGGTGCTTTTCTGCTTATAATTTTAAGTCTGTTTTGAAAAGGCTTTTAGGAATAAATTCACATTTTTAAAGGTAATTTTCCATCAGTTACTTCATGGCAACTACTTCCACGCTCACCTAGTGTGATTAAATGTGTCAATGTTCTTGATGAATCGCCAGTAAATAAAGTAATTATTTAAGAAAAGATTTTGAAAGTAAATTCACGGTTCAGTAAGCTAGACTTTCCGCTACAAATGTCACAGACTCCGACATTTTCCTCTGACCTCTGGTGGAAGAAGGGCCAATTACGGTTTATCACTAGGACATTACTTTGCTGCAGTTCGCAGTCGCACTATATGTACGTAATGACGACGAAGGCAGGAAGGGAAGTGTCAATCGTCGTAGGTAACACAAGCGACAAGCAGACGGAACACCGGCGGTGTTGCGCCGTCCTGTTACATGTAGCGCGGCCCGCCGTGCTACAGTTGGGGGCTTTCACTGCAGCTGACGCTGACGGCCCAAGGCAACCGCGGCGGGTTCCCTTTCACCCACGCGGCTGGGCTGTTGCGTGGCCCGCCTCACGACACCACACCGCCGAAGATCCTGCCATCCCGGCCATCTGCGATAACGGAGCGAGCGAGCGAACGAGCGAACAGGCGTAGCCGTTGTGCAAACATTCGCTTACTTCGCAGAACACGTCTCTTTCCGAACTACTACCGCCTCTACAATAGCAGAAATCATCCTGAAATACGTTTGCGAAGAAGAGAGAAGTGTACTTTCTGCTTAAAAAAATTAGGCTTGTAAAAGTCTGCCAAGACTCTGATAGGTAGTTCTGAAGCACGCAAGTACACAGCTCGACGTAAGGTTTTGTCATCACCCATTATTTCGATTTTCATGGCACAGTAAACAAACTGACTGAGGTATGCGTATATATTCATTTGTAATCTGTCGCCACCACCATATTATATATATATATATATATATATATATATATATATATATATATATATATATAGTGTATCGAAGAGAATCATCCGATTTAAAAAATCGTAACTATAATGTTATCTGAGGTATGTGCGTGAAAAACGTAGTTGGGAAACTATCGAGTTTTACATGGTTCCCGATAGATAGGAGCAGTATGCGCCCACTACAGTTCTAGTAAAAATGGTGTCGGGACTACAAAAAGTGTTTTGCGTTCTACGTTTTGCGCAGTGCGGGTCAGTAGTAACTGCTCAGCGTGACTTTCATACTATCTACGATGTGGATCCTCCAACAGCACAGAGCATTAGACGAGGGCATGAACAATTCCATGAAACACATTGATTGTATAAAGGCAGATCGCCGGGCCGTCCTCGAGTGTCTGACGAAGAGGTCGAAAGTTTCGGCTATAGTATCACAATGAGTCCGCAGAAAACCATTCGCCGTGCAGCTCGATAGCGCAATATGCCCCGAAGTCCGTCTGGCGTGTGTTGAGTAGACGTTTACACATGAAACCGTAAAAAATTCAGCTACTGTAAGCTCTTCGTGAAAATGACAATAACATGTGGAGTTCTGTAATTTCGTTCTTGGCAAGATGGAGGATGACAGTTTTCTTCCACTCTCAGTGTTTAGTGACGAGGCAACATTCCATTTAAGTAGAAAGGTGTACCGTCATAATGTGAGAATATGAGGTACGGAACAATCGCATGAAGTTATAAAACACGAGAGGAACTCTCCAAAATTTAATGTGTTTTGTGCAGTTTCACGGGAAGAGATCTGTGGCCCATTTTTCTCTGCTGAGAACACTGTTACAGGAAGCACAAATCTCGATATGCTTGAAAAACTTTATTTTCCCACAGTTGGAGACTGATTCGAACGACTTCATTTACCAACAGGATGAAGCACCGCCACACTAGCATCTGAAAGTGCGGGAACTTTTAAATCAAAGGATAACTGAACGATGGATTGGTCGCACTGAACCAAATGATTCAACGTTACATTACTGGCCTCCAAGGTCACCGGACCTGACTGTCATTATTTCTTGGGGGGGTTTATGAAAGAGTCAGTTTGTGTGTCTCAATTACCAACAACAGCGAATGAACTGAGACATCACATAACAGCAGCTGTAGAGGCTGTAACTCAAGACATGCTCGCTGCGGTGTGGGAACATTTTGAATACCGCATGACGTGCATCTCTAGGTATGAAAAAAAACGAAGTTTCCCGTTCATCAAAAAACAAAATTTATTGTATATTTTTACATTTGATTACATAGTGTACAATCACCGTCTCCGAACTGTCTCCTGTAGGCAGTACATGATGTAAAATGTTTTCAAATCCTTCCGCATCTAGCGTTTTCTTAAGCACCATATGAGAACCACATCCAAACCACGAAAAACACACAAATAACTTAACGTCATCTCCTGCATACTTCACTGTTGGCACTACGCATGATGGGAAGCGTAACGTTTTCCCGCCATTCACCAAACACAAACCCCACGGATTTCCACAAGATACAGCGAGTTTCATCACTCCGAATCACTCGTTTCCAGTACACCCCTGTTCCGTGCAGTCACTCTTACACCGCCTCAATCGTCGCTTAGCACTGACTACACGAATGCGTGAATTATGAGGAGCTGCTCGAACACTGCATGCCACTGTCTTTAACCTCCTACGCACAGTCACCGTGTTATCTGGACCGTTGGTAACAATTTGGAACTCGCATTGATTGGTTCCGCTGGTTTCATTCGACTTTTTACAACCACTCTCCACAGTGCTCAACGGTTCCTGTACGTCAAAAAGTGAAGTCTTGCCTGGTCGTGATGTAGTTGCGGTTATTCCTCCGTGTTTCCACTTCACAATCACACCACCAACATTCGACTTGGGCAGCTTTAGTAGGGTTAAAATGTCCAAGATCGACCCATTCTGCTCTTATTGATCACGAACTAGGAACAAAATATTCCCCACTTTTATACTGGAGGGTCCGTCTCCCGTGACATCTGGTGGTGAATTCCACATTATACTGAAGTGTCAGGATTCTGCTGATCAGATAATGTATGTAGATGGTCAGGCAGTGATGACAGGATCAGTGGAAGAGCTACAGTTTATAACGGAGTGGGTCGTACTACTAGGGTAAGTGTTATGGCATGAGGGTAGGTGTGGAAAAGGCTAAAGTGAAAGTATCACCGAAGATTGTATCAAAATATCGTTGGAAGAAAAGATCTTGAAACAAGTAAAATCTTTTCGATACTTAAGGAAATTTGCTGACAGGAAATAGAAGCTGTATGCGGAAATAAGAAGCAGACTATTTATAGATAAAAGACGTTTTAAAAGATAAAAGGTTTGCTGATAGCATAAAGAAATACGACAGAATTGCGGAGAAGATCTAGAGAGTAATATAGGATGGCAGGGAATCATGGGTAGCCAAAACTAGAAGCGAAAAATATTCGATACGGTAGTTTTGGAATGTGGTTGTGGGGGAAAATGGTAAAAGTGAAATTGACTGACAAAATTACGAATCAAGAAGTTTACTATTAAGGTAGGAAAGGAAATTAATGTAAATAATTAGGAAAACATATTGACTGTGATATACATGGCCACGAAACTGCCTACAGCAAAGAGTCCTCGCAGGGGAGGAAAGAAGACTATCATATTAAAAAGGGACGAAGTTATCAGCGGATTAAGGAAGAAGTACGGGACAGAGTGTCCAGATACGCCGAAGAAGATTCAGAGCGGTATTATGGAGCATGCTACGTAATGCGGTAAGAGCGCGGTAACTGAGCGCTGGTTTCGTGGCTTGGAGCCGGCCACGTTTCCAAAGCCGCGAGCGAAACCTCGCGCCGCGCCTGACCTGAATAACCACCGACTCTGCACCGCCCGGAATCTGATTAGACTTGCATGAAGGAACCGCTTGCGAATACTGCTCACTCACCCTCCGCAGATTTTACGACAAAATGAAAATATTATCCCGCAGAGAAAGCGCTGCGCGGTCAAAACATTGTCTGCTGTCCAGACCGTGGGACTTGCATATGCGTATATGGGTCGTTAAGCCGCGCTAACAGAGCAGAGCTGGTGAACGTGAGAACGCTTTCCACTGTACCTTCCGGCAATGACTTGCTATGAGAATCTGAGAGATTGGGACACATTACAGCTGATATTCTTACGTCAGGTGATTATGGCACAATGAATGAACAGAACAGTACAGTTCCTCTTTCCTCAGGACAGTACACGTAACTATTACAGTTTTGGTTACAGTTGCACTACAAATCCGAAACATCCAACACGTTTGCGAAGGAGGCAGCGCGCAATGGGACAAAGACGTACAACCAGCTTCCACAAGTAAATCTACTCCAGCATGTGTGGCTGCAAATTAGTGCCAGCTGGAGCAGCAAAATGCGTCCTTCATAACTATGTTAGGGACGGCACTGCGCAGAAATAGCCACGAGCACTCCATCATCACGATTTTGATATGACTCGGGCGTGTCTCAGATGAAGTTTCTGGTCATAACCTAAGGTCTCCGCTTCTATCACGGAAAGTTCAGACAGCTGCTTCATCGACTACAATGGATTGAATCACCTAAACGTCACTATCGCCTGTCCTTTGCGATAACCGGACATTTACTACAGAGTCTATTGAAGTGTATACAACAGCTACCCTTTAATGTGGAGACATTGTTGGCAACTGATGATGTGACGATATAAAAAAAAAATTATCCACTGTATTACTTAGGTTGTATAAAAACTGTCTTCATGTATTACAAGCTGGATGAATTATGTCCAGAAAAAATAAATTCACGTAAACATACCTAAAATATTTTGTGAAGATATTTTGTTTGCCTGAGGGGATCTCTCCACTGTCGCGGAACAAACTTCAGTTTCTTTCAGTCAATTTACAAACAACAAGCATTAATCTTGAATAAAAGCCCGCGTGGCAAATATGAAAACATGTACCTCGACACATCAGATAACGTGTGACGGTAAGCACCCTCAAAATGCAAGGTGTTTTATTTATTTTGTACGTTTTGCAAACTGCCGTAAACACAAGAGAACACTGTGCTTCAGCTTGAACCTGTTGTGTGTTACAAAGAGACGACATTCCCCCCGTAACTATACATAAAGTTCGAGGAGTGTTTTTGGTCATGCTTCAACTATGCCGAACTCCATGCTGCCGTAGGTTCTTTCACGTTGGTCGCAATGACGCAGATTAACGCTTTCACTCGATTCGCAATACACAGCGTAATACACCACACAATATTTCTACTTTTCTCATCGAAAGATATTTGAAATCATGTATCACGTCTATTAAATCGGAGGCCATTAAGAATAATTTGCACCCACAACTTCATCGTAACCTTAATAAAGGTATTTTTGCTATTATATTCATAAAATTCTCTTAAACTTACTTTACTTAGCGGTTGGCGCCGCCAGCTTATAAATGCAGAAGAAGAAAGAAATAGTTGGAAGTCATGTCAGCAACGACGTCGTTACACACGGGGTAAAATGCAGAGTGGGTGACTGCTGGTGGCGACCATAATGTATTATCCAGACACTTGGGAGGACCGATTTGGAACGAAGTAACATTCTATCACCATAATCGTGAGCACCGAAATTCCTCCTGGAATAAAATTCCCTTGATTCACTATGAAATCAATTGTGTTTTGTAGACCAACTTCAAGGTAGTTGTGAACCGGTGTGACAATGAGTGAGTGAATGAGGGGTTAGAGATGATCAGAAGTGGACTGTTACGCAGCAGTGATATGTCACTATTTACAAGAAGACTTCCTGTATCGTGGATATTTTTCAATATCAACGAAAACTCGCAGAAGTTATGGATATTGCACTTTATTTTTTTTACACAAGTAACCGAAGAGGCGCATACAGTCTGAGGAGATTCATATTTCCGCGTAGCCAACAACGAGTAGACTTCGAGAATTTTGGGTTCCCAGAAACGACTATGAGGCAAACTACTTTTGTATTATTAGCCACAGAGGGTGTGTATGTGATGGTGCGGACCATAATTTCATGATATTCCACTGGCCCACCGAAGCCAATAATGATGTGAAGATTTTAGATGATAAACGAACACTGAATGTAGATATACTGATCTCTAAAATGGCGGAGGCTTTCATCTTCATTTAACCAATTCAACCTGTCTAGGTCGTGGCTTTCGGGCATAGTAAAAGGAAGACTCAAATCCAAAGGCCTTCGTGCCACGTTTCGCCAGTGACGAAGATGCTAGTTGTCATGGTAACGGCAGAACTAAAAGCGAGCTGGAAAATTATGCGTATGGCGGGGTAGTGAAGTCCAGGGTCGTTACGTCCTTTCTCGTGACCCGTTCCTTACAGTCCGACCGCACATCGTGGCGCCAGTGGACCTCCTGACATCCTGCAGTATTCTAGCGGTAGCCGTACGACGCCGCAACGCAGAGATGGCTCGATATCGGTCTTCGCGTGGGGTCTGTAGGTTAATGCGTCGGCGTTGACCGTCTTGTGAGCCAAACCTGTGGATGACAGATGGAGAGAGACTGCCATCTGCAGCAACGTGGCGGAAAGTCCATACTTCTTAGATCCAACGTACTGTCCTTTAAACTTGCACTGCGTTAAGATGTCGCACTGCATGTGCTTGTCTGATTACAACGTCCATAAGTGACAACTGCCGACTGTGTGCCTCACTAGAGACCACTGGACACCAGTGCTCATTTCTTTCTGAGGAGTCACCTGATATTGTAATGCATAATGCAGCTGATAAATGGTTCAAATGGCTCTGAGCACTATTGGACTTGACATCTCAGGTGATCAGTCCCCTAGAACTTAGAACTACTTAAACCTAACTAACCTAAGGATATCACACACATCCATGACCGAGGCAGGATTCGAACCTGCGACCGTAGCGGTCGCGCGGTTCCAGACTGACCGCTCGGCCACCAGCGGCCGGCAGCTGATAAATGGTGGATGACGTTAGCTGTTGCCTACATAGAAAGAAAGCCAAGTTCACTGGCTATGAAGTAAGACCAGAGGTACTGCCTGTATCTAAGTATCATGTAGGTGCGTAAGTTCGTAGTGTTTTTGTTTTGCATGTTGGTATGCCGGCTGCCATGGGTTTATTTACCGATTGTCTTTATAGCTCTGAATGTTAGAAAATGAGGTGCCAAGTGGAGAAATCGGAACATATTCTTCTGTTTGAGTTCAGTAAAGGGGTGACAGCAGCAGAAGGCAGCCAGAAACATTTCGCCGTGTGTGGGATAATGCCACACGACACAGCACGGCAAGAAAATGGTTTTCTCGTTTTAAGGACGATCGTTTTGACATTAGTGACCCTCAGCGTTCAGGAAGACCTTCGGGGTTTGATGATCGTTTAAACACATTAATACACATGGATTCACATCAGTGTACTCGGGACATGGCCAATATTATGAACTGTGATCATTCTACCGTCGTGCGACATTTGTATGCAATGGGCAAGGTTAAAAAATCGAATATATAAATACCGTAGGCTCTAAGCCGAAGTCACAAAAAATCTGCGGGTGCCCATATGTGCATCTCTGCTCTATTGTCATCAATTGCCTCGTGAACAACACAGGTCATTCTTAGGCTACATTGTTACTTAGAGAAGTAGTGTCTCCATGCTAAAAGGAAAAGAAAGTAATGGTTGAATCCAAACAAAGCCACAACTCCCCGTAGAAAGAGCAGCGCGCTTCCATAAAAGGTAATAGTATTATGCATATTGTGGAACTGCGACTGTGGTGCACTACGAATTTCTTCCTCGAGATGTAACAATAGCTTCTGACATTTAGTGTCAACGATTGAGACTTCTTGCAGCCGCATTCCAAGAACGCAAGAACGACGATCAGAAAGGCTGCCTTAAGTGATGCTATTCCACGATAACGCCCGTCCGCATTCTGCTAGGCTGACAAACGCTGTACAGGAGCTGGGTTGGCAAGTCATTCCGCACCCATATTATTCGCCTGACCTTGCGCCCTCAGACTTTCATCTTTTCGTCTCCACCAAACAACTTTCAAGGAACGTCCTTTCTGGATGAAAATGCGCTCCGAACATGGCTCGGCGAAATGTTCGCCTCAAAACCACATTATATCTACAGTCGCGTAATCTGAAAGTTACCGCCGCGTTGGTAGGCTGTTGTAAATAGTGAAGAAGAATATATTATTGATGACTACGATCGGTGTTGTGTTTATTAAACTTATGGAAAACTTACGCACCATCTCAATACATTCAACGAACTAGACATTGACACGTGTGTTCCCTTAATTATTTTCAGCAGTGTAAATTTAATTTGTCATCGTTTGGTGTTTTATGTGCTTCTTTCTCTACTGACTGACTCGTATTCGTGTTTGTTGTTGTGGTGGTGATTATTATCGGCGAGAGTTGTTAGTAGCAAACTTGAAGCTATGCACAGAATTGTTAGTAGCGAACACATTCCAATCTAGTAGTCGAACCTCTCTTTCTTGAAAGTAGTTGAACAGCCCTAAAGCTTTCAATTTTTGTTCTAGTCCAGTGCTGGACTTCGGAAGCTTTCTTGAAAGTAGTTAAATAGCTACACAGCATTCAATTATTATCTTGAGAGTTGTGAATAATGTAGCCCTGTATAGCAAGTCCAAGCGAGGCTACAGACATGTACTTAGAATGACTGGAGAGTGGGGCAAATAAAAGAATCTGTGTCTGCCGTTAAACGTTTCCAACTAAATACAGAGTTCTACGTAACGCAGTTGGTCTCCGTCACACATCGGCAGAAGTCTGGACTCGTCTCGTGTATGGTTTCGTCCGACGCCACGGAAGTTCCCAGGTACGGAAGAACGGAACGTTTCAGGTGGAAACAGTGTAGCAGCTTCTATAGGACCATGCTGAGTACAGCGCTGCTACATTCAAATCAAACTTCGGATTTAGGATAGCTTTATCTCAGTTTGAGATTCAGAATCACCGTATGCATCAGCAGAATGTGGCCGTAACGTGTGAGTAGAAGTCGCCATGGGGGCAGCAGGTGTGTGCCAGAGGCGGCGGCACCGGACGCTGGCGGCGGATCCCTTCCTGGGCGGGACGGGTCGCATTCCCTTCCCACAGAGGCATTGCCGCGGACCGCTCTCGCAGCACCGCCACCGCCGGCCGCTGTGACCGCAGACTTCACATTGTAGCCTCTACAACTGACTCCACGGTCATCAATCCCTGAAGGAGTTGTCGCCTCCCATTCAGCTGTGCTTCCTAATCCTGCACATTAATTGCAGCGGAGCGGGTTTCGTTACGCATTGTCTGCGGAGTGCTATGCTGTGAAAGTATCCGCCTTATGGCGGCCGAAATCATGAAGCTGGTACTCTATGAATATTTCTGCGGCAAATCGATAATATAGTATTAAATATCAAAGTTTTTGCGCAAGAACTGTGTACAGACTGACTCAAACGCTGCGAAGTCAAAAGAGGCTGTTCATTGGAGATGTCTGAAACAAAAATATACTCGCTTGGGTAGTTACCGCCGACGTTTTCGGAATTAACTGAAACCTACGGAGGTTATTAATTTATAGATGGAAGTGGAGTAGACAGTCGAGACTCAACTGTCCAACGCACTTTCCTTAACAAGAAACCATGCCGTCTTCCCTCTCGGTAACTATTTCATCTGAAATGGAATTCTAGAGTGACATACCTTTAATACATAAGCCAAAATATTTGACTGCTTCCTTCCTGAAGAATTCTATCATTGCATGTGAGTTTTGTCTATACTGAATCAACCGAAAGGTGCGAAGGTTATCTGGGGAACTCTTAACGATAAACGATAATTTTGTTTTAGATGTGCGCATCAACCATCATAGCAGTAATAATTTTGTTCTACATACAGTGTGTAACAGTACCGACATCACTATTCTCAGGTGTCATTAGGAAAGAACAGCACCCCAATCATTTTTAACAATACTGATGAGTGCATGAAAAATGAGAATTACAGCTCGTGGTAGACAGCGATATCCACTTCGACATTTTATTAACACTGTCTGGTGAAGTTGCCCTCTATGGGCTATGAACTGCTGTTCACTATCCTTTCTCATACAGTGTGTACTATAGTGTCAGAATGGGTCACTTTCCCAGTACAGAGATTATATTTTATGTATAATCAAAATGATGTACACGTAGGCCTTAAAAGCGAAAAGCGGCAAATATTTAGATGCAGAATACGGAGATTTGTCTGGACGATACCACAAAGCAACTTCCAACAGCACTAGAGCTTGGGTTAAGAAGAACATAGTTGTGACTTTGTGACAATCGCAGACAGCTGCTTCACATGATTATGATTTTTGCTATTTCCTTTATAACCTGTCCCAGGAATGGTGTTTAGTATTAGTGTACCACCAAGAACTACTGTCTTTTCTCTTGAATTCGTTTGTGGTGACTGTCAGACTGAAAACCTGAAGGTCTGGTTATCATTCCCCATTGTGGTGATGGCTCTTTCTGGCATTTTCATTCCTGTCATCTCTGTAAATTACTTGTAAATGTGAAAAATGGACTCAATCTCGATACAACACGACAAATTGAGCTGTAGTCCCGCTGTGCCTGGATAGGCAATTAACCTCGAAGGTCGGATGAAGGCAAGAGCGGCATGTCAACTCCATCAGGACCATACCTAGTAAAGCACTGCGGTTTTCAAATTAACGTTTGGGTTGGGAACAACTTCACTACTTTTTGTAAAAGATTTATATGAATACTGTTAATGCCATGGACCAGTAATAACAATAAATGACAGTAAATTTATATCTGCTAGCACTGAACAATTGTCACGAAGAAACACGTTACGCTTTATTCCGCAGGTTTTTTATTTTTGTACAGCGTAACTGGCACTCTCTAACGACAGAACAGTTCAAAAATGGTTCAAATGGCTCTGAGCACTATGGGACTCAACATCTTAGGTCATAAGTCCCCTAGAACTTGGAACTACTTAAACCTAACTAACCTAAGGACATCACACACACCTATGCCCGAGGCAGGATTCGAACCTGCGACCGTATCAGCCCCGCGGTTCCGGACTGCAGCGCCAGAACCGCACGGCCACCGCGGCCGGCGACAGAACAGTGCTGAGGAATCTACGAAGATTAGTATCTCAAAGTATGACGGCTGTAGGGCCGGAGAATTGAAGTTTACACTAATCATAGCTGGCAAAAAAGCAATTAAGCAATCTTTCTCCCCGCGCTTCATATGTGTAAAGAAAAAGAAATTACCCCAATATGTGGTATACTGAGCATGCATCTTGTAGTTATGCATTGTGGATGTAGATATAGATGCTAGATGGTCCCTAATCACAAGATCATCATGAAACAGGTTTGAATACCGACAGAACTCTAAATGCAGCAATAATGGTTGTGGGAGCCACGTCGTACCAGCACAAGAAAGGCAGTTCCCTCGGTGAGCCAGCGCATTTTAGCTCCAGCCAATGCATCCTTGACAGCAAGTCACCTGCACAGATGCCAACATTTGGGTTCTTAGGGCTGTAGTCGCGCAGGGCGAAGTGGCGCATTAGGGTCGCAGGACATGGGGCAGGAATCCACCCCCACCCCGGGACGCGCGAGGTTGCGCAACTGTGGCCCAAAAGCAGGTGCCGCCTCCCAGCCCTCCCCTCCAGCTATTGATCTTCCGTGAATAGACCACTGCACCGCCCTCACCCTGGAGAAAAACTTCTTGGGGCACATTGCCCACATGGCGCACCGCCTTGCCATCACGGTCTCTCGCCGCCACCTCCAGCCGTGGCTCTCAACCAACCCTCGTACCGTCTCTTGCGGATACAGAAGGAAACCGAGGAAGTACATGCGTGAAGCAGTGAAAATTAGCAAGAACTTGTTTTCATTAACTGTGAAATTATATCAGCCTGAGACAGCGCTATCACATATTAGACTTTTTCCAATAGCTTTCCTATTAGACTAGATCGAAATATCACTATTCCTATTCTATATTAGTGTTATCGGCAATGCACAGCCATTTTCGCCTCTGTAAGTGCATACGTTACACATCAAAGTACGTAATGGCTGCATTCAACTCACACTAGCTTCGTGAACAAACTACTTATTCAGGTTTCAACTTTAAGCATATGAACGTGTAATGCAGTTATTGCCTACTTACATAAGTAAACTATTTCATCATATATCTGTAGATGGCTGTACACAAACGAAATTAATCGCAGAAGTTGCGGCAGTTCACTCTAGTCACATGAAAACTATTCGAAAATTCTTATTTATCATTTTAAGCAGCGTACTATGCTATGACTTTAGCAATCGTGATTACTCAACAATAATGTTTCGGTAACGACTTTATGTAAACAATTTACAATCAAATGAAAGAGATAGCTTTTGAGAGTTACTGATGAGGCAAAATCTTATACTAGAGCATTATAAACGACGAGGATATCTAACCTAAGTACAAAATATTAGCCACGAAAGCAGTTCTGAGGGTGTTCTTCCGCTGGCTCTAGTCCATCAAAGGTACGCAGCAGAGCCTACGCGTTTGAGAGTATGAGATATTGCTCGTGAAAGGTAGGGGTTCCAGTCCGTAACACAGTTTCGGTTGGTCACAAAGTTTCAATAGCAATGTTACTTGCTGAGAACCTGTGCAGCCTACAGGGGCACCACACATCTGTTAAAAGCGCCTTCCCAGAATGCGCGTTTTTTAATTTTCCTGTGCGTGGTTGCGCAATGGAACAAGTGGCCCAGTTCATGAAAGCAGGGTCGAAATAATAGAAAGTGCTTAATAATTTTATTTATAGCTGCAAACTATGAAATTTGTTGCTTCACAAACACTTCAACAGCTATGCTATGCGAATCACTATGATAATGGTGCTGTGCTAATAGGTACTTTTTTCATTGTCTATGGTACACTTCTACGTTTGATCAATGTTTTGGTTCTAACACGTGAGAAATGCGGGCACAAACTAGACGACGCCTGCAGCCTTCTTGGCTGATAGGAAGTGTTCCACACTGTTAAAACGTCAGCGAGCTCATCAAACTACCTCGGCAGAGGGAGTCCAACGAGCCACCTGTGTCAGTTTACACGTGGCACCTGCCGCAACACTAGGTGGAGTAGGGTTGAGCACGGCTCCTGCGAGGACTCACCCGTCTGCTCGGCGACGGCGTCCTTCACCTTCATGATGGCGGCAGCGGCACTCGCGGACGCGGACACACGGACACACGCGGGAGCGACAAGACGCCGCGACGGAGGCGCGCGCGCGACTGGCGCTGCGTCCTAACCCACTTTGCGCTGCGCCAGCACCTCTCCGCCCGTGCCGCGAGCTCAGCTGCCCCCTCCCCCTGGCCTGCATCTACACAAACTATCGGCGTGCACACCGGCAGCTGGGCGCGGTCCCAAGTCAAAGACCCATCACCCGTACAATATGCGCACTGCCCTTACACTACATGCGCCACTTTTGTAATCCCTTGCGATTATTATTTCAACACGCCGCAACTAGCAATGAAATACCGATCATCATCATCATCTTCTCCTCCTCCTCCTCCTCCTCCTCCTCCTCCTCCTCCCTTCACCACCCTCCCGTAACCACCTCCTCCATAAAATATGAGGGTCATTCGAAAAGTAACACTGCTGTAGGCGTGTATACCTTACAGGTATTGTGTGAAATCCAGCATTCTATAGAATGCCCAGGTATAGAATGTCAAAGTCGAACGTCAAAGTCGAACGTCAAAGTATGAAAAGACTGATATTTCATACACTGCCAAGGCATTGTATACTTTGCCGAATTGTTTACTGGTAAAGTATACAGGGTGGTCCACTGATAGTGACCGGACCAAATATCTCACGAAATAAGCATCAAACGAGAAAACTTCTAAGAACGAAACTCGTCTAGCTTGAAGGTGGAAAGCAGATGGCGCTATGGTTGGCCCGCTAGATGGCGCTGCCATCGGTCAAACGGATATCAACTGCGTTTTTTAAAATAGAAACCCCATTTTTTATTACATATTCGTGTAACACGTAAAGAAATATGAATGTTTTAGTTGGACCACCTTTTTCGCTTTGTGATAGATGGCGCTGTAATAGTCACAAACGTATAAGTACGTGGTATCACGTAACATTCCGCCAGTGCGGACGGTATTTGCTTCGTGATACATTACTCGTGTTAAAATCCGTTTACCAATTGCGGAAAAGGTCGATATCGTGTTAATGTATGGCTCTTGTGATCAAAATGCCCACCGGGCGTGTTCTATGTATGCTGCTCGGTATCCCGGACGACATCATCCGAGTGTCCGTACTGGTCGCTGGATAGTTATTTAAGGAAACAGGAAGTGTTCAGCCACATGTGAAACGTCAACCACGACCTGCAACAAATGATGATGCCCAAGTAGGTGTTTTAGCTGCTGTCGCGGCTAATCCGCACATCACTAGCAGACAGATTGCGCGAGAATCGAGAACCTCAAAAACGTCGGTGTTGAAAATGCTACATCAACATCGATTGCATCCGTATCATATTTCTATGCACCAGGAATTGCATGGCGACGACTCTGAACGTCGTGTACAGTTCTGCCACTGGACACAAGAGAAACTACGGGACGATGACAGATTTTTTGCACGCGATCTATTTAGCAACGAAGCGTCATCCACCAACAGCGGTAACATAAACCGGCATAATATGCACTATTGGGCAACGGAAAATCCACGATGGCTGCGGCAAGTGGAACATCAGCGACCTTGGCGGGTTAATGTATGGTGCCGCATTATGGGAGGAAGGATAACTGGCCCCCATTTTATCGATGGCAATCTACATGGTGCAATGTAAGCTGATTTCCTACGTAATGTTCTACCGATGTTGCTGCAAGATGTTTCACTGCATGACAGAATGGCGATGTACTTCCAACATGATGGATGTCCGGCACATAGCTCGCGTGCGGTTGAAGCGGTATTTAACAGCATATTTCATGACAGGTGGATTGGTCGTCGAAGCACCATACCATGGCCCGCAAATTCACCGGATCTGAAGTTCCCGAATGTCTTTCTGTGGGGAAAGTTGAAGGATATTTGCTATCGTGACCCACCGAAAACGCCTGACAACATGCGTCAGCGCATTGTCAATGCATGTGCGAACATTACGGAAGGCGAACTACTCCCTGTTGAGAGGAATGTCGTTGACGGACATCATTTTGAGCATTTATTGCATTAATGTTGTATTTACACGTAATCACGCTGTAACAGCATACGTTCTCAGAAATGATAAGTTCACAAAGATACATGTATCACATTGGAACAACTGAAATAAAATGTTCAAACGTAACTACGTTCTGTATTTTAATTTAAAAAACCTACCTGTTACCAACTGTTGGTCCACAATTGTGAGCCATATGTTTGTGACTATTACAGCGCCATCTATCACAAAGCGAAAAAAGTGGCCCAACTAAAACGTTCATATTTCTTTACGTCTTACACGAATATGTAATAAAAAATGGAGGTTCCTATTTTAAAAAACGCAGTTGATATCCGTTTGACCTATGGCAGCGCCATCTAGCGGGCCAACCATGGCGCCTCTGGTTTCCCCCTTCAAGCTCGACGAGTTTCGTTCTTTGTAGTTTTTTCGTTTGACGCTTATTTCGTGAGATATTTGGCCCGGTCACGATCAATGGACCACCCTGTATAATCCGCATAATCCATCCATTTTTTCCCCACCACCACTGTTTGCGGTGGCGTTCAGGTCTTTGTTTAATGGTTGCGAAGGCAGCATATTGTTGTACGACGATCAACTATCACGCCACGGAATTCGCCATAATAGTTCTCCAGTGTATAGCACCCGGCTGAAGTTACACAGACGGTATTCCGTTATCCTTTCCCGTTGTTCTTGTATCACCAATTCAGAAGGGAGTGTAGTACCAAGACAGAAATCACGCCACGCTGACATGCAACGAAGTTCTGCGATGTATTATTTCCAGTAAGAGCCAATGCTGCTAAAAACTGTTTTCCTAACCGAAACCAGTTACCAAACGTTATTCAACGATGTGAAAAAGGCTAAGACGACCATGAAAAGGAATCACGGGACTATTGGCTGCTGAAACACTATGACGAAATGACAGTCGAGAATAAAACTAACACCGCCGGCCGGGGTGGCCGAGCGGTTCTAGGCACTACAGTCTGGAACCGCGTGACCGCTACGGTCGCAGTTTCGAATCCTACCACGGGCATGGGTGTGTGTGTTGTCCTTAGGTTAGTTAGGTTTAAGTAGTTCTAAGTTCTAGGGGAGTGATGACCTCAGAATTTAAGTCCCATACTGCTCAGAGCCATTTGAACAATTTTGAATAAAACTAACTTGACCACCCCGTTAAAGACGGTACGAGTGCTATTCAATTTGACGTACTCCTTAAGGCCCATTTGGTATTGAGCACGGAGGACGGGATAGGATTCTGAAAGCACTTTTACGCAAGTATAAGAACATTATCCTTCACGATAGCTGTACATTCACCTTTGTGAGCCCTGCCAGAAGAAGCAAAAAGCTGTTAAAAAAGGTGTTGTAGCCAAGCCAATAGTTTTTTTCGGAATTCATTTCCCGTGGTCAGATCGATCTTCAGTCCCATCCTAATCCGAGAGTAAAAGTTTATAGTCGTCTACCTGTATCATCTCACTAAGTTTGCAGTTCTTAGGTCTCTGAAGTGAAAGACAGCGGAAGACAACCTCATTGAAATATTTACGTTTCTTGGTGCTCCAAGGATTCGTCTCATGTATGTGCAACACGAAATGCTAAAATATGAGGTACCTTTCGGTCACAAAGAAAATTAAGTGCAATTCAAAATGTCACTCTAGCTTTCCCTGCTGCAACAAGTAGGTCATGCCAGTTCTGTTTTGTGTTTAACTGGTAACGATATTCTGTTCACATGTTTCTTTATGTCATGAAATGTATGTACAGGATCAATTGCCAACATGTAAAGTGTTTTTTGTGGAGAAGAAGTCTTACTGCGACAAGTGCTACAATCTCAGTTCTGCTTCCATTGTTTTCCGGTAAGAACATCCTGTGCTTTATTCCGTAGGTTTGTCACGTCAGTTTCAAACGCGTCTTAACAATAAAGGCTTTTCATTTTGTGCCCTTTTAACATTTTGTGTAAACGGTACTCGTCATTGTGCATAACGCCTAGGAAATGTATGTAACATTTTCACAAAAAAACTTTTATTTCATAATTTGCCTAAAGCCATCAGGCACTCTATACATTACCTAGGCTTTCTATAGAATATCGGGATTTCACAGAATGCCAGTAAAATCCACACATTCTGCTATGCCGTTCTCCCGATGTGCTTAGGACGTGTCTACGCACGCTGTTTGGGTTTTCCTGCAGTGCTTTGGACGTCTGTACGCGTCCTGAACCGCCGACCTCTGACTGCTGCGAACGAGTAACTTCCACTTCTCTCTCTCTCTCTCTCTCTCTCTCTCTCTCTCTCCCCGCCCTCCCTCCCTCTCCCCCTCCCACTCCTTCACCAAACTGACAATTCCTTGATACAATACGTTAAGTCCTATCAACGGCACCTTCCTTTAGTCAACTTGTGTTAGAAAATTCTTCTTTCCCCAGATCGGTTCACTAGTTGTCCAACCAACCAACCTCATCTTCGGCATTCTTCTGTAACAGCACATTTCAAACGATTTTACTCTCTTCTTTCCCTTAACAGTTCTTCGTTAATGTGTCAGTTACTTCCAAATATCCAACTCCAGCCGAAATATCTTCCGAAAAGATTTCCTAACACTTAAATTTATGTATATATGCAGACTGATGCAACAAATGAAAATTTGTCCCAAGGCCAGGACTCGAACCTGGGTCTCCTGCTCACTAGACAGACGGGCTAACCACTACGCCACACTGGCAAGTGACTTCGCACAACTGCACGGACTACCCTAGGACGGCTCCTTCATCTATCCAAATTTCCATTAATCCTCAGGCCACAGGTATCCCCCCATCATCATCGTCATCGTTATCATTATTATTATTATGACCACCTATTTCATTACTTAAATTTATATTCGATATTAACGATTTCCTTATTTTTTCAGAAATTTCTCTGTTGTTATTACTAGTCTGCTTTTTATATCCTCTCTATCTGCCATCATTAGTCATTTTGTGGCTCAAATAGCAAACAAATTCTGCATTCAGACTTTAGGTGTTTCACTCCCTAATCCAGTTCCCACAGCACTGCCCGATTTAATTCGACTACGTTCCGTTACCCTTGTTTTACTTTTGTTGTGATTCAAGTCATAAGTTCTTTGCAAGTCACCATTCACTCTGCTGAACTACTCTTTCAAGTCATTTGGCGTCTCTGACAGAATCACTATATCAGAGGCAAACCTGAAATTGAATTCGCTTTCCAAATTTCTTCTTGGATTCTTTTACTGTTTGCTTTATGTAGTGATGAACGAACAACGATTTGATAATTACAAATAGCTTTTAATATTTTTCATTTCTTGTCGATCCTCAACTTCAGCTCTTTTTCCCCCACCTGGAGTGGTTTAGCGCGCAACTTTCTAAACGTCGCCTTTTAGTTAAGGTATGGCGAGTTTTACTAACTCTTCGAATTCCTACAGCGGTTAAAGGAAAAACAGAATTGCGGAATGCAGCAACATACCTGGTGGGGTCATAATCTTATCGTTAGGCGGTGGTTATCGGTGTACGAGAAAGCCCTTTGTCACGCCTGACGGCCGTGTGACGTGCACCACTGTCCACTAGTGTCCACGGACGAGTGTTCCGTGTTCTCAACCTTGGCTCTTATCGATCAACGTGATACTCACTGTTAGTCCATTATTAACTGACTCTCTTAACACACGAGTTTTCGGTGCTCTAAACGCGTCATCCGTTCGGCGGCCAGTAACACTTATTGCCTAAAATGCATTCTGTTAAGTGGGCACCGCATGTTTCCATTTCGAAATGGATTTTCTAGTTTTTCGCAGAACCATTCACAACTTGGTGTACCTAGCACAATTCACTGCTGAATTTCACGCGTAATATCCGTAATTAAGTAATTCTGAACGTGAGATCATCGATATTTCAACTTACATTGACTAGAAGAGAAGGCAGGCAAACCTGCGTTTGTAACATGATAGACTTAGACAACGCTTTCGACAATGTTGACTGGAAATACTCTTTGTAATTCTGAAGATAACAGGGAGAAGAAGGTTATATACAGCTTGTACAGAAACCAGACAGCAATTATAAGAGTTAAACGCGATAAAAGGGAAACAGTAGTTGAGAAGGGTTGTAGCCTTCTTTGAGAATATATGTATTGTAACCGTCACTTGTTACTAACATTTGATTAGCAAGACGCGTTTCGGCAGCATGCTGCGATTACCTAGGTGCACTTACAGTTAATTTTACATTGTAATTAATATGAAGTGAGGTTAGTTTCCTTTGTTGTGTGTGCTAGTGAGGTTGTGTGTCGAAAAATACGCCTGTTAAGGAGGATAAACATCTTATAGTATGTATATTATGAGACAAGCATGGTTAGTCATTTTGTTAGTGCATTCACTTGCATTTTTGTTTCTGATTTAGTTGTCTGGTACACAGCGCACAGTAACAAGTATGACAACTCAACATTTTTACACTCATTTGTTTACATCAGTCTAAAGTCCTGAAAGCTAAAATAAACTGGCTTCTATTGGTAAAAGAGTATTACACAGTGAAGATGAAACATTTATATCTAGCTGTGTGCATGCCACGGCAAATATTAGGTGTGTAGTTGCTGAAGACAACTTTTATATGAAACATTAATTCAACATAGAATGGACAGGGGTCACCAAATGGCGTTACATGAAGAATTGGAAATATTCATTCATCGCACATTACCTGGAGACATGTTCCAATCTTCTCGCTGTTCAGTCTCGCAATTTGCGAAGAAAATCCTCGACCCGACTGGGAATCGAACCCAGGATCCCGTGATCCAGGGGCAGAGGAAACTAAGTGTGGAAAGAAAAAACTGTAGAGGGATACCAAGGCTTGTCAACAACAAGTAAGTTCAAATGGATGTAAGTTCTTAAAGTTACGCAGTCATTAAGAGGAGTCCACAGGATAGACTAGCGTGCTGACCTGCGTCTAATCAGTCTTCGGACTGAAAAATGCAAAACAACATTATCGTCTGGATGTATCTTATCAAACTGTTACTAAGGAAGATATGCTTGATTCCAGGAATGTATAGATTTTAGATATAGTTCTCGTATATCACACTTGCATAAAAAAAAAAAAAAATCAATGCACAGTTAGTTAATGCGTTTTTCCTATTTTCGTCTGTTGCGAGCAAGGGTGCAAATCCTTACTCATAGAAGATGACACTGAAGTGCTAAGACTTGGAGCCATTCACCTTTGAGGTTCTATCGGCGTATGAAAATGAAAAGGAATCTAATGGAAGCATTTTTGCCTGTTTCCCACTTGTCCATGCGTAACACAAGGAAGCTGACAGTTTGTTGTCCACTGCTCGATATATAATATTACAGTTAAGCATACTAGTGCACGTTGAGCTGTCACGGAATTCAGACTATTACAGGAAGTGGAGCGAAATGAAACACTGGGGACAAAAATTCCATCATTCATACGAGAAACCCCAACAGAAGCAAAATTAAACGAAAGGTCCTAAATTCCAAACGTGCATCAGAAAAACTTGTTAAAGGCATTTAAGCCTTCAAAAATAAGTACTTTTCACCCGAAAGGTATCGGGAGAGATAGAGGCAAGACTTACCTAATAATTTAATGTCCGTCACAAACACATAACGTACTATTTTCCCACTTTTAATTAAATTAACTCTGTAAAACACACAGCATTTCTGTAATTTTTTTACCCTGTGCTTCATTTTTAACATTTATGATGTCCTTGTACCGTAGAGCATAATACAGAATCACAGTAATACTAGTAGTAAATCATAAAATCAGATAGTGAACAAACAGATTCATCCGGAGGTACAACAATTTATTTCTGAACTGATATAAAACCCTATTTTAGAGAATAATTTTCAGGCGTACGGCAGGGATTTCTGTGTGTAACGGGTAGCATATTTTGTCAACTGATAAAGGTGCTATTGGTTAGCGAAACAATGTTTATTTTGACACCGACATCCCGTCCTAACCCCGTGAAATAATTTATCATCAACGCCATCGAACTCGTCTCATTTGCAAAGCGCTAATGCCAGAAACGCCGGTAAGACATAAAACAGCAGTTAGACTTCAGTATCATGGCTAGGAACAGAGCACTACTACGGAGTATACTCTCCGCACTTCTTTCAACGACGAAGTGCATTGCTGACGAAAAAAGTGGAAGTTACCAGTGAATATCCCCCAGCAACTTTTCAAGTGATACATTTGAAGAAGAAAACAAATTGTGCCCCGATGCGAACGCCCAAGGCAAGTTTCAGAATGATGGATATCGTCAAACACGCGTCACACAACAAACACATCCGTCAATTACCGGCCAGTATTACCCATTTGTGATGGATTCTCCTTAACTGGTATACAAGGAAACACAAACACTACGAAGGGAACTTAAAGATCCAATAAGCTATTACTGCAGAGAAGAATGAAATTTCATAGGAAAAAGAAAAAGAATGCATGTAAAGCTCTCGCGATGTCGATTCGATGAGGTTTTCGTAATATATCCTGCCGGGGGTACTACGAATACGGTCTTATTTCTTCGAAGCACATTGTTGAACATCAAAAAAGAGTAAGTGAGTGACTATTACCAACTGTAGAACAGATTTGAAGTTGCGAATCATTGGCAGAACCCTAGCGAATTATAATTCACCCCAATGGGTACAATTTACAAACCCCTTACTCCTGTGTACTGCTCATCAGTTGGGAAGCCTTATCATACAGGCCTGATAGAGGAAATAGAGAAGATCCTAAGAGAAGCATCACGTTTCGTTACGGATTCGGTTAGTAAGCGCGGAAGTGTCACGGCAAGATCGGCAGCATCGTTACGAGGGAAGAGTGGGCTTCACGGGGAAGTTTACTGTCGAAATACCGAGAATGCTCGTACCAAGAAGAGTCAAGTCTTCTGCGGATTGCTGCCAGCATGACCATGGCAGTAAAATCAGAGAAATTAGAGTTGAAACAGAATCTCACCCCTTGATGTGCACCAGTCACGAACATAAGAAGAAACTGTGGAAAGGATAGCGGTGATACGAGTATCCTGTGATATACCGTAAATTTAGTTGCGGAGTCCAGATGTAGATATGAAAGTCCAGTCAGCATCACTCTTACCATTTGGGCATCTCGACGAAGTACTGTGCTGTCCTGCGAAGATGCAATGGAAGCACTGAACAACAAGTGGTTTGGTGTGTTGTTAGCGTATGCTACCTGTAACGCATGGAATGTTCCAGGAGACGACGCCTGCAGGCTCTCCGGCGTAGGGAGCTCCGCGATGATAAGCATAACTTGCAAGTATCGGGTGCGCATCAATCGACGGCATTCTATGCCACATTGTCACATCGCATGCAGTTCGTCCCGCAAAATATAATCTGGAAAATGATCCTGATCCGCCGGCATTCCAAGCTCCAATGTGTGCTATAGCCAATAGCATATAGCACAAGAGATGTAGCACAACTCATCCACAAACGTATCGTCCTATCCACTGACACCTATATATCGTAGAACCTTAGTATACATTTTGAGCTGAAGTGTCAGATATCTTTAAGAAAATGACCACCTCCATGTCAACAGGCATAAACACAGAAAATATCATTCATGTGAAAAACAACTGATCATTTAACTTAGCATCGCACCAAAGCTTACTAATCGAGGTACTATCGCATGTTGTATTAAACAAATTTAGTACGGAGAACACAGACTGATCGACTTCAGACATGTCCAACGGAAGTGTGTTGGGACCATTACTCTTCATGTTGTTTATGACCTGCCATACAATATTAACAAGAACTTCATTCTTCTCACAGATGATGCAGTTATCTATGATGCACTTACACTATATGATCTAAAGTATCCGGACGCCTGGCTGAAAATGATTTACAAGTTCGCGCACTCCATCGATAATGCTGGAATTCAATATGGTGTTGGCCCACCCTTCGCCTTGATGACAGCTTCCGGTCTCGCACGCATACGTTCAAATCAGGTGCTGGAAGGTTTCTTGGGGAATGGCAGTCCGTTCTTCACGGAGTACTGCACTGAGGAGAGGTATCGATGTCTGTCTGTGAGGCTTGGCTAGATGTCGGCGTTCCAAGACATCCCAAAGGTGTTCTATAAGATTCAGGTCATGACTGTGCAAGCCAGTCCATTACAGAGATGTTATTGTCGTGTAACAACTCCACCACACGCTGTGCATTATGAACAGGTTCTCGGTCGTGTTGAAAGATGCAATCGACATACCCGAATTGCTCTTCAACAGTGGGAAGCAAGAAGGTGCTTAGAACATCAATATAGGCCTGTGCTGTGATAGTGCCACGCAAAACAACAAGGGTTGCAAGCCCCCCTTTATGAAAAACAGTGCAGCCTCCGAATTTAACTGTTGGCACTATACAGGCTGGCAGATGACGTTTAACGGGCATCGGATCGCCACATTGCGTACCGTGATTCGTCACTCAACACAACGTTTTGCCACTGTTCAATCGTCCAGTGTTTACGCTCCTGACACCAAGCGAGGCGTCGTTTGGCATTCACCGGCGTGATGTGTGACTTATGAGCAGCTGCTAGACAATGAAATCAAAGTTTTCTCACGTCCCGCCTAAGTTTCATAGTACTTGCAGTGGACCCTGATGCAGTTTAGAATTCCTGTGTGATGGTTTGGGTAGATCTGTGCCTATTACACATTACGACCCTCTTCAACCGTCGTCGATCTCTTTCAGTCAACAGACGAGGTCGGCCTGTACGCTTTTGTGGTGTACGTGTCCCTTCACGTTTGCACTTCACTATCACATCGGAAACAGTGGATCTAGGGATGTTTAGGACCCGCGTACAGACGTATGACACAAGTGACACCCAGTCACCTGACCACGTTCGAAGTCGGTGAGTTCCGCGGAGCGCCCCATTCTGTCCTCTTACGATGTCTAATGATTACTGAGGTCGCTGATATGGAATACGTGGCAGCACAATGCTTCTAATATGGGGGTGACCGGATACTTTTGATCACACAGTGTATCCGTAATCATTTTTTGCATCAGCCTTCTTACTGGTTCGATGCGGCCCGCCTCATTCCTCTTATGGCAACATCTTCACGTCACAATAGCACTTGTACCACCTGCCTTGAATTATTCTTAGAATGTATTGCAATCTCTGTCTTACCATACAGTTCCTACCCTGTACAGCTTTCTCTAGTACCACGAAAGTTAATCCCTGATGTCGCAACAGATGCCCTACCACTCTATCCCTTACTCTTGTCAGCGTTTTCCACATATTCATTTCCTCGCCGAGTCTGTGCTGAACGTGCTCGTTCCTTTACCTTACCAGTGCACCTATTTTCAATCGTCGTCTATAGCACCACATCTCAAACGCTTCCATTCTCTCCTCTTCCGGTTTTCCTACAGCCCATGATTCGCTACCATACAATGCTGTGCTCCAGACGTATCTTCTCTGAAATGTCTTCCTCAGATTATGGCCAACACTCGATACTAGCAGACTTCTCTTGGCCAGGAATTTCCTCTATGCTTGTGCTATTCAGCTTTTTATGTCGTCCTTGTTTCCTCCACCATGTGGTATTTCGCTTCCAGAGTAGAACAATTTAATTTCGTCTACTTCGTGATCATCAGTTTTCATATTAACTGTATCGCTAACCTTATTTCTGCTGCTCCTCATTACCTTCGCCTTTCTTCCATTTAGTCTCACTCCATATTCTGTACTCGTTAGACCGTTCCATTCAACAGATCCTGCAGTTCTTCTTCACCTTGACTGAGGACAGAAATGTCATCAGCGAATCATATTACTGAGATATTTTCACACTGAATTTCGAAGCCGCTCTTGGACCTTCCCAGCACTTCCTTAATTGGTTGTTCGATCTATACTTGAACACTGCGGGCGAAAGAGCACATCCCTGCCTTACATCCTCTTAAATTCGAGCGCTACATACTATCTGAAAAGAAGCTGCACATACAGTCAGTTCTTGAAAAGAGTTCAGTGTGGTGAAAAGATTCAGTGTGGTGCAAAGACTGGCAACTAACTTCGAATTTTGAGAAACGTAAAACTTTTTAATCAACATAACATTAAAACTTTGTATTCCATAACTATAATACGAGTAAGTCACAACAGAAATTAGTTAAATACAATATCAATGAGTCACAATTAGTTCAGCTCACACAAATACACACACCAAAAAAAGTTTTGCATTACCCCGGTTCCCAAGAACTCCTGAAGATAGACGTTGACTGTGGATATTGTATCACAAACACAGTCCCTTTGTTCGCAGACGTCACTAAACCCGGCCGAAGATGTAAACAACCATGCATTGGCAGCGCCTAATAGACGGAGTGGGTCCGACAGCCAATTAGTTCCAGTCATTCCACCTGGAAGGAGGTACACGGCACGTGTTGTCAGTAGTTCAACCATGCCTAGACGATCAATGCCGCGGTTCGATCGCGTCAGCATTGTTACTTTATGCCAGGAAGGGCTCTCAACAAGGAAAGTGTCCAGGAGTCTCGGAGTGAACCAAAGCGATGTTGTTCGGACGTGGAGGAGATACAGAGAGAAACAGGAACTGTCGATGACATGCCTCGCTCAGGCCGCTCAAGGGCTACTACAGCAGCGGATGACCGCTAAGTACGGATTACGGCTCGGAGGAACCCTGACAGCAACGCCACAATGTTTAATAATGCTTTTCGTGCAGCCACAGGAGGTCGTGTTACGACTTAAACTGTGCACTGTAGGCTGCATGATGCGCAGCTTCACTCCCGACGTCAATGCCGAGGTCCAACTTTGCAACCACGACACCATGCAGCCCGGTACAGACTGGTCCAACAACATGCCGAATGAACCGCTCAGGATTGGCATCACGTTCTCTTCACCGATGAGTGTCGCATTTGACTTCAACCAGACAATCGTCGGAGACGCGTCTGGAGACAACCCTGTCAGGCTGAACGCCTTAGACACACCGTCCAGCGAATACAGCAAGGTGGAGGTTCCCTGCTGTTTTGGGGTGTCATTATGTGAGACCGACGTACGCCGCTGGTGGTCATGGAAGGTGCCGTAACAACTGTATGATACGTGAATGCCATCCTCCGATCGACAGTGCAACCATATCGGCAGCATATTGGCGAGGCATTCGTTCTCATGGACGACAATTCGCGCCCCCATCGTACACATCTTGTGAATGACTTCCTTCAGGATAACGACATCGCTCGACTAGAGTGGTCAGCATGTTTTCCAGACATGAACCTTATCGAACATGCCTGGCATGGATTGAAAAGGGCTGTTTATGGACGACGTGACCCACCAACCACTCTGAGGGATCTACGCCGAATCGCCGTTCAGGAGTGGGACAATCTGGACCACAGTGCCTTGTTGATCTTGTGGATAGTATGCCACGGCGAATACAGGCATGCATCAGTGCAAGAGAACGTGCTACTGGGTATTAGAGGTACCGATGTGTATAGCGATCTGGACCACCACCTCTGAAGGTCCCGTTGTGTGGTGGTAAAACATGCAACGTGTGGTTTTCATGAGCAATAAAAAGGGCGGAAGTTATGTTTATGTTGATCTCTATTCCAATTTTCTGTACAGGTTCTGGAACTCACGGAACCGAGGTGATGCAAAACTTTTTTTGGTGTGTGCACCTTGGTGTAACAGTGAGTAAATGAAAGGAAACGAAAGGAAATGATTATATAGGTTCAGTCGTAGGTAAACAAAGTGGCAGACTCTTAGGATACTTGAAAAATTCAATCGGCTTACAAAGGAGATTGCTAAAAAACACTCGTGTGGCCTATCTTATAATATTGTTCAAGTGTTTGGGAGCTGTATTAAATAGGATCAACGAAGGATATTGTACGTATACAGAGAATGGCGGCACGGACGGTCACAAATTTCTTTGACTTATGAAGGAATGTTAGTGAAATGCCGGAAAGCCCGAAGTGGCAGACACTTTAAGACAGACACAAACACTCCCATGAAAATCTAGTTGAAAATTCACGGAAACGAGCATGAAGTGTGGAATCCAGGAACATACTAGAGCCCCTCGCGTATCGCTTTCGTAGGGATTCCTAACACAACGCCGACCATTTTTTCTTCTCGCGCTCCATATGCGATTGGAACGTGAACAAACCATAACACGGGGTGCCACGGGAAGTAGCCTCCGCCATGTATTTCACAGTGGCCCGTATCTTGTGGAAACAGCTTAGGACTAGTATTTTGCTCACAGGGGACTCACAGGGGGTGGACAAAAATATGGCAACACCATAAACATTACCGTAGCTAATACAATGTATGACGACTGTCGGCATTCAAAAAAGCTTCCATTCGTCTGGGAACGGATAAATGAAGGTCCAGTATGGTTTTCAAGCGAATACCGCCACACCTGCAAAATATTGGCATGATGGAGGTGGACAGCGATCACTCACGCATCTCTCCTAAGTAGACCACAACGGCTCAGCAATAACGAAATACGGTGATTGGTGGCCAGGGGAGATGTAACACATCCTCGTGCTCACAAAACCTGTCCTGGGCGATGCGCGCTATGGGAATAGTGGCCATACCGCCTTTGAACACAGTATCACCACTGAGGTACGAACACCCTACCACCTGATGGCCCTGATCAGCCAAAACTATCAAATAATCCTTAGCAGTGATGCGAGCGTGCTTAGTAATCATGGGGCCCGTGGAACACCACGAAATGGTGGTCCAAATCATCACTGAACCCCCGCCATGTTCCATTCGTGAGACGTAAGTTCTGCCAGAAGTTGGAAGCCGTGTCAAACAAGACTCATCCGATCAAATCACTTTTTTCCGCTGCCCCATAATCCACCTTTTATGGCTTAGAAACACCCAACAGTTCGGCTACCTCGTTTACGAAAGCATCTACCATACGGCACTATTCTGACCGCGACTGACACTTGCAACATACTGACGGCACTGCAGAGGCGCCGTTCGCGTTCAAACACAACAGCGCCACCTGCTGGCTTGGCTAGCATTTGCATTTATGTTCAAGCAAGCGTTTATCTCAGTGTATTCGCATTTTACATCTACATCCACGTCCACATCCATCCGAGGGTACCTTGAGTACCTCTATCTGTTCTCCCTTCCATTCCAGTCTCCTATTGTTCGTGGAAAGAAAGACTGTCGGTATGCCTCTGTGTGGACTCTAATCTCTCTGATTTTATCTTCATGGTCTCTTCGCAAGATATAAGTAGGAAGAAGCAATATACTGCTTGACTCGTCGGTGAAGGTATGTTCTCGAAACTTCAACAAAAGCCCGTACCGAGCTACTGAGCGTCTCTCCTGCAGAGTCTTCCACTGGAGTTTATCACCTCAGTAACGCTTTTGCGATTACTAAATGATCCTGTAAGGAAGCGCACTGTTCTCCGTTGGATCTTCTCTATCTCTTCTATCAACCCTATCTGCTACGGATACCACACTGGTGAGTAATGTTCAAGCAGTGGGCGAACAAGTGTACTGTAACGTACTTCCTTTGTTTTCGGACTTCATTTCCTTAGGATTCTTCCAATGAGTCTCAGTGTGGCATCTGCTTTACCGACGATCAACTTTATATGATCATTCCATTTTAAATCACTCCTAATGCCTACTCCCAGATAATTTATGGAATTAATTGCTTCCAGTTCCTGACCTGCTATATTGTAGCTAAATGATAGATGATCTTTCTTTCTACACTCCTGGAAATTGAAATAAGAACATCGTGAATTCATTGTCCCAGGAAGGGGAAACTTTATTGACACATTCCTGGGGTCAGATACATCACATGATCACACTGACAGAACCACAGGCACATAGACACAGGCAACAGAGCATGCACAATGTCGGCACTAGTACAGTGTATATCCACCTTTCGCAGCAATGCAGGCTGCTATTCTCCCATGGAGACGATCGTAGAGATGCTGGATGTAGTCCTGTGGAACGGCTTGCCATGCCATTTCCACCTGGCGCCTCAGTTGGACCAGCGTTCGTGCTGGACGTGCAGACCGCGTGAGACGACGCTTCATCCAGTCCCAAACATGCTCAATGGGGGACAGATCCGGAGATCTTGCTGGCCAGGGTAGTTGACTTACACCTTCTAGAGCACGTTGGGTGGCACGGGATACATGCGGACGTGCATTGTCCTGTTGGAACAGCAAGTTCCCTTGCCGGTCTAGGAATGGTAGAACGATGGGTTCGATGACGGTTTGGATGTACCGTGCACTATTCAGTGTCCCCTCGACGATCGCCAGTGGTGTACTGCCAGTGTAGGAGATCGCTCCCCACACCATGATGCCGGGTGTTGGCCCTGTGTGCCTCGGTCGTACGCAGTCCTGATTGTGGCGCTCACCTGCACGGCGCCAAACACGCATACGACCATCATTGGCACCAAGGCAGAAGCGACTCTCATCGCTGAAGACGACACGTCTCCATTCGTCCCTCCATTCACGCCTGTCGCGACACCACTGGAGGCGGGCTGCACGATGTTGGGGCGTGAGCGGAAGACGGCCTAACGGTGTGCGGGACCGTAGCCCAGCTTCATGGAGACGGTTGCGAATGGTCCTCGCCGATACCCCAGGAGCAACAGTGTCCCTAATTTGCTGGGAAGTGGCGGTGCGGTCCCCTACGGCACTGCGTAGGATCCTACGGTCTTGGCGTGCATCCGTGCGTCGCTGCGGTCCGGTCCCAGGTCGACGGGCACGTGCACCTTCCGCCGACCACTGGCGACAACATCGATGTACTGTGGAGACCTCACGCCCCACGTGTTGAGCAATTCGGCGGTACGTCCACCCGGCCTCCCGCATGCCCACTATACGCCCTCGCTCAAAGTCCGTCAAACTGCACATACGGTTCACGTCCGCGCTGTCGCGGCATGCTACCAGTGTTAAAGACTGCGATGGAGCTCCGTATGCCACGGCAAACTGGCTGACACTGACGGCGGCGGTGCACAAATGCTGCGCAGCTAGCGCCATTCGACGGCCAACACCGCGGTTCCTGGTGTGTCTGCTGTGCCGTGCGTGTGATCATTGCTTGTACAGCCCTCTCGCAGTGTCCGGAGCAAGTATGGTGGGTCTGACACACCGGTGTCAATGTGTTCTTTTTTCCATTTCCAGGAGTGTATGTATTCGCAGCACATTACACTTGTCTACATTGAGATTCAATTGCCATTTCCTGCACCATGCGTCAATTCGCTGCAGATCCTCCTGCATTTCAGTACAATTTTCCATTGTTACAACCTCTCGATACACCACAGCATCATCCGCAAAAAGCCTCAGTGAACTTCCGATGTTATCCCCTGCGGCACACCTGATATCACGCATACTTCGGAAGACTTCTCTCCATTGAGGATGACATGCTGCGTTTCGTTATCTAGGAACTCTTCAATCCAATCACACAATTGGTCTGATACTCCATATGCTCTTACTTTGTTCATTAAACGACTGTGGGGAACTGTATCAAGCGCCTTGCGGAAGTCAAGAAACACGGCATCCATCTGGGAAACCGTGTCTATGGCTCTCTGAGTCTCGTGGACGAATAGCGCGAGTTGGGTTTCACACGATCGTCTTTTTCGAAACCTATGCTGATTCCTACAGAGTAGATTTCTAGTCTCCAGAAAAGTCATTATACTCTACCATAATACGTGTTCCAAAATTCTACAAGCGATCGACGTCAGAGATATAGGTCTATATGCCCAACCCCTGTAGTTACGGGCTGTAGGTTTCACATACCGCTAGCACAATGGGACAGGCAACGAAAAGACACGAACCAATGTCAGAGTGATCTACAACTAACCGTTGCAATTGAAAGATAGCTACAAGATTATGAGCTTGTAGGAAGTTGTAAAGACAAGTGAAATACCAGCTGGAAATCAAGTACGCAATAAAACTGTTACTTTTAGCACAAAAGAACGCAAGTAGGTGGAGCAGCAGTCTTTTGAAACACATGTGGTAACTGGTACAAAGATACCCTGACTGGTAAAAAGTTACCCTGATAGACTGTACAATGTGGTTTAGATTTAGGACTCACGCTATAAGCTGTTTTCTGGTTTGCTCATGTTGTTAATCGTCCTTTTTTGTAATTTTTATAATCTGACGTTTTATTATCAGATCTGACAGACTGAAATTTGTGAAACAATGGAAAATTCAGGATGGAATGTAACAATGTAACTGGACTGACATCTGTAACGGTTGTCAAAAGATTCTATATGCTTCAGTTGCTACAGGGTGTTGATGTTATCCGTTTGGACCGTGTGTACGATCTTTGTAATCAACAAGTCTATGGGTATTTGTTTGTGACTATTCGTTATGGTTCAAATGGCTCTGAGCACTATGGGACTCAACTGCTGAGGTCATTAGTCCTCTAGAACTTAGAACTAGTTAAACCTAACTAACGTAAGGACATTACAAACATCCAACCCGAGGCAGGATTCGAACCTGCGACCGTAGCGGTCTTGCGGTTCCAGACTGCAGCGCCTTTAACCGCACGGCCACTTCGGCCGGCACTATTCGTTATCTTTGGTTAGGAATTCAGCAAAATTTTGTATGAAATGTTTATGTTTTAAATTCGTTTATTCATTTAAAATGTTGTCAGGACGTCGAATTTTGTTATGTAGATTCCTGTATCTTTTATTATGTTCATTGTTAAAGATTAACAAGAGGTGCAAACTACAAAACAGCTTATAGCGTAAGAGTACTAAACCTATGCCAAGTTGTAAAACAATACAGAGTGAAAGCGACCAGTGATTATATACGGACGTAAGTACCAAATCTCTATGTCTGAAAATGCAACTAACCAACGTTACATAAAATAAAAAATATTCTTCGACGCTGCTGGCCCATTGGATCGTATAGCTAGTGGACGGGTTACATGGAATCTATTTAATTATGAAGAGTGCTAATATTTTATTGGCTCTTATTATCAATTCACCAATTAGGGACTACGTTTGCATTGTTAGAAAGGAATTCTTGATCTAAACAGACAGGACGACCATGGACCTATGGCGAATCGAACAGTAGTGAACAAGGCGAGGTATCCGCTACACCATCACCGGTCTCGAGGCAGCATCAATGGAAGGCGCAGCGAAGTACGAGTGAATCCTGTGTCCAAAAAAAGTGCGTACCGCGTTGAAACCTGAAACCGGTCTTACGCGGCCGCACATATCTCGAAAAAGAAGAGGCAGACAGCGCACAGACGGTAACGGTCAGGCCACCTTCGACAAACCTGTCTCCTCGGACACAAGAGTCGCAGTTCGTCTGTAAAAAGGATGGACGTCCTTCGCAATCCATGCATACCGAAAGGCAGGTTGCCCTGTGTTATTTCACGAAAGATTTCGCGAGGAACAAGGTGTAGGCGAGTAGCCCGCAACATATAGCCCTACTTACTTAACTTTTCCGTGTCCAGATCAAATTTTATTTTTCCAATAGTTAGCCACCGCTACAGCTTTGTCGTTGGCTTGTAGCAGGTCACTAAAAGTACTGGGCTCCGGCAGTAGTCGGCACATGAGCAGATGTCCCTCGTCTCGTACCTCTCCGCATCCGCAAAGAACGTCGTCATCGTTAGTCAGCAGTCCCCACTTGCACAGATTAGTTTTGCATCTGGGTACACCATCCCTCAGCCTATTTAGTGTTCTCCACATTGTATAAAGAAGCTTGTTTCCAGGTGCCTTTTGCTCTTTTGGTATTATCTGTAGTGCGGTTTGTTCATTCTTCCATTTACTGACTCTATTATCTTCCTGTGAACCGTCAAGGATCTCGGTTCTTGCAATAAAGCTATTTCTAGACTTAAGCCTCCGAGCCTGAGTGACGTGCCCATTCAGTGGGTGTCGAGAATCGGTTTCTTTCTTTGTTCTCTCAGCGTCTGCTGTCACCTGCCTTCTGATCTTGGATGGGGCAATTCCAGCAAGTAGGTACAAATTACCCGTTGGTGTGGGTCTGAGACAGCGTGTAACGATTCGCATTGTCTCATTTACACTTACATCAACCTGTTTAGCATGTGCAGATGCTTCCCATACTGGCGCTGCATAGTCTGCTGCAGAAACACACAGAGCAAGTGCTGATGTTCTCAGTACTGATGGTTCAGCTCCCCATTCATAGTTTGTCAGCCTGCGGATGATGTTATTCCTGGAGCAGACTTTAGCCTTGGTGTTTTGGCAATGCTGCTTGAAGGAAAGCGTTCTGTCAAGTACAACCCCAAGGTATTTAGGTATTGGGCAGTGCTTTAGCTTCTTACCTTGCCATGTAACGTCGAGCTCAACTCCAGCATCTCTACTGCGCAGATGGAAAGCACATACTTGGGTTTTGCCAGGGTTTGGCTTGAGGTGATTGGCGTCGTAGTATTGAGCCAGTTCTTCAAGCGCTCTAGAGAGATTTCCAGACGTTGCATCAAAATTGGACCCCTGGACCACCACAGCTGTGTCATCAGCAAATACGAACAGTCTTGCATCTTGAGGTATAGGTTGGTCATTAGTGTACACATTATAAAGGATGGGAGAAAGTACACTTCCTTGTGGTAAGCCCTACTGTGATCGTCTTAAGTAATTAGTGTAATTACTGCAGAGCAGAGAGGAATAGCACATGGGAAAATGGAATGAGCTGTTGATGGTTCGACAGAGATAGGAAGACGAGGATCAGAGAGAGAGAGAGAGAGAGAGAGAGAGAGAGAGAGAGAGATATGGTGACTGTATAGTGCCTTCCCCCATTAAAACAACCGTTATCAGGAACCGAGAATCCAGTTTGTAAGCTGACCAGGTATTTATTTAGGTTGAAAACCTATCAGAAATAGCATTTATAAAGAACGGACGTACTATCTAGTTAACTCGCGCAAGTTATTTTAGGACAGCTTTTACGAGAACAAATAATCTTTCATAGTAATCACTATTTTTCTGATACATAGTAGTTCGTTGAGAGGAAAAAAATAAACGGCAAGCAATGCTGCTAAAAATGTAATAATTTGCACAGGGGTTTTAGTGTAGGAAGTTATCAAACTGTAATTATTTCAAGTACGAGGAGAGTATTCTGTTTTGAAACAACTTTTTCTGCTTAAAAAACGCAGATTTTCTCCTTCATACCTGTACGACACACAGCTTCCTCTCGGACACATAGTCTCAACGTAATATTTTGCTATCTAAAACATGACCCAATGTTTTATGCTCACCTTCGGACGATGAACACTTGTTTCGTAAGAGATAGTAATGTACATCTGCAACTCATCAGTTGCTCTATTATTTTTTTAGTGTGCATCTGCAGCGAAACTGTGTTAAGATTTTTGTACGATGACGATTCCGAACTGCTCGCGAAACACCGGTCGGAAGGCTTAGTAAACTCGAATATCTCGATGTTCCTAAGAATTATCGCTATGAACTTCACACCAAGGATAAAATTGTAACACTATCAACATTTTGAGATTGTTTACTGCTTTTAAAGAAGAATATCTTTCTCAGATTATAAATATCACCCGTAATTTCTCGCAAATTGTCTGTCTTTGTCATAGTATCAGACTTGTGTATTAATTACAAACATGTAATCAATAAAATGCTTTATTTGCTCACCTAGATAAAATAGACGGAAAAAACAATCTTTTCAACAGCCGTAATGCCTTTTATCTTACAAACGCATCAAGAAATGCCCAGATTGCTTAATGGAATGATAAAGCACAAGCCTGACGTAGTTGTGCGGAAATTATTATTAGGCGTCGACCATAATGGAAGTTTGATGTCAACCAAATGGCATTGGACAACAGTGCACGATAATCAGTGTAGTGAAGTCAAGCTGCAGCGCTAACAGGCGACTGTATAGCTAATTAACCATGGTAAGATCTTCAGAAGTTGTTAGGGCCTTTCTTTTTCGAAAAAGTTATAGGAAGTCATAATAGTCTACGTGTGGAAAATAATTGGGATATATAACATTTTTAAGAGTATTCGATAAATAAAATATGAAGAGCTTACTTTCTTCAAGTAATCTGCTTTACGTAACTTAAAAATTAAGCTAAGTGCACTCTCAGCTATTACCGATAAACCGCCCAGATGTTAATTTATTTGGTGACTTGGGATATGATACGATACTATTGCGCTGAATGGTTTAAGATCTTTATCTGCGATATTTTCTTGAAGTAGTAAGACATCTTTTCAAGTGTATTCAATTAATATGTACTTCAAACGCAATATCGATTTCTCCTCCGTGTCCGAAGCTGCTGGTGTTAACGTGCGTAATAACAATTTTGTACACATCAATTTGTTTGCATTATTATGACACAAAAAAGTAAATAGAATCAGTCTTTGGAATCGGCACTCACCTGTCATTCTTTATGAATTTTGTAACTAAATCTAAAGCAGCAATATTTGTGAAAACTATTATCAACAACGCACTAACCACAAATATTTCAGAGAACTATTCAAGCTAAAAAAATCATTACGAAAGTACTTTGAATGGTAGTTTTTAAAGGAATAATAGTATATATAGGCTAACGTAATAAACAAACTAAGTTCATGAAAAAATACGTGGTTTATTCAACTACGCATGCTTCTGCTACGTCATAGTCACTAATACTTCTAGGATCACAGTACACGACACGATGTCTACTTTCGGAAAATAGTCATATACAAAACTAGATAAAATATTTTGGTCATTTTTTAAAAATCAGCTATTCGGCTTTCTGCTCACTATATGCGACTAACTTCTGCAACAGAACGCGGGTTTTCTTTTTGTAAAGGCGTGCTACTAATGAGCGATTTGCTACTAACAAGTTTTAGGTGAAGTACACACGTTACGCTAAATTTGAAGTTATGTAACCTCCAAAATGACTAACAGTCTAGAGATTTAGAGCAGCTACTCATAACTACAAGACCTTCTTTATGTGGAGTCTAGTTTTATTTTGCCTGCCGTAAATACAATGCTACAATAGATCTCAGGTATTGGAGGAACTGGCGCCTAAACGATCTACTGCATGAAGTCGCTACCAGTTGCCGGAGCGCTCACCAGATGTCGGAGTGTGCCATGGCGACAGAGCTGCCATCTCGTACCGCGGCCACCCATCAAAGGAAGCCACGGTCACTAGAGCATAATCACATTTCAGTTGTAAATTACTGGTAATTGCGTTAGCTTCAGAGACAAGAGTTATGGAATTGTGCAGAATGCAATTTCCCAGAGACTGGAAAGTTAAGGTACTTAGATTAAAAGGAAACCAAACGAAAAAAACAGCAACATACGGTATTTAGCTCCGACTCCCAAAACCCTCGGCGCATGCCAACGACCAATTAGCTGGCAGTACGATGAATATATACTTCCTCGCTAATATTTCACGTGATACAAAGAAGATTATTATACTTATTTAACAACTGGAATCGTGCGACACAAAGCTGTACTTGATAATAGCACTAAAATTTGATAGAACTTACCTGCAAGAGGGTTCCCACATAGTTTGCCAAGCAAATATGTTCTCGCGTAACCCATTTCTAAATATAACATTCCTCACTGGATCTTCTCATAAGAAAGGAAGCTGAGTGTGTAGCGTCCCGTCGACGACGTGGTCAATAGCGATCTAGCACTGGCTCTAATGTGGGAAGGAAACTGACTGTGCCCTTTTCAAAGATACCGTAGATACCATTCCGTCATATGGCCTAAGTAATTTAGGGAAAGCACTGAAAATCTAAATGTGGAGGGTCGGAGGTGCATCCTAACCGCCGTAATTTCTAATGTGAATTCAGTGTCTTCATGACTGCACAGTACAGCTGGCTTTCTCAAAACGCATTTCCAAACATACCACACTTCGCTGCAGCTCCGAGAGCTAATGCAGGACTCTTAATATATTCCAAAAAATAGGAAATTATTAACAGCAATTTATTTGCAGATAACGAAATGCAGCACACTTTGTTGATATGAGGTCTGACTTGTGTGCATCATCTTTTCTTCATTTATTTTTTATTCTGCCGGCTGGAAGCTATCCCTTGTCAGGCCATAATGGCGATACGTTGGAGTTTGTGGAGTAATCATGTCGCACCTCACAAAGAAAAATTACTGACCAGGGGAGGCCACAACGTTCAGATCACGGATTTACTTCAGGCTTTGTACACTTTTAATATTCAATTAGGACAACCTAATGGGCAAACAGTAAGACGTACGAAGCTGGGCACGAGCTGGCGGCGGTCATGTGGTTAGGGTTCAAGCTCCGTAATCGGTGGATCACTGGGTCGCATCCCACTTATATTTGAAAGGTAATACGATAGAAAGATACGTGTATTTGCACGAACTTTTATTACATTTCCCATGTTATTTAGCTCTTTACTAATTTTTATTATTAAAGCAAATATTATGCCACTTATTTCTATAGACAAGTTAGAAACTTTATCAAGCGCCTTCACGCTTGTTCATATTAAATTGACAAAGAAAAGTAAACTCCTGCTCTTTTAGATGCAATTAAACTACATTAAATCGTACATCCCCAATTCTCGGTACCTATATTTAAGAATTTGTAGTGTTGCGCATGGTTTGGACCCAAATTGTCGGAAGAAAAACAGGTTTTTCAAAATGCTGACAAGCTTTGTCTTTCCGTAGAAATTCTGAAGATTCCTTGAGTATGCGAAAAAACTGCGTTCATTCGATATGGTAGTTGACGTTTTAATTTGTTTTCCGTGTCTGTATGAAAAATATGAGTACCATCCTGCAACCTGTAAAATAGAAAGCACATCCAACGATTAATCGTAAATTACCCTCATATTCTGGCATTTTGTAACTCATTGTATTATTTAATGAAGTTATTGACACTTTTGTTTATAGTTGTTTGACTTAGGCTTTGCAAGCCCGTGCCTCGTCCTTGAAACCTGTGTCTGCAGATTGAAGTGACCAGGTGCAGAGCAGTTCTCGGTACCTTACACAATAGCAGGTATAAGGGATTTCGGAATTCACCACAGGTGTACTGTTTCAGGAAAACTTCATGTCTTTGGGCGTTTACTTGTCGATAATCACAAATGTAATATCTGTTGTGATAATAAGAACTAGTATACAACCCAAAACTACTGAAAACTCAACAAAAATTTATGCTAATACGCGTGTCTTTTCATCATATTGCTTTTGAAATGAAGTATGTATGAAATAATGACTAGTGTTGGAAAAATATAAATTAAAAACAACAGGAACGGGACACGATCCAGTGATTCATCGATTACGGAGCTTGAACGCTTGTAACACGACTGCCGCCATCTTGTGCTCAGGGTCACAACGCACCAGTGCATCACGGGAGCGTAAAAATTGTCCTGCGACTTCTTGAAATCGTCGAAGTTGTACGCCTTGTTGCGTATTATGTCCTAATGGACTCCTGAAAGTGTACAAAGTCTGGAGTAAATGCGGGATGCGGACGTCGTGGCCTGACCTCGTGAAGTGAATACCGCATCCAGCATGCCTAAGGAAACGTACTACAGAAGAGGATGCCGCCCACAAAACTACTGCAAAAGAAAACTGTTATAAAAATTATTAGAATCCACACACTAACTGAAGGGTACTTACACTACCGGCCATTAAAATTGCTACACCAAGAAGAAATGCAGATGATAAACGGGTATTCATTGGACAAATATATTATACTAGAACTGACATGTGATTACATTTTCACGAAATTTGGGAGCATAGATACTGAGAAATCAGTACCCAGAACAACCACCTCTGGCCGTAATAACGACCTTGATACGCCTGCGCATTTAGTCAAACAGAGCTTGGATGGCGTGTACAGGTACAGCTGCCCGTGCATTTTCAACACGATACCACAGTTCATCAAGAGTAATGACTGGCGTACTGTGAAAAGCCAGTTGCTCGGCCACCATTGACTAGACGTTTTCAATTGGTGAGAGATCTGGAGAATGTGCTGGCCAGGGCGACAGTCGAACATTTTCTGTATCCAGAACAGCCCGTACAGGACCTGTAACATGCGGTCGTGCATTATCCTGCTGAAATGTAGGGTTTCGCAGGAATCGAATGAAGGGTAGTGCCATGGGTCGTAACACATATGAAATGTAACGTCCACTGTTTAAAGTGCCGTCAATGCGAACAAGAGGTGACAGACGTGTAACCAATGGTACCCCATACCATCACGCCGGGTCATACGGCAGTATGGCGATGACGAATACACGCTTCCAATGTGCGTTCACCGCGATGTCGCCAAACACGGACGCGACCATCATGATGGTGTAAACAGAACCTGGATTCATCCGAAAAAATGACGTTTTGCCATTCGTGCACTCAGGTTTGTCTCTGAGTACACCATCGCAGGCGCTCCTGTCTTTGATGCAGCGCTTAGGGTAACCGCAGCCATGGTCTCCGAGCTGATAGTCCATGCTGCTGCAAACGTCGTCGAACTGTTCGTGCAGATGGTTGTTGTCTTGCAAATGCCCCAACTGTTGACTCAGGGATCGAGACGTGGCTGCACGATCCGTTACAGCCATGCGCATAAGATGCCTGTCATCTCGACTGCTAGTGATATGAGGCCGTTGGGATCCAGCACGGCGTTCCGTATTACCCTCCTGAACCCACCGATTCCATATTCTGCTAATAGTCACTGGATCTCGACCAACGCGAGCAGCGATGTCGCGATACGATAAACCGCAATCGCGATAGGCTACAATCCGACCTTTATCAAAGTCGGAAACGTGATGGTACGCATTTCTCCTCCTTCCACGAGGCATCACAACAACGTTTCACCAGGCAAAGCCGGTCAACTGCTGTTTGTGAATGAGAAATCGGTTGGAAACTTTCCTCACATCAGCACGTTATAGGTGTAGCCACCGGCGCCAACCTTGTTTGAATGCTCTGAAAAGCTAATCATTTGCAAATCACAGCATCTTCTTACTGTTGGTTAAATTTCGCGTCTGTAGCACATCTTCGTGGTGTAGCAATTTTAATTGCCAGTAGTGTATTTGTGCGAGCGCGCGCGCGCGCGCGCGCGCCCCCGTTAGTGTGTGTGTGTGTGTGTGTGTGTGTGTGTGTTAATGGCATAAAAATAGGACTTTTTTTGCACAGCTACTGTAAATGACTTTCAGAAAAATGTTCCGCTAATACATTTGAACTGTGTACCATAAGCAAATCCAAGTGTATGTAGATCAAAAGAGGAAAGGTTGGCGGATGACTATCCAACACACAGCACATATGAGAGAGATAACGTGACTCGTTCCCTGCGTGTGTGCTAAGTAAGGTAGGCAGGCAGGTACTCACTCCTCTTCTTGAGGTGGGACAGGGACGGCCGCAGGTGGCAGCCGCGCTTGATGGACTCCATCAGCAGCTCCCTGGGCGTGCACTGCCTGCTGCGGGGCGGCGGCAGCTTCCGCTCGGACGCCTGGAACACACGGACTTCTGTTAAAGCTGTGCGACACACAGGAGTACCGTCACAACCGTTGCCACCACCAGATGGCGGCAGCGTCGTCGACGAAACGCAAGAAGGAGGAGGAGGAGACAACGAGACAGAAGAAGACAAAAACATAGGAAGTAGGAACAACAACTTAACGAATGGCATAAACCTTGCTGTTTCTTCAGTGTTAAACAGGGGCTATCGGAAGCGTACTTTCTGGAAGACAAATGTTAACATTTGCGCTAAATCTTCCACAGAAATTCCGGTCTACCAGCGGTGGTCATCACGATACCTTTCACCCATTAGCGGGCGTTCCAGCTGTCATGGTCGGTAGTAGGAATTTTTAAAACATATATATTAGCTTTTCATAAAATTTTGAAAAAAGCATTTGGTAAGTGATCATTATTATGTGTTATAACTTGCTGAAGATCTGCTGTATAAATTTTATGAAGTAAAGCAATTTCACTACTCTATAAATCACGATTAGTATGGAACCAGTTGGCAGTTAGAGAATTTTACCACTAACAGAGATACAAAAGTGGGCATTAGGTACAGAAGGTTCACTATCCCTGAGGGCAGAACGACTGTAAGCCAACCCGGAGAATGACATGCGTTCGGCTACGAGTGTGTTAATTCGTTTGCAATTAACGCTTCTCTTTGTGTAAAGCAAAACCATGTTTTCCTCAGTCCGTACAATAGTTAATGCTCGTACTGTGTTTGAAGAGAAAATTTCTATCTTACAAAAGCATGTACGAACAGAGATGCGAGGGAAACTCGCAGACAAGATGACTTAGTGACAATACAGCGAAGGCTTTAAAACCACTTGTCTTATTTGCTGGTGAATGGTCCAAGCAACGCAAGAGGCTACTTGCGGCGCCAAACAGAGACGTGCCAGACACACGAGTTGAAAAATTGTAGAGGCGTCCAAGTGAAAAATTTACATAAAGGGTGTATCACAATCAGTAGGACGGAAGTATACGGCAATTCAGGTATACGGCAATTCAGGTATACGGCAATTCAGGTATACGGCAATTCAGGTATACGGCAATTCAGGTATACGGCAATTCAGGTATACGGCAATTCAGGTATACGGCAATTCAGGTATACGGCAATTCAGGTATACGGCAATTCAGGTATACGGCAATTCAGGTATACGGCAATTCAGGTATACGGCAATTCAGGTATACGGCAATTCAGGTATACGGCAATTCAGGTATACGGCAATTCAGGTATACGGCAATTCAGGTATACGGCAATTCAGGTATACGGCAATTCAGGTATACGGTAATTCAGGTATACGGTAATTCAGGTATACGGTAATTCAGGTATACGGTAATTCAGGTATACGGTAATACAAGCAAACCTGGTATCGCGAACGAGCCAATTGTGAGACAGTCGCGAATGTGTGGTTACGAGCTGCCAGACTTCAAAATCAATTTTTTCCCTGTTAGTATAACTTTCCAATGAGGAATACATCTCACTGGGCTGCGATTTCGCCCAAGCCTAATCTTCACAAGAAGTACAATACCACTTAGGCTATTTATTTGTTATAATTTACTCTATACTCGTACCTCTGAAAGGGGGTATTCCAAGTTTCGTTCTCACATTTGGAGGCGATACTGATACTTCTCTGCAATGAGTACGAATTCTTTCAAACATTTCCGGACCATATCGTACATGTTGACAATAGTGTACTATGCACTACTCCAGTTCTTCAGACGTATTGGCAGGAGTGCTGTACTCAAGCCAGACAGAAAAATCTAGACGATTGATGTCACGTGACCTTGGAGACCAAGATATGGGTTGACCTGAACCCGAGCATACTGCCACGATACGTATTTTCTTCTATCTTCTATGAGCAAAAAAATGTGGCCTCGTCCAATCAAGCATATACTACATTTTCCGACGTTGCGGAAGTTGAGGTACCCCGCCCTTGGGGAAGGGGAGGGAGGGTGTTCGTTTTGCTCGCGCGTACCATCTATCCATCTATGATGATGATGATGATGATGATGATGCAGACCCATACTCCGAGACGGAGCGTAGGGGAACGATGCGGGAGACCCGCACCACCGCACTAGGCAAGGTCCTAGGGGAGGTGGTTTGCCATTGCCTTCTTCCGACCGTAATGGGGATGAATGATAATGATGACGACGACACTACAACACCCAGTCATCTCGAGGCAGGATAAATCCCTGACCCCGCCGGGAATCGAACCCGGGAACCTCGTGCTCGGGAAGCGAGAACGCTACCGCGGGACCACGAGCAGCGGACCATCTATACAGAGGTTCCCAAACTGAGGGGCGCGCCCCCCTGGGGGGGCGTCATGATGTTGCAAGGGGGGCGCGGGTGGAGTTAGCGCTATAAACCTAATACTTCTTTTTAATATCGATATTTTAATAAAAATGAATGTGCAGGTATTAATGATAGATTATGGGGCTAAATGCAATCGTTTGGCGTCCCACTTCCCGCAATCCTATCTCAATAACCTATCCTAGAACTTACAGCTTTTGAAGATCGCGTTTAGAATGTCACACACAGAAACTCTCAAAATTATGAAGGCGATATGCGTTAATTCTAATATATTAGATTTGTAAACAACTTACTTCTGACAATTGGGAAACAGAAAAGTCAGGTATTAAATATTCCGTACAATTGTACACGTCAACTGAACGTAATCATGTTATAACTTTCAGCCGTAGTAGGCTATGTTCATCACAGTAATAATCACTTATACTGCGTAACTGCAAAAATGCCGTTTTATTACTCTGCCAACCCGTGGATCCCCATGTGGTGCGATTACAGTGACTTTAATAGACTGTATACGCTTCCAATGAACTGGCGGGTTCGTAATTTGGTCGCCAGGGTTATGCTCTTTGTCACCAGAAAAATGTGCACGACGTGAATGCGAAACTAGTACAAGTGTTCGTTCTAAGCAGAGTACTTCACGCCGTTCTGGAAACATTGTAGTGACTGCTAACAATGAAACATAACCCAGCTAGGTAGACAATGAAGTCCATTAGTGAGGCTATTTTTTTTCGAACTGGCAGTACTACAGCTCTTTCATTCGGATTACTTATCTGACAAAACAGTTATTTTTCTTCTGCCTTTTTGAAATACGGCATAATTTCGTTTGAAATCAGTGTACGTTCTTTGCTGCGACAATGGCTTCTTTTGGTACGAGTACAGAGATAACTGCTTGGCACTGTGCACAATTTCCAGCGATGTGTGAGGAGTATCCATGACCTTACTTAATTACTGTGAAATTTGACAACCAATTCATTGATGTTATCTCAAAACTTATAACGTTTCGATTATAAGTACCGAAAGATAGGTGCACGACAATGATTTTCGCATTAAACCCCAGGCTGCACTGCTCAGAACAGCACCGCTGAACAGGTAGCAAATTCTTAGGGTGCCTGTGGGCTGTTTCCGCCCTAATCCAGGAAAAGCCCGTTTCTCCCAGCAAGAGCCCTGCTCGGCCACCAGGTCGCAGACAGACAGTGCACTGACCACCTGCGCTGCGGCTGGGCTTCCCCGTTCTTCACCCCACTCCTCACAGGCAGTCATCTGAGGCGCCAACAGATGACAGTAGCTTTCCTTTATTTCAGTTGGTTGCTTGCAGTTGTTGACACATCTGATGTATTGGATTTTGCTGAAATCGCGTTGAATCTTTCACAGTTGTGCCTCAGTAAAATCAGTGTTAGTGCGAAATTATACTGTTAACTTCTTGTTTTCTTTTTACTTCACCATGGGTGTCGTGAAAAAACGTAAATATAATGATGATTATATCAAATACGGTTTTGCTTCTATACAAAAAAATGGTGTTGACCAGCCGCAATGTATTATTTGCAATGAGGTATTGAGCAATGATTCCATGAGACCTTCTCGTCTGGAACGCCATTTGTGGGCAAAGCATGGTGCACTGAAAGAGAAGCCGAAGGAATTTTTTGCCGCAAAATGTGATAATTTGAAACGGATGAAGTTGGATACTGCTGGATCCTTCGCTCAGACATTAGAAAAGATACTAGAATCCTAGTATGAATTATCACTACTTATTTCACGGACCAAGAAAAGTCATTATCGGAGAGTTACTAGTCAAACCCTGTTTGTTGAAAGCTGCTGATATCGTTCTTGGGTCAGAAAGTAAACAAAAACTTTCACACTTACCGCTTTCTGACAATACTGTGAAACGTCGGATTGATGATATGGCCGAAGACATACAAAATCAGTTAGTTACGGCCGTCAAACTATCGCAGTTTTTCGCAATACAGTTAGCGAGAGTACCGACGTTGCGAATTGTTACTAACTGCTAGCTTTCGTTCGCTATATAGAAAATGAAGCAATTAAAGAAGAGTTGCTGTTTTCTAAAGAGTTAGAGACAACTTCAAAAGCAATTCATATAATGGCAGTCGTCTCCGAATTCTTTTGTAAAAATGAGTTATCATGGCAGAAACTGATAGGCGTATGTACAGACGGCGCCCCATCAATGCTTGGATGTCGCTCAGGATTCGTGCAGATGATTAGAGAGAAAAAAAAAAAAAAAAAAAACTGGTGTTACTGCTATCCACTGTGTAATACACTGTCAAACATTGGCAGCCAAGACACTTCCAAAGGAACTCAATGATGTCTTGAAATTGTACATAAAAATCGTGAATCATATTAAAAAGTGTGATTTAAATTCCAGGTTATTTACGGCTCTTTGTGAAGACTTGGGAGCAGAGTATAAAACACTTTTACTTCATACAGAAGTGCGCTGCGTCTCAAAAGGAAATATGCTAGGAAGATTATTTGAACTTCGAGACGAAGTGATGCAGTTTTTGGAAAATAACAAACAACCTAATTGTATGTGGAATTTAGAAAGCCCGGAGTTCATGTTGCATTGGCTTATCTGTCAGATATTTTTTAATATTCAAACACATTGAATTTGAAATTACAAAGAGGAGAGTCAAACGTAATTTTTCATCGGGATGCCATCAAAGCGTTTACTGATAAGATGCAACTATGGAAACGTAAAATTTTAGCCTGCAATTATTCCTGCTTTCCCAGATTGTTTGGAATCCTGGAAGAAGCCCGATTTCAAAACGATTTTAAGGATACTGATACTAAGAGTAAAATATCGAACCATTTGCAGCACCTCATTGATGAATTCGAACGATACTTCCCTAACAGTTGTGATGACAAAATTTATTATAGGTTAGCGACGGATCCATTTCACGTTGACGTGGATGTGTTGCCAGACACTCTACAAGAGGAAGTCTTAGAAATTAAAAATGATTCTTCAGCGAAGCATGACTTTGAGAAGATGGATAAGCCTTTATTTTGGGTGAAATATCTCACGGTGTATCCCAGCACAGCAGAACAAGCACTGAAACTATTTTTACCATTTTCAAGCACTTATTTGTGCGAAAGAACATTTTCAGCGGTAGTGGCGATAAAAAATAAGCTTAGAAGCAAACTCAGTATTGCCAATGATTTACGTTGCGCATTTTCTACTATTCAGCCAAGAATTCAAAATCTTGTAAAAAAAATATGTAAGCTCATTCTTCACATTGATTTATTTGTTTGTTTCTTGCCATATGTGTGTGGAAATAACATTTTTATAATAAATACATCACATTATAAGAGAACTTGTTATTTTCCTCCTAACTATTCTTACATTTAGGTAATACTGTAAAATTATAAAAAACTATTTCGAAGAAACAATATAAAATAAACATAGTGAATCTGATTCAAATATAAATACTGCGTGTGATCCTTATGGATTCTGATGTTACCTGTGGTATGTTATTTCAACTAATAATAGTAGTTCTTCTGGATGAAGACACAGCGAAAGTTTATCCTAGATATGACAAGCGAAGAGTAGTCCTAAAATCGTATACTGGTGAAGAAATGGTGTGCAGCAAGGGAATGTAATCAAGGTAAGGAAGTTGTTTTATTCATATTTTTTAAAGTTCTGTGTAGTCTGCAAACTTATTTTTTATTTTTTGTCTGGTTCTGGGAACTGGGGCTTCGTCGCCGTTCGGTAACTGTCGTCGTTGACATAAATACCAACCTACCCGCAATGACAGTGGGGAGCGCTATAGGCGTACAAATCAGTGATGTTCGTTAACACCGTGACTGACAGACTATTTTTGATAATGAGTGAAAGTAATATGATAATGAGTGAAAGTAATAAGCTACACTCAACTTAAAATAACGGCCCGCATCCACTAATCTGCAAAGGCCGCAAATATTTTTCCTTGTTTACCAAGGACTTTCTTTACTTTAGGAGTGGCTTGTAATCACTAGACTAGACTGATGACGTAGTAACTGCGACTCGATACATTAACAGCCCACCATGTTACATGACGTCACCATCACAAATTTAACAATAGTTTCTTGATAATTAATAAAAATCTCTATTTTTTTAGGGGGGGGCACGGAAGTTTTCTTTTCGGCAAAAGGGGGGGGGGCGTGACAAACAAAAGTTTGAAAGTTTGGGAACCTCTGATCTATAGCGCCTGCACCCGCCGTGCCTCCTAGGGAAACACGGTTGCCTAGCCCCCCCCCCCCCCCCCCCCCCCGCCCCAATGACGTAGAGACGACAACCCGACGCGCCACTGGAGATTATATATATATATATATACACACACACACGTGTGTGTGTGTGTGTGTGTGTGTGTGTGTGTGTGTGTGTGTGTGTGTGTGTGTGTCTGCGCGCGCGCCTCGCGTTGGACGGAACAGTGTGAACGTACGTTTACAAGCTGTGGAAAGCAAGAAGGAACATTTTCGACATCAAAAGCTGTTTTACTATCATAAAGGGAAAACCGCCTCACAATGCCAGCAGAAGATTTGCGCTGTATATGGGGACGATGAAATAAGGGTTCGACCATGTCTAAAGTGGTTTAGTCGATTTCATGCTGGGAATTTTGCCGTAACAGCCAAACCGCGATCTGGACTGCCAATGGGTACGGACATAGAACGGTTTTATGACATAATAGTCTACAATCCACGAATGGCAACCCGAGTGTTGTCACTCGAGCTCAATGTCACTCGTGCTACTGTAGCCAGGAAATTGAACAAGCAGGGTTATGTAAAATTCGCGATGTACAGATTCATCACGAACTGAGTGAAGCGAACTTGATTCTGCGCGTGTCTATCTGTGACTCCTTATTGAGACGCAATCAAAATGCTCCTTTGCTGGATCGGCTGGCAACTGGAGAAGTGGATCATGTGCAACAACGCCCTGAGGAGTAAATCGTAGCGCACGACAGGGCAGCCATCACTTTCTGTTCCCAAGCCACGGCTGCCTCCGACAAATGCTCTGTTTATCTGATGGGATCGCAAAGACTTTCTATATTACCAACTTTGTCCGAATAAGGCTATCGCTTCCAAGAATTATTGTTCACAGTTGGATCCTCTCAAGGTAATCGCTGATGAAAAACGACCCGATTGGAGACGCGATGTCGTCTTTCACCACGACAACGCCAGACCACATACCTCAAAGGTGACCCGTCAAAAGCTGCGTTCTTTTGAGAGGGATGTGTTACTCCAACCGTCTTATTTGACAGACATTGCCCCTTCCGACTTTCATCTGTTCCGTTCCCTGCAGAACGGTCTGAATGACAAATGCCTCACCTCCTTGGAGGACTGCAGACTTAACCTCCTGGAGTCATCAACTTTAAGCCCCCACATTTTGGAAGAATGACGTTTATAAGCTTCGAGAGAACTGGCAATATATTGTCGACAATAATGGCGTACACAGCAGAAAATAAATAGTTTGTTTAAAAAACCGATCCACCTTATTTAGTTATATTGTGCGCGGCCTTGCGTATGGAAGTATGTAAGCAGATAGGCAACCACTCTGTCGTAGCTGTGCTGCGGGAAGGTGTGTTCCCATGCGTTCTTCGTGATTACACTGTGACGAAAGGCGAACGAGCTTATGAGACAACCCAATAAATATTGTGTGGCTCACGGCTTAGAGCAAATATTTCATAAGACGTCACTTCAGTGATGGGCGGGTCAGCTTAAGCTCGTGCTGTCGCCAGTAATCGAATATAAATCCACCACGTTAAAAACGTGAACGCTACTGCTCAGCTAAGGAGGGGGCTTATTATATTTATTTCCTGAGTAAAATGATTTTTCGTTCCTGACGTTTCATCTAGAGCTGCACTGGACACCTTCAGAATCGCTCCTGTCTCCGTTATTTGCTGTCCACCCCGCTGCAGAAGTATTACGAACGATCAGCCGTGTACTTCCGCCACAGTGATGATACAGTAGCGAGTAGAAAACTGCACGCGCGCCGTACTGTGTCCTCTCCCACCGAGACACAGACAAAATCATAGCGCCGATCCGAACCACCGGTATGCACGCAGCCATCTTACAAGGTGGACGCACTCAAAGTCTAGCAAAGACTATATGTCAGTATGAAGAGGCGCTACGAGTTTCTAAGAAGAACGAACCAAGTCGATTCTGCGTGACGAAGGAAACGGAATTCTATGTTTAAATGTTCTGTGGGCGGCTGCTTTTCCAGCTAGGCATTCTGAGCATTCCTTCTAGCAGCTAGCACGCCGTCGAGGCGGGGAGTAATACCGAAATGACTGAAAGAAGGAGCTCAGCTATGCGTAAGGCGAGTGTGGCGGAGGGGAGGTGAACGGAGTCGACGTTTATAACGGGAAATAAGTACACGATGACAATTCTTGAAGTACATGAAATAAAACCGTCATAACGTCTGAACGGTTTGCGCGCGGAAGTTCAAACTGCACGGGTGGCCGCGGGGCATGATGGGAATTAGTATGCGCATGTATGGTTTGATTTAGCGACGACCCGACTTTTATTTGGATGGGTTCGTCAATAAGCACAATTGGCGCACATGGAGGACTGAAAATCCGCATTTCGCGATCTAGAAATCTCTTCACCCTCAACGGGTGACTGTGTGGTGTGCAGTGTCAAGTCACAGAATAATCGGTGTGATATTCCTTGATGTCACGGCGACTACCGAACGGTACATGAAGGTTTTGAAAGATGATTTTATCCCCATTATCCAAAGTGATCCTGATTTCGACAAGACGTGGTTCATGCAAGGTGGAGCTCGACCTCATCGAAGCAGGGGAGTGTTTGATGTCCTGCAGGAAGACGTCCTGGCTCTGGGATACCCAGATGACACTGGCATGGGCCTCGACTTGACGATATATTCTCAGGATCTGAACACACGCGACTCCTTTTTGTGGGGCTATATTAAAGACAAGGTGTACAGTAATAACCTCAAAACCATTGCTGAGTTGGTAACAGCCATTCAGGAGGTCATCAACACCACCGGTGTTCCGACACTTCAGCGGGTCATGTAGAATTTCGCTATTCGTCAGCGCCACATCATAGTCAATAATTTCAAAAATATCGAACGTGTCATAACCTAAATCCGAATATCTGTAATGACGTTTTCATGTTGAATGGAAGTGTGCACGTCGTAGTTTGTAACCAATTTATGTTTTTTTCATATAGTGCAATAACTGTCACCCTATATGTGCACTCTGTATTATGTCTGTGCAAAGGCTGCAGCAATAACGAAAATAGACTATCTCTCTCTCTCTCTCTCTCTCTCTCTCTCTCTCTCTCTCTCTCTCTCTCTCTGTGTGTGTGTGTGTGTGTGTGTGTGTGTGTGTGTGTGTGTGTGTCCCAGTGCGTCATCCACATATGTGGCAGGCGTTATTAAAGATGGGGTAGACGTTCTCATGAGAGGCAGACAGTTATTTTGGAATCATTAAAGGACATGACAGAATCTGAAGATTTCAACGAAGGTACAGGGCGCAATCGACAGATGTAACGGTGACTTAAGAGTACCCCAAAGGGAGTGCTTCAGGGCTGTTACCATTTACAGGATATATAATTACTAGGTGGATAAAGTCTGAAGCTTTGTGAAGCTGTTTGCATACTATATTATAGCCTATCGGAAAACTGCAATGCAAGAAGTCTACAGCGCAATGCAGGAAGGCCTGCAGGAGATCGCAGATTGATGAGGGAACAGAGTGTTAGCCCTGAACGAAAATAGATGTAACATATTGCTCATAAACAGGCAAAGATATGCACTGCTGTTCGACTGCGATATTAGTGACAAACCACTGAAAAACTATAACTACCGTAGAGTACCTATGAGTTATCGACTGGCGCGACTAGATGTAGGAAAAGCAGATGCCAGGCTAAGATTCATTGGAACAATCTTCAGAAAATGTGATTCATCGACGAAACAACTGGCTTCGTTCAGCCGTTGCTTGAGTATAGCTCGTCCTAACTACGTTGGATTAGCAGAATAACATCAGAAAGGAGCTCCCAAACCAGTCACAAAAAAACACGTGGAACACAGCGGAAGTTATCTACCTGTTCAAAAAGGGTAATAGAAATGACTTGGAAACTACAGAGACATTTGCATGTCGAATGCGGCGTAAAAGTTCTACTCAATATCTTCAACAATATACGAGGGCTACCCACAAAGTACATTACGTTTTGGAATTAAAAATAAATAAAGTATTGGAAATTTTTTTTGTTATATACAGATGAAAGCCACACTTAAATACTACTTTTCTACATAGTTGCCATTTAAATTAAGGCACTTATCGTAGCGATGGACGAGCTTGGAAATTCCTTCGTCGCAAAATTCGGCCGCCTGCGCCTTCAACCACGTGGTTACCTCTTCTTGAAGCTGTGCGTCGTCATCAAAACACTGCACAGCCAACCACTTCTTCATTGCTGGGATTAAGTGGAAGTCGCTCGGTGCCAGGTCGGGACTGTACGGCGGATGAGGAAACAACTCCCACTTAAAAGATTCGAGAACTTCACGAGTGGCATTGGCCGTGTGGGCCCGGGCGTTGTCGTGAATCAGCAAGAGCTTTGAGACCAACTTTCCCCTGCGCTTGTTGTGTACTGTTCTTCTGAGGTTGTCCAGAGTTTGGCAATACCTTTGAGAGTTTATTGTAGTGCCTCTTTCCAGGAAATCCACAAAAATCATGCACAGCTTCAAGAAGAGGTAACCACGTGGTTGAAGGCGCAGGCGGCCGAATTTTACGACGAAGGAATTTCCAAGCTCGTCCATCGCTACGATAAGTGCCTTAATTTAAATGGCAACTATGTAGGAAAGTAGTATTTAAGTGTGGCTTTCATCTGTATATAACAAAAAAATTTCCAATACTTTATTTTTAATTCCAAAACGTAATGTACTTTGTGGATAGCCCTCGTAACAACATTTCCTGCTCATACACTTCTCCTGAACACCGAAGTCTATTCAGGAAAGGACATTCAAGTAATAACAATACTTTTGCAATAAAATGACTGACAGAAAAAAATCAAGATACCTTCGTCTCTTTTATACATTTTGAAGAAGTTTTCCATTGATTTGAATGATAGTGGCTACCCACCAAACTTCATAAAGGCAATCAAAAGCTCATATCGTGGAACAAAAATCGTAATAAATACAAGAGATAAAAGAACAGATGAGATGAAAATCAGTTGAGGGGTGAGCAAGGGAGGTTTCCTTTAAATCACACTTAACATTTCTATTTACAAAATGCTAAGCATTGGAAATCAGATACTTTAAATAAACACACTAACATATATTAAATTTGATAAGCACACTAACTGTATTATTACGATAAACCAACATGACCTCCAGTTAGTAATACATGTGCTAAATCAAAATTGTTTAAATCAAAATTGTTTAGAATAAGACGAAAGTGATGGCCTTTCAACGTCATCCAATATGCTCGAAAATACTAATTAATAACGAAGTAATAGAACAGGTGTGACATTTTAAATATTTGTGCTGTGACCAAAGTTATGATAATTATATAGCAGTGTGTGCCCACTTCAGTTCTAGAAAAGAGTTTTGTGTTCTACGTTTTGCGCAGTCCGGGTCAGTAAAAACTGTTCAGCGTGACTTTCGTACTAGGTACGATGTGGCTCCTCCTACAGCACAGAGCATTAGACGATGACATGAACAATTCCGACAAACAGGTTGGTTGTGTAAAGGCAAATCGCCGGGCTGTCCCCGAGTGTTTGACACAGATGTCGAACGCATACGTCATAGTTTCACAAGGAGTCCGCAAAAAACCGTTCGCCGTCCAGGTCGACAGATCAAAATGCCTCCGATATCCGTCTGGCGCGTATTGCGCCGACGTTTGCACACGAAACCGTACAAAATTCAGCTACTGCATGTTCTTCGTTACGATGACGAACAACAACGTATGGACTTCTATAATTTCGTTCTTGCCAAGATGGAGGATGACAGTTTTCTTCCACAATTAGTGTTTAGTGGTGAGGCAACATTCCATTTAAATAGAAAGGTGAACAGTCATAACGTGAGAATATGTGGTACGAAACAACCGCATAAAACTGTACAAAATTTACAGTATTTTGAGCAATTTCACGGGAAAAGAACTATGGTTGGTTGGTTGGTTGTTTGAGGTTAAAGGGACCAAACAGCAAGGTCATCGGTCCCTTGTTTCAACTAGACTCCATTCTGCTAACGGGACATCTCAGAAAAGTCAGAACAATAAAATGGAAAAAGGGGAAACGTAAAAGGGCAGTCACGTTGTCAATAGTAAAAACAAATGAGGGAAGTTGGCAAGAGAACGAACCCAACACTATGCTGAAGCAGCATAGGCAAGACCACCTGTGACTTAAAAGGTACAACTGCTATAATGCAGAAAGTACGTATGGGAATAGAAAAACTAACCAAGCCTTAAAAAGAAGGGGTAAAAACAGAGTAAAAGGGAAAGAAAAGAGGATTCCGGTCAGGGAGGTGAATCGGGAATCTCTGAACACTGCCTACAGTGGGAGACACCCAAACACTCACCGCCCTGCCCCAACACCAGAGGGAGATTAAAAACTTTAAAACTGAGAATAAAAACCACTCTCCCGGAGGAAACCTAGAACCAGAGAGACCATCCGGGAATCGTCAGCCAACATCAAAGGTAAAGTGTGGGGGAGTCTGTACTTAGCACGCAGAGCCAAAAGAAGGGGGCATTCAACCAAAATGTGGGCCACTGACTGGAAGGCTCCACAACCACATAGCGGGGGTGGCTCATCACGCAAAAGGAAACCATGGGTCAGCCTTGTATGGCCAATGCGGAGACGACACAGTGTGGTCGAGTCCTTGCGGGAGAGGCGAAAGGAAGAACGCCATGGGCCTGGATTCACCTTAATGGCACGAAGTTTATTAGACAGTGGAGTAGCCTCCCAAGAATTGGCCCATGACTGTGCAAAGTGGGATTTGATGTGAAGCCGTAAATCCGCTGCAGGAGGGGTTACAGAAAATGGGGGGTAAGTAACTGCTCCCCCAGCCAAACGATCAGCGAGCTCATTACCCGGGATACCCACATGGCCCGGGACCCATAGGAAGTCAATGGAACAAGCAGCACGGTGAAGATCAGCGAGATGGTCATGGATGGCAGAGACCAAGGGATGGCGCGAAAAACACCGGTCAATAGCAAGAAGGCCAGTCATCGAGTCCGTACATAACAAAACGCGGTTGTGTTGGGATTGTTTAATAAAGGTAAGGGCCCGGGAAATTGCCATCAATTCCGCAGTAAACACCCCACATGAGGGTGGCAGTAGATGATTTTCCGTTCCAACAAAGGACGTGAAGGCATACCCAACATGATCAGCAGATTTAGAGCCATCAATGTAAAAAACAACAGCATCCCGAAACTCCCAAGAACTATGGTCCATTTTTCTTTGCCGAGAACACTTACAGGAAGCACATATCCCGATATACTTGAGAACTTTCTTTTCTCACAGCCGGAGACGCATTCGAACGACTTCATTTACCAACAGGATGAAGCACCGCCACACTGGCATCTGGAAGTGCGGGAATTTTTAAACCAAAGGACTACTAAACAATGGATTGGTCGCACTGACCCAAATGATTCATCTTACATTACTGGCCTCCAAGGTCACCGGACCTGACTGTATGTGATTATTTCTAGTGGAGGTTTATAAAAGACTCAGTTTATGTGCATCCATTACCAACAACAATGAATGAACTGAGACATCGCATAACAGCAGCTATGGAAGATGTAACTCAAGACATCCACGCTGAAGTTTGGTAATATTTGGATGCCGCATTAATATATGCCGTGCATCTTAAGGGGGGCATATTGAACACCAGTGAAAAGGTATGATAAAACTGAGTTTCCCGTTCATCAAAAAACAAAATTCATTGTAAATGATCATTAGTTTCAGAAATACAGACGCGTCAAATCAGATTTTTTTTTTTTTTTTTTTTACACACACTGTATACACTATTGGCCATTACAGTTGCTACACCATGAAGATGACGTGCTACAGGCGTGAAATTTAACCGACAGGAAGATGATGCTGTGATATGCAAATGATTAGCTTTTCAGAGCATTCAAACAAGGTTGGCGCCGGTGGCCACACCTACAACGTGCTGAAATGAGGAAAGTTTCCAACCGATTTCTCATACACAAACAGCAGTTGACCGGCGTTGCCTGGTGAAACGTTGTTGTGATTCCTCGTGGAAGGAGGAGAAATGCGTACCATCACGTTTCCGACTTTGATAGAGGTCGTATTGTAGCCTATCGCGATTGCGGTTTATTGTATCGCGACATCGCTGCTCGCGTTGGTCGAGATCCAGTGACTATTAGCAGAATATGGAATCGGTGGGTTCAGGAGGGTAATACGGAACGCCGTGCTGGATCCCAACGGCCTCATATCGCTAGCAGTCGAGATGACAGGCATCTTATCCACGTGGCTGTAACGGATCGTGCAGCCACGTCTCGATCCCTGAGTCAACAGTTGGGGCATTTGCAAGACAACAACCATCTGCACGAACAGTTCGACGACGTTTGCAGCAGCACGGACTATCAGCTCGGAGACCATGGCTGCGGTTACCCTTGACGCTGCATCACAGACAGGAGCGCCTGCGATGGTGTACTCAACGACGAACCTGGGTGCACGAATGGCAAAACGTCATTTTTTCGGATGAATCCAGGTTGTGTTTACACCATCATGATGGTCGCATCCGTGTTTGGCGACATCGCGGCGAACGCACATTGGAAGCGAGTATTCGTCATCGCCATACTGGCGTATGACCCGGCGTGATGGTATGAGGTGCCATTGGTTACACGTCTGTCACCTCTTGTTCGCATTGACAGCACTTTGAACAGTGAACGTTACATTTCAGATGGGTTACGACCCGTGGCTCTAACCTTCATTCGATCTTTGCGAAATCCTACATTTCAGCTGGATAATGCACGACCGCATGTTGCAGGTCCTGTACGGACCTTTCTGGAAACAGAAAATGTTCGGCTGCTGCTCTGGCCAGCACATTCTCCAGATCTCTCACCAATTGAAAGCGTCTGGTCAATGGTGGCCGAGCAACTGGCTCGTCACAATACGCCAGTCACTACTCTTGATGAACTGTGGTATCGTATTGAAGCTGCATGGGCAGGTGTACCTGCACACGCCATCCAAGCTCTGTTTGACTCAATGCCCAGCCGTATCAAGGCCGTTGTTACGGCCAGAGGTGGTTGTCCTGGGTACTGATTTCTCAGGATCTATGCACCCAAACAGTGAAAATGTAATCACATGTCAGTTCTAGTATAATATATTTGTCCAATGAATACCCGTTTATCATCTGCATTTCTTCTTGGTGTAGCAATTTTAATGGGCAGTAGTGTAAATGAGAAGCTGCACATATTCCAATCATTATGTGGAATAAAAAATAGAACAGCACATATAAAACCCGAAAACACACAAAAATTAAATTTTTATGAAACTATGGCTACACCACAGAAGAATAGATACGTAAGACAGCAAAATACAAACAACAGAGCTGAGATTATTGAGCAGAGTGAAGAGCTCCACAAGAAGAGGTTCAATGATGGACGACGATGTTCAAAATTAGTTAAACGTACATGCTATTAATGACGAGAAACCCGAATACAGAGAAAGAGATGGAAACAACATGCGAATCCCTAACCACAACTGGAAAGGAAGCAGATACTGTCTGTGCGGAAAGTGCTGGGAGTGATTTAATTCCTAGCGACGTCAGCACAGTACATACGCTTACAGCTTATACTAGCAACTATAAACAACAAATATGCATTTGACTAGTCAGTTGTGGATGGTAATGTGAAGCAGTGGACGTGCGACTGCAGGGTGTCACAAATCGCAATGGACGAACACCATTAGATCAAAGTGTCCAATACATTCTCCAAAATGTTCTGAAGAAGAGAAAAGTGTGTGCAACGATTGTCTCACACGCCTTGACAGTCAAACAAATTTATTTTATTTTTTTGCCATGAAAAGAACTGTTAGCGTTCTTCGTTTGACTGGTCATTAATGGTGACGAGACTTTGGTGTTATCAGTAGAAATGACCATAAACGGTGCAGTGCGGAATGGGTCTTTGATGTTCCGCCAAGGCCGAAGAAGGTGCAAATGTGCAGCGCGAGTTGGACAACATTTCAAAGGTCTTTCTTTCGACACTTTCGCATGGTTAAACGAACGTTATGTGCGCTGTTCTCAAGTGGTGGGGGGGGGGGGGGGGGGGGGTTGTGTGTGAAGACTACCTTTATGCAGAAATGGTTCAAATGGCTCTGAGCACTAAGGGACGTAACTGCTGAGGTCATCAATCCCCTAGAACTTAGAACTACTTGAACCTCACTAACCTAAGGACATCACATACATCCATGCCCGAGGCAGGATTCGAACCTGGGACTGTAGCGCCTAGAACCGCTCGGTCATGCCGGCCGTTTATGCACAACACCTGACGTGTTTAAAACGACTGTCTTAACTTTTCTCTATTTTTTGTTTATCCAGTCTCGAAACTTTTTGGACTGACACGGTAGATTCAAGGAAACAAGACTACTAGTAACACTATTTTACTATTACGACGGCGACGACGACGACGTATACAATGAGCTTCGATCAAGCGATCGTCTTCGAGGCGCACATTAACACTACATCACATTAAAGAAAGGTTCTTTGGCGTAAAATACATATCCTTCAGTTACAGCATGTGTCTCATACATTTACATCATTTATCTTGTTTATTTTTCATCAATAACCAAATTCAACGATTAACATTTCATTTCGGTGTTAAGCGTACTGTCTAGCCAAAGTCGTAACCTAACCCATGATCTGAAAATGCTAGCTTGACCGAAACTATTTTCTGTGAATAAATATGGATTACAGCATGATTTCATGACGCCGTTCTTCAAATGCACTGAAGATGTGCAGCACTGTTTACAGAATATTACATGAGAAATAGAGAAAATCCAACGAAGAGCAGTGTGTTCCGTCAGGGGATTATTTATTAAGCGCGAGAGAGTTAAGACATACTCACCAAACTCCTCGGGTAAACGCTACAAGAGAGGCTTTGTTGAACACTGAGGTGTTTTCTGTTCAAATTCCGAGAGCGTACGTTCACGAAGGAGTAGGGTAACCTATTAATTCCCTCCACTTAAATCTCGCGAGGAGAAAAATCAGAGAAACTGCAGCGCATGACGAAGCTTAAGGACATTTCAGCAAACAGAACAGGGATAGGCGGATCGATAAAAATGATAATGCTACCCTGGAGTTCTCATCACCACATAGCTTAAGATCGCTTACTGAGTGTAGGTGGAGACGTCGAAATAGGGGAAAATGTCTACTTAAGCACACAGAACTAACAGAGATAGCGCCTGACGTCTATGCTTCACTGTCCACCGAGCACGTTATGAGTGTAGCATTCACTGTAGGGGAAACTCACTGAACCGAAGATACTCGCTTATCTGATGAGTTAAGTATTTCAGTGCTGTTATTATTGTTACGGTTAGTTTCCTTGCTGTTACTAAATAAGAATAGATTGGGAATGCTCAAGCAAATCGGGGGAATAACGGGTCTTTGTAAGTGTTGTGTAGACAAGACCTGCGCCACAAGCATTAACAGTTTCTGAACTTTTTACCAAGCTACAGCCTACATAATTAAGATATATAAATATTAAGAACATAATTAATAATAATTATTATTAAGAATTGGACCACGCTCCTACCGAATTGCTATTGAGCCAGCCCACTCGGTTCGTGCCTAATTAGGGGATAGACACATGTAGGTGAAAATGCTTCTGGCATGAATCAAATCTCTCCTAAAGAAATTATGCAACTGCAATAGCCTTACGAGAGTCGCGAACGGAATCCTGTGCGGAATCTTTTGTCCTATATTACGGCTCTATTAGGGGCATTCAATTATTTTGTTGGGCTTACCATCGAAATCATCTGACAACCAGCTAAACCACACCATGTAATATTTCATCCTTTTTGTACCTTACTTTTGCTTTCACAGCTTCCATTATGCTGTACAATGTAGTATACAAGAATGTGCAGTGCAAAATTGAGAAGTTGAAGGACAGGCATAGTGAATGCCTTTACCAGTGAAATAAATTACAAACGTATAAGTGGGAGGGCAGTAGAAAAAGAGGCACACCGTCTTGCAAAGTAAAAGTCGAAACTATCCAGTGTTTCGCCTTTCTTTTATGAGTAAACCTTTGTAATAGGTACCTACTGCCAATAATACACTTGAGTGGAAGAACAGTTTAGTCAGATTTAGACATATTGTTTTGTTAAGTTCAGGTACATTAGAGTGCTTTCGATGTTCACATTTTTTTGTAGTTTTAACTTTGGCAGCTAACATGGGTAACATGGGGAATGGCGAAACAAATTAAAGGAACAACTCTAACGAAAGCTTTTGGAACTAAGTGCCGTTTGGCAGTTTAGGATGCAAGGACAATAGCGGCGAAACAGCAAAATAGTTTCGCGATTACATTTCAAAAAGCTCGAATGCACTTTCTAGAGTTACGTGTTCTGACTTTCTACTCAATTGCTACGTGTATCTGAGACGCGGGTAAGGATGCGTGATCGGTTTGCGAAGTGCATGATTTTTTCCTGGGGGATGGAGAGAGGGGGAGAAGCAGCAGTTTCCCTCGTCTGCCCCATCGCTTGATAGGCCCTTGGACCGCCGGAGTGTATACTATCAACTGGAAGTAATTCCGGAAGATCAGCCACATGAAGTCTTGTTATGCCAATTGATCACTATCGATAGTTGTATACGCCTTAGGGCGTGAAAATCCCGGCGGTGTTGTTAGCCTAATTGACGCTTATCGGAGAACGTGCGAATATATGGCGATCCAGGTGAAAGTAAACACACACTGCAGAAGCAGCCTACCGCCACGGGATAGCTATACAGGAACTGAGCGTCCCTACAAGCTTTTCCTCGTTCGGAATACAGATGGACCGTACATGTAAGCGACATCGCCGTTACAGAATATCGTTGGACGCCATCGCTGGAGAAAGTCACGAACACGACGATGTGGGGTATTGTATCGCGGTTTCACCACAGCGGGTTAGCGTCCTCGCCAGCGGCGAGTCTCTCGAGAAAGTGACAGTGGGTGGCTATAGGTGATCGGTACGGTAACGATTGTGAAACTAGTAGGATAGGTCAGGCGCTATAGTCGGACTGCGAAGTGAAGAGCGAGCAGGCGAGTCCCCACACACTACCTACTGGTTGTCCCAGTCTTCTCCAGCGCTCTTTTTCTGGAAGTGGCGATTCAGTGCTCAGACAAGCAGTCTTTATTTTCCATTACACGTGCTAACACTATACAGATGCAGAAATTAGTTACTAATGCAACTATCACAAAATCTCCTTTATCCGTTACCCACATATACCTACAGTAGTATTTCATTCTCGCGTCTACGATCACTTTATAATAAGATTTACGCACTGAAGAAGTACATGTTTTTACCGAATTGAAGTTTGTGTTACGATATACACGAGCGCCTAGTAAAAGCATGTATCGGGCGGACGTGCAAAAAAGAAATGAGAGAATCGCTAATCGCTGATGGTGAAAACATGTGGATATGATAATGGAATCAAGAGAGAAATTTTATCAAGCGGAACACGAAAACCATGTAACAGCAATCGTCGTAATTGGAGTAATAAAACAGAAGACACCATTTAGCCCGTTTCTTAGAATTTTTGAAGAATGAAAAGCTACCTTGGTTACTGTCGCTACTCCCTATACCTGGAGGACTCTGAGAACGGCATAGTGACAGAGGGACCAAGACAAATCGGAAAATGACGAAAGCAACAAGGATTTAACATCAAAGAATTCATTCACATCAGTGTGGAGTTAGTTTGTGAGGAAACTGAAAATATGAAACAAACCTTGGTTTTGCTTACACGCAATATGATATAGGAGTCCATGTGCGATAAATTGGACTACAACGGAAAACACAGTTTTTAGCTAAGAAAAGTGCTCTGGTTTCTAAGTGAACTGTAGAAAGATTTCTGTGTACTACGACGACAATTAAGGGCTATATACTCAAAACAGGGACGACTGTGTTGAGTCAGCAACCAATGTGTAATAGTGCAGTCTCTTAGAGACGCAAAGATGAAAATCGAAATAGAGCACACACTTGTAAAAAACTGCATTTTGTGTCTTTCAAAGTAGCATATGAAGTTCACTCAGAATTTCTGCTAGTCCAGTTGCGCCAACACGTTAAGTCACGCGTAACAATTATTTGAGAACGGTTGAAATGAACATTTTATGTCATTATGAAATTAAAAAAATAACAAGTACATCAAAGCAGTTATCACAAGGCAAATCAAGAAACTCTTCCGGATAAGTTGCGGCAAGCAGGAAACTTAATGCGTTAAACGGGTAAACGAAACGTTTCTGTAGTTGTCTCAGTAAAAACGCCTACACCACAACGGATACGCTTACCCGCAAGACAGAGTGGCATAGCGGTAAGTCGACACAACGTAGCAAAGGGGCTGCAAGGAAACGAGCTGTGGCTGTACAAACAGAATTACATCCGACGTCTTGTATCTCAATAGTGCCTTAAAACTTTTTTTTAATTTGTGCTTCATTATTTCTGTAATTTCATGACTAAAGAGATCTGTGTACGTTTTCTGGCCGATTTACAACTATGTGATAAAAGAAATAGGATACGTAATATTATCGTGTTGGACTATCATAATGCAGCATCTCGTCGTGGTATGGACTCAACAAGTCGTTGGAACCACCCTGCCGTTCATAATTGGTGAAGTGTTACCGGTGCCGGATTTTTTGCACGAAATGACCTCTCGATTATGTCCCATAAATCTTCGATGGGATTCATGTCGGGCGATCTGGGCGGCCAAACCAGCCGCTCGAATTATCCAGAACGTTCGTCAAACCAGTCGCGAATAATTGTGGTTGTTTTCAAATATGAAGTATACAGAGAACGGGAACACGAATTGTCACAAGGTTGTTTGACCGATGGGAGGGTGTCAAGGAGATGCTGAAAACCGTGCTCCGGAAGATTCTTTATGATAAGCATAAACACTCCCGGAAAGTCTACAAAGTCACAAAAACCAGCATTAAGTGACATATCTAGGAATGTACAAGGGGTGTTCCATATTGATTCACTAATTATTTATACCTACCATTGATGGTGCGCTATCTAACATATCAGGTTCAATCCCGCGTCCGGCTATCCTGATTTAGGTTTTCCGTGATTTCCCTAAATCGCTACAGGCAAATGCCGGGATGGTTCCTTTGAAAGGGCACGGCCGACTTCCTTCCCCGTCCTTCCCTAATACGATGAGACAGATGACCACGCTATTTGGTCTCTTCCCCCCAAACAACCCAACCCCTCTAACATATCACTATACACTGATCAGCCAGAACATTACGACCGCCGACCTACTATCGATATAAGCCCGTCCAGGCGATAGCAGCGTCACCTGGTGGCGAATGACTGCTAGTCAGACACATGCACGGTCCATGTAGTATCAGTGACCGTCCTGTCAATGTTTAGAATGGGGAACGCGAGCGGTCTGTCTGAGTTTGACCGAGGGCAGATTGTTGTGGCTGAGAGGCAAAACTGCACGACTTGTCGGGTGTTCGAAGAGAGCTGTGGTGAATGTCTTCAAAATCAGATGAAACCACGTCTATACGTCGTGGGGCTGGACAGCGACCCCTCATTACAGACGTCATACGTCGTAGCCTGGACAGACTGATAAAACAGGATAGCTTTAATGCTGGGCAGAGTATAAATGTGTCGTAACACACAGAACTCCGAACACTCCTAACGATGGGCCTCTGCAGCCGACGACCCATGCATGTGCCAATGTTAACAAAACGACATCGGCAACTACGACTGAAATGAGGACGTGACCATCGGCACTGGACGTTGGCGCAGTGACAGAGTGTTGCATGGTCTGGTGAACCACGATACCCTCATCATCATACCGCTAGGAGGGCGCGAATCCGTCTCCTCCCAGGGAACAGCTTCTTGAAACCTGTATGGAGGCAAGCTGGCGTCGGCTCCATTATGCTCTGGGGAACATTCATGTGGGTATCCATGAGTCCTGTGGAGCTCGTGCAAGGCACCATGACGGCCAAGGGATATCGTACACTGGTTGCAGACGACGTACACCCTTTCATGAGAATCATATTTCCCGACGGCAGTAAGATAATACGCCATGTCACAAGGCCTGGAATGTAATGGAGTGGTTCGAAGATGTGCTGGCCGCCCAAATCGCCAGATCTGAGCCTTATCTATCACATTTGGGATGTGATTGAACGTGGCGTCAGACCTCATCGCCTCCCCCCCCCCCCCCCCACACACACACACACACACGGGCGGAATTTACGGGAATTAGGTGATTTTTGTGTGCACATGTGGTGCCAACTCCCTCCAGTTATCTACCAAGGCCTCTCTGTTTCCTTGTCACGACGCTTCGCCGCTGTTATGTGTGCCAAAGATGGACATTCCGGCTATCAGGTAGGCAATCATAATGTTCTGGCTGATCAGTGTAGTTGCAAATATTTTGTACTTCGATCTATCCTCATGTAGCCTTACAATCACTAGAGTGTAATTCCTGCACAATACAGCCCTTTTCCGGCAACTGCTGTCATTACGTGAGCGAACAACGTGAGTGTGATCACCATGGATAGTGCTGGACGACGTAGTTTCTGTGGGAGGAGAGTCATCACGAGCCGGAGAACGAAGCCCAATCAGAGCAGCGAAAGAATACAGGGGAGGGCCCCCCTCCTCGCCGAAGAAGTACCCTATAGCTCACCGACTTATGGGACAAGGATGGAATCCGCAATGATTGGCTGGAACCAGGCACCACTATTAACAGCACGGTGTATGTGAATACTCTTCGGAAGTAGCTCTGTGCAGTTCAAAAGAACCACCGACGAAAATCGGCGAAAGGAGAGCTCTTGCTAACGGCTATACTTATGCCAATGGGAGTCTGACAACTACGGCTGCCATCGCTGACATGGGTTTCCAGATACTGCCACACCCAGCCTACCTATTGATTTAGCCTCTTTTGATCACCACCTATTCAGCACTATGAAGAAACCACTGTGCTAACCATTTTGCAGACGGCCTGCGGTAGATGCGATAGACTCCAACGCAGTCGTTCGAGGCGGGCCTATAGTAGTTACCACATCAGTATCGCAAGTTTATGCAGCTTAATGGAGACTATGTTGAGAAAGCGCACTTGTCTGCCGAGACATGGAGGAAGTGTGTGTGGAAAAGGAAAGTGTAAATTTGCGTGAAACTCTTCTCGTGCAACAAACCACTGCGTGACATAACTACATGGACTTCCGCAGCTGGTGTCATGATGATTAAAGTTCTTCTGGGTGCTGTACTGTGTATAAAGTAATATACCAACGTTTCCACCTTATGACATTGGCCTTCCTCAGGGAAAGGCTGTCTTACCCTGAGGAAGACCATTGTAATAGGGCTGAAACGTTGGTTTTAAATTTATAATCAAAGATTTTTATACAATGACGCGGTACAACACCAGAAGAATTTTAATCATCACAACCCTCTACGTGTTATTGTTGTTGTCGTCGTCGTTTTTGTTGTTGTTGTTGTGGTCGTGGTCTTCAGTCCGAAGGCTAGTTTGAAGCAGCTCTCCATGCTACTCTACCCTGTGCAAGCCTCTCGAATGATTAATGCAAACTGCATCCTTCTGAATCTGCTTACGGTATTCATCTCTCGGTTCCTCTACCATTCTGACCCCCCTCCCCCCCTCCCCACCCATTTCCCACTAATACCAAATTGGTGATCCCTTGATGTCTCAACGTGTCCTGTTAAGCGGTCCTTCTTCTGAACGTTGCCACAAATTTCGTTTCTCCCCAATTATATTCAGTACCTCCTCATTAGTTACACGGTCTACCCATCTGATCTTTGGCATTCTTCTGTAGCACCATATTTCAAAAGCATCTATTCTCTTCTTGCCTACACTGTTTATCGTCCATATTCCACTTCGATACAGGGTCCACTCCATACGAATACTTTCACAGAAGACTTCCAAACACTTAAATTTATGTTCGGTGTTAACAAATTTTTCTTCTTCAGGATTACTTTTCTCGTAGTGCCAGTCTACATTTTACATCCTCTCTACTTGGGCCACATAGGTTATTTTACGGCCCAAATAACGAACTCATCTACTACTGTTAGTGACACGTTTCTTAATCTAACTCCGTCAATGTCACCTGATATCGCTCGCATGGGAAACGCGAAGACAAAATTAAACTTATCACAGCGCGCACAGAGGCGTTTAAACAATATTTTTTCCCACGATTCACATGTGAATGGAACGGAAAGAAGCCCTAATATCTGCTACAGTGCGAAATACCCTCTGCCACGCACTTCACAGTTGTTTGCAGAGTATGGATGTAGACGTAGAAATTACGTCTGCCTACTGACAATGCGAGTCCACTACACGAAGCTACTTTGAGCGACAATGAGGCGAATCCCGTAGGATCGGCCGCAAGCGGGATTGAGTGAGCTGCGCCAGTGACGAGTTTGTGCAGCTGCTTGCCCACGGTGCTAGGCGCCGGACCTGAACTTCCTGGAAGTATTTCCTGAGCAAGTAGCGCTCGTCGGCTGCACTTTCCACTGCAGCGGGGCGCCGGACGGCTGCCGCTATCGCTGCGTCTCATCTCGGTGCCGGCGGGTCCTGTGTCAGAGCTTTGGTGCTACACGCAGAAGTCACCGATAACGTGCGCCGATCCGTAATTACACCACGGCAGATATCCCCACCATGCCGACGCACCTCACGGACGTCTCCGTGAAATTTATTGCCTCACGGCGCCCGAGTAAGGCAGTGCACAAGTCTCTTGTTACGCCACGACAGTTAATAGTTTATTGTCTCGCTTGTGTCTTCTTACATACTGCATCACCCACTCTCTCCCGTATCTCATCCAGGCTACCAAAACTGTGTGAAGTATTTTACTCCTAGGCGCTTGACACTTGTACTCTGAACGACACGTTCCCCGAAGTGTCGTTCAGTGTAGGATCGTACTATTTTGCAAACTATCGTTCACAAGACTAAATGCAGCTTTATGAATACTACTTTGTTCGCAAACGCTGGCCGTGCAAATTGTATTAGTTCGTGGTCGCAGCACCTGACATCGAGCGGCGTTTTTTTTTATTTCTTCAGTGTTCCCAGTTACATTAATAGTGTAACAATACTGAATACACACTAGATATTTTATTACTGATCTCACATACTATAACCATTTATATCAAAATGAGTCGAGATCTTGGAACTGACAACTGAATAAACTATTTTGATGAATCTGGATGGTTAGGTAAACTCTGGTTCTTCCAACATAAAATTACCATCTTTGCGTTCACTTAGAAATTCTACCTCTAGACCGTATAGTGTGTTGCAACTCAGGTTCTGTAATGCTGACGTCGTTGCACCAAGTCGATAAGGTTTCAAATAGCTGAAAACACTGAAGAAGTTGAAAAGAAAAAAAGATAGCTAGAGGTTCTATACACAATAAAAAGACTTCACTAAAAAGCGATACATGTATTGTTATTTATCTGCCAATATTAGCACGTATTCACCAACAACAGGTGATTCATCAAGCTGAGATACAATTAAATGATTTCTGTATCATTTGTATTTTGCGCTAAATCATTTCTTACAAAATTTTACGTTTGCTACTAGTTGCTCGTAAATAACAAGCACTCATTGGTTCAGTAGCTCTTATATACAATTTCAGATTATTTTAAGACTTATTTATACAGATTTGTAAGGAATGCCATAAAAGCCCCGTGGAAAAGTTAATAATAATTTTAGAATGAAATGAGATATGAAATTACCAAATTAAAATACGACGCTACAATATATCAACGCTTGTGTACTTCGTCAACCATTTTCGTAACTGTTAAACAGCCGTACTTTCAAAGGTTAAGATGAAGATTTCACTGCACAAAAATACTACTATAAGTTGATAACACTCTGTAAATTAACAGCTTTAATTGTGATTAAGATTGCTAACAGCAGGTTGAAGCTTTGCTTTATTACATTTTTTAAAATGGCCCACGAACATGTAACTGTTGTGCAGTATTTGGTTCGGCATATTCGAGAACAGCATTTAATTGATCGAGCGCTGCAGCGCGTAAAAATACGGCACTGCTTTTATCCACGATGATATGAAATATGGTGACTGAGAAGAAATCTGTAACCATTTCTTGCCAATAAAAAAAATCCTAAAAATCATCTTACGAGAAAATGTGTGTCAGGTTGCTGAACAATGACCATAATCCTTGATCAGGATATTTTGCACGAAATTTCAGTATTGGTCAAACAACATACGTTCCATTCATGCCATGTGGTGACATGCTTAGGTTGCATTTACAAGAAAAACTTACCTGCAAGCTACATTTTACGCAAAAAATGAAATGCGTTACGTTAGAGTACGAATGATGCATAGAAGAAAGCAACCTAGCTTAAATGTTAACAATAATGATACAACAGAACAAAATGTGTGATACGCAGCTCTCTTAGTACAGGGAGAAAGAGGCAGGAGATCAGTAATTCGTGTCGGTCTGGGAGAAGGCAACAACTAGACATGAATAACTAAATGGGTGTACGGCGAGGCAGCAAATAGTGTACTAACCACCGTTATCTGCTGTTCATTTAAATCCAAAAAAATAAACGAAAGACTGTCAGTCAACGGAGAAATAAAATTAATTAGGAGTCTAACGGAACCAGAACATTTTTTTCTAAAAAGGAATATATTGTAACATATCTTGAACGCATGTGATAATCCTACAATTAAATCTTTGTATAATCTTTATTTGTGTGCAGTGTTATTGTGTAACTGTTTATGATCTCTGAGAACGAAATTTGTTTTCGTGGAAGTTGTATGTGAAAGCTGTTTGATCTGGTCCTCTGGGAAAGGCAGTAGACATCCAGCAGAGCTTAAGTGATTGTGGGCGGAAGAGGGTGGCTTTTGTGGCTATGGAGTCAGCAGTAATCCTGTCACGTCTTGTGACGAAAGGCAGCCCGCTTTAAATGTAAAAAAGTAAGTACAGCTGAGTAGGAAAAAGAGTCCCATAATGTTCGAAGACAGCATTGGTGGTGTGATGATGATGATGATTAGGTTGTTTGCGGGGCGCTCAACATCGTTGTCATCAGCGTCCGTAAAAGTTTCAATCTGTCCATTTCGAGTCTCGCCACAGTCCGAATGATGATGAGATAATGATGAGATGATGAGGACGACACAAACACCCAGTCCCCAGGAGCACCAAATTTCCGACCCGGCCGGGAATCGAACCGGGGATCCCGTGATCCAGAGGCAGCAACGCTAGACACTAGACCAGGAGCTGCAAACACAATGGTAGTGGGCAGCTCGACACACTCACATCGATTAAGCATCTAGGCGTAACACTGCAACGCGATCTGAAATGGGACGAGCATGTACGGACGGTAACAAGGAAGACGAATTGTGGACTTCGGTTAACTGGTGCCTCATAGTGCGCGAGTGAAACGGCGCACTAAGCGGGAACGTACTCCAAAGTTGAAGTATGCGGGACAACACGATTCTTGTAAGTAAAACGTCTATATTGCACATATATTCACCATGGAATTCGAACGATATGCACGAAATGCAATGCCGCGCCCAGCCCGTAATGAAACGGTACCACAGACGTGAGTGATGTTAATCAGAAACTCCAGAGTATGCAGCATCCAATTTTCTTATTTTCGGCAAGGTGAAAGAGCATCTGTGGCGGAGGCGAGACATTCACACAGCTGTTTTCGACTGCTTCTGTGACCAAGGAGCAGATTTTTACCATTGTTGAGGAACTGAACGATTGATGGAACGTCAGGACCGTTATTTAGAGAGTCTTGACGACTATGTTGAAAAATATTGTAAAATATATAAGGTATTAGAAGAGTTTTGCTATTTGGGCAAGTAAGAAACTGATAATGCTGATTGGAAATAGCAAGAATAACGTGTCTGAAAGAGAGAAATATTTTAATATCTTCTACAAATTTAAGTGTTGATAGGACACATCTTGAGGCGTTAAAGAACCGCGAACTTTCTATGGAAGAAAATGTAGTGGCTAAAAACTAAAGAGGGAGGCCGAGGGTCGAATACAGAAAGCTGACCGAGCTAAATGTTTGGGAGGGGGGGGGGGGCAGTAGTTGTACAGAAATGAAGAGGCTTTCATAAGATAGATTAGCATAAAGCGCTGCATGAAACCGTCTAGGGACTGAAGACGACGATTGCGAATACAACGACAAGTTGTAAGCGCCCATCAGTCATCCCATGACACATTTACCCATGAGAAATTATTTACAATAGATTATGGAACAGCTGCAGTTCACCGTTTAGTGAGACTTGGCATCTGTACAGAATCTTCTCAATGTCCCAAAAGACTATGAGGATGGGACCAACTTTATGCAGTAGTGACAAAAATGGATTCAAGAGAGATGGGTTTCATAGACAACCACTTACACTGTATCACAATAACAGTGTTATCAGCTGGGCGTGCAGCTACAACAGAAGTCCGAGATAGAACAGACAAGTGCATACCTTCCTGAGCGGCGGCCTGGAGCGGATGAACTCGAGGATGATGGCGTGCGCGTCCTTCTTCACCCTGTGCGGGATGTCGCCGTCCACCATCACCTTGTTGAGCTTGTAGCGGCGCGAGCGGATGTCCTCCATGAGCATCTCGTAGGGCGTGAGCTCGTACTCTATTGGCCCGCGGCTATAGTTCACCTTCTTCAGCTTGACGCCGTGCCGCAGCTCGTGGATCACCTGCACCCATAGCCGCGCCTGCAACACGACACAGCACAAGTTAGCGCCGTGACATTCGACTACCCGCAACACGCAGAAGCCTGCATGCCAGCCTACACACTACTTTAAGCGGCGCTGTCGTCTGCCAAGTATGGTAAGCCGAAAACGCCACACCAGCTTGTCATGCAGTACCATCACAACGAATAGTCTTCTATGAGTAAATTCTACTGTTCATCCAAAAAATACCCGGAATGCCGCCGCATAAACATTATTTCTTCCAGTATTTCAGGCGGAAGATATAGAGTCCAAGAAGAAGACAAAGTTTATGCGCCTGCATTCTCGAAATTTTGTAGATTAATTCCTACGCAGCGAGCGAAAGCATCAAGATGCACAATTTCTACTATACTTAATCTCAATATGATGTAAACACTAAGCCATTCACGAAGGATTTGTTCAATTAAATGCACTTGTCACGTTAATTCTCTATAAGACAAAATCCGAGTTTGTGCTGTGTCTCTAACGGTCTTGTAGTCGACGGGACGTTCAACCCAATCTTCCTACCTTCCTTCCTTCCGGGATTTCGACTGTATTCATCATTGTTTTCGCCACTAAAGCATCTATCTGTCAAAGAAGTACCACAAACACGCAGGTGTAAGTTACATACTCCTACTGTGACCAAAAATTACAATGGCGCTAACGGTGAAACATCTCATAGCGTTTTTCTCTCCATCATGATGTTCAATATGGTACATATTCCTACACAGTCACAGCCATTACAGCACTCCCTACAGTAACTTATGTATGTACAAAATAAATACACACAAAGTTTTAATTTTGTCTCTTACACGATAAATTACATGTTTCTAGAAATAAAATAGCTCTAATCTCCGAGTTCCGACCGAAGTTCTCGGGAGTAAAGTAAATAACGGAACAGGTAGGCAACTCCGATTCATTTATAATTGGAAACAACTCTATTCCACTGCCAGTTCGCCTGGTATTGGTTGAAATCGTGTGTCTATAATGGGACGTATCTAAAATAGCCCAATATACTAATTCGAGTAGTGGGGGTTGGGCTGTGTGGAGAAGAGACCAAACAGCGAGGTCATCCGTCTCATTGGATTAGGGAAGGAAGTCGGCCGTGCCCTTTCAAAGGTACCATCCCGGCATTTGCCTGAAGCGACTTAGGGGAATCACGGAAAACTTAAATCAGGATGGCCGGACGCGGGATTGAACCGTCGTCCTCCTAAATGCGAGTCCAGTGTGCTAACCACTGCGCCACCTCGCTCGGTTTCGAGTAGTGAATGAAAACTGAGGAAAAAAATCATATGCACTCACACGCTCTCAGATCGCTCGCATCCTGTGCAATCGACAGTGACGTAATTACACTGCATATGTCCTTCCGCACCCACAAACAAATACTCTCACACACACTAGGCTTTCATATCTCTTGTCATCGTCGTCGACGTCTTCTTATTACTAATGGGGATTAACCATCTTCCTCCTGCGTCTTCACCCCCCTCTTCTTCCTTCGGACCGGACGAAATGGTGCAGTGGTTAACACATTGACCCCGCATTCGGTAGGACGACGGTTCAGATTCCTGTCCGATCATCCACATACAGGTTTTCCGCGATTTCCGTACATTGCTCCAAGCAGATGCCAAAATTGTTTCTCTGAAAAGGGCATGGCTGATTTTCTTCCTCATCCTCTTTTAATTTGAGTTTGTGCTTCGTCTCTAATAACAGCGTTTTTGACGGGATGCTGGTTCAAAAATGGTTCAAATGGCTCTGAGTACTATGGGACTTAACTGCTGAGGTCATCAGTCCCCTAGAACTTAGAACTACTTAAGCCTAACTAACCTAAGGACGTCACACACACCCATGCCCGAGTCAGGATTCGAATCTGCGACCGTAGCAGCAGCGCGGCTCCGGACTGGATCGCCTAGAACCGCACGGCCATCGCGGCCGGCTGACGGGATGCTGAACTCCAATCTTCCTTCCTTCCTTCCTTCCTGGTTGCAGTTTAGTATTTTTGTTGTTGTTGTTTCATATTTCTTTCTATTCACATTTTATTTCCATGTCTCTCTGTATTATTTCCTCATGTACATATAACTCATTCCGAGCTTCTTAACTCTCTATTAAATCTCTTCTTGCCCATCCTTTATCCTCATAAAAATTTCATCTCTGTTGATTGTATTTTGGTGTTACGTCTCTTTTTTATTTGTCGATCTCTCTCTTTCATATAGCAGTAACGGTACCGCCACAGTATTATCTAATTGAATTTTTATACGTTTTCGAGTTTCGTAGATTAAGTGCTCTTTTTATTATTACACATATTGCTTGAAATTCGTGCAGCTTTTCCATCTATATCATTAGCATAATTGTAACCTGTGTCTCACTATCAGTTTGTAATAGGAGGTATTTCTTCAGTTGCTTTGTTCGTAACTAGAATTTCCGGGCATATTGGTATATACATTGCAAGGCCATATCTTTCATTTTATGTCATGAATTTTTTAGACTGTATTCGCCGATGACATTGTAATTCTGTCAGAGACAGCAAAGGACTTGGAAGAGCAGTTGAACGGAATGGACAGTGTCTTGAAAGGAGGATATAAGATGAACATCAACAAAAGCAAAACGAGGATAATGGAATGTAGTCGAATTAAGTCGGGTGATGCTGAGGGAATTAGACTAGGAAATGAGACAAAGTAGTAAAGGAGTTTTGCTATTTGGGGAGCAAAATAACTTATGATGGTCGAAGTAGAGGGGATATAAAATTTAGACTGGCAATGGCAAGGAAAGCGTTTCTGAAGAAGAGAAATTTGTAAACATCGAGTATAGATTTAAGTTTCAGGAAGTCGTTTCTGAAAGTATTTGTATGGAGTGTAGCCATGTATGGAAGTGAAACATGGACAATAAATAGTTTGGACAAGAAGAGAATAGAAGCTTTCGAAATGTGGTGCTACAGAAGAATGTTGAAGATTAGGTGGGTAGATCACGTAACTAATGAGGAGGTATTGAATAGGATCGGAGAGAAGAGGAGTTTGTGGCACAACTTGACTAGAAGAAGGGATCGGTTGGTAGGACATGTCCTGAGGCATCAAGGGATCACAAATTTAGCACTGGAGGGCAGCGTGGAGGGTAAAAATCGTAGGAGGAGAATACACTAAGCAGATTCAGAAGGATGTAGGTTGCAGTAGGTACTGGGAGATGAAGAAGCTTGCACAGGATAGATTAGCATGGAGAGCTGCATCAAACCAGTCTCAGGACTGAAGACGACGACCACCACCACCACCACCACCACCACCACCACCACCACCACAACAACAACAACAACAGCATTCGCTACATATATGATTTAGCCTATGTGCTGCTAAGTGGTTGTCGTATTCACTTTCTTGTATAAATTCTTTATCATCTGCGAGTCGTGACACACTTAGCTTAGCGTGTCTATCTTATTGAATTCATGGATAACTACCCGATTTCTAATTTTTACTGGCGTTCTCAAAATGTATGTCGAAAATGTGAATAAGAAGAAACACCCTGTCGCACATATTGAGTGATTTTTACGTCATCTCTCTTTCGAAGTGTGTGTCACACATTCTTATTTCCACAGCCCCTCTGACAAGCGTGTGTGTTCAAAGACCTTGTGCTTAATCGGCAACAACACATTTCCCTACATTTCTTTTTGAGTCGCTTATGTTCAACACAGTGCTTGGGAAATTGCTCGAATAGACTGTCCCACGTAACTACTGCCACATCCATACGGAATATTGTAAACGCCCCGGACTCTGATGCCATGACTGTCCTTCACAGGGCGGAATATCTGATTTTCTAAAGCGGAATACCTTTATAAGCCTCTGTCTGTTTGAGATTAATGGAATTTTACATGACGCTGATCAATAGAACCGAAGGAACGTCCTGTTCTGATCTTCTTGTGAAGATTACTGGAGCTTGCGTTTTCCGGAGAGAATTAACTATATTTAATGCGACTGAGAACCGTTTTGTCTGAACACAAAAGTTACATGATTTATATCGGCGCGTGGATGGTTCTCGTCCGTGTACTTACAGATTGTAATGTGTATTGTATAATACATTTTGATGGAAAAAAAAATCATTGACACCAATGTAATGGTCGCAGTGGGCACTTACTGAATCATTTACGCCTGTGTCATTCTGTTCTTTTTGACGGCCGGTTGATTATGTCAGTATCCACGATACTTTGAGGTTTAAAGAGAATTAATGTGACGAGAGCATCGTGAACATTTAACACAACTCCAAAGCTACTCTTCTGACGAAATCTGACAAGTAAGTTACTTTTAAAAAAATTAAAAAAAACTTATTCTTAGTCGCTTTGACATTTATCAGCGATACAGAAAGTGCCAAACTGTGCCATTTTCGCAAAAAGGAATGAACATAAATAAAAGCTAGGACATTTCCGTGTTTTAGCGTTGTAGGTGCAAATCTGACGCGTCAGGAGCTGATACTAATAAGAGAGTCGATACCACAGAAACTGACGATGCGAACGATTAAACTAGAGAAACAGCCACACTCTTCCAAAATTTTCAAGTATTTACGCTGTGCTCTGTCCCATAGATATGAAATGACAATGAACTCTCACGTCTATTTTTTCGTCTGAAGTGCAACGACTGCAGACCGCCACAAAAAGTAGCATTTTCGTTGTAGTTTGTAAACCATCACGAAAGATAACTCATGTTCGCTAAAATTTAAAGTCTATGGTACCACGCTCAGCATACGACGTACATAGTTTGAAGATCGAGAGAAGAAAGACAAACCTACGTTTGCAGCAGTTGTGGATTTAAAGGGTACTTCTGACGCTGGTGACTGGTCTAGATACTCTGAAATTTTGAAGGTAGCGGAGATAAAATTCAGGGAGCGAAAGTATCTATGACTTTGTACAAAAACCCGACTGCAGTATGAAGAGTTGAAGGGCACGAAAGGGAAGCGGTGGTCGAGTAGCGAGTGAGCCTGGGTGGTAGCCTATTATCTATGTTATTCATACTGCACAGTGACCAAGAAGTGAAGGAAACCAAGGAGACAAAAAAGGAAAGGGAATTAAAGTTCAGAGAGAAGAAATAAAACATTTCAGGTTTGCCGATGACATTGTAAGTCTGACAGAAGTGGAGACGAACTACGAACAGCATTCGAACGGAATGGGCAGTTACTTGAAAGGTGGATATAAGATAAACAACAAGACAAGTTAAACAAGGATAATGGAACGTAGTGCAATTGAACGAGGTGTTGCTGAGGCAATCTGTTTAGAAAATTAGCCACTAACAGTAGTCAATGAGTTTTGCTATTTGGACAATAAAATAAATGACGATAGCCGAAGTAGAGAGGATATAAAATGCAGAATGATTATAGCAAGAGAAGAATTTCTTGAGAAAGAGGAATTTATTACCGTCTGATATAAATGTAAGTGTCAGAAAGTCTTTATCTGAATGTATTTTCTGGAGTGTAGCCCTGTGTGAAAGTGAAATGTGGACAATAAGCAGGCCAGACAAAAACAGAAGCTTTTGAAATGTTGCGATACAGAATAATGCTGAGGGTTAGATTGGTAGTTTGAGTAACTAGTGAGGTTGTGCCGAATCTAAATGGGGAGAAAATAAGTGTGATTAAAATAAAGGATCTGTTGATAGAACACACTCTGAGGCATCAAGGAACCGTCATTTGGTAATGAACGGAAATGTGGGGCTAAAAACAATAGAAGCAGATTTAGACATGAATACAGAAAGCAGGTTCAAACAGACGCAGGTTGCAATAGTTATGCAGCGATGAAGAGATTTACACACGATAGAGTAGCTTGTGGATAGCTGCAAAAAACCATTCTTCGGACTGAAGACCAGAACAACGCGATAATTCAATAAGGGCAATAATGTTTCGTTTTAATGAAAGAATTAAATGAACTCTCGTATTTCATACGACCGGCTCCTTAAGTCTATGTAAAAGGCAAGGAACTGACATAATTTGAAGCAAAGTGAGGGATCACTGGGTAGCTTTCCGATGGCGACTCTTCCACGTGGACTGCCTCCCTCTTTGTTAGCAGGATCGAGAGACATGCGACAGGTGGCAGCCGTGAGGGGAGCTAATCGGGATCCTAACGACTTGCACAAGCTGCTGGGTCTAATGAAGACCGACTCACCGCTGACAGCATCGCTGGTAACAGCCCGTGGACTGTGCACTTGTTTCTCTGTCCGTAACTGTGCAGCAGCAGGCGGTGGATTACGCGCGGAGGCCAGTGCCCTATGGTGAATGCAAAGAGGCGTGCGGAAATGTGGAAAATTCGGTTATCTTTTCCTTCAGATCCTCTCAGCTGAACTCGTGGATCTATGATTTCATACTTGTTGTATGCCAATCAGCTATAAATAACGATACAAACATGTAACTGACATAAGACGAACGATCGTTTTTCCGGGTTCTGTTGTCACTTCACGGGAATAATATGAGTTTAGTGTTAGGTGGTAAGGGGGAAGGGAGGGGGGGGGGGCATATAATGTTTCATTCTCAAATTTTACCAGGAAGCTTTCAAATCGATTCTGCGCACTATCGATTGATTACTGTATGCCTCTTCGAATTTCAAAACATCCCGCCTACTGTAATATTTCAGTCTTCTTACGCAACAATGTGATGTTTAAAACAAAAGCAGACGACAACCTTTGTCTTTCTAATGTTTTTTTCCTCGCTCAGATTTCTGAGTTTTCTGCTTACCTTCATGCCAGTAAGGTTTTATTGCTTTTTGGTTTTAATGACATTTATGTGGTTTCGCATTTATTTTATAATTCAACGTCATGACAACAGGACCTAGAGGACATTGGCGACTCTTGCTAAGAGAACGAGCTCTCTAATTAATATCCAACCATAACGAAACTCATTTCGTTTTATACGACAGATAAGGAATGAAATACAACACTGGATGCTTTTATGTCTTCTCTTTTTGCATTAATAAAATTATTTCACCTCTGGAAATGCTTTCCGCAATTCAGAGAGGCACACAGGCACATCTGTATCATAGTTCGGATCCCGTGTTGAACTGCAGCCCCCCCCCCCCCCCCCCCAATTATTTTATATGAATGCCGCTTGTGAGGCCGGAGGAATGGAAGTGCATCCAAAGTGCAAGAGGACTGTTAAATCGCTGAAGTATTTCTATAAATCTGGTGAGTAATTTTATATGCGTCACTACATTTATTTATATAACGAAGTGAAAATTCTCGACTCCACTTAAAAGTTGTAACAACGATCTGCTTGTGTTGTCGCAAATCTGCTGATACTTAAAGTATCTAGCCCTTTTTTTTAAGATTTCTTGAAAACTTCAGCTGGCATTCTCTTTATTTACGATTGTTCAATGCCGGCCTTAGGTCATTTGCAAGTATTTTATGGACGATTTTTAAGTAGCAGATTATGTCACATACGTCGTTGCTCCTATGAGATAATGTTATGCTCATAAAATAATTCGAGGTGTTCACGCTATTTTAGGAGTACGTGCTCTCCAACTAAAAAATCGTATATAAAATACTTGAAAATGGCCTAAGGCCGAAATTGTACAATCGTACAGGAAATAAAGAGAATGGCAGCTGAAGGCTTCAAGACATCTTTCAAGAAAGTCATCGCAGCTGCGGACCTTGTAGCATTGAGAACTATCCAGCTCTGTATTACATAATCGGAAATAACCTTTTATTTTAATAGCTGAGATTCCATTCTACCTTTGTTTCAGCACACGTATGACCTACGAGGCAACATCAACAGTACGTGAGTGGTACCTATATGACAGCTTCTCCTGTTCGCTGAGTCACAGCTGCGAGGCTTAAAAAGGTTTTTAGCTATCTGTCTAGTGTCGTTCTACATTCTGATGTACTGTGTTTACTCATTTCTGAGCATACTACACTGATACGCCCGACAATACGAGCACTTTATGTAGGTCTGCCTGCTATTATGCGGTATTGTTAGAACCTCATTAATTGCAAAGCAGCTGCGCGGTACGTATGGACGACAGTTGTCCGACTAAGAAGGCTTACTAAATTGCAATGCTATTATCAGCATGCATTAATTTCCAATTGAGAAGTGTAATAGTTATACACTTCGTTTTTGTCTTTAGACATTCGTGTAACGCATTAAATTTCTGCAGCGAGGTTCGTGCTGAAATTCAAAAAGGGTCTGTGCCTTAGCGAAATAATCCATTCAAACAGGTATTTTAACAATTAACTTACCATCAGTTCTTCCATTTTTATTCGCGCTTAAAAGCTGAACAGGACAGTGTGTTGTTAACGTGGCGTCGTAGGACGAGGAAATGTGAATTAGAAGTCGGTGTTGGGTATTTTTCTTTGGAATGCTACTTTAACCGTCCTATTTATAGGCCGATATTGGCGCACGGGCATAAACTTACGAGAAAGAGCAGTGGTGAAAGGAACGTTCATGCTTTACCTCTGAATCAGCTCATTCCTAACACTACGTTTCAGGAGGATAGCGTCAACATCATACAAATAACTGAACTACTACCATAAATACATAACCAAGATGGGTTATCACAGACAGTTTTTGGAACCTCGCGACGAAACGCGAAGATAACACATGTAATCTTGGTGTTGCATGCTATAATGCAAATCATCTTGTGCTTTCGCGGACACACTTAAGGTTACGGCGTATACGTCAATGTTACTGGCTTTGAGATTACGTTGTGCATTGCATATGATTTTTGGAGCAAACTAAAGTTACATTTTTCTGTCGCTGTATTGGAACATTTTTCTTTTCAACTGCAAATAACAGCATATTTTACACATGCCCAACGCAAAGTACCACACGATCATGACAGCACTCGAGAAACGAAGAATGGTGAATAAATTAAATCACCCTGGCAGAGGTTGAACAAGGCTGCCACGCTCGTCACCATTCCACGTGCTCAAGCTGAATAAGTTTATAGAATACCTGAATCGCGAATTATATCAAGAACCTGCTGAAGGAAGAAAGCGTGGATAGTTTCTTTACTGTGGTACAATACTTCGATTTTCCATTATTATGTAAAGAACTGAAAGATACGCGACGCAAGGTATTTGGATTAAATTATGCCGGGTGATTCAAAAAGAAAGAACAGATTTCAGCTGTTTATTAAAGACAAAGTATATGAAATAGAAACATATTGCACATGTCACTGGATAGAGGAAGGTTCAACGTTTTGACACAGTTGCGCTGTTGGTTGGTTGTAGCAACACAGCGACTACATTACAAGAGAAAGCACTGTGACACGAATGTCATACCTCGACACGCTGCGAAACAGTGTGTGTCCTGAAATTCACAAAGGTCCTAATTATTTCATTTTTATGGATGACTGCGCCCAGCATCACATTCACCTTGAGGTGCGGCGTTTACGTTGGACTGGAAGAGGTAGACAACAATATCTTGTTCACTGCTTTTGGTCTCCTAGATTACTATAAACTTTGCAATTTTTCTGTAAGGGTACTCGAAAGAGTCTTTGTCCCATCTATGGCAGTCACTCTTCAAAATGAAAATGTGTGTGAAATCTTATGGGACTTAACTGCTAAGGCCATCAGTCCCTAAGCTTACACACTACTTAACCTAAATTATCCTAAGGACAAACACACACACCCATGCCCGAGGGAGGTCTCGAACCTCCGCCGGGACCAGCCGCACAGTCCATGATTGCAGCGCCCAAGACCGCTCGGCTAATCCCGCGCGGCACTCTTCAAGAGCTGAGAAACTGAGTTGTCGATTCAATAAACAGGGACCTGCTGACTCATATGTGGAATGAAATTGACTATCGTTTCGATGTTTACTTAGCGACACATGGTGCTGATGTTGAGTTCACAGTATAGCGTTTGTGCGAAAATAAAACTTTGAACCATCCTCTATCCAGTGACATGCGCAACGTGCTTCTACCTTTCATTGTTTGTCTGTAATAAACAACCGAAATCTTTTCTTTCTTTTCTAATCACGCTGTAGAACCTAAAGTTACAATTTCTCCACTTGCTTTTCACCTCTTGCCGTTGTGTCTCGTTGCACCGGTTTTTGCTTTATCCATGAAAGCGTTATTTACGTAATGAGGTTTTTCTTTTCATACAGTCTGGAGATTATGTCCTTTTGGCCGGTTTCCCGCTTCAGAGCTCTACGTGACACCGACTGGATAAGCGGCCAACCCGTCTGCAACCGCAACACGCTTTCCGCATTGAGCGAACACCGCGGTTAAGCCGTGACGCAGAGCTTGGGAGAAGTCTCCTGTGGTGAAGAAAAGTGCTCCTGTAATCACACACAGGCGTTTTCCTGCTGTAACCATACTTGTTCAACACTAAGTGAGAGGACTTGCAATGCAATGCAATGTCAGCTATCGACGCCAGAACAGTAAGTATTCTCCTTTACACTGAACAAATTACGTAGAAGCAACGTCATTCTGTTCCTTGTGCTACGTTGCGGAAAATCAATGTCACATACAGAGAAATTAAAACGATATCAGTCAAACTCAACCGAAGTTACTCGTGTTAACAGTTATATTGAATCCGTCCCGTTAGCCGCAACTAAAGCGCACAACATAAGGCCCTAAGCAGAGGAGGTTGATTTTCGGATCGGCCACCAGCCACAACTCTATTTCATGGAGAGAACATTACATTTTTTCTGTTTAGCGATTAGCTGTTCACTACGTAAGTGTGTTAACACATTCCAGTGTACCACAGTGATTAGAAACTCTTATGTTGCGAACGGGAATAAATTACCAAACTCGCACAAAAAAGCTTTTGATTCTCATTTTGTTAATTCCTGCGTTCTGACATAAAATGTCAACGGTAAAGCAAGCAATAAGTGCACGTTCGCAATCTTTGAGAGGCAGTAGAAGATACAAGCCACGGATAGATTTAATTTAGCTGTAGGTATCTTCTCACAGAAACTTATACCTTCATGAACTGTCGTAATTGACAAAGAGACAGCTTTAATAGCTCATTTATTTATTTTTTTAATTTTTTCACTGGGATGCGTCGAGAACCATAAATTATTGTCGAAACAGAAGGGACAATACTACGAATCTCATACATGGCAAAGACAAACAATATAGTTTCTCTTGAAACAATAGAACGTAAGACAACAAATAGAGCTACACACAAATGTAATTCAAAATGCACAAGAACTAACAAACTTACGTTAACTGACAAATACCCCTCCCTAAATAACGGAAAAGATTCGAGGAACCTCGCATCTTGGCTAACTGACTGAAAAAACAGCTCAAGAATTTCAGAGGCGCGGCACAGAGGGCATGCGAACTACGCCCAATCCCTGAAGCCCATACTGCTTACAAGCAGAAACGGAACACAATCGGTAAAGCTCAGGCGTGGCTATACTCGTACATTAACCGACAACAGACGCAAACCAGCTGACCTATGGAAAACCTGCGTAGTCTTGATACAGGTAAAATAAAAGATGCAGCTGATCAGACTGAACAAACCGAAGGACTATATCAGTACTTCATTTTACCTACAAACACAACTGGACCGCAAATGAAACAAAGTCTTATGATTTCTTCATGGAGATCAATGACGCCAACCACGAAAAATTGCGTCTTGAGCATGTTACTGGCAATACAATCGAAGATTCATCATGCGTATCACGTCACGATCTGCTGAACACTGTAGCGTCACAGTCAAAATGATGTAACTTATGTTTGACCTCCTATGGTCCACAGTAACATATTTTCTGTCACTGCTTCACCGTGAGTGTTTTTCTGAGGAATGAAGACAGGGACTCGTCAAGCCAAGCCACTATCCAAATAGGACGTTGCCACAGCAGTCTGTGATTACCCATCTGTTTGCAATCTTCTGTCACTGCCAAAGGCCTTAGCACGTATGGAAGTTGGCGAACTATTCACTAGGCTTGGACAATTTACTAGTCACGCTCAGATATCTACCAAAAAGTTCTGACAGATCAGTTACACAGAGTGGACGTTAATAAAACCGACAAAATGCACCGACGGAGTTCTGACTGGAAATGGAGGAGGAAAGGTCCTATGAACACGTGTCCGGAAATGAATCGTTGCCACGGTAGATGGCGCTGACGAATGGAAGTTCCTCCGACCACGTGCCGTGTGTTCTTTGGGTGTTGCAGGTTGTGTGATAGACGCGGCGTACTGTAAGCAGCAGAATGGTACGGTATTCATGTTGGGAACAAGCTGAGATGGCGTTTGCGTACGGCCAAGCAGATGGAAACGGTCGAGAGGCAGCACGACTATACCGAACAGGTACAGTCACAGACAACAACCACATATCACAACATTTCAAGCCCTCTTGGGCGTTTGTGTTAACAGACGAACGTGCAGGGAAGCGGCGGACAGTGAGTAAACAGATTTGGAGCTTGCTGTAGGATTTGTCTCAATATCCTGCAGAACCCGGTCCTCCAAATCTGTTGTACGCACAGTCCGCAGCCTCCCAGCGCGTTTGTCTGTTCACACAAACGCCCAAGAGGGATTGAAATGTTGTGACATGTGGTTGGCGTCTGTGACGCTACTTTTTTTTGGTATAGCCGTGCTGCCTTTCGACCGTCTGAATCCCGATACGAATACCGGACCATTCTGCTGCTTACAATATGGTGCGTCAATCACAAAGCCTACAACACCCAAGGATAATACGGCGCGTGGTCAGAGAAACTTCCATTCGGTCAGCGCAATCTACCGTGGGAACTATGCACTTCCGGACATATATTCATACGATGTTTCTTCCTCCAGTTCCAGTCAGGAATCTGCCCCTGCAGCTTGTCAGTTTTATTAGTGTCCACCCTGTATGTAACAGATACCTCCGGCACGCAGGCAAGGCAGGCTGGAACCAATATAGAACAACACCATCCCTAATAAACAGATTCAAAGTTAGAGAAAACTCAAAGACTGGTAACATCGCTTTCAGAAAAAATACCGAATAAGTAGCGAAGAAGTCCATTCCTAAGAATAAACAGTTCGTTGGAAGAGAGTGCTAGGACGAAATTTGTAAATACACGATGGAGAACCGCAGGAACGTACTGAAATTATACTGATGACAAGCTATAGCAGACAGTTAATTACTTTCAACATAGGTCACGTAAAAAAACACTAAAAGTAAGAAATAACTGGAAGGAATTTTGCGGGAGTTTAAATGCGAGGACACCAATTTCCCCTGAGTGAGAAACAATTGAACGTATCCCTACGATTCAGATACAGACGTCGAGCCCCATGACTTTTCCGATTAGTAAGACGGAACTTTTTCTCAAAGTCTTACAGCTGTCTACACCTCGCTGTTAATAATACTAATGCAGATGTACAACATTTTGCTTGGACAAACCAGTAACAGTAAGCGAACTGAATAAATTTGGACAAGTACGGCGTCGGATCCTGACAACATCCATTAACGCAGGCTATATAATTTGACAAGACAGGAAAGAACTCACCCGTGCAGTACTTAGTAAGTAACTATTGCTCTACTAAGAATTCATGGTGTATCTACTGAAGTAACAATAACGTCTTCGTCTATCGTGTACGTTCTCGTTACCTCATTAAAAATTAACATCCTTCTCTCCAAATAAATTTTCAGTTCCCAAAGCTACATACATCCAATTAATCTCTAATTAATGTCATTTTATTACTGTTTGTCACATTAAAATTGTCACTTCTTAGTTAACAATGATGCATTCAACTTTGTGTAAAACCCTAGTTTGATGTAAGAGACAGCCTGAAGGCCCTGATCTGATCGGGTTAAATAAATAAATAAATTTCTGAAGTGACATCACAGTAGGTAGAGATTCATTACATCACTGGCCAAAGCCGACTGCGAGTGTCGCAAGTTCCTCTTGACTCGGCCATTATTTGTACATCGTTTACATCTCCTTAGAGTTCCTTATTCTGAAAATATTTCGTCTTTGTTACCACACACAAACAATAAATACAACAACACAGAAGTGAAAACGATACGTTACTTCGATTATGTAAGCTAATAAGTGGCAGCGGTTGCAAACTCTAAGGAACAAAAACGCTGAGCCGCACACCAACAAATAACATCTGAAGTAAAGCTACGTATTATAGTAACGGCGTATAACGGATATAAGCTAAGGGATTCTTGAAACTGACTACGTGCTTATGGTTTTAACCTAAACTCTAATGGTTTTGGAGAAAATTTGTCTGCGTCAGATGCACAAATGAAACTAAAAAGACATTCTTGCCAACGCTTCTGCCTGACACACACACATGCAAGGAAGGCCAGATGAACTGCTTAAATATAAACACATGCACAATTACAGGCATTGAACTACTTGATGGGCGCTAGTCGCTCTCGCAGCGTGAAGCTCATTCTACAATAATTTATCGTGCATCGAGAAGTAAGTTCGCATAAACAGCAAAAACATCAACAACAACAGCAGCAGGCAACAAATGAAAGACAACAGTACGTACTTGGAGCACTCTCCACATCCTAAGGCCCGTCTAGAACAGACAAACCCGCATCCATTAGATACGACATGCGCACATAACAGCCACTGTCAGAATATGTAAAGCATTATGTGCGTACAGTGTTTACCTCAGTTACGCCGAAAACATGCATTACATTTTACATACAATACATTGGTATGCATTGAGTCATATGAGCATATACGAACCTACTACTCACGTATTAAATGTACGTATTTCCTGCACAGTAATGACATCTCACAGTAGCATATAAGGTGGACAGGGATGGAGAAAGTCTATACTAGTATCGCAGTCCACTTGTGTCAAACGCCATTTTGTTCGTCACAGACGCTGCTGGGATACAACATGCCTCAGCCAAATGAAGTTGTGATCGTTTCAATGATCTGCTAGAGTTATCTACCACATACGTAAAAGTACGTTTACACAGGCCATAACAATTACGTAATGGCGACAATATAAGCCGGAAATACTCCCAGGCAACAATGCCAGCCACGCGAATTGCCGCCAACTGTTACGCAACAATGCCAATCACTACCGCCTGGCAACTGCTGGCGGCAATACAGAAGTGTTTGCATGTGCCGTAAAATGTGCGAAAATGAATTACTGGTAATTAATGTGCCTCCTAGGTTCTGCATTCTACAAGCAATAATTTTAGCAAGGAAAAGAGAAATTACGTTTAGTGAATTCTTTTATTTTTATGAACAGGTTTTGAATTTTTTTTTTTAACTCGTGAACTGCGATGGTCACAGACATTTTACCAGAATGCGGAAATATGGTTTGTATATGGTACTGGAACAGCCGGTTCGACAACTTGTAAAACCAATACAGTCACAACCAGATTGGCGACCATCATTCGGTTTTTGGCTACTGGTGATGCATACAGAATGTCGATATGCATGTTTAAAGAACACTTCTCACCTATTTACCTCTTGACACCAGACGGCTGCAACGCTTTGATACGACGACTCAAGAAATTCATTAAGGTAGTCTGAAATGACACTAGAATGTTTATGTTAATATTTGATTCTTGCTCATCAGTATAATGAGAGAACTAGCAATTTCATAAATTTGATATATTACTACCAGTGTTATGCGGCACGGAAAGTGAAAAAAAGAAAAGAAAAGAACCCACATAAGTGCGAGTAGCCCTTACGCTTTGAGAGTTCCGTACAAACTTATTTATATAGATAGTAATAATAGTAGTAATGATGATAATAATAATAATTTAGTTTGGCTCAATGGTCTGGTGCAAGTCTATTGGACGAAGGTTCGACCACTTGCTTGTCCCTACCACACCCCAGTTATCCAAATGGGGAAGGGAACCTACAGTTTAACGTGAAATCCGAAGCACATGTTTCTGGCGACTCATCACGTCGTTGAGAGTTAAAGGTTACGTCAAAAGGCAGACCGAAAAAGCCGTGGTTCGACCTAAGTTCGATCCCACGACCTCTCGGAAGTAGGCGCTTTACTGCTAGACTACCAGACCCGACATGAATATAGATAATTCTTCTATAGGTTTTGACGAGTGAGTATGCGAGTATCAGAAGCTTAAATTATTCGCACCGCCAAGGGACCGTAGACCCTAGTATGTGACAAATTTCGATATCTCTACGCGTTCCTGAGAGGAAAGAGTCCTAACAGTAAGACGGACTGAAAGACCACAACGTGCTCCTGTAAGGTCCCGTTATTGCCGACTGACGTACGGAACCCTGAAGCTTATCTTATACGAAAACATAAGTGATGAAGCTTCAAATAAAATGAGAAGACCTAGGTAGAATACATTTTTGGCTCACTACTGCAGGTAATCTGAGAGTCGCAGAGACGTGTTTTTCAGACTGCAGTTTTTGTATGTATTACTTAATATATCCCATGGCACTGGCCGTAGATGCATTATATTTATGAACTGCATGGTTCTTTCGTCTGTCCACTTCCACATTCTCGCAAACATAAATAAAAGCGAGTACCTCTACACACACACAGAACACATTTCAGACTGATCCGAAATAACATTCTCTTCGCCGTTCAGGTGACGTAAATTGGCACCACATCTCCGTCGACGTAGGAGAATAGAAGAAGGCTGAGAGTGAGAGTAAAGCATTTACAGATCGGTTCAAACATAGACATGGAGTGGCTATCCCAAGAGTTCCTACTTAACCCTTGGTGGACTACATTTCTCTCGTTCAGAGGTCTCCTGTAGGAAAGACCGAAAGTGTAGTATTATGATGCGAAGCGTCATTCGATTCTTCTGTGGCAACTACCTGTAACAGCCTGCCCCATCAGCAATGCTGCCAAGTCATACTGCAGTATTACCACGTGCACTGTATTGTATCTATACTGCAGCTATGTTGGTGAATCACTATTGTGGTCATTCATTAACGTAAAATATTGCCCGATTAAGTGTACGTTCTATATAGTCACGGCAGATACTCTCAAATCGAGGTGACTTCCTCCTTTAAAAAACTTCTGTCAGCAGCACAAATTGGAAATAGCCGTTCACAAATTGCCACAGAAGAATCGAATGACGCTTCGCATCATAATACTACACTTTCGGTCTTTCCTACAGGAGACCTCTGAACGACAGAAATGTAATGGACTAGCCAAAAATATTGAAACAATGGGAATAACTCCTACAAGGATGTTATTAATTTGAAAAGCAAGAAGATTTTCGCTTTTCTAAATCACTAAATTATATTCAGCGTTTTGGTGGAACTGCCTGCTTTACAAGTGAATATGCACAGCTTTTTCTGCAGGCTGCATCCGACGGAACTGAAAAGTAACTTTCTCTGTTCATCTGAAATTTAATCACATTTCTCTATCTGGACAAAAAATTCATTTGAGTTTCCCTCGTTCTGCTCTCGATTTCACTGTACTGCCGAATACTTGGATACAAAGCGGCAATTTGGTGTATCTATAGGGCCTCACTAACAACCAAAGAACTATAAGAGAGGGTGAGCATGAATACAGACCTTTATTTGAATACAACGATACGTTGTGCTCTTCACAAGAAACGCAAAAAGCCGACCTGGAAAACAACAGACTAAATACATGTGAAATAGAGCCGATTTTGTTTTTAAATAGAAACCGAAGTAGTGGACTAGAAGAGTGACTTCAAATGATGTTGTAATAACTTGAGTGCATACATCATCGAGCATAACGAGCCGGTTATGACAGCTGTCCTATGTTGCAGTAATGACAGGTTTACACAAAATTTTCGTAATATGACGCGTTCTACTCCTCATAGCATTGTGAGCAATCTTGCTTGCACAGACTGAAGTGACAAAATGGACCGCCTCGATCACAATCGGTCGATAGAAAAAATGTGACTTCAAACTGCATCAAAAGCCCGATACACGCCAGTTTTGGATGTAACGTGGTGTTAAGATAATAGATTTGTTTTTGTTTAATAAATCAAGCGGCTGGATTAGGACACCATATATGCATTTAAGGCTCCTTATCGCCGTGAAACTCTCACTTGAATACTACATTCAGACGATGAAGTGGAAATGTTCTTGAAATATATAAATTTGAAGACTGCTGAGTATTCAGTAGGGCTGGTAAGGCAAAGCATCAATCTGATCAGTATTAAGATTTGCCGGGAAGTCCCATTGAAGAAAATGTAACAGGTGAAGAATGCAGCGACATATATCTAGTCTGCACATGATGTTCTGCACGGCAAGATTGTTCTTCAGACCTAATCCGTCGGCAACGAGGAGCCGATTTCAGAGATCACAAGCGACGAGGACATTCTGGAGGCTGCACGAAAATGAAAGTAGTAATGGAAGATTATTATTATTTTATTATTATTATTATTATTTCTTGTTGTATACCTGGAAGAATCCTGGAGATACTAAAAGGTATCAGATAGATGACATAATGGTAAGACAGAGATTTAGGAACCAGGTTTTAAATTGTAAGACATTTCCAGGGGCAGATGTGGATTCTGACCACAATCTATTGGTTATGAACTGCAGATTGAAACTGAAGAAACTGCAAAAAGTTGGGAATTTAAGGAGATGGGATCTGGATAAACTGAAAGAACCAGAGGTTGTACAGAGTTTCTGGGAGAGCATAAGGGAACAATTGACAGGAATGGGGGAAATAAATACAGTAGAAGAAGAATGGGTAGCTCTGAGGGATGAAGTAGTGAAGGCAGCAGAGGATCAAGTAAGTAAAAAGACGAGGGCTAACAGAAATCCTTGGGTAACAGAAGAAATATTGAATTTAATTGATGAAAGGAGAAAATATAAAAATGCAGTAGATGAAGCAGGCAAAAAGGAATACAAACGTCTCAAAAATGATATCGACAGGAAGTGCAAAATGGCTAAGCAGGGATGGCTAGAGGACAAATGTAAGGATGTAGAGGCTTGTCTCACGAGGGGTTAGATAGATACTGCCTACAGGAAAATTAAAGAGACCTTTGGAGAGAAGAGAACCACTTGTATGAATATCAAGAGCTCAGATGGAAACCCAGTTCTAAGCAAAGAAGGGAAGGCAGAAAGGTGGAAGGAGTATATAGAGGGTTTATACAAGGGCGATGTACTTGAGGACAATATTATGGAAATGGAAGAGGATGTAGATGAAGATTAAATGGGAGATAAGATACTGCGTGAAGAGTTTGACAGAGCACTGAAAGACCTGAGTCGAAACAAGGCCCCGGGAGTAGACAACATTCCATTAGAACTACTGATGGCCTTGGGAGAGCCAGTCATGACAAAACTCTACCATCTGGTGAGCAAGATGTATGAGACAGGCGAAATACCCACAGACTTCAAGAAGAATATAATAATTCCCATCCCAAAGAAAGCAGGTGTTGACAGATGTGAAAATTATAGAACTATCAGTTTAATAAGTCACAGCTGCAAAATACTAACGCGAATTCTTTACAGATGAATGGAAAAACTGGTAGAAGCGGACCTCGGGGAAGATCAGTTTGGATTCCGTAGAAATGTTGGAACACGTGAGGCAATACTAACCTTACGACTTATATCAGAAGAAAGATTAAGAAAAGGCAAACCTACGTTTCTAGCATTTGTAGACTTAGAGAAAGCTTTTGACAACGTTAACTGGAATACTCTCTTTCAAATTCTGAAGGTGGCAGGGGTAAAATACAGGGAGCGAAAGGCTATTTACAATTTGTACAGAAACCAGATGGCAGTTATAAGAGTCGAGGGGCATGAAAGGGAAGCAGTGGTTGGGAAAGGAGTGAGACAGAGTTGTAGCCTCTCCCCGGTGTTATTCAATCTGTATATTGAGCAAGCAGTAAAGGAAACAAAAGAAAAATTCGGAGTAGGTATTAAAATTCATGGAGAAGAAGTAAAAACTTTGAGGTTCGCCGATGACATTGTAATTCTGTCAGAGACAGCAAAGGACTTCGAAGAGCAGTTGAACGGAATGGACAGTGTCTTGAAAGGAGGATATAAGATGAACATCAACAAAAGCAAAAGGAGGATAATGGAATGTAGTCAAATTAAATCGGGTGATGCTGAGGGGATTAGATTAGGAAATGAGACACTTAAAGTAGTAAAGGAGTTTTGCTATTTAGGGAGTAAAATAACTGATGTTGGTCGAAGTAGAGAGGATATAAAATGTAGACTGGCAATGGCAAGGAAATCGTTTCTGAAGAAGAGAAATTTGTTAACATCGAGTATAGATTTAAGTGTCAGGAAGTCGTTTCTGAAAGTATTTGTATGGAGTGTAGCCATGTATGGAAGTGAAACACGGACGATAACCAGTTTGGACAAGAAGAGAATAGAGGCTTTCGAAATGTGGTGCTACAGAAGAATGCTGAAGATAAGGTGGGTAGATCACGTAACTAATGAGGAGGTATTGAATAGGATTAGGGAGAAGAGAAGTTTGTGGCACAACTTGACTAGAAGAAGGGATCGGTTGGTAGGACATGTTTTGAGGCATCAAGGGATCACAAATGCGTGGAGGGTAAAAATCGTAGAGGGAGACCAAGAGATCAATACACTAAGCAGATTCAGAAGGATGTAGGTTGCAGTAGGTACGGGGAGATGAAAAAGCTTGCACAGGATAAAGTAGCATGGAGAGCTGCATCAAACCAGTCTCAGGACTGAAGACCACAACAGCAACATTATTTCTTTCTCTTCTCAGACGTTATGTCTGGTCAAAAATGGAAAGCGACGCGGACCTTGATCAAGCGTGACTTCCTTTTAACTGTACGGTATATGTTACAGTGCATTTAGGAACTTTCGGGTAATTGAACATGTATCAATAATCACAGATTTCTGTAGTTGTATATATACGTTTGGATGTAGCTGTATTGCGTTGATGTACTGGTGGATATTGTGTGGTATTACTCCTGTAGTTGATAGTGTAATTGTTATGATGTCAACTTTATCCTGATGCCACATGTCTTTGACTTCCTCAGCCAGTTGGATGTATTTTTCAATTTTTCTCCAGTTTTCTTCTGTATATTTGTTGTATTGGGTGTGGATATTTCGATTAGTTGTGTTAATTTCTTCTTTTTATTGCTATGTGATGTTGTTTTATCTGTTCTAATAGTTCTGTTCCAGTATAATTTGTATTCATTCTCCAGTACATTTTGTGGTGCATACTTGTATGTGGGAACGTGTTGTTTTATTAGTTTATGTTGTATGGCAAGTTGCTGATGTATTATTTTTGCTAAATTGTCATGTCTTCTGGGGTATTCTGTATTTGCTAGTATTGTACATCCACTTGTGATGTGATCTACTGTTTCTATTTGTTGTTTGCAAAGTCTGCATTTATCTGTTGTGGTATTGGGATAATTTAATAATATGCTTGCTGTAATATCTGGTGTTTATTGTTTGATCCTGTATTGCAGTCATGAATCCTTCCGTCTCACTGTATATATTGCCTTTTCTTAGCCATGCGTTGGATGCGTCTTGATCGATGTGTGGCTGTGTTAGATGATACGGGTGCTTTCCATGTAGTGTTTTCTGTTTCCAATTTACTTTCTTCGTATCCGTTGATGTTATGTGATCTAAAGGGTTGTAGAAGTGGTTATGAAATTGCAATGGTGTAGCCGATGTATTTATACGAGTGATTGCTTTGTGTAGTTTGCTACTTTCTGCTCATTCTAGAAAGAATTTTCTTAAATTGTCTACCTGTCCATAATGTAGGTTTTTTATGTCGATAAATCCCCTTCCTCCTTCCTTTCTGCTTAATGTGAATCTTTCTGTTGCTGAATGTATGTGATGTATTCTATATTTGTGGCATTGTGATCGTGTAAGTGTATTGAGTGCTTCTAGGTCTGTGTTACCCCATTTCATTACTCCAAATGAGTAGGTCAATATTGGTATAGCATAAGTATTTATAGCTTTTGTCTTGTTTCTTGCTGTCAATTCTGTTTTCAGTATTTTTGTTCGTCTTTGTCTATATTTTTCTTTTAGTTCTTCTTTGATATTTGTATTATCTATTCCTATTTTTTGTCTGTATCCTAGATATTTATAGGCATCTGTTTTTTCCATCGCTTCTATGCAGTCGTTGTGGTTATCCAATAAGTAATCATCTTGTTTAGTTTGTTTTCCCTTGACTACGCTATTTTTCTTACATTTGTCTGTGGTGGTAGTGGTGGTTAGTGTTTAACGTCCCGTCGACAACGAGGTCATTAGAGACGGAGCGCAAGCTCTGGTTAGGGAAGGATTGGGAAGGAAATCGGCCGTGCCCTTTCAAAGGAACCATCTCGGCATTCGCCTGAAACGATTTAGGAATATCACGGAAAACCTAAATCAGGATGGTCGGAGACGGGATTCTACCGTCGTCCTCCCGAATGCGAGTCCAGTGTGCTAACCACTGCGCCACCTCGCTCGGTACATTTGTCTGTTCCAAAAGCCATATTTATATCATTGCTGAATACTTCTGTTATCTTCAGTAATTGGTTGAGTTGTTGATTTGTTGCTGCCAGTAATTTTAGATCATCCATGTATAGCAAATGTGTGATTTTGTGTTGGTGTGTTCCAGTAATATTGTATCCATAATTTGTATTATTTAGCATGTTGGATAGAGGGTTCAGAGCAAGGCAGAACCAGAAAGGACTTAATGAGTCTTCTTGGTATATTCCACGCTTAATCTGTATTGGCTGTGATGTGATATTATTTGAATTTGTTTGGATAATTAATTGTGGTTTTCCAGTTTTTCATTACTATGTTTAGGAACTGTATCAATTTAGGATCTACTTTGTATATTTCCAATATTTGTAGTAACCATGAGTGGGGTACACTATCAAAAGCTTTTCGGTAATCAATGTATGCGTAGTATAGGGACCTTTGTTTAGTTTTAGCTTGATATGTCACCTCTGCATCTATAATCAGTTGATCTTTACATCCTCGTGCTCCTTTGCAACAGCCTTATTGTTCTTCATTTATAATTTTGTTCTGTGTTGTATGTGTCATTAATTTCTGTGTAATGACTGAAGTTAATATTTTGTATATTGTTGGTAGGCATGTTATGGGTCGATATTTAGCTGGGTTTGCTGTGTATGCTTGATCTTTAGGTTTCGGATAAGTTATTCCATGTGTAAGTGTATCAGGGAATGTGTATGGGTCTGCAATGTAACTGTTAAATAATTTAGTTAGATGTGAATGTGTTGAGGTGAACTTCCTTAGCCAGAAATTTGCTAATTAATCTTTTCCAGGGGCATTCCAACTGTGCGTAGAATTAATTGCTCGGGTGACTTCATGTTGCAAAATTACCACTTCAGGCATTTGCTGTATCATCTTGCATGTGTCTGTTTCTGCTTGTATCCACCGTGCTTGTCTGTTATGTTGTACAGGGTTTGACCATATGTTGCTCCAGAAGTCTTCTATGTCTGTTATGTTTGGTGGGTTGAATATTTTAATGTGTGTGTTATCTATTGTCTGATAAAATTTCTTTTGGTTTGTGTTGAATGTTTGGTTTTGTTTCCTTCTATTTTCACTTTTCTTGTATCTACTAAGTCGTTTGGCCAATGCTTGTAATTTCTGCTTCTTTTCTCATCTAATTGCTCTATCGCTTCTTGTTGTGAGATTTTACCTAACCTTTTTCGTTTTTTGTGTGATATTTCATTTCTTATACATTGTGTTAGCTGTCGGATGTCTTTTCTCAGTTTCTCTATTCTGCTCTGTAGCCTGTGTTGCCATGCTGGTTTTGTGGGTTTCTTCTGTGTGTTGGTTGGTTCTGATCTCTGCCTGGTGTGTATATTTAGTGTAGTGAGTGCTCCTATATAAACCAGTAGTTGTAACTCCTCCATAGTTGTATTTTCATTTATTTTGTTGTGTATGATTGTGTTGATAGTTGTTATTGTTGTTTCGACTTGTGGGTTATTTGGTGGTCTATACAAGAATGGTCTAATGTTTGTATTTGTGTCTTTGTATTCTATATATGTCAACTGAAATTTTTCTTATAGATCTAACATGTGTGTCACTTCATGTTCTATTTGTGCTTGTTCTGGTGGCTGTCTTAAGATTTCGTTTTCCTCTGATTGTTTAATTGGTGCGTGTTGGTCATTGTTTGTTTCCTCTGGGATGTTTGAGTCCATTACTGTATTTTCTTCTTCTTCTGATTGCACATTATTTTGTTCCAGTATTTGTTGTACTTGTTGTTTGATGTTTTCTAATTCTGACTGGGGTATCCTGCTATTTTTTATTATTACACGGATCTGATCAGCTAGTCATTGTTCTGTTAAAAATTTTAATTCTGGGTATCTGGTAATAAATTTTGTGTATACTTGTGATCTGTATCCAGTTGTGTTGGTTCCTAAATTTGTTGCTTGGTAACAACAGAACATGAGGTGTCGGTTAACTTCATCTGACCATCTCATCCTCTGTCTTTGTTTTCCTTCTGGAGTGGTTGCAGGAAGCATATCCTGCAAAACACCTCTATTTGGATTTAAATCATTTTCCGCGTGGCTAGCAGTGTCGTTACCAATGTGGACGGGTATAGGGTTCAAGCGTCGTCCCCGACCATGACGGCGCTTGTCCGAGGCTTCTTTAGTTCTGTCCTGAACCAAGTAATCACACTAAAAGGGGGGTTAGCCCTATTAGTGGTTTGTTCTTTTCGTCGCCTTTTACGACTGGCAGAACATACCGAAGCCCTATTCTTTTCCCGGGCCTCCACGAGTTCATTATTTTTTTTTTATTCCGATTTTGGCCGTCTAGGGACCGCGTTAAACAACTATTTTTCAATGTACATTTCTCCTATTGCGCTCCTCCTCTTTTCTCTTCTGCCAATATGTCTTCATCCTCTCTCTGTGCTGCTCCCTTCGGTCTTCTGTCCACACTGTTCCTCCAGTTCTTCTCTTCTTCACTTCAAATCCTTCAAAATGTTGAATGTTGTCTCTCATTAAGTCTCTGTTGGTTATATCATCTTCTCCTATACCCATCTCCTCTAAGTCTGCTTTGACTTCTTTGAACCAGGTAATTTGGGTTCTGGGGTTCTTGTCAAAAAACATGAATATTTTCTTTGTCAGCCTTTCATCATTCATTCTTTTCAAATGGGCGTAAAAGCTTACACTTCTCTTCCTCATAGTATCTCCCACTTTCTCTGTTTATTATTATTATTATTATTATTATTATTATTATGAAGAAGAAGATGAAGAACAAGAAGGAAACACAGATGTTACCAGTACACCTGAAATATTGGATAAAACATACAAAAAGAATCCGAGAACGAGGAATCAAAGTGAACCAAACTACAATTCAGTTTTTGCACCTGATGAACCTAAAACAATGAGCACAAAAGAAAATGCGTGAAATTAACCGCCAAAAAAGTAAATTAACTTCTCCAAAGCAGTGGAAAAATGAACCTACAGTAGCTTTCAGACAGCGTTGTAAATAATCGTGTATTTTGTAGGTTATTTTATACACCGTAATCCTATACTTCTTTGCAACTACTACAGACTCATTTTTCGGTCGCCGTTTGAGTGAAGTTTCCGATTTGTTTTTCTTCTAATGTTCTCTAATTTAAATACTGCAACATAGATAGCACAGTATAAACTGAATTTTTGTTCTTTCTACCTTCCCATGCATACTTCGTTAATCCACAGCTTATTCTCGATAAACCACGGTTACAATATAACGCGGAGGTAAAGCATGTACCCAAATAACGGTGTCATAGTGGACTTCGACTGTATATTTTACCTGTTTACAGTACGTAGGCAGCAAAAAACGTCTGCCTGTCTTAGCGGGACCACTGTAGGAAAATAACTTGGTATTCAAGGGCAACGTTCCCTTTAGAGTATTTTCCGCTCCACTGTTGCGCATATGTGTGGCTTTGTCAGATACGGGCAGTGTTTCTCATTGCTGAAAATGAAAGCAAACTGTGGGTAACTCCCAGCCCTCCCTCACCCCAGCAGAGGACGAAAGCTTTATTGCATTCCGCGTCGCTGGCCACATTCCCGCCCCTACAGTCGCGCCTGACGCAACCCACTCGACGTCGCTGTTCTCCGTGCGATATACGCCTCAGGTCGCAGGCGCTGCGCCCTCGCAAACAACTCTCTCCAATCTGTAAGCACAAGCGAAGTACTATGGTGAAGTCCTTTTAGCAAAAAGGCCGAACTGCTTGAGAACGTACACCAACAGTTCTCCACGTAAATAGCCAACTAAGAAAACATTCAAATGTGAGAAAGAAGGACAAACTAAAACTTTACCATTAAATGCAGATTCACTACATCGGAGAAATACATTAACACACAAAGACGCTCTCTAAGACTTCCATAAATTCTGGGCCAAAAAGAAGATTGAAATGGCTGCCGAGACCAACAAATAGTTCGTAGATTTCTGATCCGAAGACATGTGATGCTCTTGCATGTAGGTAAAACAATACAATAAAACAGAGTTACAGTTTTTCACAACAAAAACTGCAAATATAAATGTTCAATGTCAATGACTTATAAGAAATGATTGTACGGTATGAATACATTTAAAAATGGGCATATTCACGTCAAAAATCTTTTCAGAGTTTCAAGGAAATACAAAATAACTCTAGGTGACATTGCCTGAGGAACAAGGAGACAAAATACTGGAATACTTCCTTGAAGAAAGAAGAAATGAATACCAAGAGAAAAATTAAAACATTTGTATTTGTGTTACGTTGTTCGCGATCACACGGATCTCAATAAAGGAGAATTATCATCCTGTTTGCTGACAATTACATTTCATGGTATAAAATTGAAATTAAGAGCAATAGCCCACTAGTTTATACAACGTAATGGAGGATGGGGGGAGTAATTACGGACGCGCAATCCGTCTCTAGTCATCTGAACGTCGGAAGTTGGACAAATACAGAAATTGCTGTTTCATTAGGAAAATCGTGATCCCAAGCAAGAAACAAAATTATAAGCGATATTATCAACACCATACGTGACTCTGCTGACGAAGAAAACAAACATATATCCTATGAAATAGCTTTCGGCATGATTATCGTCTTGCTCGCGTCAGAGTGATACAAAATAGACACTACATTCTGTTTCTACAGCATCATTCGAAAGTCACGTCCCGAAGAACAAGGTGTACGTTGCTGGTTCAGTGGTTCAGTTAACTTGGCCCGTAGGACAAAGCCATATTCAGGGATACGACAGTACTATCATTCGAAGCAGAAATGTCTAGCCGGCCGTTGTGGCCGAGCTGTTCTAGGCGCTTCAGTCCGGAACCGCGCTGCTGCTACGGTCGCAGGTTCGAATCCTGCCTCGGGCATGGATGTGTGTCATGTCCTAGTTAGGTTTAAGTAGTTCTAAGACTAGGGGGTGTTAAGTCCCATAGTGCTCAGAGCCAACCAAAAACGTCTGGTAAACATGGGCTCTAAAATGCGTACCTTAAGAGCTTTGAGCACTTATTCATTTTCACTACTGTGAAACAAATCTCCTACTGAAGAAGTGTACATAAATATTAAGGTATTTGTTTTAAATGCCATGTTTACTAGACATTTCTGTCTTGTTTGCTCCATATTATCTTCTTCCAAAACATGGAAAGCAAAGAACTTACAGTAGAAAAAATTCGAAGATGAAGTGTTCACGCCTCTTAAGGTATGCATTTTATATCCCAAGAGACTTTTTTTTGTATCGAATTGTCGTTCCTGTCTTATACGTGAATACAACTTTGTCCTATGGGCAAGATTATTGAATCATCAATGTAGACTTTGTCCTATGGGACAAGACTTTTGAATCACCCTCTTCACAGCAGTCTTCGTTTCTTCGCTATGCTACTTGCTGTCAAAGTGCAACCGCATCTTTTCATGTTTGCGAGAGATTTGTTAGTACTGCCAATAGACAAAGTGTTTCTGACAAGCTTAATACCACGGACGTGAGTGACTACAAATTATTAATTTTCTTCAGACTATTTTTCAAAAAGTTCCCACTAAATTTCCGGGTGTAATCTCATATACTACCAGCAAAAATTTAAATAGGCATATATAGCATGTTTAGAAAAAAATTCATCCGATTCATGTGACTACCTTCTGCAGGAATGAGGATACAAATTTTGGTGTAATTTTAACTTACCCTTAGGGTACAAAGCTTTTATTGTCGAAAGAACCATTCAGTTTTCGAGGGACTATCTTTAATATGGATGCACCTTCAATCTTGGGGTAGTTTTTACAATTTAGTTTGGAATCTAAACCAAAACCTTTCAGCAACGTTCAGTATGCGCCCCGCCACACGCACGACAAACATCCAGGCAATACTCAAACTCCCATACTCTTGACGTTAGAAAATTGCTATTTTTATTGTCTTTGCTACTTGACGCAGTCGTTCACTTGCAGCTGTTAGAAGAGGGGACCGAGTCTTGCACAATCCCCCACAAAAAGATCCCATACCGTGATATCATGCGACCTTGGGCGCCAATGGTGCAATGCGAGATCCGACTCTGTAAGAGATGAGGCGTAGTGCTGTGGATAAACATCGCGCAGCAAAGCTGCAACTCGTTGATGAAGGCGCGAGCGCGTGAGTTAGCAGCACAGGGATACGCCCGGCAACTCTCATCAAGTAGAACATTTAGTTTCGATGCCTAAGTTAAAATTTACGCCAAGTTTTCTATCTTCAGTCATATAGAAGATATTGTCTTGTGAAATCGGTTGAATTTTGCCAGACCCGTCGGCCAAATGCCCATGACTCGTGTTCACGGCGCCTGGTAAAGGTACGAGTTGAGTTGCTGCTATGTCATGTGCAATGCATCTACCTGTCTTTCCTGAGTTCCGCTCACTTCAATTGTTAAGGTATACTTCAAAGTCAATCGTACCACAGTTTGCAACTTCGAGTGTTCTCTCCTTTGTTTATCGTACTGTTTTTTCTACTCTGCCAAGAACAGTAAGATGCAGCGTCAAGTGGTGCAAGAAGCACTGTTGGAACAGCCCTGAGATATTCTCCCATTATTTGTTTAAATTAAAAATATTCCTGTGCACGATAACTACGCCTACCCAGATGTACTAACTGAATCATGTTCCTTAACGACTGAATTGCAAGTGACGACTGAATTAGTGAGGCAGCTCGTAAATAAAAGTCATGTTAGATCATATAAATATGTAGGCTGTGTGAGCAGATTTCACACTTCGTTTCAAACGTGTGTGACATTCTTGCTCTTTAATACGTTTCTTTTATTGCCCTTCCATTTTCGCCTACACACTCTTCGCCGCCGGCCGCGGTGGTCTAGCGGTTCTAGGCGCTCAGTCGGAACCGCGCGACTGCTACGGTCGCAGGTTCGAATCCTGCCTCGGGCATGGATGTGTGTGATGTCCTTAGGTTAGTTAGGTTTAAGTAGTTCTAAGTTCTAGGGGACTGATGACCACGGATGTTATGTCCCATAGTGCTCAGAGCCATTTGAACCACTCTTCGCCACAGTCACTTCACACACTACCCCAGGGTATAGGTAATCAGGTGCAACCATTCTAAAAACTCCTATTTTGTGCTCAATAAAAAAATTTCGTCTGTATAGCATTTTTCCGCAGAATTCTGCTGATGCGCTGTAGAAACGAACCGTCTGGTAACAGGGTAAAATGGCGGTTCCACATCCTTACCAGAGTATTTCGTTTGAAAACCCTGCCAGCGGAGAAATCATCACAGTCGCTGGAGTTCTCTGTCTTGTTTACGAAATACAAATCCGATTCCAAGTTGTTATTGTCACTGGACTGGCCAAGGAATCCAACATTTATATACCGAAGGTCCGAGAAGCAATTAAGATTTCCAAGGACGAACGTAACAATAGAAAAGACGGATATAGGTTTCCAGTTTGGTGGCTTCCCGCCATTCAGCCACGGTGTGGAAAAAAAAAAAAAGACCAGGAAGCCATCTCTGCGGCACGACAACAACATTTTGATTAATATTCCCCTCTCTTGCTCTGCCTGCTTCGATTTATATCCGGCGACGATGGCCGACCAAGAGCAGCCGAAAGAATTTTACTCCATAACTCCCCTACCTCTGCGTAAGTGCGGGGAAGCTCTCTTTCACAACACTGGTCCTTTTCAGTGTTCAGCAAAACCAGAAGATCCTGAAGAAGACATCAGGCGAGCGTACGATACCTCTATTATGTAGAAGACACTGAAGAGGAAAATGACGCGGTCCAACAATCCAGAAGATTTTACTTTCAATCACAATGGCTACGGGAGCCTGCAGACAGACTTACATAAAATAGTTGTCGCCTGTTTGAAAGGAACCATTTCGGCATTCATTTGAATGCACTTGGGGAAACCGAGGGAAACAATTTTAGATGGTCAGGCAGGATTTCGAACATCTGTCCCCGGAACTTGAGTCTAAGTCTTTAGAGACGGAGAGGATCATTCTAAGAATTTTCATCCATTTACTGACAGTAAAACTGCGCGATCCAGACTGATTATGCTGTGAAACGTGATTACAGAACACTCTTACCACTTCATCTGAAGCCGCTGATTTACGTAGCAAGGAGCTACAGGAATAGGAACTAGCAACTGGTTCCTGGTAAGTAATTGCTAAGACAAGCAAATAACGCTAAGTTTATGGCTTTCTCAATGCTAGGTCGGAATACTTGTTTGCTACCCGGTTCCAGCTTTCTCCAGTCCGGAAAGCAATTTAAATCACCGTTAGAAATTTGGAAATGATGCACAGTACGCCATGGCTGCTCACGAACCGGTCGTGTCGGGACGATCAAGATATATAAAGCGGTCGTCAGTTATACATTATACGCATTTCAACAGGTTGCCCTGACCCAAGTCTGAAACTTCATCTTTACAGATGTGGAATCTGAGAAAGTAGAACTGCAACATTTATTAACTGCTCCAACAAGTACATTTAGGAAGGTCCAATATCAAATAAATATTCAGTGTTCTAAATGAAGAGAGCATCTTTCTTGCTTAAAACAGTACTACTGTTGCTAGTTCCGGGTATCACTTAATGATTAACGAGAAAGCCAAAGAAATAGAAGGACTTTATAACAGCAGAACCAATGAAAGTGCACATCTATTCGAAGTAAGGGTCTGTGATACCGTAAGGACGATTATGCAGAAAAAATTTCGTACAGACGAGCTCCATTTACACCTAATCTATTTTTGAACGTGCGAAGCTGAAGGAAGATGAAATAACGATTCGTTCCAACAATATCATAATCACCGTTGTCATAGTATGTATCAGAAACTTCAGGTTTCTTCCTTTCTGCTGTAACAGCACACACAATAATAGCATAGATAAAGTTTCCAATACGTTTAAGAAGAGGCTGATCATTAATGTACTTCCTTGAACTAAGCCTTAATACTTTTTCGTGAGGTAACCCACTTTATGATTTCCTATAGCTGCTTCCCAACTCTTGGAATTTCACAAAGAATATTAGATTCTGGAGAAGATATCTGATAATTTTGATATAAGAAATAGTGTTTTATGCTGTTTTAAACTTTCTGTAATGCAGGACTGTGATTCACAACGTCTTCAGCTGCAATAAGTTCTATGAAGACAGCTCCCGTAATACGATTTGTTTCACATTCATCTTCTATACGTTGGACCAGATTGATAATCTGAGAAACGTAATAGAATCTCTAACGTTTTCACTGGGAGAGGTAGCGCACTGCACTGAGATTCGGGAGGATGACAGTTCACATCTGCGTGGAGCCAACCAGATTTAGGTTTCCCGTGATTTCCCGAAGTCGCTTAAGATAAATGGTGGGATGATCCCTCTGAAAGATGACGGACGATTTCCTTCCCCATCCTGTCCTAATCCGAGCTTGAGCTCCGTCTCTAATGACCCAGTTGTCGACAGAATGTGAAATACTTAGCTGCCTTCCTCCATTTTTTTTTCTAATGCTCTCAATACACAAAAACGATTTGTTATATACTGTTACATCACTAAGATTTTCGATGACGCTGCAGTTGTGATCAGAAAGTGCCGTGGTTGGACAAGCTTAAGAAATTGCAAAATCATTTTGATAAAATTTCCACTTGGTTTAACGAATGTAAACAAATGTAATACAATGCCTATAATTATAAATAGAAAGAACCTCATAGTACCCGGTTACAAGATTAGTGGTGAACAACTTGAGCATTTCGCATCATGTAAGTATTTAGCGCTAGTATTAAGAAGCGATATCAAATGGAACGATCAAATAAAACCAGTGTTAGGAAAGACGACTAGTAGATTTAGTTTTGTTGGACATGATCTGGGACAATGCAATGCATCTGTACGTAGTTTCCCTGAAGTACGCTAGGGCGACTTTATTCTAGAATTTTGTTCCAGCGACTTGATTCTTTATCACGAAGGCATAACGGTAGAACGGATTGTAACAGGTAGGTAGGTATGCATTACACGATAGTGGCCGGAAATTTAAATGACAATCCTTGGAAGAAACGCGTGTAGTCGAGACGAAAGAGTTTTAGTAAATTTGTAAAACCAGCATTGCTGCCTCCATCGTACAGGCAAGACAGATTAGGGCACTTACTGGGGCGTTCAGTGTCCCTCGCTCAGCGCGCGAATAGGATAGCTCGGAAAATCTATTATCTTGGTACGACATACTGAAGCATCCCCAACTCTCTTGTGGTTCCCTGTTTAGGTATTCCACGTCGACGTCTGCTGGTAGATACGTATCGTCGGTGGCTTTCCGGCTTTACTTCCCGACGTGACAGCGACGACTCCGATGAGGTGCGAGCCATGTGTTTTGCTATTACTGCGAGTCTTGTAAATATCGCTTTTATTTAGTAATTTGCCCGGCTAAAACTCTCCCATTTTATGATTAAGACAACCTGCGCCACCTTTCGGAGGAAGTGGGGACGTCAAAGAGTCACAAAAGTTCATATTAAGCAGTACGTAAAACACGTAAACGTTCACTTCAGTTAGCGTGTTAGTTAATGCCTACGCTTTCCGCTAGATAGTGCTGACTTACTGCTGAATAGCTTTCGTTCCGTAAAACCTTCACTGATTAGTACTAGGTAAATGAAATAAGTACAAAACTCTTGTATTTCACTTTCACTCTATATTCAAGGATTAAGATGGTGACGGATGATGGTCTATTTAAAAGGTTCCTAGCCTGCAGGAATCTAAATAGTACGCAAATTCCGATTTGCACGCGCTCTACGTCCAGATGCGCAACTAACGGCACACGACACTTTCAAAAGTCCACACGTTAATATCTGAATACCGGTACCTCTGAATTCCCTCGTATCAGCAGATAATTTTAGTTTCTGTCGTCTATATGTCCGTAAAGTTCCAACCTAGCACTGAAGTCCTAAAATCCCCTTAATACTCGGTTGCTACCAACAGCCAGAGATCGCACACTACATCACTTTTAATCTCCGTAATATTCTAACAGTTTATCGTGAATCTTAACACGATAAAGTCCAATCTAATTATTGTCTCGCTGACTGAGACGGATTCCCCGCCCATTAACGAAACAATCAAGGAAAAAATAAGCGGCAATAATGACGATCAGGCCTTTTTGTAGGTTTTTCATCACAAGAGTTTAACGTCACTGCCTTCTCCATGACGGAGCGTCCGTGGCTTTGCTGTACTTAGACGTTAAACTACTTGCTGATATACTATAATTTTGATCTGCAGTTACCGAACTCTGATTCTACATTATTTTCCCCTCTAAAATTTTATTCTTAATTTTAACTTATTCTTTCTATAGCTTTTATCACTGTAAACTGCACTGAGATGTTATAATACCCTGTATATTGACTTGCGGAGTACATATCGGGAGCCAAAACGTCACCACCTGAATGGCGTACTGGTCCACCTTTGTAACGCAATACAGCAGCTATTCTGCGTGGCAGGGATTCGACTGTCCTTGGTAGGATTCCGGAATCATGTGGCACCATATGTCTACATGTAGGTTATACACTCCTGGAAATTGAAATAAGAACACCGTGAATTCATTGCCCCAGGAAGGGGAAACTTTATTGACACATTCCTGGGGTCAGATACATCACATGATCACACTGACAGAACCACAGGCACATAGACACAGGCAACAGAGCATGCACAATGTCGGCACTAGTACAGTGTATATCCACCTTTCGCAGCAATGCAGGCTGCTATTCTCCCATGGAGACGATCGTAGAGATGCTGGATGTAGTCCTGTGGAACGGCTTGCCATGCCATTTCCACCTGGCGCCTCAGTTGGACCAGCGTTCGTGCTGGACGTGCAGACCGCGTGAGACGACGCTTCATCCAGTCCCAAACATGCTCAATGGGGGACAGATCTGGAGATCTTGCTGGCCAGGGTAGTTGACTTACACCTTCTAGAGCACGTTGGGTGGCACGGGATACATGCGGACGTGCATTGTCCTGTTGGAACAGCAAGTTCCCTTGCCGGTCTAGGAATGGTAGAACGATGGGTTCGATGACGGTTTGGATGTACCGTGCATTATTCAGTGTCCTCTCGACGATCACCAGTGGTGTACGCCCAGTGTAGGAGATCGCTCCCCACACCATGATGCCGGGTGTTGGCCCTGTGTGCCTCGGTCGTATGCAGTCCTGATGGTGGCGCTCACCTGCACGGCGCCAAACACGCATACGACCATCATTGGCACCAAGGCAGAAGCGACTCTCATCGCTGAAGACGACACGTCTCCATTCGTCCCTCCATTCACGCCTGTCGCGACACCACTGGAGGCGGGCTGCACGATGTTGGGGCGTGAGCGGAAGACGGCCTAACGGTGTGCGGGACCGTAGCCCAGCTTCATGGAGACGGTGGCGAATGGTCCTCGCCGATACCCCAGGAGCAACAGTGTCCCTAATTTGCTGGGAAGTGGCGGTGCGGTCCCCTACGGCACTGCGTAGGATCCTACGGTCTTGGCGTGCATCCGTGCGTCGCTGCGGTCCGGTCCCAGGTCGACGGGCACGTGCACCTTCCGCCGACCACTGGCGACAACATCGATGTACTGTGGAGACCTCACGCCCCACGTGTTGAGCAATTCGGCGGTACGTCCACCCGGCCTCCCGCATGCCCACTTTACGCCCTCATTCAAAGTTCGTAAACTGCACATACGGTTCACGTCCACGCTGTCGCGGCATGCTACCAGTGTTAAAGACTGCGATGGAGCTCCGTATGCCACGGCAAACTGGCTGACACTGACGGCGGCGGTGCACAAATGCTGCGCAGCTAGAGCCATTCGACGGCCAACATCGCGGTTCCTGGTGTGTCCGCTGTGCCGTGCGTGTGATCACTGCTTGTATAGCCCTCTCGCAGTGTCCGGAGCAAGTATGGTGGGTCTGACACACCGGTGTCAATGTGTTCTTTTTTCCATTTCCAAGAGTGTATAATTCATGAGGGCGCGGAGCTGGCGTCCGACAGCGTCCCAGAAGTGTTCCATCGGGTTCACTCCAGGCGAATTGGGTGGCTAAGACAACGTGAGTTAACTGTGATGCTCTTCAAAGTACTATAGCACAATTCTGGCTTTGTGGCAGGGGCAGTTCAAGTAAACGACATCGCCGTCTAGGAAGACACTAAAAAATGGTTGTAGAAAAATTTCCGCTACCAGTCACGCTTACTGTGACTGGTAGCGGAAATTTTTTGCAACCTATAAACGAACAGTCACGGAGTTCAACAGCATCCACTATGGATAAAATGTACTAAAAAATGAACTGATGCAGATGGTCAGCAGTAACGTTCTCGTAGTCCATAGCTATCATGGTCCTTTTGATTACTATTACCATCCCCATTACAGTCCACGTGAATGTCATCCCACCAGCTGCGTCTGTAGTACAGTGCATGTAGAAAGTGGCCGTATGTCTGTACGGCGGCGTATTCGGACACCATCATCGACGTGGTAGAACAAAAAACATGATTCATGAAACCAGGCGATACGTTTCTATTGATCCACGGTCCAAACTCAATGATCCCGTGCCCGCTGTAATAGATGGTGTCATTTAATTACCTTGGGAACAAGTATTGGTCGTCTGCAGCGAAACTCCCTCCCCTCCCCCTGGTACATCGTGTTCAACAACGTTCACTGAACATTGTGTTCCGACACACTTGTGCCTGTACCAGAATTATACTCAGTCATCTGATCAGCCACAGATTGCCGCCTATCGTGCTTTACAAAGCGGTCGAGAACCCAGCCCCCACGTCCTGTTACGAGGTGTGAACGTCCAACGCCTTGTCGCCTCCTTTCCCTGGATGCTCGCAACAGCAGCAGGTGAATGACCAACAAGCTTCGTCGTTTCCGAGACGCTCGTTCCAAGGCGCCGAGCCAGAACAATCTGCCCTTCGTCAGAATCGCTTATGTCAATGAATTTGCCCATTTTCGGCCCGTATCGTCGCTATAATGGTTCCTCATTCGTCTCTGCTTTCCTCATCGTGTCGCAACGCCACCAAACAGACATAGCTCGCGGTGCGGATTAGCCAAAATGTTTTCGTTCGTCAGAATATATAGACGTTGACGTCAGAGAGCAGACAGGAGGCTACGTAGGGCAGTGTAGTGTGTAGCGTGCGGAGCGTGCAGCGGGCAGCGTCCGCGCGCAGCTTCTTCCTGGAGCCGGCAGAGCAAACACGCCATAGCGACACGCGCCGCCAACACACGCACGCCCGTTGCGGAGCGTGGATGGGTCGCTGCCCTCCACTTACAATGCACACTCGTCGCGCTGCGGGGTGTGTCCAAATAGCCATCGCACTGACGCTAGCTTATACGGAGACGTCAGCGAAGCAGTGTGTAAGAGCCCATCGGTTGTATGGAATCAGAGCAGTGAGTGGGTGGACGTGGAGACGTGACAGTATAGCAGAAAGTATCTATCGTTTTCGGACGTGCCCATGATCACACCGCGAATGAGGTCGCCTTTTTTTGTTGGTGAATGAATGCGGACTGTCGAATGTGTCTACAAGGAATGGCGTACCACTCGCAGCCGTGTAACACAGCGTAAGAGCAGAGGTTGTAAAACGACATTAATCGACTAGTACCAGAGACAAGTACCACAACGTTTTCATAAGATGTGGTTCAACAGCCTTAAAGTATTTTGTAAAATGGATGTTAACCATCGCTTGATTATTTGACCGATTAGTCATCTACCGGTTTCGGTTGTTAACCCTCATCCAGGATGCAGGGTACAACAGATTAGTTCAAAGCATCCCATATTTCTTTGAAGCTGAATATTATCCCGTGAAATTGTAGAAACATCCGAATTATTCTAAGACAAATTACATCTTGTCTTTTTACAATTTCACTGGGTAATTTCGATACTGTTCAGCTTCAAAACAATATGGTATGCTTTTAACTAATCTGCTGTACCCTACATCCTGGATGACTGTTAGCAACAGAAACCGGTAGACAACTAATGGGACAAATAAACAGCTGATAGTTAAAATGCATTTTATAAAGAACAAGTCACAGTTTTCTAATGAGAAAACGAACTGCGTGCAGCAGGAATTTGGTTTCGCGTGCCTCGAAAAAGGCTATTTCTAACTACGACAAATAAGCTGCATGTCTTCAATGGATCAAGCAACACAAAAAACTGGACAGTACTTCACTGGATGCAAGATGAGTACACCGACGGTCCATTGACGCGTTTAACTCACAGGGTGTGGACGGTGTACTTCACACCGGAGATGGTTTTGTGATGTTTCGACATTGTTTCTCGTACCCTGTAAGTTGCGTTCGAGCCTGCATGTTACCGTGAACATGAACCTGGATGTTTATTTCAAAATTGTTGGAGACGAAGTCTCGTCCTTCCTTACACATATTAATGATGAGTATAATGTGGAAACACGGCTGCTTTTCAAGATAACAACAGCCTTCTCCACGGGGGTGAATATACATTCCTGGTTTGATGAACACTCATGGCACTGCAATGCATTTCGACTGGCTCCCTAACCTGCCCGATCTTTTTAATCCGACAAATAATGTTGGACACTACTTCGGACAGCAGATGAAAAGTGAAATACAATGTTGTTATACACTGAAGAGTCAAACAAACTGGTACATCTGCCTAATATCGTGTACGGCCCCCGCGAGCACGCAGAAGTGTCGCAACACGACGTGACAAGGACTTCTCTGATGTCTGAAGTAGTGCTGGAGAAAATTGACGCCATGAATCCTGCCGGACTGTTAATAAATTCGTAAGAGTACGAGGGGATGGAGACCTCTTTTGAACAGCACGTTGCCAGACATTCCAGATACACTCAATAACGTTCAATTCTGGGGAGTTTGGTGGCCAGCAGAAGTGTTTCAACTCAGAAGAGTGTTCCTGGAGTCACTCTGTAGCAATTCCGGACGTCTGGGGTGTCGCACTGTCCTGCTGGAATTGCACAAGTCCGTCGGAATGCACAGTGGACATGAATGGATACAGATGACCAGACAGGATGATTACGTACGTGTCACCTGTCAGAGTCGTATCTAGACGTTTCAGAGGCCCCGTATCTCTCCAACTGCACACGCCCCACACCATTACAGAGCCTCCAGCAGCTTGAACAGTACCCTGCTGGCATGCAGCGTGCATGGATTCATGAGGTAGCCTCTGTGCTTGTACACGTCCTTCCGTTCGATACAATTTGAAACGAGAGTCGTCCGACCAGGCAACATCGTTCCAGTCATCAAAAGTCCAACATCGATGACGGGCCCAGTCGAGCACAAAGCTTCGTGTCGTGCAGTCATCAGGGGTACACGAATGGGCCTTGGCTCCGGAAACCTATATTGATGATGCTTCGTTGAATGGTTCACACGCTGACGTTAATGGCCCAGCATCGAAATCTGCAGCAATTTGCGGAAGTTATCAATTGAAGACATGAAGTCTGTATATATGAGTCCGCGATCACTTGTTTACCTTAACGATGATTTATATCAGAATATTTTAACGATCCGAATATTTTAACGATCCGAATATTTTAACGATCCGAATATTTTAACGATCCGAATATTTTAACGATCCGAATATTTTAACGATCCGAATATTTTAACGATCCGAATATTTTAACGATCCGAATATTTTAACGATCCGAATATTTTAACGATCCGAATATTTTAACGATCCGAATATTTTAACGATCTGAATATGATGATAAGCCGAAACCGGTCACAAAGTGTAAAGAAATATATGTGATCAAGACGGACTTGTGAAAATAAAAGTGCTATAATTTTACGGAAGGATTGCACTTCTGTTACGTTGAAATATTCTCTTCAGTCGTCGTTGGTCCGTTCTCGCAGGATCTTTTTCCCGGCGCAGATTCAATGTTTCACCGGATTCCTGATATTCACGGTGCACGGTGCCACTTCATCGCTATCTCGGAGATGCTGTGTCCCATCGCTCGTGCGCCGACTAAAACATCACGTTCAAACTTGCTTAAATCTTGATAACCTGCCACCGCTGCTGCAGAATCCGATCTAGCAACAGTGCCAGACACTTGTTGTCTAATATAGGCGTTGCCGACGGCAGCGCTGTATCCTGCCTGTTTACATACTTCTGTATTTGAATACGCATGTCTATACCAGTTTCTTCGTCGCTTCAGTGTACCACGCTGGGGAGACAGTAGTTAACGGGGAAGTGGTGGTTGATAAAAGTTACGGACTTGCCGAAGTTTATTTGAAGCCTGTAAATTATGTTTCCGTGAAAATTTGAGGTAAGGAATTGCGATGGCTTCGTGTAGCTCTTACATGTTGACCTCGATATGCTTCCTGTTTACTTGTTGTGGAGTTTACTGCCGGAAGTTACAGGAGCTAGCTTGAGGCGGCGAAAGAAATGCTAGCGATTTTACAGTACAATGGTACGCGTATTGTAAAATCTTTGAAAATTGATAACTATAGCGTTTTTCTTACGGACTTTAGAATAGGGATAAGTTTAATCCTATCTCGCGGATCAAATCGAGGCTGGAACCATTAATCAGACTGACAGTACAAGGTCAGCAGTATAAAGAATGAATACGTGCCCGCTAACCAAAAGGTGTGGTACATCGATCACTGAGCCTAGTAATTAGCATTTGGGGATGCAAACAGCGATAAAGAGGTAGGATACCGAAGAAAAGATACTTAACATACATTCTGTGAAGACTGATATTACTACAGCTTGATAAACAGAGGCTGACTATATATCCGGAAAGTATTCGGCCTAGACTTCAAGCGAGATGTCGCCTCTAAATTCGTCCGGAATAAATTGGAGAAACCGTAATAAGATTAAAATAAACACGGCTGAACAGAAAGTATCAAGCAATTTGTATCTGGGAGCAGTGTCTACGTTGACTTTATACTGTGACTCTACAACAGAAATGGAGCAATTATAGTGCAGGAGCTGGGAAACGTGATTATTTTAATTAAGACAGAGAGATGAGATCCGTATAACTGAAGAAGCCGAGGCACTAATTGAAAGTAGCTGACGGACGCTCAAATTTAAAACATGCAATCTTCAACTCATTTTCGTTGCCCTTTAAAGCTAATCGTCGTTTAATTTCAGTTCGTCGATTTACGAGTGCTACCCCGAAGTAAAAGCATCAAAAATAAAATATATTAAAAAACTAAAAACCCGCCTCGATTGCGAAAAAAGCACCTAGTGTTAAGTGTTAACCCAGGTTTCGGCGTAGATAACTACACCCTCTTCAGAACAACAATAAAACCCGCAAGTGCCTAAGAAGACCTTTGTCAATGATCAAAAGAACACCATAGCTACACATTTATAAACGAAAAAGGAAACACAAACCTACATATATACAAAGTCAAAACCACTACTTAATGGTGTACGTTCCACCTCACACCGGCCTATGTTCGATGCAGTTTATGGCGGGTCATGGCCCATTGAACATAGGCCGGTGTGAAGTGGAGCGTACACCATTAAGTAGTGGTTTTGACTTTGTACATATGTAGGTTTGTGTTTTCCTTTTCTTTTTCGTTTATAAATGTATAGCTATGGTGTTCTTTTAATCATTGACAAAGGTCTTCTTAAGCACTTGTTGGTTTTATTTTTGTTCTGAAGAGGGTGTAGTTACCTACGCCGAAACCTGGGCTAACACTTAACACTAGGTGCTTTTTTCGCAATCGAGGCGGGTTTTTAGTTTTTTAATACATTAACCAACGATTGCTGAAGCGCTGCGATGTTGAAGGTTCTTGAAAATAAAATATATTCTTAATTGAATGAAGGCTTGAGAAATCATTGAACGGCCGAAAACATCGTAAGCGAAAAATCCATACGCTGCATTGTGCCAAAAGCGATTATATTAATTTTGGGCAAAAAGGAACACAATATTAATTCATGAACAAGGAGAATCTTAACAATGCATCATGAAATACTGACGTTGCATAAGAGAAACGATAAAGACAAAACTAAATCTAGGCCTCCCTAATTCATACAAAATGTGGTTCCACACCGCTGAACGTAGTAGGTTCATTACGTCACAGCAAAATACGTGTGAATTTCTAAATTTGTCACGGCCCAGAAGCAGATAGCTACGTAACTGGGAAATCTTTTTCCCGTAGGACGCCCTGTTTATCCCCGTTGCCGCGTGATAATGGTTGGTAGAAGTTATTTCGTTAACATTTAATAATTAATTTAAAGTGAGCATTTCCGAGTAAACATTTATCGAACCATGTATAATAAGGGAATTAATATCTCTGCGAATATTTTGAGTTAGACAGTCTTCACTGAGAAGGTGATAACGAAAGCAAAATTCCCTTATTGACAACCGTTAGTATCTATCAAACGGAGAACCAGGTCATAGGCGACATTTTAATACTGAAAGAAAGGATTCATTGAACTGTAAGAAGACGCATATGAGATAACTGCTACAAAGATGATCAAACAACAAAAGATAATCTGATAAAAATAAGATTTGGTCTTGCGGAAAACCATTTATGTCATATTTTGACATTTGTGCCCACAGGTAATCACTGATCATCATTAAATGTAAAGGAAAAATATCTGTTTTGACATTTGTGCCCACAGATAATCACTGATCACCATTAAATGTAAAGGAAAAATATCTGAAAAACGAAGATGGCAAAAAAACTAAGCAAGGAAAAAAACTAAAGACCATTATAGATGTAGCTTTCAGGCTGGGGGCAGACTTTTCGCGTAAAGCATCGGCGAACATCGCAGAGCTGCAACTGACGCCGGCCTTTTCTGCTGAACTGGGGAGGGGATCCCGCATCCTGCAGGCGGCTGAAGCAATAAAACTTTACGACGAATTCCGGAAAGGACGCCGCGGCTCATAACTCGCCGCGGCGGCGATTTTAAAGCAGGGTGACATTCTCTGGCAGCACGTGTTGCCGTCTGTAGCAGCCGTTGCGAATGCCGAGGATACGCAATAATTCATGGCATTTCTACATTCGTACAACTGGCGTCTCCTCCATAACGCACAAGCCTATATCAAACGCCGGTATTCTCTACAAAGCGCCACAGACGGATGGAAATCATTAATCGCTTTACACTATTACGAACCTCACGAATTTTAGACGAAATCGTTACTCAATATGTGCATATCAGGTGTTTCTTAAGAGCGTGCAAAAATTTAACAGGACATAGAGAACGCGCCACTGAACAATCTGAGGTAGTGAACCTGGGGTCGGAGAAGCCAGCTTACGGAGAGGAGGAGGAGGAGGAGGAGGATATTAGTGTTTAACGTTCCGCCGACAACGAGGTCATTAGAGACGGAGCGCAAGCTCGGGTGAGGGAAGGATGGGGAAGGAAATCGGCCGTGCCCTTTCAAAGGAACCATCCCGGCATTTGCCTGAAGCGATTTTAGGGAAATCACGGAAAACCTAAATCAGGATGGCCGGAGACGGGATTGAACCGTCGTCCTCCCGAATGCGAGTCCAGTGTGCTAACCACTGCGCCACCTCGCTCGGTGCTTACGGAGACAATGGGAATAAAATCACAATACTGTGTGCTTTTTTATTTACATTAGTTAACTGCAAATACCATCACTGAGACAATGAACGTACCATTTGTACTGTATCTTACAAAATGTGCTGAATCTGACGGTCATCAACATCAATGCAAGCATGACATCGGCGAACAAGATTATGACGCACTCTGACAAATATCCCTAGCAAGTGCCTTTTGGTAACTTAGCTACAGACGAAATATTGGATGTATCCATTACCTGAATTTATTTGTAACGACACAATCAGTTTTGGGAAAAGTCTACACCAGCTAACAACGATTTTTAATTCTCGGATTTTGTAGCAGGCTGTGCTTGCTAGACAGGAATATCAGCCAAAAGGAGACCGAATCCGCGCGGCAGGATTCTCAGACAATTTCCCACATACACTGGGGTGTGGGGCCTAGTATCGCGCCATGTAACTCGGACGGTTGGTTGGTTGGTTTGGGGCGAGAGGATCAAACAGCGGGGTCAACAGTTCCATCGGACTAGCGAAGGAAGGGGAAGGAACTCGGCCGTGCTTTTCAAAGGAACCACCCCGGAATTTGCCTGAAGCGATTTACGGAAATCAGGGAAAACCTATATCAGGATGGCAGGACGCCGGTTTGAATAGTCGTTCTCCCGAATGCGAGTCCAGTGTGCTAACCATTGCGCCACCTCGCTCGGGAAGTCGGGCGATAGCGAGCAGATAGATAGACAAACGAGCCTTGGCTGTAACATGACAGATGTGCGCCCTGATCCAGCAGTAGTTTCGGCTGTGGTCGAAAGTTATCACTATCTTACGAACAGTCAGTCAGAAATATACAATTTACATAATTTACTCCATCTCAGCCTGAAGGCGTACACGACCTTAAATTAAGATGGCGTAATATCAGGGAAAGCATCCAGTTGCAAAAACAAGGACTGCATATACGGTGAGAGCATTCAGTAATTGTACGACGCGAAGAAGAAGAAGAAGAAGAAAAAAAGCAGCATTCAGGTATCTCTTTACATTCTCGCCACAGATTTTCCATCTCCACCGACACACCGTGCCTTGACTTTTTGTTTCACTGCTTCTATAGAGGATGTCGTCGCACTTTTTTCCGTCTGCTTTCTGACTTGTTCGACGCGGCCCGCCACAAAGTCCTCTGCTGCGCCAACGTCTTCATCTCAGATTAGCACTTGCACGCAACGTCCTCAAATATTTGTTATCCATATTCCAATCCCTCTCTTTCCCTACAGTTTCGTTACCCAGAACATCTCCTTCAAGTATCATGAAAATTACGCGTTGATATCTTGACAAATTTCCTATCGCCCTGTCCCTTCTTATTGTCAATGGTTCCCGAATGATCCCTTCCTCTCCGATTCTGCGGAGAACCACCTCATTACTTATCAGTCGAATTAATTGTCAACATTCCTCTATAGCACCACATATCAAACGCTTCGGTTCTCTTCTTCCTTGTTTCTCATAGACCATATTCACTTCCATACAACGGTCACAGTAATATACTCCTCAAATTAAGGCTATGTTTGTTACTGGAAGATATATTTCGCTTCCAAAGTAGCATAATTCCTTCAATTTTTGTACTTCGTGGTCCTCAGTTTGGTAGGTTTTTTGTTAATCTCATTCCCACTACTTCTCATTACTTTTGTCTTTCTTCAGTTTCCATAATTATGCCATTAGACTGTCCATGACATTTAAAAAGGTACTGCAATTCTTTCTTCCACAGTAGATAGCTATACCGTCAGCGAATCTTAACATTGATATCCTGTCGTCCTGATTCCTAATCCCACTCCTGAACTTTTATTTGAGTTCTGTCATTGTTTCTTCGATTCACCAGCAGGGGAGAAAGACTTCACTCCTGTCTAACACATATTTTAATCCAAGCACTTCGTTATTGGTCTTCCATGCGCACTTAATCCCATGAATGAAGCGCCATAAGCCAATCTCGCACACCCTTTCCACAAAGACGTACGCAGAACAAGTGTTCAATCAAAGCTTTCTGTTTTCAACAGCAAACTGCTCCACAGCCACCTTTTCCACTACAGTAAAACGATTACATTTGTAGAATCTCTCTAATTTTTAGTAAGATAAATATTTTCGACAGTCATCGCTTTGACCGAGCAAATTTATATTGTCTGATAGAAATTTCTATCTTTCCTGAAGAATCTTTCGGCACATTTACCCCGCGAATACCAATTTCAAATTAGAGGCTTCGAAGATAATATCGTAAATATTCGACAGGAGCAAAAATGACTTCCAATATAACTGTGACTGCGGCCGAATCGGACAATAGTCACGCTGTTATTATTTGATAACAGTATTTCAAAGTTCAGCGTACTCTAACACAGGACGCGATTATATGGAATACGAAACTTCTCCCTTCCCGTGGACTTATCCCCGATTAAGGGGCTACTTCAGCTCAGCAAAATGAAGGGCTCACGCCACCATTCTGAATGGGCGTTATATTCCAACCAAACGGAAAGAACGATATTAAAAATGTACATAATTTTCAAGATTCGTATCACTTGTTATCACATGCAACAATGTGTAGCTGTTTGAAGGTTACAGCACGCAGCATGGTTTTTAAACTATACACGGAAGTTTTTGCGGCAGCACAGTGTTACAACTCGCGAGTCAGCAAAGTTGTAATGTATTCACAGTTGTATAATCCTGGCTCCAGAGTGTTTGGACGGGGGCTTTACGATGCAGCAGGTCGCTTACAGCAAGTTGCAAAGTAAGATTCCCCGACGCTGCTGGAACTCCCACCACTCTTTCTTCTTATAAGACCCTGTTAGCAGCTAGAGCCGTCGCTCACAGTTTGTTCGCGCCCTATTTCCATACAGTACGCCCAAGTTACTGGAACGTTACTCATCGCTAAAGACCTGCTGTCAGCGGGATAGCGAGCATTAAATGGATCGAAAAGGGGAAAGGGAAAGACCGGGGGGGGGGGGGGGGGGGGGGAGGGGACGAAATTGCAGGGAAAGACTGAGGCTCTGACATTTCTCATCGTCTATCCTCCACCCACGTATAACCTAACATATCTATTTATAGAGGATGTAATGCGAGCACACCTCCGCAAAGGGGTATGGGAGGTACTGGAAACTGGCGGCCGGGGCTTGAACGCTGACGCTTGTTGACAGAAAATAGTAGCGAGCAGGTGGAACCTGCCCTTCAGATGGTGTGGATGCTGGAGCGTCGGTTATACTGCGAAACAGACTATCGTCTTTTTCTGTTTTTAGGGTTAGTTTAAAGCAATTTCAAGGTGACATCCGTAAAGCAGCTACTTTTAGAAACATGTCTTTAGTCACCCACGCCTCAAGTTACATGTGACTGTGACCATCTTGGTTCGGTTGAGTTTGTTCAAATATGGTGTCGTCATCCTCTCCTCCCCTCACCCTCCCCCTTAAACACCACAATATTCTCTGCAGAGTTCAAATGCACCTTCTACGTACGACGTATCTCTTGTCTCCAACATTAAGAAGAGAACCACCGCTTGGGGACAAAAAATAGTAAATACCAGCCACATGGCTGGAAAAAAATAATGCAAGGCTCAGTTGGCCAAGTCGTTTGACAAGAGAATATCGTTGAGTTCTTATGGAGTTCGAGGTTGGCTAGGGAGTGCGACTGTGAGTATACACCGAAGTCGAGCGACGCAACTTGCATCTTTTGTAATCAAAAATTCTCTCAAGACATTCGCAGAGGAGTCTGCGTTAAGCATTTTATGTGCTAAATGGTGCTGGGAATTACACAGCCATTGTAGTATGCGATTTCTGAAAACAATTTTTGACGTAACGTTCAATTACATATTTACATACACAACTTTTCTAACCGTCCTCCAGTTCCACAGTAACAGTAATTTGTAAACTAGGTAACTAACTTTATAAATGTAATGAAGTAAAGTCCAGTTACAGGAAGTTAAAGCACATAATAATATTTACATATCGAAGACTTTGTGTCAGAATTTTATGAAGAGCTGATGAAAATGATTTTAAAATCTGTATCGCCTGCCGCCCACGTTAAATGATGGAAATCTCACTAGTGAGTGGTAGGGACCAAGTTAACTACCACTTGTTTACACGAAGCGGTATTGGCGTACAGTGCTGATAAGAGGAAACTATTCCGTGAGGTTCCGTAATTCAAAGCTAGATCTACATGTACCGCAACCTATTGCTCTACGTACGTCAAAAATATTCTTTTTCAGCAATTTCCCCCAAACTTCTTCTTACACGACAGTTCCTTTCTGCTTGTAGAACAGCTATCGTTTTTCCACACACTTTCATTCTTGCTTTCTTGAGACTCGCGGCTTATTACAACCCATTGCAGTTACCGCCTCTTAGGTGACTTGCGTGTCAGGCGTCGAAACAACGACTATGGGTGTAGACAACTGCAGCAGGTGCTCTCTTTTCGAATTCTTCATCTCACTCTTTCTGTTTAAATTGAGTGTTTCAGTCTCTTAAAGACATAACGGTTTCATTACTGTGTTATCAAGCCTCGTGGTATATTTTGAGATGTTTTTTTGTTATAGTAATATTTTGTAAGTGTGAAGTTGTCTCCATTTTGTGTCAAATTTCGAAACTAATATTTTCCATGTCTGTCTCCTGGATGTTTTCGCCTAAATATTTCAAGTAAAAAAACTATACAATCGCCAGGTCGTTCGTCAAACTTAGGCAGTCTATACTAATATTGGTTCTTCCTAATATTATTGGTTCACCAACTTTAAACTCTGATTTTACTTTTGACCATCCGTGGATCGCTGCTGAACACTAATAGAGAGGGTCTATCGCCTTCTCTCACTCCTGCATCGCTTTTTGTTTATGACGTTTCATTCGAAGTTTTGATAGGACGATCGCAGTAGCCGAATCGTCGTAATCAATAGATGTCAGCATGATAAGCGATCCAACAGCTTCGGAGCCACGATGAAATGTGTAAAACTCTACAAATGTAGTAGTATCTCCTCCAACACAATAATGCGAAATTCTCATCCGGAAGTAGTTTCTAGTGAGCACGCCATCGGTTAGCAAGAAAAAAAGAAAAAAAAACAAAGTACATCATGTTAATAAACAGCCGTGCCGTCATTTTCCCACCAGCAGACTACGTGGCTGTTGCATGCAACTTGCAGCGCTGCTCGCTATGAACTGCTCCGACAGCCGCCACCACCGCCGTGCCACGTGCGCCAAGAAGAAGGCGCCGACTAGCGGCCAATCCGATTACTAACGGCTCGATGCCGGCTCACTGCCGCTTCCGAGAGATTTCCACGCTTTCACGTCGCTAAATAATATCCGATACGGAGAAGACCTACCCCCTCCCCGCCCTCTCTCTCTCACACACACACACACACACACACACACACACACACACAAGGCCGGTGCAACAATGGAAATGGAAATGTCGTGTGGGTAGGGCCTCCCGTCGGGTAGACCGTTCGCCTGGTGCAGGTCTTTCGATTTGACGCCACTTCGGCGACCTGCGCGTCGATGGGGATGAAATGATGATGATTAGGACAACAACACCCAGTCCCTGAGCCGAGAAAATCTCCGACCCAGACGGGAATCGAACCCGGGCGCTTAGGATTGACAGTCTGTCACGCTGACCACTCAGCTACCGGGGGCGGACGGTGCAACAATGACTGAATCTAAAGGCCCATTACTATTTGTAAACTACGCTATTGTAGTGGCGGCGTATCTTCGTAGTAAGATATGACGAATTATTTCTTCTTAGAAAAGGTCAGAATCTCTTATCTGCACGTTGTCTCATGAGGCGGGCTACATTTTGATTTAAATTTCAGAGGCTTATGTTTCGCTGTATCGTCTTTCTGACAGTTTTAGTAAATATCAAAAAGTACCAAAATACAAAATGCTCCCAGACGTTATCGCTACTATTTGGCCCCGTCCAAAATCAATGTCAGTCCTTCCTGTGTGCGTCGATCCTCTTTCTATCTCTGCGATTTGCTTTGGAAATGGATTTAGCAGCAAATACTAGAAATATTCAATAAATAACGAGGCAAACTGCATTACCAGGAAAATTATGTAATACTAGACGATGAATATTGGTGCGTACGGTTGGCACCTTGGGAACAAAATCAGTTTGATCCTGTAAACTAGAGGCTCCCAAACTGTGGGTCGCGTCCCTCAAGGTTTGGATAGCACCTCACAAAACGACGGGGCAGATTCGAGAACGCCAAGAAATCGACAACGTCCCAATGAATGGAGAATTATTTTCTCAAGAACCGAAAGGAATTGAATATGAGTTCGAAGACTGAATTTTTTTAAAAATATAACCAAGCTGTTAGGGGCACCGTAAACTTCTGGCACTGGTCAAGTTCTCAGTTGTCGGGTATCCAGCACGTGTGTGTCCATAATGTGCGCTTTCAAGCCGGTTGCTGCGGCTCTTAAGAAATTAGTTTTATGTAAATTACGCAACTTATATTACTTTCAGAGAACATTTCACTATTACCATAAAATAACAACATAAAACACTGTTCTCTCTGCTATGCAGACTATTCAGTAACAAAACTTGATACAACTATCTTTTTTGTACAATAACTGAAAGCTGTTGACTGTCACGTAGTAAGACGCAGCTGGACACAAATGGAGGCAAACACACGTCCGACAACTGTGAACTTTTACTAGACGAACAAACAACTGTTCTTGTTCTGGTCTCGAGTGCTGCCGACTCAAGACGACCCGCGGCGTGAAACTTGAGGTCTTCTTCTTGGGTGTTACGTTCTCCAGGACACCGAGAACACGACAGAGTCACAATTCTGGCTAAGTTTTCTACTTTATACAGCAGAGTGACTTTTAGATGTATCGAAATCCAGTCTTCGTATAGTTGAGGCTGAAAACAATATGAGAGTTGTTTATCTTTTCACGCAAGTCGCAAACTAATGTTTACTAAACTGTCTTTACTTTTCTTTAGCTGTCAAAAGCTGAGGAACATAGCAATTAAATAATTCGGGCCTAAACATATCAAAATATACAGATTTCGTGGAGATGTCTCGACTAAACGCAGCACGTTTGTCACACAATGCACTAGTTTCAGCAATGAACAAGCCAACGTATGACAGTGAATTTGGAAACACTACAGGCTTGAATGGCAAAGCTACTCCGAGACTATCGTCGAGAAAATGTGGCATACTATTGCTTTTGTGTGTTCGCCGCGTACTATCAATACGAAACACGAAGTGTTCTCGCGGAATGTTTGTTCAGCCCATAAGCGGTTTCCGTTGACTTTAATTATTTACTAAAACCTTGGCAGAACAAATAATATGGAAGAGGAATTTTCATCTGCCAAGTTATAAAGTGTTTCTGCAGGCGACATTTCCGATCTTAAAGATCATGTGTTGACACCACAATGTGCCTTCAGTGAGAGCACACTTGAGCTTTTACCATCCAGTTTGCTGCAACCCCAGCTATCGTAAGAACTTCACGACTGCGCCAATCCATTGCCTACCAGGTCTGCCAAGCGGACACTTTCCTTCACATCTCGTAATTCGGCTCTACGGTTTTCTGCAGGCGAGCCACATGTCCCAATAGCACCAATACTAGCACCACCACTTCCGTCTTCTCAGTATGGTTTTGAGGGTGACTTTACTTGAATACTGTGCTAAGTCTGCTATTATCTGTTGCATCTCGGGTACCGGGTCTGCCAGAACTGCGAGCCGTTGGCACAGTATAATAGGTGTTTCCTTCCGTTTAAACTGGCACCTTCACCATTACCGTCTATTTCGCGGAGGGCTTTCTCGAGCACTATGCTAAATAATATGGCTGAGCATCACAGTGTCAAAGACCTGTATGTTTATCAAACTCGCCGGATCTCTCTGCCTGGTCTTGCAGCTTTGCTTTTATTTCTGCTGTGGATGCTCACTAACTTCCTCGGCACGCCATTCTCCCTAAAGACGTTGTGTAGTCTCAGCTTGTAGAGACTGTTATATGCCTTGGAGCAATCAATACATGTTGGCAGATTATGTCTGCTGCACTTCCACTACTTGTCTCGTATCTGCCTCATAGTAAATACACGGTTAGGGGCAGGGCGCTTAAATATGGAAACACCATAGACAAAAACATTCGTATATTCGATACGATGTAGGATAACCGCAGTAATTCAAAACGACTTCCAGTCGTCTCGGAACGAACAATTACAGGTCCTACATGATGTTAAAGGGAATATTATACCATTATTCCCACAAAACTGAGGCAAATTCATTTAATGACGATGGATGTGGATAGCGATTACGCACCCTTCCCTCCAAAGTAGGCAACAAAGTCTCAATGGTTCAAATGGTTCTGAGCACTATGGGACTCAACTTCTGAGGTCATTAGTCCCCTAGAACTTAGAACTAGTTAAACCTAACTAACCTAAGGACATCACAAACATCCATGCCCGAGGCAGGATTCGAACCTGCGACCGTAGCGAACAAAGTCTCAATAACATAGTGATCTGGTGGGTGTTGTGGGCAGGGGAGATGTGACAACTCATCCTCTCATTCACAAACCAAGTACTGGGCGATGCGAGCTGTGTGAACAGGGGCCAACTGATCTTGGAACAAAGCGTGACTATTGGGGAACGAACACTGTACCACAGAATAGACCTAATCAACAAAAATGACCACATAATAATTGGCAGTAATGCGACCAGAGTAACTGCGGGGCGCATGGAATACCACGGTGTTGCTGCCCAAATACCACCGAGCCCCCGCCGTGTTTCACTCTTGGCCAGAAGCTGGAAACTGTGTGGAGCACGACATACGTAATGACTTTCTTTCATTGCTCCACAATCCAGGTTTTGTGGCTTCGGCCCCACGTGTTCTCCGTTACGGGCATTTGCACCACCGGTGAGTGCTTTTGGAATCCCAACTCGCCCTGTAAGGCCGTTCGCCTTGTTACAATGCTGGCAGGGTTAGCGAGTGCGACATTCAGTTCTCCAGTGACTTTTGTAGCTGTGGTACTCTCATTTTTCGTAACCGTCTGTCACGATTTCTCAATACACATTTTCATCCGCCTTGTGACTTGGCGGATGATGCTTTTCCGCTTACCCTATATACTGAATAAATCTTCCATGTGGTGCCTCTCGAAACACCTAACAGTTCGACTACTTTGGTTACGCAAGCACCCACCATACGAGCAGCAACAATTAACTTAGCTCCGACATAATGCATTCAAAGCTATACAGAACTCTGTTCTGCGCACGGCTGAGATTTGCATGTGTTGAGGACATTACACAGGTGCCATTCGTTGTCAAATACACAGTACAATCTGCAGGCTTGGTTAGCATAAGCACTTATATTCAAGCCTGGATTTCTTCCGGTGTTACGATATTATTATCCAATACCTGTATGTGATCCAAGTGGGTCCTCCAGTTCGAAACCTTACCTGCTAACACGGAACTACCTGCTGCATCACCAGCTTCAACTTGTCTAACAAGACTACATATATATACCGGGTGACCAAAAAGTCAGTATAAATTTGAAAACTGAATAAATCACGGAATAATGTAGATAGGGAGGTACAAATTGACAGACATGCTTGGAATGACATGGGGCTTTATTAGAACAAAAAAAAAAAAAAAATACGAAAGTTCAAAAAATATCCGCGAGATGGCGCTTCAACTGATCACAATAGCAATAATTAGCATAACAAAGTAAGACAAAGCAAAAATGATGTTCTTTACAGGAAATGCTCAATATGTCCACCATCATTCCTCAACAATAGCTGTAGTCGAGGAATAGTGTTCTGAATAGCACTGTAAAGCATGTCCGGAATTATGGTGAGGCATTGGCGTCGGATGCTGTCTTCCAGCACCGCTAGAGATGTCGGTCGATCACGATACACTTATGACTTCAGGTAACCCCAAAGCCAATAATCGCACAGACTGAGGTCTGGGGACCTGGGAGGCCAAGCATGACGAAAGTCGCGGCTGAGCACATGATCACCACCAAACGACGCACGCAAGATATCTTTCACGCGACATCTGTCGGACATTTGGTGAACTTTCTTTTTTTTTTGTTCTAATGAAACTCCATGTCATTCCAAGCATGTGTGTCAATTTTTACCTCTCTATCTACATTATTGCGTGGTTTATTAAGTTTTCAAATTCATACTGACTTTACGATCACCCTATATATACATGGTTACTCTGCAAATCACACTTAAGTGCCTGGCAGAAGGTTCATCGAACCACCTTCACAGTAATTCTCTGTTATTCCAACTCTCGAACAAGGCGCGGCAAAAACGAACACCTATATCATTCCGTGCGAGCTCTGATTTCCTTTATTTTATTATGATGATCGTTCCTCCCAATGTAGTTCGGCGTCACAAAATATTTATTTTTTTTCATTTGGAGGAGAAAGTTGGTGATTGAAACTTCGTGAGAACAACCCGCCGCATCGAGAAATTCCCTGGCTTTAGTGATGTCCACCCCAAAGCCTGTACGATGTCTGTGACACTCTCTCCCTTATTTCTCGATAAAACAAAACGTGTTGCCCTTCTTTGAACGTTGTCGATGTACTCTGTCGATCCTATCTGCTAAGCATCCCACACTGCACAGCAATACCAGCGAAAGAATGTTTCAGAACGCATAGTAAAGTCACCCGCCATAAGCAGCATTCGGCTAATGTTGTAACGGAGTAGGTTTACTGGTAAGGCGGAAATAATTCTGGACGAGAGCGATGTTAGTGACGTTAAGCCGCTTCGTTAAGAGCTGGTTGCTAATGAATCGCGTGGCAATGCGAGTGGAACCGAGTGCGTGGGCGCCGCGACGCCGCGAAATCAATACGGGCTCGCGACGCGGCGCCGACCGGCTGACGGCAGCACACGGCCGTGCTAGCAGCAGGAGAGACAAGCCCGGCGCAGCACGGCACGCGACGCTACGACGCAACGCAATGCGGCAGCGCCAGAGGCTCGGCAGCCGCCTCGCGTGTCGACCGGCCGACACGTGGTTCGCGGGCAGCCTGCCAACGGCGCCACGCGCTGCCCACTACCGCCCGAGTGCCAACTGCGGCTCCACCTGGGACTTCTATTACCCAGTCAACCCGCGTCCACAGCTCAGCTTCCTTCCCTTTAACACAGTAGTCGTATACGGGATCAGCGCAATGCGGCAAGTGCCTTGCTTGCACGAATTACATCGTTCATCATCGTAGATCACGTAACTAATGAGGAGGTAGTGAATAGAATTGGGGAGAAGAGGAATTTGTAGCACAATTTGACTACAAGAAGGGATGGGTTGGTAGGACACGTTCTGAGGCATCAAGTCGTCACCAATTTAGTATTGGAGGGAAGCGCGGAGGATAAAATTCGGAGAAGGAGACTAAGAAATGAATACACTAAACAGATTCATAAGGATGTAGGTTGCAGTAGTTACTCGGACATGAAGAGAAAGGATAGAGTAGCGTGGACAGCTGCATCAAACCAGTCTCTGGACTGAAGACAATGACAACATCCTTCATCAGAGATAAGACTGTCGCCAGGATCGACCCAGGGAGACGCGCGGGATCAGCTGAGCTGTCTACGGCGCTGCAGTCATGGACTATGCGGCTGGTCCCGGCGGAGGTTCAAGTCCTCCCTCGGGCATAGGTGTGTGTGTGTGTGTGTGTGTGTGTGTGTGTTTGTCCTTAGGATAATTTAGGTTAAGTAGTGTGTAAGCTTAGGGACTGATGACCTTAGCAGTTAAGTCCCATACGATTTCACACACATTTGAACTTTTTTGGCCCAGGGAAATGTGACTGGAATGCTCTTGTTCTCTATACGGCGTGGTCAGAAACAGTCTGGAAGCTTTTAAAGCTGTTGCAGGGGAGGCTACGCTGAGAAATAAATGTTACGAAAAAATTCAATACGTTACGCCGTTTCCGAATTAATTAGCACTGTGGCTAGCTAATCAGGCCGTTGCGCACGCAAATTCAAGCAGCCCGCCAGATACAACTGTAGACTGGAAATGGAAAAGGATGTAAGTCCGTAAAGTTAAAATGTAGGAAACACGAAAAAAAAAAAAAAAACATGACAGATTCACATTACAAATAATTTTATTCGAAGGGTGGCAAAGGCCTTGCCGCAGTGGACACACCGGTTCCCGTGAGATCACCGAAGCTATGCGCTGTTGGGCGTGACCGGTACTTGGATGGTTGACCATCCAGCCGCCATCCATTACCCAAACTCGAAGAAGATGAAGTTTTCATTAGAGAAAAATTAAACCTCGCACCACAAAACAATGTAGGTCCGTTTAAAAGAACAAATTGAGCAGTTTTACCTACTCCGCGTACTTCGTTCTTTTTTCCCTTCGAGGAAGATGCGGAAGCACCAAGAGTACCGTCCACATGTGGCATAATGTAGGAACCCTCACCAGAGATAATAACCTCTGATATAGGTATAGTACGGTAGGCCAAAATTTCACGGGTTTCAAAGGATTCCAAACCAGCCCTCCCTGCACTATTACAGGCAACGAAAGCAACAGTTATCCATCCATTACCCAAACTCGAAGAAGATGAAGTTTTCATTAGAGAAAAATTAAACCTACGCGGAGTAGGTAAAACTGCTCAATTTGTTCTTTTAAACGGACCTACATTGTTTTGTGGTGCGAGGTTTAATTTTTCTCTAATGAAAACTTCATCTTCTTCGAGTTTGGGTAATGGATGGATAACTGTTGCTTTCGTTGCCTGTAATAGTGCAGGGAGGGCTGGTTTGGAATCCTTTGAAACCCGTGAAATTTTGGCCTACCGTACTATACCTATATCAGGCAACCAGAGATAATAACCTCTGATATAGGTATAGTACGGTAGGCCAAAATTTCACGGGTTTCAAAGGATTCCAAACCAGCCCTCCCATGTGGCATAATGTAGGAACCCTCACCAGAGATAATAACCTCTGATATAGGTATAGTACGGTAGGCACTATTACAGGCAACGAAAGCAACAGTTATCCATCCATTACCCAAACTCGAAGAAGATGAAGTTTTCATTAGAGAAAAATTAAACCTCGCACCACAAAACAATGTAGGTCCGTTTAAAAGAACAAATTGAGCAGTTTTACCTACTCCGCGTACTTCGTTCTTTTTTCCCTTCGAGGAAGATGCGGAAGCACCAAGAGTACCGTCCACATTTACAAGTGTCTTGTAGACAAGCAATCGTCGGCGACAAGACACTTGTAAATGTGGACGGTACTCTTGGTGCTTCCGCATCTTCCTCGAAGGGAAAAAAGAACGAAGTACGCGGAGTAGGTAAAACTGCTCAATTTGTTCTTTTAAACGGACCTACATTGTTTTGTGGTGCGAGGTTTAATTTTTCTCTAATGAAAACTTCATCTTCTTCGAGTTTGGGTAATGGATGGATAACTGTTGCTTTCGTTGCCTGTAATAGTGCAGGGAGGGCTGGTTTGGAATCCTTTGAAACCCGTGAAATTTTGGCCTACCGTACTATACCTATATCAGAGGTTATTATCTCTGGTGAGGGTTCCTACATTATGCCACATGGGAGTGCGAGGTTTTGCCATTTTTCGGGGTGCACTCAGCCTCGTGATGCCAATTGAGGAGCTACTCGACCGAATAGTAGCGGCTTCGGTCAAGAATACCATCATAACGATCGGGAGAGCGGTGTACTGACCCCACGCCCCTCCTATCCGCCCCCTCCTCTCAGGATGACACGGCGGTCGGATGGTCCCGGTAGGCCACTCGTGACCTGAAGACGGAGTTTTTTTTTTTTTATTCGAAGGAATGGAATTCATACAATGATAGTTTCACACCATTTTTAATGTCTGGCAGAAAAACTGTTGCAAAAATAAGTTTAGAATTGTAAAAAAAGGCATAAAATTGAAAGTTTAGGTGGGTTGGTTGATTTAGGGGAGGGGACCAAACAGCGAGGTCGTCGGTCCCATCGGATTAGTGAAGGATCAGGAAGGAAGTCGACCGTGCCCTTCCAAAGCAACCATCCTGTCATCTGCCTCAAGCAATTTAGGGAAATCACGGAAAACCTAAATCAGGATGGCCGGACGCGGGTTTGAACCGCCGTCCTCACGAGTGCCAGTCCAGTGTGCTAGCCATTGAGCCATCTCGCTCGGTAAAGTATAGGTAAAGATCTAAGTGCCATGCTTCACTTCCAAGGAAAAAGTAAATGAGTACGGTATCACCTCACACATTGCTAAGCCATAACAAAGAATACAATATTGACATCACTGACAACGAGAAACAGAACTCAATTTAAGTAATGAAATTCGATCCTGGTTTTCTTCTGAATTTAATTTGTTGGCCAATGGAAGACGAAGAATATTTCCTAGAATGGGAAGATCATGCAGTCTGAATCCCAAAACCACACGATATTTTATTGTATTTCATTATCCTGCATAATACGTATTTAAATTGCAATGGTTTCAACTTACATCACACAGTGGTTCTTCCCGCGCAACAGTTGTCCCTTTATTTGTTACATTCGGCTTTTCTTGAATTCTTAGCACAGCATTCCTCTTCTTGTTTTCAATCTTGCCTGTCTTTTCCGTCATAAAGCACTGGACAAAAAAGATTCACGCTGAAGATAACTGAAATGAAGTAAAATGTACTACTACTTGTTGTTTGTAGGGAACCGAGCAAAAAACAGGTTATAACATGCTTACCACTGCAGTCAAATATGCTCTTCACATTCAGCGTTCCTCATATTACGAGCAAAGGAACTTACTTACATGTAGTGGAAGTATTTTGAAGTACAAGAGGACTCTCTCTTATTCAAAACATATCTCAAGTTATTGGTCAAGCTACATCCAGCGGTTGACAGGAAAAAAGGGAAAATATGTAATTTTGGAACTTTCAGCGTTTCGAGTTTCCATCCTTGACAGTCTCGAATTATTGTCAATTGCTCTCATAGCGTAGATGACAACGCACGAGACTGTTCAACCTTTGGCTCGGGTTTTATCCTTACTACCGTTCCATGTCCAACTTTTATATTGCTCCCGTGCCCGGTTTTAGGAAACCGAATTTGGAGGCACTGTTCATAGCCGGCCGCTTGAATTTACGTACGCAGCGGCCTGATTGGCTAACTTCAATGCTGATTAACTCTGAAACGGCGCAACGTACCGGATTTTTTACTTATCACTTATTTCTCAGCACACTCTACCCTGCAACACCGTTATAAGCGTTTCAGACTGTTTCTGACCACCGTGTAAACAAAATGACCTCACGGATAGATGGATATGGTGAGCAGCAATCACATTGTTTGCTGATGACGCTGCAATGTACGAGACAGTGTCGCCGTTGAATGATATTAAGAGGCTACAAATGATGGAATTTCGCTTTGGTGTGATGAATGACAGCTTGCTTTAAATGTAGAAAAATTTAAGTTAATGCAGATGAATAGGAAGATCAACCACGAAATGTTCGAATACAGTATTAGTCGTGTGCTGCTTGACACAGTTACGTCATTTGAGTACCTAGGCGTAAAGTTGACAAGCGATATGAAATGGAACGAGCACGTAAAGACGGTAGTTCGATCAGCACGTGAATATTGCTGAAATGCTCCGTGAAACACTATTGAAAAAGGGAAGGAAGCTTAGGGTTTGAAGTCCCATGCTTCACATGAATGAAACGTTAAGTAACAGAAAAAAATCTTTGTTTGACTGGGGATCGGTACTCGAATCTTTGGATATGTAGTCTGACACTTTTTCACAGTCCCACATTTTTCTTATACTGTTAAAGACATCCAAATTACATTTCTGCCAAGCGATAGCAGGCACTACAGCAAATATTCTCTTTAAAAACGGCATTCGATAACTGTTTGGGTGAGAAGTAAAGTCATACATCACTTCTGAAACTTTGCAGAAAACACAGAAAATATTTGCAACGTAATGGAGCAGAAACAGGGCCATGACAACTTACTTCGGCATAACACTAAGTTTTTTTTGTTTTTTTTTTTTTTTTTGTTTTGGGCAAAGTTTCACTATTGTCATTTAAATTTGATATGCCATTGTAATTCCCTTTTCAGGAGAAGTTAAAAGAGCACTTCGTGCAATATCAATAACGTCACTAAGTTTTTCATATTGTTCGAAGTGCTTTTTTAAGATTAAACCACAATAAGGGAATTATAGTGATACACTGGATGTATCTCTACAGACAGCATCATGCCAATGCTATAGTTGATGAAAGTTTCTTGCGGAATTTCTTAAAAATATGTGGATAACAAGCTCAATATAGGGGCCAAGGAAGTCAGCTTTAAAATAAAATTAAAAAATAATAAAAAAAATTAAAAAGTGTAAATATCTCGCTCACAGTTCAGCGGTTCTAGCCTCGCCTTAATATCAAAGTGCGCTGCCCATACTGGGACACATTTAGCTTATTTTGTACAGAGCCAGTTGCTTGTTTATTTTCTAACTGTTTCTAGAGTATTTATCGGTTTCACAGTATTATGATATTGTATTTCACCTTGTGCGGCCGAGCAAATATCTATCTTCTTCTATTGTTTTTTTTCGTAACCTTCCGTCTTCATATCAGCTTTGACGCATTATAGGCATTGTCTAGAAATAACACTTTTTCAGGCAGTCAATAGAAATAACCTTGTTATCCCTTCCAGAAGCTTATTTCTGTGACCTTGAAATTACAACAATTCTGAATACAAGACCAATGCCTAAGTTTTTAAGTCAAGAAGTGCAGATTCGCTGTTTTGGCTCTGCTATATGCCAGGTCCAAAGGTAATTTATCACAACATTATCTAATAGTGGGAACAAGAGCTTATGTTTGCTGCACTACGATGCTAACTTGCTGCAAAAAAGTGGTTTTTGGGTAATGATTTTGAGATGGGTAAGTCGCTTGGCAACGACCCGTTGGTCTCCAGCTGTGTGAAGAATCGAACTCAAATGTATAAAACAGCTTCAGACTTCTGATTACTTTACAAGTGAGTTATTTTGTTAGTATTTTACGTTGAGCATAAAAGGGAGAAGAACTTTAGAAACGGTTTAAGATTATGTGTAACGTTTGTTGCAAGTCATTAAGTGCTCACATTTTCAAATACTGTATGAACGTTATATTGGTATTTGCGAGCCTTCAGTTATGCAGCCTCTAGACATGCACACAGTTTCTAACTGCAATCTTTGTATTATTTTGCTATACCTCTTAATAGTATGACAGCGTTTTAAATTTTTAAATTCGGTCAGTAAGTATAATGTTGGAAATCAAATTCTTGTTGTCCTGGAAGCCGTTAGGCATGCAACCTCCATCTGGGACATGGACCATGAACCGGACTGGCGTTTTAGAAATATCGATACGAATGAGGATTGTTACTTGAAAACCTATACATGTCACGTGTGGCGCCTGTAAGGGGGACTAGCGTTACGGAAGTTATTTGTTCCAGTCGCTTCTGCACATCATTCGCATTCCATCGTTATTATTTTCTGGTGCTCTGAATTTTACTCCCTCTGTCCTTTGGCGGTTTGCATCGGGTGCAACTTGTATGTGACGCCATACAGGTAACTTGCGTTTTAGTGGTGATGACGATGACAAACCAACACCTAGTCCCTGAGCGGAGAAAATCTCCGACCCGGCCAGGAATTTAACCCGGAGACCTTCAGTTGGCATTCAACCCCGCAGCTTCCGAGGCGTATCTGGATTTTACTGCAGAGGTACAACAGCTGGTAAGTGTAGCAAATGCGGTACTTGGCAGAGCGCCGCGAGGAGTAAACAGACTGTTTGCCTTTGTAAACAAAGCGAATCACGAAAAGCCGCCAGCTGCAGGCTCGTGTTTTGGACGGCAGGCGATGGCCCTCCGGCCTTCCGGTTGTGATGGTCCTGCCGATAGGCCACAGGTCAAAGTCACTTCCACGCGCACGCGCTCTTGCGTCACGCCCAACGCCATTGTCTGTTGTGTTATCGCAGACACTCATCTGCAGCCTGCCACCAACACGGCCATCAACCCCATGCTCCCAAAATTCAGAATAACGCTAACATGCAGTTGCCTGCCAGCGCTCACAACCTCTGAAACCATAGCTGTAAGTACAAATAGATAACAATTAGAATTCTTAGGTGTCTTACATCTCCACTTTTTAACTCACGGACTCATACATAAGGGGGGAGGGGGGGGGGAGGGAAGGGGGGAGGAAAGAAGGAACGGGAGGGAAAGAGAGTGTGTGTGTGTGTGTGTGTGTGTGTGTGTGTGTGTGTGTGTGTGTGTGTGTGTGTGTGTGTGTGTGAGTGAGAGAGAGAGAGAGAGAGAGAGAGAGAGAGAGAGAGATTCAGAAACAGGCCTAGAAAAATAAAGAAAGACCGACACGAAATTTAACTTCAGTTAAGTTGCTGACCTGTTTCATGCATGGAAGCTGGACGGTACTAGGACGATGAGAAGAAAGGAATATACGAGGAGGATTTTATTCAAAACGAAGACAAATGAACTCCATGAGAACGAAAATGCACCACGAGGTTAAATAAACTGCGCTATGGCCATTTTAGTAAGTCAAACGAAAACAAGCTCTGCAAAACAATAGCGAAATTATCGAAAAAAGGGAGGATACCATTGAAACATTGTGAGAAGAGATTTCTGACCGTTTCTGCAGTTATGGTGGGCAGGCTCGCAGGGTGGTCGCAAGCGATCAGACCCATAGGCCCTACGTTAAAGGGGATGAAGAAAGCGGCGACAAGAAGAAGAAAAATGATAACAGTCACGGTTATTAATTCATAGACAAGGAATTACATTTTCCGTAGTTTTCACGACGTATCCAATTATGAGGCACCGTTCCGTCGAGTGGATGTAGAAGAGTCGTAGGACGTAATATTGTTGATCTGATTTTTTTCTGGCACTACTATTCAAAGGAGTTTACAGAGGAGTCTAAACTGGATATGGCTGCGTTGAAGTTTGACTTTCCACAGATGGAGCGGAAACTTAACTGAGAGACGAACGTTGCAACCCATGTTCACTCAGGTACGAGCAGCCCTTAGCGGCTCGCCATCTTATCTTGTTTACAACTTTTCATGACGTCGCCTTTCCGGCTTAGATATTTTTTTTTTTTTTTTTAGAATGTGACTTGTAAGTACTGCATCTCTTTCCAGTCAGTACACCCTTTAGTTTATTAATGTCTTATATACCTATTATGTTTTAGAACAGTTTAATTCTGAAGACGACGCTCATAGTAGCGTCGAAACCTGGTCAATTTTGACTTAATATTTGTGCCCGAGGGCTTATTTCTTCTAATATAATTCTGACACGGTCACTGAACCTTAGCAGCCATGTTCAAAGTTTTACCTTGGTTTCTGTTATTGTGGACGTGGACGCAGGCACAGAGTTGCACGTCTACTCTGTGCATCCAGGCTGAACGCAACATGCTACAAAATGGGGGTGTATGCACACTTTAGTGTCCGACTGTATATGATAGATGGCAGGCGTGTTTCTACATCTGAAAAGATGATACGAATTTCAATTTCGCGCCTGTCACATAGGCGAGGCGCTGACAGTGCTACTGTATGTAACTCAGGTTTGCTTTAAACACGCACTGTAACGGTCGTGAGCGTTGGTTACCTTTGAGATTGGACGTGGTGAGCTAATGTAAGTCAAGAAAGCCTTTAAGGCGACAAAGACGCCAGTATCGACACCTCACTGAGTTTGAACTAAGTCGTTTAATGGGGCTACGAGTAGCTAGATGTTCCTTACAGAAAGCAGCAGAAAGACTTAGCAGGAATGTAGCCACCGTACGTAAGTGCTGGCAGCGGTGTTCACGAGAATGTACGATCGCAAGAAGACCATGCCCCGGACGACCTCACAGTAATTTTACATCCTGCTGTTGTCAGTTGCATTGCTTTTTTGTTTTGTTTTTTCTATTATGTTGTTTCTTGGTGACGTCATATTAAGTGCGTTTTGTTTTACTATTGTAAAGGCATTTTCACAAAATGAGAAGTAAATGTGGTAACAAATCAAATAAATCAAAATTGCATTATTACTCCTGTACTGAAGCACTGTGGACCACGGGTCCTTTATACCTACATGGAAAATACCCCTGAACAACCCCAAAATTTTATCGGTAGAGTTCGAATCAACCCTGCATAGAAAATTTTAGTAAACGTAATCCGGAAGGCGCAACGGTGATTTGGCAGCTGCTTCTCCCCAGTGACTTTCCTGTTTGCGAACCCTGCGCCTCCTCGTCTGATTGTCAACCAGACATTAACAACAAAAGACAAAAATTTCTTCTTAGATTTGTTCACATTATCAGTCGTCACAAAAATCGAGGCCAGCTTTTCACAGCAGCGTAAAAAAAAAAAAAAAAAAAAAATTGTCACGTTCCATACAGGCATTAAGAATAATATATTCGCTACTGACAGTTCTTACTCGTTTCCTTTTCTGCAGTAACTGTGCGGACCTTTACCCTGACAATATTTGCTTGAGATGAATGAGGACACTTGAATATTACAGCCTCTTATTCCGAAGCACCTATTCTTCTGAAATAACGCCTAGTCTTAAGAAAACTGCAGTAGAGTTCAAGCCAGAGAGAGAGAGAGAGAGAGAGAGAGAGAGAGAGAGAGAGAATGTATTTGCTGCCAGTCAACGTATCCGAACGGCATAGATGTCAGAGGTTACATCACTCGTACAATAGGGGGTACTTTGCGGGCCGAGAGGCTAATGAACGTTCTCACGCCGGGCGGGGAAGCAGCAGCGGTACATTCGCCGTTCCCCGTGACCTCTAGCTTGGCGCGTGTGACGCGTCTCCCTCGCAATGTTTACCAACTTGCAACAGTGAGTCAGCGGCATGCGCTAACACATTCTCAGTGCTAAACCAAACACGGCCGCAGCGAAAACAAGCAATTAGACGCTGCCTGTGTCGACCTCACGCGCGTCACGAGCCCTGCCATCTCAACTAGAGGAATGGCTGGCCTGCTACCAGAAACGTTCAACAAAGCTAGGTAGCCGTCGTGCCTTCGTTCAGCTCCTCTCCTCTCCTCTCATGACCGCCACATTCTCTTCTCTGTCCTAACAGGATAACGGAATCTAAGGGGGGCGCGCGCGCGCCTGTGTGTGTGTGTGTGTGTGTGTGTGTGTGTGAGAGAGAGAGAGAGAGAGAGAGAGAGAGAGAGAGAGAGAGAGAATAAGGTGGATCTGGCCATGGGAGAACGTCAGACACAGATATATGCTTTTGATGCAGTCTATGGCTTGTCTTCTGCTTCTTGCTTCGAAATACTCCAACAGTAGCTCCCAAGCAACTGTATTACACTTTGGGGTGGCTGAAAAGTCGTGTTACAATTTTATAATTCGTCCCCGATTTTCATCTATATAGTAATTATGTCCTCATTCCACACCGATAAGGACTCCAAAGGCTGTAGCAGTGCTCTAAAAGTTGGCGGCACTAGCTTGCCGTAGGCGATTTCCTTCACGGACGCAGTACACGTCTCTAACATCCTCCAGACAAATCAGATGCCTACATTCGTCACTCTCACCACCGATTTTACATGTTTCTCGAATTTCATATCGCTTCGCAGTATTAAAGTTAGAAATTTAAACGATACGACAGGCTTCACAAAATTGCCATTTATCTTTTAATTGGATGGTGTCTGATTCTCTCTGCTCATTATGAAGAATAAAAACTATTTACTTTTCACGTTATTTTACTTCCGACCTTTTTTTTTCTATTTGCAATCGATTTCGAACTCTTAGGACTTCATTTTCGGGCCCTTCACCATGGAAAGTACAGTTACTCAAGCATTCGTCTAATACTTGGGATAATGTTTAAGGCTGTACAGACGGCGTAAAATTTTCATAATGAACTGGGGGGGGGGGGGGGGACGACGACTTGTTTATAAATCAGTGAACAGGAGAATACAATAAAGAAACACAGAGTGCTATTTATCAAACATACAATATGGGACTTCTGAGTCCGCAGTGACGCGAAACACTGTTTGTTATTTATTTACTTATTTGTTCCCCAAACTAGTTTCAGCGACAAATACCGCCATGATCAGTAGGTTCTTTAACTTAAAACATACAGAAAATAGCATAGTTTTAAAAAACTAACATATTATTACATTTTTACTGTTTGCTTTTTAAATATTTTTTTGTGTGGATGCTTTCATACTACCTTATTCATTGCACGCTACAACATTGTTTTAAGAATTACTGGCCGGCCGAAGTGGCCGTGCGGTTAAAGGCGCTGCAGTCTGGAACCGCAAGACCGCTACGGTCGCAGGTTCGAATCCTGCCTCGGGCACGGTTGTTTGTGATGTCCTTAGGTTAGTTAGGTTTAACTAGTTCTAAATTCTAGGGGACTAATGACCTCAGCAGTTGAGTCCCATAGTGCTCAGAGCCATTTGAACCATTTTAAGAATTACTGTCGCTGTTTGCGGCATATTTTCTATGCTTTTTCTGTTGACGTTTTTCTCGGCATACATCATGTCAGCAGCAACTGTATGAACGGCTGTTAGTAAACAAATACTAAAACATTAACTTACGTATGCCATACTACAATTCGGATTGCGCTGGTGTTGTGGATACAATTTTCGTACATTCCAAAGTTCACAATTGTTTTTCCTACACACACTTACTCGCCTATTTGACTAACAACTCACAGCGACTCATCGGTCTACACAAACTTCTTACAGAAATCAAATACATCGGATTTATGTTCTCTCGCAAATGCGACTCACTTCCTTCTCGTGGTTTTCTACGGCCTGTTCGGCCTACACACCCAGTTCCATAAAGCACATTAATTACAGTCTGTGACGAGTTTGAACTGTACCAACAAATTTTGGATTTTTCTTGTCTTCTTAGAGAAGCGGGAGCGCCGGCCAGAGTGGCCAAGCGGTTCTAGACGCTTCAGTTTGGAACCGCGCGATCGCTACGGTCGCAGGTTCGAATCCTGCCTCGAGCATGGATGTGTGTGATGTCCTTAATTAGGTTTAAGTATTTCTAAGTTCTACAGGACTGATGACCTCAGAAGTTCAGTCCCATAGAGCTCAGAGCCATTTGAACCTTTTAAGCGGGAGCCGCCGTTTGCTCAAATGGTTCTGAGCATTATGGGACTTAACATCTGAGGTTATCAGTCCCCTAGAACTTAGACCTACTTAAACCTAACTAAGGACATCACATACGTCCATGCCCGAGGCAGGATTCGAACCTGCGACCTTAGAGGTGGCGCGCTTCCAGACCGAAGAGCCTAGAAGCGTTCGGCCACACCGACCGGCCAGTTTTTACAGCTGGGATAGAACCGCAAGACGACCGCTTCGTGCCTGGTTTTCGTACGTTTAGTTCTGATTAAACCTCTATGTTCTGGTAGCGCCGCGAATGGTTTCTCCGATTTCTAAAAAGATTTTCCTTTTCGAAATAACCTCATGTAGACTTCTCTCTCTCCTTTTGCAGTTTCGCGACTTTTTCGATCCACATTATTTAAATAGCACTCAACGGCTCTGAAACCAGAGAGGGTACTATCCACTACAGTGGATGAAACAAAAATTCAGCAGGGAAAGGAGAGGGATGTGTGTCAGTGCGGCACTATACTTGGGACCTTGTTTACTACACGAATACTTGTCTGACGTCAACTGGGCATGATTTTAAATAGCGTGAATTTATTCATAAATTTAACAACATACGAACGCAAATTCGGTTTTATTTTTAATTGATTGAAGAAAAAATAGTAGGGGAATAAATAGCTCTTGTTCTTCATAACAAGGTATTTAGCAACTGCCGTCGCAAATTCTTCCAGTTCATTATTTCCCCCACGGAACTTGTGCTCCGTTCAAATGGCTCTGAGCACTATGGGACTTAACATCTGAGGTCATCAGTCCCCTAGAACTTAGAACTACTTAAACCTAACTAACCTAAGGACATCACACACACCCATGCCCGAGGCAGGATTCGAACCTGCGACCGTAGCGGTCGCGCGGTTCCAGACTGGAGCGCCTAGAACCGGCCGGCCACTTGTGCTCCGTGAGTAATGTCCACATCGCCGACGAGCCGCCTAACCATCATTTCGTTCCCTATTTGTTATAGACAGTATCTTGCAGCTAATAACAATGGAAGATATCTATTATTCGTTAAACCGTATTGTGCGAATCGATCTGCATTTCCTTGCCAACAGCACAGTGAAGAAAAAGGCGGCACAAACAGCGCGGCACAGCTCGGTGCCGAGTGCGGGAGCAGGTTTCACAGTTACGCAGGCTCCTCGGTAAGCGCGAGTAGCCGCAGAGATGTATGCATGGGGGACGGCATGCCAGCAGTGACCCTGCAGCGGTATACCGCCGGCAGGGGTCACGGTGTTCCGCTCGCGACCCACTCGCGGCCGAGTAGCGCGCAGCTATGCGATGCAAAGCAATGCAATGCAACGCGGCACCTGCTGTCAAGCCGCTGCTCCCACACTTTGCTGGCGGAACGGAACACCAATGTGTGGCGCCTTTCACGCGGGACACGCTGCCCTCTGGATGCAGTGAGCCACTTCCTGCGACCGGTCTTCGACGCGTAGAGCTGAAGTCCCGCTCACTCGACGCACAGAACGGAAAGCGCCGCTCAAGGAATCAGAAATGACTTTCAGAAAAACTTTCTGAACAAAAAATTTCATCTACTTATCTCACGCCCACTGCCTTACATTTACATCTACATCGATACTCTGCAAATCACACCTTCACAATAATTCTCTATTATTCCATACTTCACATACGACCAGAATCTCCGGATTTTCTGCCAGGTTTCGAGACAAAGTTACGTTGTGAAAATTATTATAAGCATCTCCCACTGAACTCCGCTCTAAATTTCGAGCTTTTGCAAAACATTTAAATTTGGCATGCTTTTTGAGTTGTTTCTGCAACTGTGTTCTGACCCGTTTAGTGTACCAAGAGGGATCAGCTCCGTCGTTTGTTAATTTATTTAGTACAAATCTCTCAATTGCTGTCGATCCTATTTCTCTGAATTCAAGCCACGTCTTGTCTACACTTACATTGTTGATTTGGGAGGAGAGGAGACTGCCTCTCAGGAACACGTCAAATGAATTTTAATCTGCTTTTTTAAATAGGTATATATTTCGTTTATTTTTGGATGATTTGGAGATTATAATATTCAATATAGATACGACGACGCTGTGTTTACTAATCCCTGTACCCGTTTTGATGCTCGTTATTACCTCAGGATTATTGCTTGCTAAGTAGTCGAGTGTGTTTTCACAACCGTTTACTATTCGCGTGGGCTCACGAACTGTATGCTCGATATAAATTTCAGAGAATGCCTGTAGCACAATTTCGGATGACCTGAAATGCTTACCTCCGGATTTTAACACTTATTTTCGCCAGCATATCAAGGGTAAATTGAAGTTACCACCAACCATATTGTAAGAGTCAGGTACGCGTTTGAAATTAAACTCAAGTTTTCTTTTAATCTTTCCGCAATTGTATCATCTGAGTTGGCAGGTCGGTAAGAGGATCCAGTTATTTTATTTCGGTGACCTCTGCCCACACCAACTCATAGGAACTATATCTATTTCAGTTTAGCTACAAGATAAATTACTTATAACAGCAACAAACACGCATCGCCAAATGAGTTTAGCCTGTTCCTTCTCAATACCGTTAGGTCCTTCACAAAAATTTCGGCTTATTTTATCTCCGGCTTGAACACCTATTATGTTCGAGTATAATGACTTTTCTGGAGACTAGAAATCTACTCTGTAGGAATCAGCACGGGTTTCGAAAAAGACGATCGTATGAAACCCAGCTCGCGCTATTCGTCCACGAGACTCAGAGGGCCATAGACACGGGTTCCCAAGTAAATGCCTTGTTTCTTGACTTCCGCAAGCCGTTCGATACAGTTCCCCACAGCCGTTTAATGAACAAAGTAAGAGCATATGAATTATCAGACCAATTGTGTGACTGGATTGAAGGGTACCTAGATAACAGACCGCAGCATGTCACTCTCAATGGAGAGAAGTCTTACTGCGAAGATGAGTAGTACTACAACCATATGTGAGACGACACTTAGAACACCCTCTTTTAAAAAGGTACGAATATACATTAAATTATGACATGTAAGGTGCTGAATACTAATGTATATATTTAAGTAGGCCACGGATGAAATTTGAGTCCGATTAGACGCGGACTAAACCGAAAAGTTTATGTTTTAAATACATTTAATCTGCGCTTGTTCTGGTCTTCAGTCCGAAGACTGGTCTGGTGAAACTCTTCACGCTACTCTATCCCGTGCAGGCCTCTTCATCTCGGCCACTGCCGAAACTGACAACAATGCGAACACGCTTTCTGTACTGAAGCCTTCGTCTCTCTCTGTACTTCCCGCTATTACCAAACAGACGGTTACTTGATTAGTCAAGATGTGTCTTACTATTGCCTATAAATGAAATAAAATAATCTAACGAGTTCGCGGTTATTATCGATTAACACTCTGTGCCCATTAGGTGGCGTTAAAAACTTTGAGACTTGTCAAAGTTAATTATAAATGAAGGCACACAGTCGTTTCATGAAAGTAAAAGATAACGATCTGGAATTGTCGCGCTAAAATTCGAAACAACTTCACAAATAGAGCATACACTCCGAACCGTCCGCTGCTAGCTTGTAGCAAATAGTTTCTGCGATGGTTTTTACTGCGCCTTCAACCTTCTTGGTTGGTTCGATTGTTCCCTCGAAACTTCCCGTCAGCGGGTTTCTTGTGCAGAGAGAGCGTTGCTGTTAGGATGGCTTGGGTTGCAGCGTGACTGTGTGGCGGCTCGCCGCGAGTTTCGCGGAGTGTGGTGACAGCGGCCGGAGCAGGCGCCTTGTGGTGTGGCTGTAACTTGAGTAGCAGCGTGGGCCGCTTTGCCATTGCTAGAGGCACTCGTGTCTGGAAGAGCTCTGCTAGCATCTTGAAGAGCAAGTCAAGATGATGCGTGGTCTTCCGGGATTCTGTGGAGCCCCAATGAGTTGGTGACACTGTGGCGGACTATTACGGCAGTCTTGTCAGTTCTTGTTCACTCCGGTAGCCTGTGACCACGATGTTGTTTGTAGTTGGTCTTGACAGCTAAGCTACGGTACGGTGGCTCCCTTTTTCCGGTTTCTCCAGAAACCGGTGGGAATCATTGCGCTTATTTTACTGTTCTTGCACCCTGGTTACATCTGAAATCCGAGTTGTGTGTTTACTCTCCTGTCAAGCCTTGAAAGTGTCCTGATGTGGACGTGTTTCGTTATGTCTTATGCATGCGAATTGCATGAGATAACAACTTTATGTTTCAGGTATTTCTATTCAAATGTTCTGCTCTGTTTAATGTACTGCAGTGGCCATACTGATGACTGATGTTTTAAAAAACGCACGGAGCAGCCATTAGACAGTAGGTATTGTATTTGTGCGTTATTATTTGGAGCTAGGCTCTTAAGTAATCTGATTTTTTAGTTGTCATCTTATAGTAAATTAGTCAGTTGTAATTCAAATGGCTCTAAGCACTATGGCACTCAACATCTGAGGTTATCAGTCCCCTAGACTTAGAACTACTTAAACCTAACTAACCTAAGGCCATCACGCACATCCATGCCCGAGGCAGGATACGAACCTGCGACCGTAGCGGTCGCGCGGTTCCGGACTGAAGCGCCTAGAAGCGCTCGACCACAGAGACCGGCAGCCAGTTGTAATTATTACTTCGTTACTCAAGTTCTGCATATTTTGGGGACTGTTAGTTACAGAGATTTGCTATTTAGTTCCAAGCTGTCATTAATGTTTTTTGTACTGTCTCATTGAACTGAGTGCCTTGTATACAGCAAATCGGATCCTATAGATGGAAATTATTTTGAAAAGTCTGAGTGCCTGTGATTAATGTTATTTTGTATTTGTGTACTCAGGCTTTAAATCTTGAAGAGTTGTTCAACTAATTCATCTTATGTAATTAGTGTTGTTCTTTTTAAATCTATTCACTATACTGAACTTTGGCATAAAGCCATTTATAAGGTTTAAAACGCAAGTTCATATTAGTTTGATCAGGTGGAAATATTGTAATTATGTTACGTGAGAATTTCGGAAACACAGTTATGTCGCTCAACTCGCGGTTTAATTTGTATATCAAGTGGATCTGTCTTTTTATACTTGTTATCTAAAATCTTTGAAACTCATTTGAATTCTGACACCTTTATTCTTTAGCTATAGTCTGTGTACAAAATTTATGGTTACAGCTTAGTTTCGCGTGGATCACTATCAGACTGTTCAACTGTTATTTCTTGTAGCATGAGGTCATCGTAAATTGTAATATGAAATACAAACCATGTGTTTCACACCTTGTGTGAAAGCTAAAACAAGGTATTCTGATTTCAATATTGAAGTCTGAATTCCTGTTTAATGAATTATTTTGAGCTAATGTGTAATGTAATGTCGGCCCACCACCTTAACACTTCCTCTCTGCTCCAACCGCTTCATTCAGTCATTACAATGATTCTAAATTATGACTGTATGAATTTGTAAACTTTATTTGGAATATGAGTGCGACAATTCCAATTCCTTATTTTTTCTTTTATGAAATGACTGTACGCTCTATCTGTAATTAACATTGAAAGACCCATTGCTTTTAACGCCAGCTAACGGCCGCAGAGTGTTATTAAAGTCGAGCTGCTTCACTGATCGTGGTACAAGTGTAGGTGTAACTAAGGAGACACTGTGTACTGAGTTCTTCTCCATATTGCATATCTTCATTCTGTTTTTATACAATCCAATAATTTATACAACGTAGTTATTTCAGAAATATTATTACTCAATTGTTCTGTTTATCTAACAGACGCATGATGATGGCTGTGGTCGAAGCGCTTTACGGCGTATTTAAAGAAAGATACAACAGCGCCAACGACGGATAATTACATTTATGTATCCTATTAACCACTCCATCCTTTTACTTAAATTGTACCATAAATTTCCTTTTACCTCCATTCGATTCAGCTTCTCCTCATCAGCTGTTCTATCTCGTCATCCAATCTTCAACTTTGTTCTGTAGCACCACATTTCAAAAGCTTCTATTCTCCTCTTATTATACTGCTCTTATCCTTCTCGTTCCACTTCCATAAAAGTTACAAGTCATGCAAATACCTTCAGAAAAAAGAGTTCCTAATACTTAAACATACACACACGAAAAAAAAAAATCGTAACACTAAAAAGTAATTAATGGAGAGTAATGAAATTTCAGGAAGACATTTGTCTAGTTAACATATTTCATTCCGCGTGACCGCTACGGTCGCAGGTTCGAATACTGCCTCGGGCATGGATGTGTGTGATGTCCTTAGGTTAGTTAGGTTTCAGTAGTTCTAAGTCCTAGGGGACTGATGACCTCAGTAGTTAAGTCCCATAGTGCTCAGAGCCATTTGAACCATTTGAACATATTTCATTGATTAACATTGCAAGATCACAGATTAATGTGTGAGCCAGAGAAGCCATTGGAAATATGAAATGGTGGTTTATCAGTAACATGTGTAGCCGCCAGACTGTTGAATACATGCAAACGTGCATACATTGTGTTGCCATCCAGTTTTTGGATGGGGTTCCATGCCTGTTGCACTTGGTCGGTCAATGCAGGGACGGTTAATGCTAGTTTTAGATGACGCTGGAGTTGTCGCCCGATTATGTCCCATATGTGCTCGATTGGAGACAGATCTGGTGATCGAGCAGGCCAAGGCAACATGTCGATACCCTGCAGAGCATGTTGGGTTACAACAGCGGCCTGTAGGCGAGCGTTATCCTGTTCGTAAACACCCGCTGGAATGCTGTTCATAAATGGCAGCGCAACAGATCGAATCACCAAATTGACGTACAAATTTCCATCACGATGCGTGGAATAACCACGAGAATGCTCCTGCTGTCATTCGTAACAGTTTGTTGTGTCACTGTGGCCCCAGTTGCTGCTCAAATTGCTGCTGTAGATGCAGTACGATGCGCCAGAGCCAAACGCCGGACACGATGGTCTTCACTCTCGATAGTGCCGCATGGCCGTCCAGAAACCAGTCTTCTTGCGGCCACGAATTCACGTGATCAATGCCGCCAGCAATCATTCCTGCCAAGTTTTTCTGCAGTGTCACGGAAGAAACATCCAGCTCCTCGCAGCCCTATTACATGACCTCGTCCGATCTAAGTGAGCCGTTCATAATGCCGTCTTCGTCGTCTTAAAGGCATTCTTGACCATCATCAATTCACCACGACCCGTTTCAAGGGTAATTAACGCTCTTGACCCTTACAGCGTGTATTTAAAGCGAACATCATTTGCATACTCATAGCGGTGCTGCTAGTGCCACTGTTATGCGACTGGCGCGAAACTGGAATAGGAGGTATCATCTTTCAGATGTAGACAAGTCTACTAACATTCGTTTATGTCGCAAAACAGCTCCGTGGTGCTGCAATTTCTTTTTCGACAGTTATATTCGATGCTAACAAATATCTCTTTATTGGAAATTCTTTTCTTCCCATTGCCAGTCTGTATTTTACATCCCTTCTCTTCAGCAATTTTTTTGTCAAAATAACAAAGCTAGACTACTACTTTTAGTGTCTCGTTTCCCAATCTAATGCTCAAAGTATCGTCTGATTTTATTCGACTGTATTCCGCAAGTCTTGTTTCACTTTTGTTAACTTTTATTTTATCCAGTCCATTTCATTCAACTGTTCTTCCAAGCCCTTTGCTCTGCCTGGCAATTACGGTGTCATCGGCAAACCTCAAAGTGTTTAGCTCTCCCTCCTGTACTTCTATCCCCTTTCCAAATTTCTCCTTTGTTTCCTTCACAGCTTGCTCAATTTACAGAATGAATAACATGGGGGATAGGCCACAACCATGTGTCACTGCCTTCTCTACTACTGCTTCCTTTTTTCCATGTTCTTTGGCTCGTATGTCTTGTTTCTGTGCAAGTTGAAGAAACATTTCATTCCCTGTATTTTACTAATTGCTACTTTCGGAATCTTCAGGAGTGTATTCCAGTCGACATTGTCAAAAACTTTCTCTATGTCTACAGCTACAAATGTACGATTGCGTATTTTCTTGTAAGTCGTAATGTCGTATTTGTAGTAAGCGACGGCTCTTTACCACACCCTGTCTGTTACCCTTCTTTAATGTAATCTTTTTGCTTTTGTTATCTTATACTTTCAACCCTAGCAGTTATCGCTATCAATTATGATGCACCCTATCATAGAGCACCACTGCTTTACATCCATGTTTGTAAATGAAAGCTCCGTCGACATGCTAGCAGACGCGGAAAGAATAACATCGCAGAACGAGAACGTGCGGTGGGACAGCAACTGAACGCATCGTCTCGTCGCGCCCTGCCACCAGGTCTTTATTGGGCACCCAATCCTTTCAGGCACGTCTCAAGGCTCCAGTCACAGTTTCGTTCCGGCCACTTCTCTTCTTCGGAGTCCAGTCTCCGCGGGCGGTCTCCCGCATACCACGCGAGATGAGCGCTTTTAGGAGAAAGAATGCTGCAGGGAATGACTCGGCCGCATTCTAAACAGGGGTTCTGGCTGAAGACTTTCACTCGGGTGCAGGCGTGCAGTAGTGGCCGAAAAAAAAAAAAAAAAGAAAGAAAAAGAGGGTACTCACTTTTTATCGTAAGCTGGGAGGGGCAAAATGGACCGCTAGAGTCTGAAAGCTCATGCTGCCGTTACTGATCGGTCACTACAAGGACAAAGCAAGGCAGCTAGCCCATTGTTTTAACGGTCCATCAACATCTAGGTTATTAGAAAAGATTTGATTCAGTCGTTAGCTCATTTAAAAAAAAACCTATCTAGAAATAGAAGGACACTATAGAAAACTTAAATCGTGAATGTCGCTTTAAAAAATGAAAATTTCGGCCATTTCTCAAAATTGTTGTACACTGAAGATTACTGCATTTCATACACTGGTAAATCACTGAACGGTTAACGAAACAGGTCATATTTAGTACCGGCTGTGGCCGGAGTCTACATAGCGGGCTTACACGCAGAGTAATTTCCTCATTGTGGCGGGGGGTTCCAGCATGTTTTGTAGAAAAAGTTCTAAAAGTACTGCCAGAAGGCAGATCTTAGAGAAGCGCTGTAAGCAGGAGCAGAAAATAGCCAACGAGGACACCTACATTCCGCTCCTGATGATGACTCCCTGAAAGGCTTGAAAGTCAAAAATTTCGTGGTGGGGTGTGGAGGTCGCGAAATCGAAGCATCAGACGTTAGCTATCGTAGAGGTAGCAAGTCATGGGTTCTCAGCGGCAGAGTTTATGCTTCAAACTGGTTATTATTTTGGGAGTTTGGGGTCAGGGATCCTTCGAACTCAGTGAGGTTACTTTACTGGTGCTGAATTTTTACAAAGCAGTCTCTAGTGCGTTGCTGTGGGTGGCAGTCGGATTCCGCTTACGTAGTTTCCTGCTTTTCTCAACGAGCGTAGCAAATTAGTAAGCATGGATCCATCAGCTAGCTCTGGATGGTGTTAAATAAAAGTGGTATACTTCGCCAGGGATAACTTATATCAAATAATCAGTCCAGTCATATTAATGTGACCACATGTTCAGCGTCAATGTGCAATAACCACTCATATGGCAGGTGGAGGCACTAGCAACAGATTGTTTATAAAGCGTGTCGGGTGGACGTGGAAAACATTGCAGTCGTTGTCGTAACGCAGAAACGGAGAGATCTATATGAGCTCCAGAGAGGCACTATCATTGCCTTTCGGGGGAAAGGGTGGAAACATTTTCGGGACGGCAAAATTTGTAAACCGTCCGCGTGCAGTCGTGTTTCAAGAATACCCGGTATGGCAAAATGGCGCTCTCCAAAACCGGGCACCGTTTCAACGGTAGTGCACCACAGTTCTGACGAACAGCGTGCAGCTGCTGAGCAACTAACGGCCCAGAGTAAGCAACTGGTTACCAACACTGTCTCATCAACGGCGGTTCAGTGAACGTTGCTGCGTATCCGCTTCCGCAGCACGCGCCTGGTTCATACACACAGCTGACTGCTGTTCATAGGCGATGAAGGCTGCAATTTGCACGCCAATACCATAACTCTACGTCCACTGAATGGCAATAGAGGGCCTTTTCAGATGAATCACGTTTTATGCACCATCAGGCATACAGTCGTTGGCGTGCACGGCGTGAAATGATTGAAAGCAAACGCCAGGCAGCCAGGATGGTGCGTTATACTCTTTCAGTTCCCATTACACTGACGTCACAAAAATCATGGGATATCTTCTAATATCGTGTCGTCCCTCTTTTGCTCGGTGCAGTGCAGCAACTGGACATCGAATGGACTCAACAAGTCGTTGGAAGTCCCCAGCAGAAATACTGAGTCAGGTCGCCTCTACAGCAGTCCGTAATTCCGAAAGTGTTGCCGGTGCAGGATTTTGCGCACGAATTCACCTCTCGATTATGTTCCAAAAGCGTTCGATGAGATTCATGTCAGGTGATGTGGGTGGCCAAATCATTCACTCGAACTGTCCAGATTGTTCTTCAAACCAATCGCGAAAAATTGTGGCACAGTGACGTGGCACAGTTTCATCCACAAAAATTCCATCGTTGTTTGAAAACATGAAGTCCATGAATCGCTGGAAATGCTCCCCAAGTAGCCGAACATAGCCATTTCCAGTCGATGACCGATTCAGTTGGACCAGAGAACCCAGTCCATTCAGTGTAGACACAGCCCACACCATTATAGAGCCACCACCAGCTTCCACAGTGCCGTGTTGACAACTTGGGTCCATGGTTTCCTGTGGTCATCGCCACATTAGCCATCAGCTCTTAGCAACTGTAATCGGGAATCATCTGACCAGGCCACGGTTTTCCAGTCGTCTAGGGTCCAACCTATATGCTCTCGAGCTCAGGAGAGGCGTAAAGGCAATAATCAATCAAAATGACAGTCACAATGTATCTATTTTTTTGTGTTGCCAACCGGTTTCAACCCGTGATGGGGTCATCTTCGGGGCAATTTACACCATTTGGTCGCTCGCATAGTTACCAACCGCGCACAGGCAGGGTGACTACTCCAGCGAGCGACTAAACGGTGTAAATTGCCCTGAAGATGACCGCATCTCGGGTTGAATCCGGTTGGCAACAAAATAAATAATGCGATTGTGAGTGTCATTTTGATTAATTGATTATAAGTAAACCAATCGCTGCTATCTCCACGCAAGTATGTTGTCTAAAAAAAAGCTAAAGGCAATGTCGCGCTGTTGGCTAGGCACCTCGCGTCCGTCGTCTGCTACCATACCTCAACAGCGCCAAATTTCGCACTACTGTCCTAACAGATACGTTCGTCCTACGTATCACGTTGGTTTCTGCGGTTATTTCACGCAGTGTTGCTTGTCTGTTAGCACTGACAACTCTGCACAAACGACGCTGCTCTAGGCCTAAGTGAAGGCCGACGGCCACTGCGTCGCCCGTGGTGACAGGTAACGCCGGAAATTTGGTATTCTCGGCACCCTCTTGACACTGGGGATCTGGGGATACTGAACTGCCTAAGGATTTACGAAACTTAAGGTCCTATGTGTCTTGCTTTTATTACCATTCCGCGTTCAAAGACTTATTTTCCGTCCTGTGGCCATAAACACTTTGGAAACCTTTTCACGTGAATCACCCGAGTGCAAATGACAGCTCCGCCAACGCCTGCCGTTTTATACCTCCCCGTACGCAATACTATCGCCATCCGTTATGTGCCTATCGTTATCCCATGACTTTCGTCGCCTCAGTGTAAATCTGCGGAGGAGTGAATCGCGTATCATCTCTCGTGCCTGCACACCGCCAAGATTACGTTGATTCAGACCGCGGCGGTGAGTGTGACTTGGCGCACCGCCACGGAATCTGCAAGTACAATACGAACACTCTCCATGTACAATACGTATCAAAGGAACGTTTCATGATAATGCAATGCAGCATACAGTTCCAAGTCTCCGGTTGCTTCTAGTCGAGTGATGACTAGAGTGCCGAATATGGCCTGGATTTCGGGCCTTTTCCTTCACTGGTAACGCTCTTGTAGACTCAACACTACTGCCCATGATTACAACGCTATTAGTGAAAAAAATTTCTCTCAATAATTTTCATAGTATGTAGTTCTCATAAACATTATTATGACAATTGTGTTTCGAGGTCATATTCTGTAGGAGATTGTTTGTGGATACGTGACCAAACTGTTGAACCTCTCTCTTTATTGCACGATTCAGCTACTATACTGCATTTATAAACTGTTGCTCTGTGCCAAAAAATCTGCGTGCAAATAGTTTGTTTCCATATCTCACATTGGATACAGTAAGTATGTAGCACCCTTCTAATGGGTAACAGAAGGAAATGAATTTTACGCATGAGTCAGTGACCCTGTTTGTAAAAAAAATTATAATGCGCACCCTATTTAATCAACCACTTTTATCGGCAGAGGCCGTTGCAAGGTCTTTACGAGCTGGAATTTTGCAGACCGAATTCCTGGCATGTTAATAGTCTATAGATGACAAGACAAATTAAGGATTTAATGGCTTGCTCTACCGATAATAAGGAAATATAGGAGCAGTGGCTGTACGTCAATGGAATGGCTGCCGTAAATGTGTGCCGAGATGGAATCTCTCTCAAGCATTGTTTTCTTATGAAAAGACTAAGAAAGCTTCAAGAGCGGGGAGTAAGATGGAATGTTCTACAATTTTTAAGAATATTCTGTAAACAGAAATTTTAGACGATATGGCCTACAAAGTTCGATCACGGAAGGAATATAAGACAAAGTCTCAAGAGCATGCGTAAACGCCAAACTCTGAGAAAGTGTTTGCATAATTTCGACATACATCACTAAGAGATAAGCCCGATGTACTGTATTTCTGGAAGGGGCGTAACGAGTAGAAGTCGAAGTGAAGAGCAGCGTCAAAATATTAGAGAAGTCGCGAGAATTATTTCGAAATAGCGAATGGTTGTGGAAGGTTAGAAGCAGAGTGACAACGAATACTGTTCACGAAAATGGACGAGCTGAGGCAAGCGAATATAGTGCACACGCTGGAGAGAACAACCTAATAATGTTAGAGCAGGGCAGAAGACGCCGAATCGAGTAAGATCTCCCCGACAATTGTAGGTCGGAAGCGCACCATTGTGGAGTTAAAGCCAAGAAACGACAGCCAATCAGCGAGCGAGCTGAAGTTTGTGCGAAAAGCGAACTTGTTTGAGTGTGCGTAGGGGAGCAGCATCGCCCGACGACATTGCTACTGTCATGCTGAGATTATTGTTCACTGAGCGATTGTGGGATACGTAGGCATGAATTTTGAGCATTTTTTGTTAAAAAACTTCATTACTGAAAGAATATTAAAAATTTAATTTCCGTTTTCTTTTTCACCGTTGTCTTAGTTAACACTTATTGTTCCACTGCAGTTATTAGAATAAAAGTTTATTCATTCTCTCTCCACATTAGCACAACTTAAATGGCTCTGAGCACTATGGGACTTAACAGCTGAGGTCGTCAGTCCCCTAGAACTTAGAACTACTTAAACCTAACTAACCTAAGGACATCACACACATCCATGCCCGAGGCAGGATCCGAATTTGCGACCGTAGCGGTAGCAAAACTTAAAACATGTGGCCTTTATATTGTATTAATGATAAGATTGCACCTTAGAGTTTCACCTGTCTACTATCTTACTGCAATGGACTTCCTGGAGTACAACTCATTAGCTTAACAAATTAAGGGTGTTACATACGTTTAGCATAGTCGATTTTACCAGTCATTCTCTACCAAGTAAATCTCATAGAAAATTCGTCTCTAACGGAACCACCCATCGATAGGAATTTAAAGTATGCCTGGATCTGACTGCTTAGCTGAATACGTTTTATTCAGATAATTTAAGTAGTAATTGTAATGTTTAGCATAACAGGTATTAGCTGGAAAAAATTACTTCAAATGCACACATTTCTGGGCGTTCAATACCGTCTTTTTACGACCGCAACTCCACAACGGTGTACTTCATAACTACGGGTATCTGTATAATTTTGCACAATTAGACGTCCCGTACACTGCTGTCACCTTTGTTAGCAGGTTGCTTTTCTCAACCCTGTGTCATCAAGCGATGTAACTAAAATATAAAAAAGTAACTATGACAAAACTAAAACAATACAATTATTAGGTGACAACCAAGAAAACTATTTCAAGAATGAATTTTGATGCTGCAGCGGTGTGCGCGCTGTTTCGGAACTTCCTGGAGTGCTAAATCTGTGTGTCGAATCGGGGCTTTAACCCGGACTGATCTATCCAGTCACTACTCAAATCATACTCTCATAACTTTACACCCAAAAGTACCTCTTCTCCTACTTTCTGGACTTCACAAAAGTTCTCCTGCGTACCTTGTAGGATTAACACTCCTAGAGCAGATGAAGTTTGGAAAGTAGGAGAGCAGTACCGGCAGATGTGAAGCTGCGAGACGGGGACATAAGTAATGCCTGGCTAGCTCAGCCCTGTACAGAGGTTCCAGGTTAGAGTTGCAGTTTGTAAGGAACTTTCAAATCCTTATTTAACACGTAGGGACTTCAGAAAGTAAGTTACACATGCCCACGCTGAGACCACGGGGCAACAAGAGTCTCGCACCGTCAGAAGACAGTATATTTCCTTGTTCCCTGCAGGGACAATTCTGCCGCGGTAAGGATAGCAAGTGCATCACGGTATGGGAGTGAAATGGCGCGGCAAGTGGAAACGTACTTCAAAGTACAATCCTAGTGTACTGGAAATCTAGCTTGCACACACATTTAACATGAAATTCTGGCACTATATAGACCAGCGACCAGTCACAATGGAATGGTGCCAACAATTTGACCGAGGCCGCACACACGAGGGTGATGCTGCTAGGGAAGTCCAGATCTTGCACCATGTCACTTCCTTCTTTTCGGCAAGTTGAAAGGAAAAATGGGAGAAAAGAGTGTTTCCAACGATTAGGATCCAGCGAGGTGACGCAGTGGTTAGTACACTGGACTCGCATTCGGGAGGACGACGGAACAAACCCACGTCCGGCCATCCTGATTTAGGGTTCCCATGATTTCCCTAAATCGCTGCATCAAATCCCTGGATGGTTCCTGTGAAAAGGCATGGCAGACTTACTTCCCCATTCTTCTCTAATCCGATGGGACCGACGACCTTGCTGTTTGGTTGCCTCCCCCGAATGAACCAACCAGCCTACGACGAGGACGTTCACATACTGGTTCTCTATAAACAAGGAGCGGCTTTCCATAGTCTAGGAACGAACGATTGGTAGAACGTACCGACCGTTCTTCACAGAGACTTGGTGATTATGTTGATAAATAGTGTGACGTATCTGTGTCACTATGAAGTGCAACGTGGCCCTCCAGAACAATGTGTAACTTTCTTTTTGAGATCCGCTCGTAGCAACCCTCAATTCTGTACACATGAAAGTGGGTAATGTAGCTAGTACTGTACATAATTCGTAAATGGACAACTTAGCGCTCTGCATCTCCCAAATTCAATGCAATGAGCTATCAGTCACGTAAGTCATTTGTTTCAGTCGGTCTCGGCGCTACAGTAAGATAACTACTTCATAGAAGACATCATCAGATAACAATATTTTTGAGAGGATGGAGGTGGGAAACTACGTCAGAGCGCGTGGCGCCTCGAGCAGAGCAGAGCAAGCTAGAAGGTGGTGGTGGTGGTGGTGGTGGTGGTAGTCGTGGTGTGTACTGACCCAGTCGGAGAAGCGCAGCATGTCGAGGTCGGTGGAGGCGGCCTCGGCCGTGGCGCGCAGCTCGCGCGTGCCCTGCGAGACCTTCTCGAGGAACTGCGACAGCTCGATGGCCTCCGCGACCAGCGCGCGGCACACGGCGCGGTAGTGCTGGTCCGCCTGCTGCGCGCTCGGCGCGCCCACGTGCGAGATGCACCTCTGCAACACGACAGCACGCGCCGCCTCTAGCTGAAGGTGCAATGAAGTGCTTCAGGTGCAATGAAGTGCTTCAGGTGCAATGAAGTGCTTCAGGTGCAATGAAGTGCTTAAGGTGCAATGAAGTGCTTAAGGTGCAATGAAGTACTTAAGGTACAATGAAGTACTTAAGGTGCAATGAAGTGCTTAAGGTGCAATGCACCACAAAGGTGTAGTCAACCCGAAAACAATGGAAATCTAACAAACTGTGTTGGGACGTTATCGGAATCATTGGCGACGAGTGGAAACGTGTGCCGGACCGGTACTCGAATATGGGCTCTCCTAATTACTAGGTAGTTGCGTTAACCACAGCGCCGCCCGGCACAATGTTTACCGCAAATGTGCGGACAATTTCGGCACGCTCCCCGGCCTACCCACACTCCCACCTAGCGCCAGCTATCCGCAGCCTCGTCGATGTCCTCCAGGTTAGCTAATTTCAGTTCCCGCTGGAGATCGAAGGTATATGTGTATCCTCACTGAAGGTTGTGGATTCAGTACCCATCGGGGCGAATCAGTTATATGAGTCTGTGGTGTCTGTTCTTTTAGACATGTCCGAAAGAAGAGACAGCTCGTATCCATATAATTCACGTGAATGTCTGAAATAACAGACACTGTTTACGATCCACCGCTGTACGAAATACTTCGAAATTAATTCGCTGACCGCGAATTTCTTGACGTCAGCAGTGTTAGGTACAGATAATGCTACACGATAGTGACATGATTCGTCGCTGTCTCATTCTCCGTGTTGCGGGAATACAAGTAATGCTGCGAGCATTAGGCGATATTTTTAGTGGACTACGATGAAAGCATGCAACAACTGTCACATATGAAAGTTTTGGTCGGTCCAGGCAGCGTGCACGGATAGTTGAAGTGCTTAAGACAACCGCTCGTGATAAGCGGGAAATCCTGGTTCTAATTCAGGTCCAGCAGAAATTTTCATATGCTGCTATTGTAGATCTATACCTAATCAAGTTGATATCAAGGAATTCGCAGTGAGAGAATTAATCTACAAGAAAGGCAACAACTCATTTGTTGCTTTCTGTTGATGAATTACCCTTTATTACCTTTCAAAGGAAACCACTTTTTTAAAATCGTGCCTCCTAAGAGTATTTTAAAGACGAGGACAAGGAGAAAATTTTTCGGTTTGACAGGTAAGGCTTTTTTTCTTGAAGCAATAAAAATTCAATTATTTTCCAATTGTAATTTTTCCAACATTTTTCCAGTGAGCACATTAAGCAGGGAGGGAGAGGAGATTGATCAGTTGATAAAAGAGCAGGCTACGTACGAGATCGAAGGAAGGCATATTGAGACAGGGGAAAGGGGAAAGGGGAAAAGGAAAAAGGAAAAAGATGCAATTGAGAAGTATGAGAAAAATAGATTGACGGGAAAGAGCAATAATATGTACAGGAGGAGGAGGGAAAGAGAGATGAGAGTAAGAAGATTGGAGAAAAGTAAAGGGGATATTGAAATTGAGGAGGTAAAGGAAGAAAAAGAGAGACAAACATTCTAGCATCGTTTAGAAAAATGGAGATGCCAACAGATTCTACTGAATAGGTGATACACAACTGGAAATCAGGGGGCCGCTAATAACTGAAAATTGTAACTCCTGTAAATAACGTCAAATAAACGTCAATGGAGTATCGATTTCGATAATTTATTACCACACGAAGATGAATATGAAAAAATAATATTGGCAACCTTCCGCACATTTGTCAGCCGTCAGCATACAACAATGTACTTCCTTTTCTTTTCTTGCAATGGTTGTGCACCGATGAGCCAAAACATTATCACCACCTATTTAATAGCGTTTTCGTCCACTGTGCAAACACAATGCAGCAGAGATTCTGCTTGGTATTGACTCTACAAGTCATTGACAGGATTCGAAAAGAATGTGGCACCACCTGTCTGCGCACGAGTCAAGAAATACTCGCGAATTACGGGCTGGTTGTTTACGGGCACACACCTGGCGCCCGATGTGTTCCAGCACAGATCAGGCACATCAATGCGAGTTCACAGTAGCACGATTCTGACCTTGCAACACGGACAGTTATCCTGCTTGAAGATGTCATCACCGTATGGGTGACATCAAGCATGAAGCGATGCAGGTGGTCCGTAACAATGTTCACGTAAGTCATGCAGTCATTATGCCTTCGATTACCACCACCAGAGCCCATGGAAGCCTAACTCAATGTACCCCAATGTACCCTCGCCAGCCTTCATCTATGGCGCGGTGCATGTTTCATGCAGCCACTCGTCTGGACGACGGCGTGTAAGGACCCAACCATCGACCTGGTGTAAGATGATTCGACAGGCAACACTTTTCATTTGATCGACGGTGAAAACTCAGTGATACTGTGCCCACAGCAATCATACCTGAGGATGTCGTTGGGTCAACACAGGAAGTTGTGTAATGTGGAGCTCCATGTTCGACAATGGCCTTTGAACGGTATGTTCCGAAACAGTTGTGCCTGCACCAGCATTGTTCTTTGTCGTCAGGTCTGCCACAGATCGCTGCCTCTCCTGGATTACACAGTGCGGGATCCTCGGACCTCTACGTTTTGTGATGAGATGATGTCATCCGATACCATATGGCTTTCTCGTTATTTCACCATCCTTCAACCACTTTGCATTGCAGAGCTTGAAAATACCGCTTCAGTTGTAAATTACTTAATTTTCACACGACCGGTTCCGGAGTGTTATAAGCCCATCCTCAGGTGTCGTAGCTGTGCTGTGGTCCCCGAGCGCCGCGTGTAACAGGCGCGGTGTGCTGCCTATGAGTAATTTACAACTGAAGCGGTATTTTCAACCTCTGCTCAGTTGCGGGTGTTCTGCCAACAGGATTGTTTGCCCTTTCCATTGGTACTAACGAGAGCAGTAAAGAGACGACCAGCTTCGCCGTTTCAGAGATTTCCAGCCGCAGCGCCACAGCAATGTGCCGTTAACCAAAATTGCTTATATCAGAGGATTTCCGCATTTGCGGCCCGTATCTTCAATATAATGACTACAAATTTGCCTCTCTTTCGCTTACATTCTTTCCTTATTGCGTCACATCCTCGCAAAACCACGAGGAGGCATTCAACCTCCCGGTGGGCAATGGTCATGATATTTTGGCTCATCAGTATATACTGCGGCAATGTCAGAGACGAATTATACATATATAAGAGGGAGTTTACGCAGAGGTCTGTGTTTCCACAGAAGTGTTCTGTGGTGAGATGCCAGCCGTAACAAGGCAGCTGCAGTACCTGTATGACGGTGGAGAGGGAGACCCGTCCGCGGTCCCCAGAGACGGCAGCGTCGACGTCGTCTTCGCTGTCAGCGGAGTCTCGCTCGATGCCCTCGTCGTCCGTCTCCTGCTGCTGCCGCTCCTGCGCGCTCTCTGCAAACAGAAACAAGTACCTCACATTAGTGGCCAAACACACTTATTACCCGTCGCCGAGTAATGGCGTACATGGTTCCACGCCGCTTCGTGCTGCGACTCACAAGCGAACACAAAATAAAGGAAAATTTAGAGGCGCACATGCTCTTGTTTCATATTAGGAGCTATCCTTTCATCCTTGCTCTCTCTGCTCCACCCCTGACAAGGAGAGGTCCCCCAGCAGTAGGATTGACCTTTTGAAACCAAACATACGGCGACGTAGGTTAAGATCTCAGGCATTACACCCTCCAGCCATTCACCCTGGCGAGCTCTCATTTGCGAGTAATTAACAAAAAACATTCGGAATTTAGCGTGATGTTGAATGACGTTAAACAACTGAAGTTACGTAAGGTGGTTGCGTGATGGAAGAGGTTGTGAGTTCGAATCTTGCCAACTGCAGTATTTTTTTCTTATTTTTTAAATCTTTATCGAAATGACTTTGATGATACTTTTATTCAGTTAGTTGGCTTAAATGCAATTTTTTCCAGTCCTTTGCACATCATTTCAACACTGTATGAACTTTTTTTTTATTTGTTTAATTTTCTCTTTGTATTATTCCTTCTCCAATCAGAATTTTTGTGTATATGAATAATTTTTTTATCTATTGTAATATTCAATAATTTGAAACTGACAACCAATAATCTATTTATATTGACTGTGCATGGTGTGAAAATGTATTTTTCGTGGTAATCGCCATTCATACGTTTGAAACATAACTAAATACATACTGCACTATGAACAAAATAGCGATGAGGAAGATTTAAATGAAAGACGGGTTTATTAAGTATAAAGAAATTCAAACAAAGTGAGAAATAGATATAATAAACGCAGTAACGTAGACGGAAAACAGGGTGATAAAACAAATTTAATCGCAATTAATACAGAAAATTAATTAGAAGACATGAACAAAGATTTCAAGTTAAAACAGAATGATAGGAAGAAAAATGAGAGCAAATGAAGAAACTGATATTATGATTAAAATAATGTGACGAAGGAATGGAAATAAAAAATTACATTTAAATTAATTAACTGAACAAATATGATGATCATAGTCATTCTGATAAAGATTTAAAAAAAAAAAACTATACTTGCAGGCATAGCTACTACCCTATCCATTACACCACACAATAGGACTACTTGATGTAATTTTTAACGCTATTGAGTGCCACACAAAATTCCAAAATGTTTTTCGTCAATTACTCGCAAATGAGGGCCCACCAGGGCGAATCGCTGCAATGTCTGATGCTTAGGACCTTAACCTACGTAATCGTGTAGATCGTTTCACAAAGTCGATCCGACTGCTGGGGACCACTCCTTGTAATATAAGACTGAGTTTGTCAGTACGGAAAAGTAATTCGAATTAGCAACGCCTGTCAATCTTGTCTCTCCACAGAAGTGGGCCACTATACAGAGCAAAGAAAAGACAGAGTCCATGAGATATTGCTGCAAATCGCCTTAAAGGGTGACCGGCGGTGGAAAGAACGTAGTAGAACCTAGTGGAAAAGGAGCCTTGCAACTGCTCGCGGTACTCAGGGCCTGATCGCGTGAAGAAGAAGAACGCCCATTAATCTACATTTTGGACCAGACACCTTATAAGACAAGATCGCAATAAGGTAAAAGGAGCAGTCAGAACTCAAAGCTATCCGCGTGGGTACTGGCACGATTGTGCAACACTGTTTATTACATTTCAGTCCAACCTGTGTATTTACTGCTTAGTGCCACTAGCCACTTAGTTAGCGCTTTATGTCACTGCTATTTGTAATCTTCATGATCGTGGAAGACCAGGAAAATAGATGTTCTACAATTCTGTTCGATATACTATGGTGTTGACTCATTGTTTATACTGCGTACGTTTATGGATCATTAATGTGATATTCCATCGACAACTGGAGGTTAACAAAAGCCAAGGGCTTTTTAATCATGAAGTGCATCAGATCGGTAACCAAATAATTTCTAAGAGTATAGGTTTCAGTTTAACAAATAACGCCAGAAATTTTCATCTCTTCACATTGACTTTGTGCACGCAATCTAAAATGCTGTATTCGTCACGCAAGCTAAATGGTTTTGCGGGCGGCCTTCCCTGTGGCAGTTACGGAAACTTTGACACAGTAACAGCTGCTACAGAAACTTACCGCGGGCCTCCTTTAGCAGACCCGAGTTGTTCCACAAACTGCAGTACCAAGGTCGCACAGAGTGTCAAAACTTTCAAGATATTCATTGTCTGAAATCATCTACAGGAGAGGGGCTGATCTTAAAGAAGCACACTGCAGTACAGTATATGGGAATATATAGTGCTTAGGGACCATGGGACAATGTTGACAATCTTCGCCGAAAATATTTCTAACATTATCAATATGTCTTTCTCGAAATATATTGCGAAGCATATGTTAGAGTCAAGATGGAAAACTACATCAGGGTATTGTCTTCAACTCTAGGGCTCATCCAAGAAGGTGGTTTGCAGTATTGAATTCAGGAGTTAATGGTTAACGTCGATTGTAGAATCTGATGACACATTGCACTGCCCGATTCCTGGACGATACACACTGTTCAAAAGAACTAGGGAGACACGTGTATCAACGTCCGGTATACTAAATCTGTTTTGATACAGGCAGTACCTGTGGGCATATCGCGTGGCTTGAGATCTTATGCAGTGTAGGCAACAATTAAATTCATTCATTGTATGTACTGAAGTGTCAGGTAACCCCGCAGGAAGGAATCAAGTATCTGTGTCCTAGTGTTTTCTGCCGAGGTACATAGATGGCTCTTGTCATTTGTGGACCTTGTATTCAACGAGGCATTTGCAATGCGGCACCTTAGTGTAGCCTAGTGCAAGTTTGATCCAAAAAGGATAGACTTTCGGTTGTGATGGTGTAAATGCCAATGCCTCTCCCTGTGTCATACATAGCCTGTGGACACGACACAGAAAGATATCTGGTCACCTCTGTGTTACGGCGACGTACGGATGCCGCTAGAGCGCTGCAAGACGATATCTGAAGGGCCACCGGGACCTCTGTGTCCGATCAGACTGTAATGAACAGGCTACGAGAAAGCACCTTACGAGACAGACGTCCTCTTCGAGTACCGCGCTTGACACGGCATCGTCTTGCAGTTCGCCTTGTCGTTACCATATCAACTGGCAACCGTCACGGGCGACGAGTCCAGATATCCTCTGACGCAAGATGATGGCCGTGTTCGTGTGCGGAGACCCGGTATCTGCCAAACATTGTCCAGGAGATCAACAGATTCAGCCAGGGTCTGTAATGTTGTGCAGAAGCTTCAGTGTTGACAACCATACGGATCTTGTCGTTGTCCTTGGTCACCTTACAGCCTGGTAGTACACATGGAACAGATCCTGTTGGATCATGTGCTGGCTGCTGCATATGGCGGTGACCCTGAATTCCTTCTAATGCCAGGGCCTGTATGGCGGACGTCAGCAGGGCTGTCTTGCGAAGCCTGGACATTGAAGTAATGGAATGGCCGGCGGTGAGTCCCGACCTAAAACCTATCGTGCCTAAGTAGGACAAGCTTGACAGATATATTCGTCGTCATCCTGGTCCACCACAGACTCTCAAAGAACTCTCACGGGCTCTCATTGAAGAATGCGAACAGATATCACAGGTGACCTCCGTAGACTTACACGGAGTAAGTCTCAGGCGGTGATAAATGCTCGCGGAGGGCATAAAAGTTATTGAAGCTCTGAAAGACCAATGAGAAGCACCTAGGGTGACAGGATGATTGATTGTTCCCATTCTGTTTTCGGCACCAATCGTACATTTCAGTACTTTCTTTGTGAATGATCGAAGATGTAATGCTGTTATCTTGTGAACTTAAGTTGTGAAAGATAAAGGTACAATTAGGTAACGTACTCAGTCCTCAGTTATTACTCAATGGAATCTGGCAGACGCCCGAACTCTTGTTCCCCTAATTCTTTTGATTAATGTATGTAACTCTGCTGCCTGAAGAGATTAGCGCAACACGCAAATCGTGCAGCTATGAATCTTTCCTACACACGACGTTTCGATACGAGATTCCTCAGGTTAGTTATGATTCTGCAGATGGCAACAACGCTCTCTAAGATGTCATAAAGACCTTACATTGATAAATTCTGAAAAACGTATGTAAGACTTTATTACTTGAGCGCGTGAGAAAGGGGGGATCGGTCTTGTAGCGGCATATGTTATTGCGCGACTACGTAGAGGATGCAGCACTTTCAAGGCCGCGGCGACGGTGGCATCTTCCTAACACATATAGTTACCTTTCTGGCCAACTGATGCTTCCGGCGGAGGAAGGAAAAAATCCATGTAAATAAACTACTTCCGTTTATAAATTTTTGCTCATTTACTTCACGCACGAAAGAACAAAAAAACGAAATTAAAGTGCGGCAGGCCTGTAATTTTGTTGCCGATTTCGATTTTGTGTGTATAGCGTAACTTGGAGATCAAGGGCGCACATACGTATGTTCGTGCAAGTATCGCTATTGTACTCCTTGATTTTACAGTCATGGAGTGTTCACTAATGAATAATTTAGTCGGCCGCTACACCTCTCAGCGTGAGAGAATTCTGTGAATGAAGCTGATTCATTTTCAAGTCTGACATACCTGTTCAATATCTAACCCGAGGCACGCGGCATGTCGCGACCGTTTTCATGAATATCGAATTTAGCATCCATCATTCCCTTCAACAGCAAGGCGCAGATAGCAGTTCTTGCATCTGAGCTCGGAATATTTGGAAGAACAACCATACGTGACAACGAACCATTAACTCACTTGTGAAGGGCGCACAAAAGTTCGAACTGTTAAACCGAATAAACATTATTTTAAAATACGAGGCAGTGTCTGTTCTGCCCCCATGAATGCCATTTTTCTGTGAAACTAAGCATCTGGGTACAATCAGTCTTTTGAAGTTAACGAATCTAAAGCTTAACATATGCTTAAAACAACCTATGTTAATACAGGCAGTAGCCCCTACTCACCGTCATAGTTACCGAAGATAGGTGGCGACATTATCGTACGTATCCCCTATTCGTAAAAGAGGTACAAATGCGGAGTATCAATGAAGTGACCGGAACAGAGCGGAGTGGAACAGTCTACACTTTTGACAAGAGAAATGTGTGGACAGCCTACATCGTTTTCCATATACCCGTCCTAAAGTTGCCCAGCATAAAAATCCTTAGTGATCACTCTATCCACATCTTTGTGCCATTCAGCTGTGTTTTGATCACTTCACTGAAACCTCATATTTATAATCTGATGATGCATAAAGGAGTAATGTACGACAACACACGAACTTCTAGTTTGAGAAAAATGAATCAGTAGGTACCGCGCGTGTCAACTTATACCATCTGAAGCAAATTTTTAGCTTTTTGCCAGATAACAAACCTTATGACTGCTGTGACTCTGCTGGTCGAAACATCCTATTACACGGTATTGTTTCTTCAGCGGCGCATGCTCCTGTAGTCTTTACATTCCTTCACCTTCAAATATCGATTGAAAACAAATACAGAGTTTTACAGGTAGATGACCAAGGTGGGTGACGGAACAGGCACATTTCCCTTTTTTAAAGTAATTTTTATTCGCTTTTTATTCGAGCTGGTTCTTTTGAGAGGCCAGATGTTAAGATTATAGCGTGTTTGAGCTGTAATTAAAATAATGACAATTCGTGACCCCTAGTACGTCGTTCGCATGCAGACGCTACGCATTTCGTGCAATGCAAATAAAATAGACCAAGGCCGAACACTCACGCCAGATGTTCGAGGAAGCAAATTGCTATACTAACCACACTGACTGGTGCGACAGCAGGCGCCACGGATCGCCAACTGCACGCTACGCCCGTGCACATCCCTCTATCACTGTTACCATCAAATGTCTGCGCGCGCGCGTCTGTGTGTGTGTGTGTGTGTGTGTGTGTGTGTGTGTGTGTGTGTGTGTGTGCGCGCGCGCGCGCGCGCGCGCAGATATGCGTGCAAAAGTCTGATGAGAAACATAGAGCTGTGAATTGCTTCCCCGCTAAACACTACTCTGATGACAGTACTTTTGCTTTTAGATGAAGACAGGCTCATTTCACATTTTGAAGTGAGAGATTTTTCGATGTTCAGAAGGTCCTCACAGGTGAACATAGTGCAATGGCGGCGAAAACTATACCTATGTTTTGAAAAATCGGAGAAAGTGCAGTGTCAAGCGACAACAGGTCACGAAATCAGCCTATTCACTTCATAACAAAATATGAACAAGCACTACAAATATAAACCGCACGTTACACACACAAAACGTGATATATACTCATTTCCGTCTGTAAATGCATAATAAACAGAAAAATAAAAAATTACGTTTTGCTGCTTGCAGATGATAAGTTGTAGATTGTGTAGCAGAATAGCTACTAACATAGATGTCCAATAGCACAATGTAAGGTATGTAAACTAATGCATACATCCATTCTTTTTGTGAATTAAGCTATAAATAGAACTTTGGCATACTATTATAAATGACACAGTGCGTCAGGTCGTTAATACATATCTCAACTGTGAACTATTAACAAATGCTGTATAATATTTTACAACAATTATTCATTCACAACTGTAAATAAATATACAGGGTGGTCCATTCATAGTCACCGGGCCAAATATCTCACGAAATAAGCATCAAACGAAAAAACTACAAAGAACGAAACTCGTCTAGCTTCAAGGGGGAAACCAGATAGCGCTATGGTTGGCCCGCTAAATGGCGCTGCATAGAACAAACGGATATCAACTGCGTTTTTTTTAAAATAGGAACCCACATTTTTATATTACATATTCGTGTAGTACGTTAAGAAATATGAATGTTTTAGTTGGATCACTTTTTTCGCTTTGTGGTAGATTGCGCTCTAATAGACACAAACGTAAAAGTACGTGGTATCACGTAACATTCCGTCAATACGGTCGGTATTTGCTTCGTGATACATTACCCGTGCTAAAATGGACCGTTTACCAATTGCGGAAAAGGTCGATATCATGTTGATGTATGGCTATTGTGATCAAAATGCCCAAAGGGGGTGTCCAATGTATGCTGCTCGGTATCCTGGACGACATCTTCCAAGTGTCAGGACCGTTCGCCGGATAGTTACGTTGTTTAAGGAAACAGAAAGCGTTCAGCCACATGTGAAAAGTCAACCACGACCTGCTACAAATGATGATGCCCAAGTAGGTGTTTTAGCTGCTGTCGCGGCTAATCCGTACATCAATAGCAGACACATTGCGCGAGAATCGGGAATCTCAAAAACGTCGGTGTTGAGAATGCTACATCAACATCGATTACACCCGTACCATATTTCAATGCACCAAGAATTGCATGGCGACGAGTTTTAACATCGTGTACAGTTCTGCCACTGGGCACAAGAGAAATTACGGGGCGATGACAGATTTTTTGCATGCGTTCTGTTTAGCGACGAAGCGTCATTCACCAACAACGGTAACGTCAACCGGCATAATACGCACTATTGGGCAACGGAAAATCCACGATGGCTACGACAAGTGGAACATCAGCGACCTTGGCGGGTTAATGTATGGTGCGGCATTATGGGAGGGAGGATAATTGGCCCCCATTTTATCGATGGCAATCTAAATGGTGTAATGTATGCTGATTTCCTACGTAATGTTCTACCGATGCTACTACAAGATGTTTCACTGCATGGCAGAATGGCGATGTACTTCCAACATGATGTATGTCCGGCACATAGCTCGCGTGCGGTTGAAGCGGTATTGACGTCCCTGGACTTCTTTCTGTGGGGAAAGTTGAATGATATTTGCTATCGTGATCCACCGACAACGCCTGACAATAGGCGTCAGCGCATTGTCAATGCATGAGCGAACATTACGGAAGGCGAACTACTCCCTGTTGAGAGGAATGTCGTTACACGCATTGCCAAATGCACTGAGGTTGACGGACATCATTTTGAGCATTTATTGCATTAATGTGGTATTTACAAGTAATCACGCTGTAACAGTATGCGTTCTCAGAAATGATAAGTTCACAAAGGTACATGTAACACATTTGAACAAGCGAAATAAAATTTTTAAATGTACCTACGTTCTGTATTTTAATTTATAAAACCTATCTTTTACCAACTGTTCGTCTAAAATTGTGAGCCATATGTTTGAGACTATTACAGCGCCATCTATCACAAAGCGAAAAAAGTGGTCCAACTAAAACATTCATATTTCTTTACGTACTACACGAATATGTAATAAAAATGGGTGTTTCTATTTTAAAAAAAAACGCAGTTGATATCCGTTTGACCTATGGCAGCGTCATCTAGCGGGCCAACCATAGCGCCATCTGGTTTGGCCCTTGAAGCTAGAGAAGTTTCGTTCTTTGTAGTTTTTTCGTTTGATTCTTATTTCGTGAGATATTTGGCCCAGTCATGATCAATGGATCACCCCGTATACCAAAGCTTCGCTAAAAGTTAATGTGTAACAACAATTTTACAGTAACAAAATAAAAAATAACCCACTGCAGATAGCACAAAATGTGCTGAAACATGTCGGTGTAAAACAAAACAGACAAAAAGGTGTCTTGCATAAGGCGGAATTAATCGTCCTATTTTCATTGCAAGCACGGACATAACAAGAAGAACTGCAACACCACAAGATGATTAGAACATAGTGCGTTACCATCACTACGGAGCTATTCGTTGTGGCGTTTATTGGGAGACTGTTTTTCGGCATTGTACAGTTTTCTTATATTGTGGTAATTTTCGTTACATCCAACACCTCATTGTCAGCCGACAATCTGTGTATAACCAGAAACTGCGTAAGACATTTGACTGCTCAACAACGAGAGTGGTGATGATACGGAAAACTTCTGAACTTATTGCTAGTCGCTTTCGATGTAGGACCCACTTGAAGCGAAAAAACGAATAAAGATTAGTGTTAAATGACCCTTCGATAACGTCGTCATTAGAGACGGAGCACAAGCTTGCATTAGGGAAGGGTGAGGAAGGAAATCGGCCCTTTCGAAGAAACCAATACCGGCATTTGCCCGGAGCGATTTATGGAAATCACGGAGAGCGTAAGTCAGGATGGTCCGACGGATATCTGAACCGTTGACCTCCGAATGCGAGTCCAGTGTGCTATCGCTCGGTGCACCCATCTGATTTTCTCTCTCTCTCTCTCTCTCTCTCTCACACACACACACACACACACACACACACACACACACACACACACACACACACACACAGACACACACAAGCGTTCATGTTTTCAGTGTCTTAAAACATTTATGTATTTATTTTTCCATAAGAATGCTGGGGATTCCGCCGTTTTTGTCGTTTCAGTTAAATTTTCCACAGTGTAAGAAATCAGCTGCAAGTCGAAAACGGTTCCTTATCAATGGGTACAGCATCTTTTCTTCTGTGTCTAAGCAGTATACTGCAGCCCACATTGTTATGAGAAACACGGGACGTCTATGATTCATTACGAGACTAACCTAAACATGATTTAATATTTTCAGAAAGGTAACACTCAACAATATATTCTGTAACTACAGAGCCTGAAACATTTGTTGTCCCACAGTCTTCTTGTTCTGACAGGTACGTCATGTGTTATCTTTATTTTTTCTTCGACTGGTTTACTCTCTTCGTCCTGCCTGCCTAACTTATTATAATATTTCCGTCTTTACTTGCCGAATATTCACAGCATTCCCCACAATCTAGTTTACAAATTTTGTTGTTCGTCCTGGCCATAATTTTGCCCCTCAAATTCCCATCTATGGGGGTGTCAACTGTTTCTGCATACCAAGCTGCTGTCCCAATACACTGCTCCTTCTGTCCCAGGATCTTCTAACCTCACTTATTATTTCTGGTATCTCAAAATTAAATGGCTGGATGAAGTACGAAATATAATCATCATTTGCTAACACACTGCTTGGGAAAAAAAAGTGAAGCACCCAGAACAGGAGGAGGAAACGAAAATTAACTTTACTGGTTCAGGGAGTGTGATGTTATTTTAGTGATTACAAAGTCGAGTGAATATTACATAGAACTCGGTAGCATAAGGTCACTTTGTTAGTGTGATTTTGCACCCGTTCCGGCCTAGAAGCACTGATGCCCTGATTCTGTTGGCGAGGGTGTGAATGGCGCTGCATCCTCAAAAATGTGAGAGTGAAATTCTAAGGGACCAAGCTGCTTAGGTTATGGGTCCCTAGACCTACACACAACTTAACTAACTTACGATAAAGACAGCACACACCCATGCCCGAGCGAGGACTCTAATCTCCGGCGGGAGGAGCCGCGGCTGCATCCTCTCCTGAGGAGAGTTGGCCAACAACTGTAGCAACTGGTGTAACAACTGTTGTAACAGTTGAAGCTGGTCCTTTACATCTTGGATACTGGCACTGGGACAGAGCTGACGACTGAACAGGTCCCCACACATGTTCTCTCGGAGACAGATCTGAATATCTTGCCGGTCAAGGCAATACCTCAACATTTCACGGGCACTTCAAAGAGACACGTGCCCTGCGTCGACGAGCATTATAATGAAAATTGGCACCACGACACTGTATCATGAGAGGTCCACATGAGGACCGAAAATGTCTGTGAAATACCACTGTGCCGCCAGAGTTCCCCCAGTCATTATCAGATCACACCCCATACCTTCCCACACAATGACGCAAAGAATAACACCGCTGTGTCTCACCGATAAGGAAGAATGGAGCGTCTCACTAAGACGCCGCCATGTTTGCCGACGATGGTCGTTCGGGGGTGGTAAAAAACGGCGATTCGCACTGAACACACAGCGACGCCATTCATCAGCAGCGTATGCTTCCAGGTCACGGCACCCCTCCAAGCGCAGCCGTTTGTGTTGTGGTGTTAACGCCAGCCTACGTTGGGACATTTATTCCCTAGTCCACCTACAGCTGCGGAATGACACAGAATGTTGCAGAGCGTCCATTACTTGTTGACGAATAGCAGGCGCTGACGTTAAGGGTTACGATGTGCACAACGCTGTGATCCTCTCTTGTGGGTGGTCGAACGTGGTCGGCCACAACCTTGACGACGAAGGTGCCTGTCCCCAGGTTCTCATGCAGTCCAACATCATGCCACTGTCATATCCGAACGCCCGACAAATCTGGATATTGGACGATTCGACCAGCCGGTAAAACGATGATCCACAAGAAGGACCCTTTTGCAAACTCTGTTGGGTGCTGATAACGCTGTCTCACACTAATATGTGTCATTTCCGTGTCCTTCACAGTGACCACGCAACATCTGATGCTGTTCACGCCCCTTAATATACCTTACCGAGCCTGGCTGCAACACTAAACATGAACAGCACTAATGCACCCTGATGGCCATTCTACCTGCCACAGAGAATTGACATAACCGCTCATGGGGTGTATGTGGTCCAAGTTACATTGAAATTCTTTCTTCTGTCAAATTTTAACATTTGTTCATTTTCTTCTCGCATTCCTTATTCAGTGACTGGCCCTGTCACTTGAGTTTTATAAATACAAAAGTAATGATGACCGTTCGCTGAGTGGAGGAACACCACACACACACACACACACACACACACACACACACACACACACACACACAGCGAATGATTAACTTCTTCGGAACAAGCATCTCACTGGCTGTATTAGACATCTCATCGTTGCCTAACTTATCTGTTTTGCGTGATCAACAAATGCGAACTATCACCTGAATCCAATGCCTGTGGCACTCCGTCGATAAATTTCCCCTGCTAGAAAGGGCCACGGTGAACAGGATTAAAGTGAATCCATTATACATCCCTGCCCCTCCGACTATAAAACGTGAACAATACAGAACAGCACCACCGCTCGATAAACTTCGGGTGGCTAAGTGCCTGCATTTTATCACTGTTAATCCTGCTAAATGTATCACGAGCGCGTAATAAATACTGCTGAGAGCCCTATTAAGTGTTAATGAAACGTGCGTTGCTACTGTGTGGCGAAGACCTTGCGAGACGGTTGAGATGGAGAATTTAGCAGCCCCGATCTAGTGTGCCGAAGAACAAAGACAATAGCGGCCGGCTCTTCAGCGTAAGCAGAGAGTTTGAGCCCACCAAGTTATCAGAAGACCTGCAGCATTATTAATCGCATTCTCGCGAACTCCAATAGACGACCCGGCTCGTAATTTAATGTCCAAAGAACTAATGTATTGAAGCGGCAAATTAGCTGATGCAGTAATTACATCAAGACTTGTTGAATTTGTCCGGTCGCTTCCCAGGAGAATATATTATTAAATTAGCATCTTGTAAGCCTTCTGTTCGGCTAGGACTGTATGGCACACGAACTGCGATGGACGTGCATTTCAGGAACCACAATCACTACCCCATCTGTAGAGACTACGATGCAAAAAAGCAGTTCTTGACATGTTCTACGCGCTGTACGACAATACGGTCAGCTGTACATAATAGAATAAATGTTCCTTTCCAAAATGTAAGAAGGCGAATTTCAAAGAATTGTGTTCATCAAAGTGAAGACAATTACACTTTCTTCGACACAACGCGTATAACGTATCTATCCCGTTGACACTGGTGTTAGGAAGTCAGATCAACGTTTCAGTCTGAACAACTGTGGTAAGATATCGGCAATGGCCTTGTTCACAGAATCTTTCCACAATTTCCCTGTGGTATTTTGAAGCCTTCGCTAAAGATTTAAACCAATGGTTCGATAGGTATTAATACACTCCTGGAAATGGAAAAAAGAACACATTGACACCGGTGTGTCAGACCCACCATACTTGCTCCGGACACTGCGAGAGGGCTGTACAAGCAATGATCACACGCACGGCACAGCGGACACACCAGGAACCGCGGTGTTGGCCGTCGAATGGCGCTAGCTGCGCAGCATTTGTGCACCGCCGCCGTCAGTGTCAGCCAGTTTGCCGTGGCATACGGAGCTCCATCGCAGTCTTTAACACTGGTAGCATGCCGCGACAGCGTGGACGTGAACCGTATGTGCAGTTGACGGACTATGAGCGAGGGCATATAGTGGGCATGCGGGAGGCCGGGTGGACGTACCGCCGAATTGCTCAACACATGGGGCGTGATGTCTCCACAGTACATCGATGTTGTCGCCAGTGGTCGGCGGAAGGTGCACGTGCCCGTCGACCTGGGACCGGACCGCAGCGACGCACAGATGCACGCCAAGACCGTAGGATCCTACGCAGTGCCGTAGGGGACCGCACCGCCACTTCCCAGCAAATTAGGGACACTGTTGCTCCTGGGGTATCGGCGAGGACCATTCGCAATCGTCTCCATGAAGCTGGGCTACGGTCCCGCACACCGTTAGGCCGTCTTCCGCTCACGCCCCAACATCGTGCAGCCCGCCTCCAGTGGTGTCGTGACAGGCGTGAATGGAGGGACGAATGGAGACGTGTCGTCTTCAGCGATGAGAGTCGCTTCTGCCTTGGTGCAAATGATGGTCGTATGCGTGTTTGGCGCCGTGCAGGTGAGCGCCACAATCAGGACTGCATACGACCGAGGCACACAGGGCCAACACCCGGCATCATGGTGTGGGGAGCGATCTTCTACACTGGCCGTACACCACTGGTGATCGTCGAGGGGACACTGAATAGTGCACGGTACATCCAAACCGTCATCGAACCCATCGTTCTACCATTCCTAGACCGGCAAGGGAACTTGCTGTTCCAACAGGAAAATGCACGTCCGCATGTATCCCGTGCCACCCAACGTGCTCTAGAAGGTGTAAGTCAACTACCCTGGCCAGCAAGATCTCCGGATCTGTCCCCCATTGAGCATGTTTGGGACTGGATGAAGCGTCGTCTCACGCGGTCTGCACGTCCAGCACGAACGCTGGTCCAACTGAGGCGCCAGGTGGAAATGGCATGGCAAGCCGTTCCACAGGACTACACCCAGCATCTCTACGATCGTCTCCATGGGAGAATAGCAGCCTGCATTGCTGCGAAAGGTGGATATACACTGTACTAGTGCCGACATTGTGCATGCTCTGTTGCCTGTGTCTATGTGCCTGTGGTTCTGTCAGTGTTATCATGTGATGTATCTGACCCCAGGAATGTGTCAATAAAGTTTCCCCTTCCTGGGACAATGAATTCACGGTGTTCTTATTTCAATTTCCAGGAGTGTTTAAGGCGGTTTCCAAAAATGAGGGCACGCTACGTGTGTCAACTGAAACTTTTTTTTATTGTAACATTAAACTGGAAACTGTAACACCATAGAACCAAAAGCTGACACCTTTATGGTTAGAATCTGAAGCTCTAACATTAAGCATTAAAGTAACAAAATTGATTTTAAATTACAAGACATGTCTGCATACTCAAAATAATAGCATAAATTATAGCAAAAAACAAAGAAATTAGAAGACACAAACCAAATATATTTATTCGCCACCAGTCAACGATTTTCACAGAATCTATCCACGCATTTTTATCCACATCTTTGACATACATCACGATGTTGTAAGATCATACTTTGTCCTGACGTAAGTAAATATTACATTATTTTTCAGTTATATCTGGGAATGAGTAATGGAAGTGTGTAAGAAGACAAAACTAGATTCTAAAATAGTTTGTTTGTCTGTTTTTAATACATCACGGAATATGGATTGTGAAATAGCACTCTTAGACGAAGAAAGCGCGCTTTCTGAATGCAACAACAAAACAGTGTGTAAACCAGTGACAATATTAAGAACAGAGTGCAGTGCAAGAGCCAGAAAGAAAGAAGATACTGAGAAAGAATAAAAGGGAAAGGACAATGAGAGTTTGAGATATGAGAGTAAGAGACTTTTCGTGACTATTAGAAAACATCTTTTGAAAGACAAAGGAATTTCGGTAATAGTATGTGAATAGCACAAGGGTCTTCGACTGGCATAATTAGCAAAAGTTAAGAAACAAGGAACTCAATTGCATTTTAGGTTTAATATTGATTTATGGGACTATTGCGGCTAGTTGTGAGTTCAAGTAAGATAAATGTTAAATTTTCAATTACACTACGGCGTTAAGAAAACTGAGATTTCCTCAAAAATTGTCATCCACAATATTTTCTGCTCAAAACAACAGTCTGATAATATACGTGACCTAAGTACTTCACAGAATGTGAACGATCAGGCGCAATGTCGGCCGCCGGAAGGATACGTAGCTGCGAGAGGAAGACTGATAAAGGAATAGAGTTTTAATTATTTATCACGCGAGTTGCTTGATAATGTGATATAGTTGTGTGCTGCAATTGTGATAAATGCCTGTGCTATTCCGAATCGCCCGGGCAGGACAGCGTTTTGTCGTCTTCCATGACAGTACACACAAAAACTGATTTCTGCCACGCGTGCCAAATGAAAGGCAATATGAAAGGGAACCGGTGGAGCACTGCTTCAATTTGTGCGGAACAAATCGGAACAGCTATCCAGCTTACTCAAATTTTTGGGACGTCTCTTGCCACAGCTCAATTTCTCCTATCTAGAAATGCGAGCACAATTAAATGAAGGGACATGCCTTGCCCAGATGAATCGCGACTCAATTTACAGACTGATCTTCGTCGCTCATTCGTCTGAAGGTTAAAGTACGGCCTGGTAAATTCGAAGAAACATTTTGAAAGCATGTCAGTTTCGCGGTGGTGGGATCATGTTGTGGGAATTCTAACAAGCCCATAGTAGAATTCAACGTTGTGAGCCGGCCGTGGTGACTGAGCGGTTCTAGGCGCTATAGTCTGGAACCGCGCGACAGGTTCGAATCCTGCCGCGGGCATGGATGTGTGTGATGTCCTTAGGTTAGTTAGGTGTAAGCAGTTCTAAGTTCTAGGGGACTGATGACCTTAGAAGTTAAGTCCCATTGCGCTCAGAGCCATTTGAACCAACGTTGTGTCAAAATTTCAAAGCAATTGGTCAAGAACTTTCGCAGTTGTACGATTTTGAACAAAGGGATATTCACTCTTTATTTATTTAGATTTTACAGCCTTACGGGCAGTCGGTGCCATGAGCAAATTAATTCATCTCAGGCATAGGCCGACGAAGTGATTATAATACAGTGAGACTACAAACACGTGTACGAAACGCGCTGCTATCCCGGTGGGACTGAAGGTAGGTCAGTATGGCGGAATCTGGAATAGAACTTCGGTGCTTCCGCTGCAGGCGCATTGCCTCAAGGACGGGCTGCAGCAGGCGCCTGCTCGGTATTCGAAAGCCGGTCGCGCTTGTTGGGGGCGGAGTACGTGCGGGCGCCTGCTTGACAGGAGGGTACCAACTGGAGAGGAAAGCGGCGGAAATAAAGCGCCAGGGGCAAATCAGGCGCGGTGCGGACCGCAAGTAGAATGCCAAAGAGGGCGCGCAGCACTACCTGCAGCCGCGGCGACGCGCCCGCAGGCTAGTACAGGCGAACGGCGTTTCTCCAGCTTACAAGCCAAGTGTGTGTCACCCTGCTGCGGCAGCAAGTGGTCGTCCTCGACGGGCATTTAAATTTGTTACTCGATAAAACGCCGGATGGCTAACGACGGATCCAAAATCGCAGTCTGGTATACAAAGGCCAATTCTTATGAAGAATCAAATAATTCAGCATCTCGTAGCTCGAATACCTTGTAGATCAAAAATACTGACTCTGAAAACCGAAATAAAGAGTGGAGCAAATATTCGGTATTTGAAAATGAGGACATTCTTGGGCCAAGTAAAAGTTCAGTATCCCGACTTCTTTATTCAGAATCCAGAAAAATGAACCAAATACGTATTCCTTATTGTAAAAACACACAAGAAATTCCACTTATTAAATGCACGAATAAAATGACCAGCAGCTGTACGTAGGCCCGTAATCGGTGCACAGAAGAATAACAGCAATCCATATTTACATATTACCAGCGACCCGCCCCGACTTCGCAAGGGTGGTAGTATGTGTTCATAGCCAGATGGATTGCCTGGAGTACCCTAAATAATTTATATACAGAAAGCTTATTCGTGAATCATTCTGGCTACTAGTTAAAGCTGTATCTAAAAACTTATAATAGTTCCTAAGAACTATCTATATTATGTATATATAAAAACCTCTATATGTACTCTGTCACAGTCAACACCTACACTGGACAAACGTATTTAACACAGACTTTTTTAAGAAATTGACAGAAAAATAAAATTCATTTATTTCACACAAATTTACAGTCAAATGGCGGAAATTTCATTCAAGAAGTTCTATACCACTGCGGCCTAGCAAGGAGGAAAAATCTCAGGGTTGTCCAACCTCAGCAAACAAAGTCGTATGACGTCATTTAATTATTAAAGTCTGCGAGGGAGGAAGCTAGAGGAGAGGGGATGGAAGGTGGGAAAGGGGTCGTGAGATAAGAAGATGAGAGGAGAGAGAGGGGGAGGGAGGATTAGACAGGGAGACAGTTGGAGGAGAGGGACAGAGACAGAAAGGGGGGGGGGAAGGATGGATAGTGGAAGGCAGGGACAGAAGAGGGAGGGGAGAGAGAGAGAGGTTAGGGGAAAGAGAAGGAGAGTGTTAGGGGAAGGGGAGAATAGGCAGAGAGGGGAAAGGGAGAATAGGCAGAGGTGGGCAGGGAAGGGGAGGAGACAGGGAGGGAAGGGGAGGAGAAGAGGAGGGGGAGGGAAGGGGAGGAGAGGGGGAGGGAAGGGGAGGAGAGGGGGAGGGAAGGGGAGGAGACGGGGAGGGGAGGGGAGGGGAGGGGAGGAGAAGGGACGGGAGGGGAGGAGAAGGGACGGGGAGGGGAGGAGAAGGGACGGGGAGGGGAGGAGAAGGGGAGAGGAGGAGAAGGGGAGAGGAGGAGAAGGGTAGGAAAGGCAGAGGGAGGGAGGGAGGGAGGGAGGGGGAAGGGGTGGAGAAGGGGAGGGGGGCGAGGGAGGAAAGAGAAAGGAGGAGGGTGGGGGAACAGAGAGGGGAGGGAACAAGGAAGGTGTGGGAGGAAGCAGAGAGGGAGTTTGAGGGAGGGGTGAGAGCGATGGCAAGATGGCTGCAGCAAATACGCTTATCGTGTTTGCCGCCAGATAACACTTCATCGAAACACGTGTTCAACATCTTCAGGTGCTTATTGTTGGTGAGATGACTGCTGCAAGCCGCTACAGTGAATACAGCCATAACCGCTACCTGAAGATGTCGAACACTTGTTTCGATAAAATATTCTGTGGCTTGCGGAATGTTATCCAACGGCAAAAAGGAGAAGTGTATTGGCATTTGCAACAGCGTTGAAGAAAGCCTGGAAAGTCGCAAGAGGCAGCCGCTATTATGGCGGTAGCTGGGAGCGAACAGACACTACAGCAGGTGCTGAAGCTGGAGCTGCCCACAGTCCGTGGCGAGCAGGGGTGGCGGCCCCGGAAGCAGAGTTCCGGCTGCAGGCGCTCACAATGCGTCCGCTCGGCGCCGCATTCACCGCTGCTGCCACCGCTGCTGCTGCCGCCGCCGCCGCCGCCGCCGCCGCCGCCGCCGCACCGCCATTGTCTTCCGCGGAAGCCTGCGAGAGCTGATGCGCTGCAGATGCCACGGCGCCGGCGCCGCCGCGTTTCCAAAGCATAAAACCTACCAGCTGCTCTCGCAGCGTTACGATTCACGTAGCCGGACCAAAGTTTCTCGTTGATAAACAAAATGTCTTTTGCGAATGTTGACACAAGAATGCTTGTATTTTGTGCATCATAATTAATAGCAAAAACTGACACGAATGGAAGTATACAGCAACAGAAGCAAAAACCACCCAGTAAACGCGTCCGAAAACGTGCCGGCTACGAGGTCACTGCCGAATGTGTGGTTGCGAGCCGCCATTAACTTCAGTATGGAGTCCTAGTTAGTACAAATGTGTTTGAAAAGTAAACTATTTGATTAAATCTTCATAAAATTAGACTCAGATTTCATCGATGGTTCTTCCGAAAGGCTCGTGGATATGGTATATGGATGATGGGCACCGGCTCATTTTACTACAGACGTAAGACGGTGTCTAGCGCCCTAAAATGGTCCAAGATGGATGGGTCTAGCAATGTCTGCACCTCGGTCTCCACGTTCAGTTTTCTTCGTTTTTCCTGTCTGGAGTCATCACGAGCATCAAATGTACAGCGCTCCTGTTGAACAATTGGAGCAACTAATTGTACAATCTTGTCAAGTTTCTCTACATTATCAGGTGATGTTTCAATAAATTGCATATTTCTACTGAAACACGTGCAGTGTTGCGTCCAAATGCAAGTGGAACACATCATTTAACACGGACAAGCATACAGTAAATTGTAACATGTAACGTGCCGAAATAGTATTGTATTTCTTACTAAGCTGCACGTGTTACATCGGGTCTTAACGGATAACCTTCCACCTCGAGTAATTTGTACTGATACGGCAACATTTCATCCTGAATTCAGCGACAGCTCGCTTGCGGCCCCAAGTTTGCTACGACGTTTTTGTTGCACGAAGTGACCACGCGAAAAACTTCAGTTTTCTGTGTCTTCACTGTAGGCTCCTGCTCAAACAATGCAAGCAGTACACAACAGCCGGCCGGAGTGGCCGAGCGGTTCTAGGCGCTGCAGTCTGGAACCGCGCGACCGCTACGGTCGCAGGGTCGAATCCTGCCTCGGGCATGGATGTGTGCGATGTCCTTAGGTTAGTTAGGTTTAAGTAGTTGTAAGTTCTAAGTTTGATACATACTTCGCGTATGTATCACATTTCACACGACCCAAGTTTCGTGACCCAAGTCCAGTTTCTACTATTACAGTTTCAAAGCAGCTGCTCATGATTTCCGGTAGACCACAACATACAGAACCTGCGTTGCAGGAAATCTACTAGTTATTCTAAATAGACCGAGATATCACAGCATACAAAAAAGCCAATAAGTGATATTACGGTACACTGATGATGTAATATTTAATTTAGTTACGAGTTAAATACATATATTATCACTCGTAGAACTATTTCCTACACCACAGGAAGCTGATGGTTTTTTTTCCTATGAAATCACGCAAAAATGTGAGTACAGGATTGCTTTCTAAATACTCTGCGTATTATGTAAAAAACCTTGTAGTATATGGTACCGCAATGTAAATACGATGTAGAGAAACTGTATTTTGACTCCGTACTGTAAGCTACGTGTTAAGCGATTAATATATAGCATTATCATAAAATTTCTTTAGGTGAATATTCAGACCTCGATATGTTTAGGGGTAGCAATTTATGCCGTACCTGCTTGTAGATTCATTGTTTAGTAGTACACGAGAATGCATGAACATAAGCTTTGGAACAGACTAACACAAGAAAATGGGATTCGAATCCGAAAAATTTGACCCTCTGAAGCATCATCTGTTATCAAACTACATCTGTGCTTATGAAATGGCTGTTTGTATTAAATGTAACAAGTAGTTCGTCGGTACTGTACCATCTAGATCTTGGATTAAGGGCATAAGTAGTTTCATAGTACGTGTAGCTAAATGTACACACTCACTGGGAAGTGTCTTCCCACATCAATGATTTTTTTAGTTGAATTATTCGCCTGTACGAAGAGCGTTTTTTAAGTTAGAATCGTTTTTTTAAAGCACAAGAAGTATTTTATTCATGAGCTTAACTTTTATAAGAAATGAAAATATGGACATTATGTTATTGTTCTACATAGTCACCATTAATGTGTAAACTCGTGTTCAGTCATGGCACCAGCTTTTGTATACCGTTGTTAAAGAATTCTGCCGCCATTCCGTTTAACCTGTGAGTTACAATTTCTTTCAACATCACATCATTCTCCAATCGTCCTGCACAATGAAATTCTTTAAGTTTTGGAGAAAGCTGAAAGCCTGAGGGTGCTATGACAGGGCTGCAGGACGGGTGGTGCAGTAATTCCCACCTCAACTTTTACATCTGCGCCTTTGTCCTTGCTGCAACGTCACACCGAGAACTGTCGTGAAGCAGAATGACCCCTTTGAGAGTAGTCCCCGCCGGCGCTTATGAACGGCGCGCTTAAGCTTTAATAACGTTTCACAATAGCTTTCAGCATTTATGGTCACTACTGTTGGCAGGAAATGCATCAGAAGAACGCATTTTTGGTCGCAGAAAACTGTGGTAGTGATTTTCCGAGTCAATGGTGGTTGCTTGAATGTTCTTGGTTTTGTCGGAGAACTCGTCACCATCCTTGACATAGCGCCCCAAAAATAACAAAGAATGTACCAAACACATTGCTCGGCTTTCGTCCAACACTGTTGGGACACATTCAGCACATTTTTTTATTGAAGCCTGTCAATAATAAATGCATAAATTACTGACCTTGAAAGTTGAGGAAAATGATGTTGAAGCTCGTCAATAGCGAAGCTTCTGTTTTCACGATGTGTCAATTGTTCACTAATGAGTGTAGGCCGTCCAGATGGATCCCCATCATGAACAAAATTGGGTCAAATGGCTCTGAGCACTATGGGACTCAACTGCTGAGGTCATTAGTCCCCTAGAACTTAGAACTAGTTAAACCTAACTAACCTAAGGACATCACAAACATCCATGCCCGAGGCAGGATTCGAACCTGCGACCGGAGCGTTCTTGCGGTTCCAGACTGCAGCGCCTTTAACCGCACGGCCACTTCGGCCGGCCATCATGAACAATCTGCCTTCTTTTACAGAGCAGTCTGCAGCTGTTACGCTAATGTCGATCACTCATCACACCTTCCTCGCCATTGCAACAATTCGTCTATAAATTTCAGCAGGACGCACATTTCCTCTATGTAAAAACCAAATGACGTTCAGTCTGAAACCGCGCGACCGCTACGGTCGCAGGTTCGAATCCTGCCTCGGTCATGGATATGTGTGATGTCCTTAGGTTAGTTAGGTTTAAGTACTTCGAAGTTCTAGGGGACTGATGACCTCAGATGTGAAGTCCCATACTGCTCAGAGCCATTTGAACCATTTTTTAACCAAATGGTGGGGTGTATCTGTCAGTCTGTGGGATTATCAATTGACATGGCGGCAAACAACGCAGCACAACGAAACAATCAACACAGGCTAAGAGTCTGAACTTATTGACAGAGTACTGGGGGACCGACCTAACGTGACTGATATTGAATCGGCGTTACCTAACAACCTACGCCAACACTATGGACAATCGGTTCTTATTTAAAAGTCGACGCCCGTACAAAGGACTAAGGCTAATTCCGCTCGTTGCAACCCTCATTTCACATAGCGTCTAATCGTATAGAAGTGTAATCGGATAAGCAATTACTGAAAACAAACGCTGTAAGACAATCCATATGTGTACTCAGTGGATGAAGTGTTGTAAGTAAATAATACAATATTGAAAAATAGTCTGTTATACTGGCCCTCACAAGTTGTTATAATGAATCGGGCGTGTGACGCCCAATTACGTTGAAGAACGCTCGGATCTTTGACAAAGATATGTAGGAGGAAGATGTAAATTCGAACGGCTGTGATTAGTTTACAACGGGATATGCGATTTTTGCGTATCTACGTATAAATACGATATTCAAAAATAGCACTGCCCTCTGCATGTAGTCTACGTGTTGCTTCATTCGCAGCGGCCGAGCGGTTCTAGGCGCTTCAGTCCGGAACCGCGCTGCCGCTACGGTCGCAGGCTCAAATACTGCCTCGGGCATGGATGTTTGAGAGGACTGATGACCTCAGATGTTAAGTTCCATAGTGCTTAGAGCCATTTGAACCATTTTGTTGCTTCATTAGATGGCATTTACAGATATTAATAGTAGAAACCAGAAGGGTTTGTTGATCTTTGGTACTTAAAAGAAGTACCACTGGAGAGTTGATAAGCTTCTGTAGTTAACACGTTGCGATTCCACAGAAGGGACCAGACCATCAGATCGCCACGGATGGTAATCTCCAGCTAGGACACGCGCCCAATGCCCAGGAGCGCCTACCGCGCTTAACTGTAACGGCGGCATTCCCGAACGGTAGGGCGGCGCATAGCAGCCGCTCTGACCCCGCGGACCGCGCAGCCCAAGCAGTGGCTGGACTCGCCGGAAGCCGCTGCTCTACCACTGGCGACGAAACTCGCACTGCCGCTACTTTCGAGACGAGAAACATCAGTAGTTATGAGAGGAGGACAGACGAGAGGGAGGAGGAATGTCGAAAGGAAATAAGTTTCATATTCCCCAGTTTGCTTTCCTGGGAATGTGAAGAGATATACGCAGCCTTTTGCACCTGTTGGTGAATTTGGTTCATACCCCATGCTCTTGACTTGTTTTAGAGGAACATACATAGCTGTAAGACAAAGTTGTAGCGTTTCCAGGGGGGGGGGGGGGGATTCGTCTAAATAACGCGATCAACCTCTAGTGAAAATGACTTCGTCAGAATACCTGTATGTTGGAAGTAACACTTTGAAAGGTTACAAGCCGTCTGGCTTGTCTCCCTCCATTTATATGTTAAATTAATCTGCCTCTTGTCACGACTAGCGATAAGCAAGACGCATTAGTTTCATCATACTCTAATCTCATGACATTATTTAATACTGGGGAATGTATTTTATAAAACAGCAGTGATTGTCGGTCGAGGCTTTTAATTCTATTCCAAAAACGCGTGAGAACCACTCAGTCCACACAGAAGAGGCTTTGTTCCGGTTTATGCGTGTTACGGAGCCATATTCGTGTCGAGGAGCCTCGTGAGAGGTGCTCACGAACTCCCCTATTAATCAAGCTAAAGCGGGGTTAGCAGTATTCGGCACGGTTCAGCTCTGTGGAAGGCTGAGGGCGACATTCTTGAGTGCCGCCCCCACCTAATAATTAGTGGTGAGAAATCACAAGCCTTTTAATGTGTGGGCCTACGCGGTAGAAGCAGAAGTCTTGCGGAATTCCCGTCATGTTGGTTAGGCTTCTGGAATTTCAAAAGTGTATAAACAACGCTCTGATTCGCCGATCGCCTACTGACTTCAGACATGGCAAGGAAGATGTCCTCTGATTGGTCCATGTCGGGAGATATTCTGTGGTAGGAATTTACCACAGGCAATTTTCACGCTATTGGCGGAAAAAAGGAACATTTTTATAGGAGGGTGGTAATGGCCGGGACTTCGCAAACAGTAGTGTCGAGGAACAGGGATACATCAAAACCGACACTCTCGGCTTGGATGTGGAAGACGGAAGGCCGCTGGTTTTAGATGTCGAGGACTGTTTAGTTCAGAAGGTGGATGGGACTTCACGGTGTCCGAGCCCTGATGAGCGAGATTCCGGTCCTTCACATGCGACCCCGCACGGCCGACTTACCTCCGCAGCAGAACGGTGAGAGTAGGCATCAGCACCGGCCACAGTTGGGCGTTGATTTTTGGAAAGCGGACGTACCTTTATCACCATATCGTTAATCCCGGTTCCAGTGATAGTACCGCTTTGATTTATTATTCGATCAACAAGTGGAGTATGGAGTAGCTAAAACATTTGGTGGGTTGCATTCGTAGTGACGATTGAATGTGCAGCTACGACACGGCAGTGCTCTCCCACTTGCTACATACCTTTATTGCAATCATTTTTTACATTTGGATTGGATTGTTTGGGGGAGGAGACCAGACATCGAGGTCATCGGTCTCATCGGATTAGGGAAGGACGGGGAAGGAAGCCGGCCGTGCCCCTTCAAAGGAACCATACCGGCATTTGCCTGGAGCAATTTAGGGGAATCACGGAAAACCTAAATCAAGATGGCCAGACGCTGGATTGAACCGTCGTCATTCCGAATGCGAGTCCAGTTTGCTAGCCACAGCACCACCCCTTTCGGTCATTTTTTACAGGCATGCCACTGAGTCTTGAGCTATGTCAATGCTTTTAAAGTAATAAAACGTAAGTTTGATTTTAGTTGTACTTTATTTGAAGTAACATACTTTTCCTTCAATTAATTATTATTCTTATTATTAATATTATTATTATAATTTGTCGATTAAGTAAAACTAAACAGTTATCCAGTAAGATTTTAAAGCAATTCCACAACTTAAAATTCCCTGTTAGTGTCATTTTTGAGATAGCGAATCTGTTGGGCAAAATTTTACAGTGGGTCTTACGGGTGTTTGACAGACTCTGGGCAGTTCCATCATTACGGTACGATTTCACAACCACACACCGCGGGGTTTTGCAACTCATCAAAATATACAACCATTTCGACCACCTCTCCCGGCTGGAGACACGCGAACTTGCTTTTTAGTGCAACTCGCAGGGAAAGGCAACGACATCATACGTACTAGGGTGACAGAGACTGAATTTTCTCCTAATTAAAATCGATGTGTACTTTGCTAGAGGGCCAGAAGATGTGCAAACCAATGCTGCTGAACATACCCATAAAACGGTGGTGGTGGTAAGAATTTAGTTCACAGTTTTCATTTACAGTCTTGGTACCTAAAGTGTATTAGGATGCTGCCATCAATGGTAAACCGACAACGCGCGCTAGAGGGCCAGAAGATGTGCAAACCAATACTGCTGAACATACCCATAAAACGGTGGTGGTGGTAAGAATTTAGTTCACAGTTTTCATTTACAGTCTTGGTACCTAAAGTGTATTAGGATGCTGCCATCAATGGTAAACCGACAAACCAACAACGCGCGCGCGTGTGTGTGTGTGTGTGTGTGTGTGTGTGTGTGTGTGTGTGTGTGTGTGTTTCTAAGATACCAAACTACAGAGGTCATCGTTACCTAGACTTACACACTACTTCAACTAACTTACGCTACGAACAACACGCACACCCATGCCCGAGGAAGGAGTCGAACCTCCGGCGGGAGAGGCCGCGCAATCAGTGACATGGTGCCTCTAACCGCGCGGCCACTCCGCGCGGCAATACGTAAGCAAATCATGTGATGAAACGTTAACAGTTGTTCCACAGTTAACCGCTCTGCGCTAGAGTCATGTGGAATTTGGAGGGCTGTTGCACTTTTCATCTTTATTGAACCATATTAATGAAAACATAGGGAAATTTGTTTTCCAGTCTCCAGTAGCGCCACAAAAAAGTAAGTAGAAATATCAACAAGCTGAAATCTGTTCAAACGACCAACTTGGCTTTTGCAAGTCACCTGGTAATAGTACACCACGAGGTCCGCCTGCCGACTCATCGACTTCGCGTGCTCCGGATTACACCGCCAAATTATTTTACATGGGGCCTTTCGGCCAACAAGACTCAGCAGCCTCAGGCAGGCAGTTTTATTGGCCATTTCCCGTTCGCGCTAACACCACATCTGTCCTGCAAGGACATTAAGAAAATTTTCTGTAACGGATTTTGGTAAGCCCAACCGTCTTGGGGAAGTATGCTCTCCCGGTAAGCCTGCGATGTTGCCTCCAGCCGACCCGTTTAGAACGATTAAGAAAGACTCATCAAATCCAGGCTGGAGAAAATCCTCTTCCCTCCTAAGACATACTGGACCAGGAGGCTACAGTACCGAGCGGATAGCACCCAAGTGCGGCTAAGAAACCAATGTGTTACATCATCTCTAGCTGATATTAGAAATCTGGTTCGCTGCTACGACGAATGTCTAAATGTTCAAGTCCCGTAAGCTGAGAATCAGGTCGCAGATGATCTTTTCTATCGGGTAGATTTATATTCTAATTTCTTTATTAATTCTGTCCTAGCGGGAGTAATGAAGAGGAGTATTCTCTGTACCATGAATAGCAAAAGTAAGCTGCCCCAACAAAATATAATCGTTCTCTTACAATGTCACACTGATATTTTCGAGCGCTATAGGTGGTTTACAACTTTTACCAGGCACTCACCTGTCTCTTACGGCTTATTTAACTCACGGCAGTGAAGTGGTGTGTATTTGCCAGTCGTTTGTATGTAATCAGCGCAGTAAGATGTGGAGGCATCACAGAATAGCAGAAAGCAGTTCTCGTGTTTGCACGTGACCATGACCACACAGCCAATGAAGTTGTCCGATTTGTTAGTGCATCAAAGCGGGCTGTCAAACGTGTCTACAAAGTGTCGTGTACCACTCAGAGCCACGAAACACAGCGTCAGATTAGTGATGGTAAGAGAATTCTAACCCATAGAGACCGGAGACAAGTATCACATACGTCAATGACTATCGGTTTCAAACCAAACAGTAACCACTGCTGTTAGAGAATGCACGACCATCTCGAGCAGTTTCCAAGAAAATATTGCCAAGAGAACCACGTGGGAAGGACATTTGGAGTCTGGTACCTCATAGCGGCGAAGCAGGAGCTTACTTGAGACATGGAGTGAGGTCTACCGAGACCTCGTGCGTGAAAATCAGTTATGCCTGCCAGTGACTCGACTGAAACTGCACGATTGCTAAATCATTTACAGCAGGTTTACGCTGCCTTCATTTTCTTCTGCATTAAAGTCCGACAACGCTGACTCCTTAAATACAAATTCTTCATTCTCTATAGCAATAAAATGTTGTCTCCTTTCGCTACTTTTTTTTCTACCCAATCCCTTGTCCTCATGGGTTCAGCATTTTAACCTGCATTTGGAAGTTTTCGTGGTAGAGGGTGGCCGGATGACCTTTCTGTCATCCCCCCCCCCTCCTCCTCCTCCTCCTCATCCTCCTCCAGGAGATAAAAAACGAAGCGAATATGAATCTAATTTTCGGGCTGCATACTTGGCGCCGCTGTTACATCAGTGCTAACGGGCTTCCTTAATTAACGTTGTAGGCCCGGGAGTATGAAGCATCTGCGGACTGGCGCTGCAGTCGATTCATACTTGTCGACTCGTTCTCTCTTACTGACGCATGTATGATTGTAAGGATAATTGAGACTTACATGCTAGTACGGAAGATCAGTTCGTAATCTTGCTGTTGTGAAGTACTGCAGCACTGACAAGGTGCAATGACCGATGGTCGGGATCAATGGCGTTTGACGGAACTGTGTTTTGAGAGACTATGGAAGATGTGAGACGAAAATTAACTGACGCAAAGTGCACAATAGCAAATACGTTCCAGTAGAGGAGTGGTTCAAAATGGCTCTGAGCACTATGGGACTTAACAGCTGAGGTCATTAGTCCCCTAGAACTTAGAACTACTTAAATCTAACTAACCTAAGGACATCACACCCATCTATGCCCGAGGCAGGATTCGAACCTGCGACCGTAGCGGTCTCGCGGTTCCCGACTGCAGCGCCTAGAACCGCACGGCCACTTCGGCCGGCAGTAGAGGAGTGGTATCTGGAATAAGTTTCCCGCTATAATCCACACATCAGACGAAAAACATACAAATTCGTCCAGTGCAGACAAAATGGTTGTATTATTGTATATTCCACCTTCACCATGAGAAAACTAATGCGATGCGTCACACGAAAACTGGGCATAAAGCAACGTCATTGTTACATCCCTGCGACGAAAAATCGCGCTATTTCTGTATTAATCTGGTCATGGCAACTTGCGTTTATGGGTTAACAGCGAGTTGTGTCGCTCATAATTCATTTCTATAATTTATTTACATAATTAATCACCATTTAGAGATTAGAACTTACCTTCATGTCATGATTTCTTGTACTGTCGTGACACACTCCGTAACATCTCGAAAGTGCATGTATGTTGACGTAATTGTTAAGACATTCTCTGAATCGATATTAAATTCACAGGAGTCTTCGAAAAAGTTTTATCTATATGAAAGTATGTACAAACAGAACGACATTCAGTGGTAACCGACCAGTCGTTTCATTGGTACTTAACTTGCTCCTGTCTTTTAGGCAGGTCGTACAGTTTATGACATCTGAACTTCCGCTTGAGAAGTGCCTCAGGTGACGAGTGGGCTGCAGCGCAGACTCACGAGTTGAGTCTACGGGCACATGGAGACGGTGAGTTGCGAGGCTTACGAGAAAGACAGGCCGCGGTGCGTACGTCACGAAGGTAGGCCGAGCTCGATCACTCGTTCAACTCAGCAGAAAAACTGCGTTTCTACACCTGTTAACTCATAACTGGGTGTGTATGTACAAACGAGAATTGCATCTTCTACTGGAATCTAGAATTATGGAATTTTACTGTTATTAGTCCTACAATGATAGGAAGTGCATAGGCCTACTAACTATTTGTTACGGCTGTACTGGGGCACAATAAAATTAAAATCATGTCAAAATGATTATCAGTTGCATAAGGACATCATCTTGTATGAAATGAGGACTGTTACGCAGAAGAGACTAAATGCTACAAAACAAGTCGTTATACCATTTATGTCGAGGATTGATCTTAAGTTTTGTTGTACTAGTAATTAGTAAGACTTCGTAATACCAGATTCCGGTAGAAGATGCAATTTTCGTTAGTTCGTACACACCCAGTTTCGAGCAAGTTAACAAGTTTAGAAACGCATTTTGTCTGCTGAATTAGGCGAGAGAGCGAGCTCAGGCCTACCTTCGTGACGTACGCGCCGCGGCCTGTCTTTCTCGTGGGCCTCGGCGACTTGTGAGATGACGTCATAGCACTCGCTCCCAACTTGTAAGCGAGTGTACAGAGCTCATTCCTGATTTCTAACCCTCCTCTCCCCCCACGGACACAATTTGTGTGCCCCATATGTCCGCTTCTCCGAAGGCGTGTGAGTATTTTCGCGGATGATCGCGAATCGTGTACCTCAGGCGGGACGTGGGGTACCAGCCCAATATTCACCTAGTTGGATGTGCGGAACCGCCTAAGAAGAACCACATCCAGGCTGACCGGCACATCGGATGTCATCGTCAAATCACCGTGCGGATTCTATCCGGGGCCAATGCGAGCGTGTTTAGAGGGGAAGCAATTCACAGCTCTATGTTTCTCATCAGACTTTTGCACGCAGCCGGCCGGGGTGGCCGACTTGTTCTAGGCGATACAGTCTGGAACCGCGCGACCGCTACGGTCGCAGGTTCGAATCCGCCTCGGGCATGGACGTGTGTGACGTCCTTAGGTTAGTTAGGTTTAAGTAGTTCTAAGTTCTAGGGGACTGATGATCTCGGATGTTGGGTCCCATAGTGCCCAGAGGCATTTGAACCATTGAACCCCCCTCCAATTGCGTGCAAACTCGAGGGGCTGAAAGTCTGTACTTTCAAAATACTCAGTCTGTTTCTTTCATTAAACCATTACGCGCGTTTATTTTTAAAATTCTATCAATGTTACGAACAGAGAAAACAAGTTGTAAAGTTTGACCTACTTTTTATCAACATCTTTAAAACACTCAGAAGGAAGCATATGCGGCTCATAAAATATTCCTCCGGTTTTGGAACTGCGGCCTAATGATTGTAAACGTTTGACGACCCCTATTCTAAGCTAATCGAATTTTTTTGTTACAAACGTTACTTTGCGAAGTTTATGGTCTTGTCTTGTTCTAATAATTATAATGTGTTCTGCCTATTTTAAAAATAGTGTATCCCATTCATCAGTGTTAGGTGCGCATACCCCAGTCCTCTCCGTTTTCGTTATCCTTTTCTTAGCTATATCTACAGGGTGATTCAAAAGTCATGTCCACAGGATAAATAGGCTAAAGCGGAACTACACCGAAAAATTTTCTGAGGTGGCAGTATGGACCAAAAGAAGAAAATAATGTCCAGTAAACACGAGCTCTAAATTGCGTACCTTAAGAGCTATGAGCACTTTTTCAGTAGATGATGTGTTTCAAAGTACGAAGGAGTTCTCGTAGCTGTTAAGACATGCATTTTGGAACTCACCTTTACTAGAAATTTTTCGTTGTTTTGATCCATACTGCCACCTTTGTTGGAGGAGTTCTGGTTCACGCTACTTGTCCTATGGGACATGGCTTTTGAATCGCCCCGTATATAATGAATTTATCGTGACATCGTCCCTTGGCTTGTATCCGCTTATTCCTCTGGTCCTCTTTCCAGGCATCAATGTCTTACAGTGCACCCATTTAAAGTATCTCTTCTGTTGCAATGTCCTAACGAGCTTGTTTTCGTGAAATAGAGGCTGAGTCCTGTGTCCACGGCATACACTGGTACGCAGAACAGAAGACTGTAGTCTGCGCGGGACACCCAGCCGTATCAGCCGCGCAGGTTGAAAACCCCGGCGGCAGCGGAGCGTCCCGCCGGCTCTATACACGCCGCGCACCTGTCAGCCGGGACCGGTTCCCGACACGCATGCCGCCCACCCGCTTCTACCCGCCATCTGTCAAACCACAGACGCCGCCGCCGATCGCTGAACTCACACGATTGCCGACGGTTGGACTAGGCAACTAGAAAGCGCGGCCCACTTGTGTCTCGTAGATAAGATGGAGTCTGCGCTCCTTTCTCTCAAACACGGCTATCCTTCCAGTAATTTCGCAGTGGCACAGGGGAAACAGTTTTTAGTCCCACAAGTACGACAGGTCATTACATGTCTACATACACACGACTACTCTGCAGTTCATACCTAAGTGTCTGGCACAGGTTATTCGAACCATCTTCAGACTATTTCTCTGCCGTTCCATCCTAACAGCGCGAAGGGAAAAATGAACACTTACATCTTTCCGTAAAATGTATGATTTATCTTATTATCACAAGCTGCGACAGGGACCCGAAAATAGACTAAATTTCCTTTGCTTCACGTCTATGGCCACAAATTTTTATATGAGACTAGCGGTATCGGTCTATTAATGACCTTCTTCAGGTCTCGTTTTACATAAATGTTTCCTTATATTACGGAGCCATAGTGCCTTTGGGGCCGATTTTTTGTTTAGCATTTGACGATGGCACTGTGGCTCTATCTTTATAAAACAGACATGAAGATGGTCATTTTAGCCCGAAACCGCTAGTCTGATGACATAAAAATTTGTGACCATAGACGTGAAGGAAATTTATTTTTTATTATGATTATTTTAAAACGTCCCCTTAGAAAATTTAATGAATAACTGTGCTGGTAAACCTCTTTCATTATTTGATTTTCAAACAGCTGAGCAGAACTGAACGTACTCAGACATTTCGCTCTTTACTTATTCTGATCAACACTAAACTGACACACAATATTTTTAGCGCAACGCAATCTGACTTTGAAAAATCCCTACAAAAGAATGGCCCTGACTAACATTAACCTATACCTTTCATGAATCACTTACCTCACAAAAATCTTCGTTACTCGAACTACTGCAATACAGCGAGCGCCAAAACTGCCAGCTAAATAAAAGATTCTAACTACTGAAGGGACTAACTACTGATAGGCATACTTAGCAAATGAAAGGTTTTGATAAAAAACAATGGATTTACCTTAATAGTGTTCAACAGTCATAATATATATATATAACAGTTCATGACATCCAGTCTTACAAATTTACTGACTCTGATGGACACACGTCCAGATCATCCGCTCTCAAAACTCCGCCATTTCTCTCCCCACATCCACCACTGCTGGCGGCTCACCTCTTCACACAGCACAGTCAGTGATTTTCATACAGAGCGCTACATGGCGTTACCAACATAAAAACCTAAACAGCCTACTTACAAGGGGAGAGAGAGAGAGAGAGAGAGAGAGAGAGAGAGAGAGAGAGAGAGTTCTACTTTTGATGAAGACCTTACGGGCCGAAAGCTTTATTTTGTTGTACCTATCTGCGACTCAGCATCTCCGCTATATGGTGAGTGGCAACTTTCCTTTTCATAATACTGTTACATTCCATCCCGGATTTTCCACTGGAGTGTAACGTTTGTGTTATGTGGTGGTGAGTGAAGGGAGAGAGTGAAACCAGGTGCGGGTGCCGCCAAGCTTAACGTCCCCGTCCAACGGACGGATCACCATCAACAGTGGCACATGCCCTCACTTCATGGGGCACTGCGGAGAGGCTTGATATTTAAACCAGGACACTGACACAAAGTCTGGAACTTCGTGCCACTACCTCTCCTCACCTTGCCGGCCAAATACGGGCAGTGAAAGTTTTTTACACGCCCAGCATTCGAACGAGCTAACCTCGGGATCGAGAGCCACCGCACTGGCGTGCGTTAGCGACCTCTGCAACGTAGGCGGGCTTGACGTTAATTGGTGTAAGGAGTGCACAGCCCATGTCAGCCTTTGGAAGCTGAGCACAGGCTCGAACATCGCAAGGATAGAGAAGGAGAGTGGCTGCGTTCTTATCAAAGGCATCATGCCGGCAGATGCCTTACTAGATTTACTGAATACACAGAAAACCGCTATCTGGATGACCAGATGGAAATTTGAACTCTACTTTTTCCGAATTCGATTACTATGTGTTAACCACTGCGCTGTCTTTCTCGATAGTTTTACAGAAAACAAACAGCATTATTACACTGCATGTAGTAAGAATAAAAACCATGGATTTAGAGTTACACTGTGACAGTTAAGGTGGAAAACATCTGCACACGGTACTGAATCATGATGAGAGGTGAAACGAATAGACTATAGTGCCGAAACAAGATGGAAGAGGAAAATATTATATTTATTATTTTTAATTTGAAACACACACACACACTTTCGTCGAGACGAAAAATTATACTTCTACAAAGAACATTGTTTTAAGACTCTGAGGAACGCTAAAATGTAAACCCCTATTTAATTTATGTATACAATCGTGTAATTCTCTGCAAGTTCACAATACTTGCGGCACAGACAATGTGGTTATGCGAAATCTGATAGTCTATAGCTCGAACTTTTCTTTTAGTTTTACGAAAGTCACAAAATGTTTAAAGGCAATTGTAATGAAACTAGCGAAGTCATTGTTTAAGTATAGAGCGGATAAGCTAATTTGAAATGAGCACCATATCGAAATGTAAAACTGAAAAAAATTGTAGGAAGATCTTATGGGACTGAACTACTGAGGTCATCGATCCCTAAGCTTACACACTACTTAATCGAACTTAAACTAACTTTCACTACGGACAACGCACACACCCATGCCCGAGGGAGAACTCGAACCTCCGACGGGGGAAGCCGCGCGAACCGTGATAACGCGCTCTAAACCGGACGGATAGCCCGCGCGGCTTCTAAAACTGAAACTATCCTCAGTACGGACATGTAATATTCGGGATTTTTGTGGAGTAATTCCGCTATAACATGATTTTGTGTCTTATTATAGCACTATCGCATCTGAACTTTAACCTGCATAACCCAGAATGAGACGAACAGAGAGTGGCTTTAATCTGCTGCCGTTTACGCAACTCTGCCGAGATGTGGCGTTGGGACATAAAATTCACATAGCTCGTATTGTCGGCAGCTATAAAATTGTATTTCTGATACACATAGAAACGCATAAAAATTACGTGTGCGGAAAAGCAAGAAAGAAAGAAAGAAAATAATAAATGATCAAGACTGTGCCATCGCGTAACAGGATCACCATGTTGTTTGACGGGGAATCCAACGAACTAGGTACCTTACAGTTATCTCATTAACCCATTAATATGTTGTACGGTTCATCAAGCAGAAAAAAAGTTAATATACAGAAAGTTTTGTACCAATGTGTGTTACTAAAGGAAACGAATGAATGTTTTACAAAGCAAATAAATACTTATGGTCAAGTAAGCATAAAAAACAATTTTAGGCTTTATTTTTAGTTATCACTGTTAGAATCCCAACATGCAAAATTTTCAGATATGTAATGAAATTAAGGATCCAGCGATGGTGGCACAGATGCGGCGAAATAAGTTTGAGTATTGAAATAATTTTTGTATCACAAAAACACGTGCTAACTTTTGTATAACGGTGTATGATATCGTCACACTTACGTCCACAAGCAACTATACGATAGGACATACCTCTAGCAGAAGTAGAAATGTATGAGGCCACTATAAAATGTTGGTTATCCTCCCTGAAAACCCACACTTTAAGATCTTCTGCTGAAAAGCACCTTCACCTGAAGGAGATAAAGAAATGAGCGAATGAAAGCAAACTGTTGGGTAAATGTGTCGGTACTTGTTTATACCGTTCACAGATTAATAGCGTCATTAAGTCAGTATATTCGTGTGCATACCTCGTATTCCTATTCCACCTCCGTCTACTATACTTACTTCTTAGCATGCACAACTAAGAGGTTTGTTCCGACACGAACTTTCTGAATAGCAACTGAAACGTAAACAGATTGTAAAGATTGTTACTTTGAATACCGAACTCCTGAAAGCCCACACTTTAAGATCTTCTGCTGAAAAGTACACGGTCTGTTTTCTTCGTTATCCAATCTTGGATTCTACCTCTAATGACACCGTCATCGATGGGACTTGAACTCCGATCTTTTTGTCTTCACACTTGTTCTTAACATCTAGTAGTGGTTTTCTTTTTTTTTTCCTTACGATGGGCTCTAATTGGAAAACTTTTAGCCCGGCGTAGATGCGTTTTTTAAGTGACGCTTATATCGGCATAAGAGCTTCAGAAACTATTTACAAGAATGGGAAAAAGAGTAGGATGAAATTAACAGAGTAATATGCAGATGGCTTCGAGGCCATTTATTTACGGGATACACAACTGGATGAAACAGAGGGAGATTGAAATTCAACGGTCGTAGACGTTGTCATTAAATACGAAGCAGAAGTTCAGCCTTTAAAAGAATAGGGGAAACAAATCTGTCACGATTTGCTTCAGAAATCATACCAAAATCTCCCTGTGCTTCTCCTGAAAGCCAACCCAGTATTTTAGCTACTACGCCGCCTAGGCAGATGTACGAACCATTCGTTCCTCTGTAGCGACTTTGAGAAACAAAGGGAAATCAAGATTCTCTGAACGGGTGCTTTAATAAAAGCTCGTCCCGCAAATACGCCCCATGGGCCGCTGTCTCGTTGCCCCTGCCCACAGACAACACTTCCAGTACGTAAACACATAAATCGGAGATTACCGATCATGCAAATAGCCTCGCTAACCTCCGTGCGAAACGGTAAATCAACATCCAATCGCAGTGACTGGACGCGTGGCCATTTTTTACATGGAAAATTACCCCCTGAGTGACATCTGCAGCGAGTTGTGAACCGTGAGACGGCGGCCCTGAGCGTGCGGCGGCTGGCGTATTCGGCCACCTGAGCCATCGATCAGCGCAGCTGACGCCACTGCAGTGCCCACGCGCCGTCTAACTCCAGAGCCGCCACCCTCCAGCCCGCCCGCACCAGAATCGAGTCTTTTACGACTTCTCCTTCCTTGTCACCACTTTAGCACGCTCCAAATGCCGCTAGCCTACCTATCCCCTTAGCTACTGAAAGCACAGCCGCTTACCGTATTGGGGTCTCATAAGCGTACCAACCGGCAATTGGTTTTTTGTTATTTTTTTACGTTTATGGAAAGTGAAGATCAGAACTCAACATCGATCACCCAAAGAAGTCGACACAACTCCCAAAACTTCTCGGGAAAATCGACATTGAAGTTTTCCCAGGAAATATAAAATGGCTCTGAGCACTATGGGACTTAACATCTGAGGTCATGAGTCCCCTAGAACTTAGAACTACTTAACTAACTGATCTAAAGACATCACACACATCCATGCCCGAGCCAGGATTCGAACCAGCGACCGTAGCGGTCGCGCGGTTCTGGACTGTAGCGCCTAGGACCGCTCGGCCACACCGGCCGGCGAGGAAATATAATTCGCTCACATAAAGGCAGTTTTGACGACAAGTCGCGTGGCTATCTCGGTAGCTTCGGAAAGTGGTAATTGGGCAGTAAATACACAACTGGCCATTAAAATTGCTACACCACGAAGATGACGTGCTACAGACGCGAAATTTAACCGACAGGAAGAAGATGCTGTGACATGCAAATGATTAGCTTTTCAGAGCATTCACACAAGGTTGGCGCCGGTGGCGACACCTACAACGTGCTCACACGAGGAAAGTTTCCAACCGTTTTCTCATACACAAACAGCAGTTGACCGGCGTTGCCTGGTGAAACGTTGTTGTGATGCGTCGTGTAAGGAGGAGAGATGCGTACCATCACGTTTCCGACTTTGATAAAGGTCGGATTGTAGCCTGTCGCGATTGTGGTTTATCGTATCGCGACATTGCTGCTCGCGTTGATCGAGATCCAATGACTGTTAGCAGAATATGGAATCGGTGGGTTCAGGAGCGTAATACGGAACGCCGTGCAGGATCCCAACGGCCTCGTATCACTAGCAGGCGAGATGACAGGCATCTTATCCGCATGGCTGTAACGGATCGTGCAGCCATGTCTCTATCCCTGAGTCAACAGATAGGAGCGTTTGCAAGACAACAACCATCTGCACGAACAGTTCGACGACGTTTGCAGCAGCGTGGACTATCAGCTCGGAGACCATGGCTGCGGTTACCTTCGATGCTGCATCACAGACAGGAGCGCCTGCGATGGTGTATTCAACGACGAACCTGGGTGCACGAATGTCAAAACGTCATTTTTTCGGATGAATCCAGGTTCTGTTTACAGCATCATGATGGTCGCATCCGTGTTCGGCGACATCGCGGTGAACGCACATTGGAAGCGTGTATTCGTCATCGCCATACTGGCGTATCACCCGGAGTGATGGTATGGGGTGCCATTGGTTACATGTCTCGGTCACCTCTTGTTCGCATTGACGGCACTTTGAACAGTGGACGTTACATTTCAGATGTGTTACGGCCCGTGGCTCTACCCTTCATTCGCTCCCAACGAAACCCTACATTTCAGCAGCTGCCCTGGCCAGCACATTCTCCAGATCTCTCACCAATTGAAAACGTCTGGTCAATGGTGGCCGAGCAACTGGCTCGTCACAAAACGCCAGTCACTACTCTTGGTGAACTGTGGTAACGTGTTGAAGCTGCATGGGCAGCTGTACCTGTACACGCCATCCAAGCTCTGTTTGACTCAATGCCCAGGCGTATCAAGGACGTTATTACGGCCAGAGGTCGTTGTTCTGGGTACTGATTTCTCAGTATCTATGCACCCAAATTACGTGAAAATGTAATCACATGTCAGTTCTAGTATAACATATTTGTCCAATGAATACCCTTTTATCTTCTGCATTTCTTCTTGGTGTAGCAATTTTAATGGCCAGTAGTGTATATCACTGGACAGAATCCCTTTTTTAGTTCAGTTCGAAAACTACACCATTTAAATATAAAATCCATGAATGTAACCTAATTAACACACGTCTAACAATCATTCCTTATGAAAAATGCAGGTAATCTTGAGCCGTAGCGGCTTCCGTGACGGCGCGCACTTGGTCCCATTGGCACCATCTGTGCGCGCGTTGCATCGACTTTGGCCCTCGTCGTATGATCTTTGCTGGGTTGTGTGTACCCTCTAGGGCTCTGTGGTGGTGTGTGTCGGACACGGAGCTGGACGGGTGTGCCTGGGCGATTGCAGCGAGTTGAAACCGTTGACCGTTGGGCTTTGGGGGCCCGCGTTTTCCTGCAGCGTAGACGTCGCTATCGGCGACTTTAGTGGGCAAGGAGCGGCTCTCGTCGCGTGCAATCTGGTTACGGCGTCCATCAGTCAATCGTGGGGTGCTAAGTAGGCCGAGATGCATTTGAAAACTTGTTAGCAGCCACGAGCAGCAGGGCAGTATTATCAGGTGCCTACCTGGAGTCCTGAAGCTATTAACCTCCTTGGTATTTATTCAAGTTATCTATTAAAACTGCTTAGTTAAGTACTGCACTTAAAATTATTAATTCAGTCCGATGTGAGCTGGCCAGTAATCCAGTTTCTTTATGCCTTTCGGTAACCCCTTTGGGGCTGCGAGTCTCAATCTGGAGGTTTCTGTGTGAGCCAAGCTAGTGGGCAATGTTAATCTCGCACTTGAAATTATGGTTTGTTATTGTTGAATAGTTGATACTACTGGTCGTAATCTATGTTTGTTATACACCTCATGGCCTTTCCTGAGGTGCCCTTCAGGTTACAGGGTACAGTTTAACCGGCCATCTGCCATTTGGTGCTTATTCAATTACAGTGCCGATCAGCCCCTAAAAGGCCCCGGTAAAGGGATACCTTGGTTTTTTTAAAATACTGTTTAAATTATGTGATTATTCTTTTAAATGACCTCGTACATTGATTATTGTTACTGCTGGGTGGCTTTCTATGTTATGAGCGGGCCGCTCCCATACTGACGTTTCAATAGTTGAATTTTTAGTTGCCCGTTCAAGTATTATTGTGTACGTTAATTTTTATCAAAATTTCTGCTGTTTATCTGGAGTATGTTGACAGCAGCGGTTGACGCGTTACTGTACTGCTCGTCCGCGGTAGGGACGTGTTTTCCTTCCGCTTCGGCAGCTTTCCCGTCATGGCACGAGGCCCAAGTGTCGGCAGGTCACACGCGATTCTGCGCGTCTCCCGTGCCATGCTCACGTTCAGTGGTTTGTTGTTATTCTGCTGGTATAGTGCCACGGCGGGGGTGTCACCGGATTAGGATGTAAGTGACTCAGAAATTCTTTTATTGTAAGGCCCTTGTGGGCATGTGATGAAAGTCTTTGGGCACACTGAGCACAGAGTTTCTTCACTTCTTTAAGATATTTGGGGTTTAATTATCATCATCTTAACTGTGTTTTAGGGGGCCGGTAGTTTAAGTACTTAGCGTGATTTATGTGGAACGGGCTTATGGACAATAAGTGAGTTACTACCGTTGCTTCGGTTTTGCATGCGGGTAGCCTTTGGGCAGCTTCGCCGTATCTTGTCTGTATGAGAGAAAAATAACCAGTTCCCGCAGTTGTGATCTAGTTGCGGGGACAAAGTGCAGTCGCGGGTTTGTTTAACTGTTTGTGGTTGGGCCACCATTGTGCTACACAGTTGACATTTTTTGAGTACTATTTGTGTGTAATACAATGTCCTTATACATACTGAATTTAATTTAAAAATCTGAACTGTTTGTACGTATTTCGCAAGAATCTTGGCAACTGTCTGTGGCTCATGATTGAATTGTTATTAAATAAAAGTATTTGTTTGAGAATGATAAATGACGCATCAAGTTGGACCTGCCTTCCACGTGTTTTTCTTAAATTAATCCCGATCCTTGTTCTTGGTCTCTCATTTCGTATCACGTACCACACGGAAAATTCCAATTTTTATTGCAAGCATGAATTCTTAATTATCGACACTTTATAGAAATATAAAAAAAAAAAATCGGTATTTTTCGATTTAAAGCTACGTCATTGACAATATTTTACAAAACATCAGTAACTAAGAATTAATATTTGCTATATATATACATACATATATATATATATATATATATATGATACGTATTCCAGAAGTTTCGGGATTGCAGCCGGATGACGCCAACCTTTTGCCACAAGATTTTGTCTGACAGCCATTCTGCCATCTTCAGGTGAGCGGTTTGCACTGAAGACTGCTATCCACACCGCTACCTTTACACAAAAAATTGGCGCTAAGACGCATGCGCAAAGACACCCGCTACAGGCCGGCCGGAGTGGCCGAGCGGTTCTAGGCGCTACAGCCTGGAGCCGCGCGACCGCTACGATTGCAGGTTCGAATCCTGCCTCGGGCATGGATGTGTGTGATGTCCTTAGGTTAGTTAGGTTTAAGTAGTTCTAAGTTCTAGGGGACTGATGACCTCAGCAGTTAAGACCCATAGTCCTCAGAGCCATTTGAACCAATTTTGAAAACCCGCTACATGAGCGACCTCTGTCGAGTTACGCGCCCTCTTCGAATATTGCTCCCTCTATGGCGCGCAGGCGCATGCGTAATGAGGTATTACATGCACGCTCTCTTATCAGAATGCACACTCGCGGAGTTAAAATTCAAATGTCAAAATGAAAAAAGTTAAATGCCGCTAGACGTGCCATTGGTCATAAAATGTTTTCTTTCTGAAGATACCACCGGGTCCCGCGACTTATCCAGCTGAAAACCACCATTACGATTAATAAGGTCTTGCGCTAAACATATTTCCATCCACTCCTTAATAACTCAGTACCACGAGGATCTCGTCGATGACAAGATTTTCGTGGCAGAGTAATCCATGGAATGTCCTGTGGAGATAAAATGCTCAGCTATGGCTAACTGGGCTGCGAAAGGCGAGTGTTGCGATCAGGTACAACGGATCTTTCGCGCACTGTGCGAGTTGTCTGACCAACGTAGTAGGCTTTGCCACATTGGCGAGGAATTCTGTTGATGCCACAATGGCAAGGAATTCTGTTTATTTCAGCCTTCCGCAGTCCCAGACACTCCTTTGCCGAGCCGAGCAGAGCACACATCTTTGTAGTCGAAAGACGTCGCTCATGTAGTGGTTGTCTTTGCGCATGCGTCTACGCGCCAGTTTTTTGTATGAATGTAGCGACGTGAACTAGAACTCTCCAGTGCAAAACATACATATGAAGATGGTAGAATGGTTCTTAGTCGATAAATCGTGGAGAGAAGTCGACGTTATCCGGTTGCAATCCAGAAACTTCACAGAATAATCTTTTCGCCGGGAAAATTTTAAGACTTATATGATACGTAATTAGAAACGAGAAGAGGTGCATTTATCATAAAAATGATGACAGACATGTATTAATTAACAAATATTTGAAGACTGTTTTATTTAAATGATGAACGTACTCAACCTGAGCGAACAAACCATCACAGTAAGATTCGAAAAAGCGCTACATTAACTACCTAAACACAAAAGTTACAAAGTTAGTCACGCGACGCGTCGTTAAAACTGCCTTTAACTCAGTGAAATAAAGTTCCTTGGAAAACTTCGAAATCGATTTTCCCGATAATTTTTGAGAGTTGCATCGACTTGATTTCGGTGACTGTTAGTTGAGTTCTGAACCTCACGCATTAAAAACACAAAAAATTACAAAAAATACGACTGCCGGTTGATTTATAGAGCCCTTGTTTACAGGACATTTTTGCTTCGAATGATCGTTCATGTCATATCCCTGACGACTGTGATTCCTTGTGGGACATCCTGTCTAGTAAGCTGGTTCAATCAGTTGCTGTGTGTATGCACTTATGAAAATACTTGCACAAGATAGAGTCGCGTAGAGAGCTCCATCTAACAAATCTTCGGACTGATTACTACGTTGTATACAACCACACAAGTTGAAACGTTGACCTCTTCGGGCAAACTGCCACAACCACGGGACCTCTAGATCAAGGTTATCTCGATTAATCTTATAAATTTTAACGAAACAGCAATAACAAGTGACTAAACCGAACAAGACGATAAATAATTTCCTCTCAATACTTCCGTAAATTTCAGCTGAAGAACGTATTACATGCGGCGTTAACATTCGGTACTAATGGTATTGCTTTTAACTCTAGCCTGCCAGTTACTCAAAACATGCTTGACTCGCCTCAGGTTTAGCAGTTACAAGAATGTAACGGTCTTTTGCCTTTGATAATATTTTGTAAGGCTATGCAGATTACAAACCACCCCTTTTTTGTCCTCATTATGGTTTAACTTAAGTTGTGCTGGACACGAGAAAGCATGTAAAATTTTCGCATTATCGCTAATGCGATCAAAACCTGTTGTAAGTAGTGTTCAGTGAGACGCGCTGACGACACTGGCGTGGAGAGGCTTTTGCAGTACAGGAAATCTTGCAAAAACACACACACACACACACACACACACACACACACACACACACACACACACACAATGCTGCTACGTTCTCTCCGCCGTCTTTAATCCTGTATTGATGTACTGATTTCACAGCGTTAGTTTAGTCGCACTCAAAAGCGTCTTCTATGCCACGAAATAGAGATGGTGTCTGCTCAAATTACATTATTGCCAGTTAAACTGTGCAGCAACTACATGAAAATATTTCAGTAAAAATATTCTCCCTTTTATTATAAAAGAGAAGATTACCTTCATTATCATAACGCCCCTCCATCGCGAATGATATGCAAAGAATCATGCATAGCTGAATACTTTCCTTTAGACGAATCAGATATCGCGTAGAAATATGAGAATTTAAGAGCTCGCTTTCACCGCGCGGTGGTCGAGAGCGGAACGGTGCAGAAACTGTTTGAACGTGACTCGATGAATTCTCTGACATGCACTTCATTGTGTATTGCAGAATAGTCATATAGATGTAGTTTGCACCCGACAGTTATTTTATTACTCGGCAAGCAAACTGTGAAGCAGAAACTAACTTAGTCATCTGACTTGTTACGTCTACGAACCAATTCAAAGTACTGCGAATTTTTGCACTGGTGCTCCGCAATGGTTTGCTTTTACCGTCATTAGAGGTAAAACGAAGAGAACGAACAAACGGTGGCAGTGACAACGGGGAAGTAGTGTTGCTAAAATGTTAATAATCCAGGGAATCGATGGCGTGCAACTGACGAAACGTGTTCGTAAACTGTACCCGACGAACTTCGTCAATTATTAATATTTTAAAGGTACGCAATGCGAGGAGGAGAGTAGGATTCAGATACCCATAACAGAGAAGCAGCCCCAAAATGTTCATAACAAGCATTCCAGTGACAAAGTGCACGAACGACCAGTTATGCCAGAAATAATTTACAATGCTACAAAAAATGCAGGAAGATACTAACAAACTCTGCTCTAACTGTACAATTATGGTCCAAAAGAAACAGAATCCAAGACCAGAAAGAGGCACTCTGAGAAAAATTATTCTATGGTGTTGGGATTCGAAATGTGCTGCATGAAACGAATAATGACATTGTTTATGACAAGACCCAATGGAAGACTTCTATGAACAAAATGAAAATTCGGCTGTCGAATGGCGTTGATATTAAATTACGCATCGGAACAAAGTTCACCTTGGTCCCAACTCCCAACATGCTCGCAAGTGTTTGGGACGAGTTCGAGTGTCATACGAATGTTTGTCGTGCGTCCGATGGAGGGCACATTGAAAATTTGTGAGAGATAAATGGAAACTTCCATCCTAAACGTGATTGTAGAAAGTACCCTGAGGTTGTGTATACATTTACTTTAAAGTTACTCCCTTGTAAAAATGGACGGTTATGATGAATAAAAACACTTGTATTCTATTCCAGGGTAAAATTAGCTACACAACTAGCTAGACAGAACTGATAATAGGTACAGAATTAACACACAGTCAGAATGAAACACAGTTATGCACTTTTAACAAATTTCTCGTACACTAAATACCTAATCTCGACTGTTGTGACAAAATGCTGTCAAAACTGGAATCTAACAGATATTTTTACTTAAGCTCGTATAACAGTGCCTGTTAAGATATTCGTCTACAGAATAGGAGGAGTTGCCTATCAAAAAGGCTTTCAGATTCTGTTTAAACTGTGCTTTATCTGAAATCAAGTTTTTAATGTTTGCTTGCAATTTATTGAAAATGTTTGTTCCCCAATACTGGACCTATTTTTGGAGCAAGGAAAGTGATTTTAGGTCTTTATATAGATTGTTCTTTTCCCTAGTGCTAATACTATGTATTGAGCTGTTGGTTGGAAATAGAGATATATTGCTTGCAACAAATTTCATTAAGGAATAAGCAGTGGCGGTAATACAAAGTTCCTTGAACAGGTTTCTACAAGATGTTCTTGAATTTACACCACAAATGAGTCCTATTACACGCTTTTGCACGCTAAAAACTTTCGCTCGGTTTAAGAGTTACCCACGAATATGATCCCGTATGACGCAATAGAATGAAAGTAAGCAAAGTATTGCATACTCTTACGTCTGACATTTCCACTGAAAATACAGCCTCGTTTACGAGTTTCATTAATTCTGTGGTGTGCCCTTCCCAACTGAATTTATTATCGAGTTGTAATCCCAGAAATTTAAACTGTCAATCTCTTCGACCTGAATGTCTTCATATGTTATACACAAGCTGGAAGAAAATCTCTTGTAGGTTGTGAACTGCATATAGTGGGTTATTTCAAACTTTAATGACAGTTAATTAACTTTAAATCATTTATTAATGTTAGTGAAAATTTGACTGGTACCTAATCTAAGTGCAAAACTATGTTCCACTCTGACAGTGTATTAATTTTGTAAATATTAGTAGTTCCAGTTTACTGTAATGTATTCACCTGTTTTGAAAATTTCCTGACAAATGATAAGGTTAGTGAGTATTATAATCAAAATTTTTAGGTTATACTTCTAAATTGTTCCATACCCATGAGAATCATCTCTTTTTGAGCCTACGGAGTACTGAGTCTAATCTATTCCCAGATGTTTCGACATATTAATAAAATAAAACCAGTGACTCCAAGACTGCTAACTGCGCGACGTCTGACCCAAACAAATGTCCTGATTACCTAGCTCTAGTGACCCGAAACGCTAAAATATTCCAGCGGTCCCCTCCTCGTCGGTAGTTCACAGGAGGAGAATACAAGGAAGCAATGAGAAAGTACAATGGCTCCTATTAGAGCGCAGATTATTACCTCGCGCTCTTTTTCGAGGAGTACACTTGCTTCAGAAAAGGCGGCCCATCCGACGGTTGTTACGTCGGTGACGCGCAGAGACTGCTTGCTTGCTCATTACGAAGACAATGGCCATCTCAGAGGGCTGCTCGGAGCCTGGCGAACTGGAGGGCAGCCGCCCATTGTCGCGAGGCGCGACAGCACAAGCGGCGCCGGATTGCAGGAGCCGCCTACAAAGCAAGCCGCGGTTAACGCCGACACCTTTCCGTGGCGCAGAACAAAGACCCCGGGAAAGCTCATCTGCTTAATCCCGAGCACAGCTGCAAGTTCAGAGTCTCCGAAAGCCACCGAGGAACTAACAATGCGATTAACAATCCTCTGACGAAACCACCTTCGTCTCGTCCTAATTCAAACTAAGTCCTTTGTCCCCTACATTAAGTATTGAATTAGAAGATGGAAACAAAGTCGACAGAATGTAAGAAGCTTGTACTAAAAATTGAAGTATCAAGCTAAGCACAGTATTCTGTGAAGTATGGCTCCAATGTTAATATTCTATAGCGTGTTTCAATCGTGCCAACTACACTGAAGCGCCAACGAAACTGATACAGGCATGCGTCTTCAAATATAGAGATACGTAAACAGGCAGAATACGGCGTTGCAGTCGGCCGCGCCCATATAAGACAAGTGTCTGGCGCAGTTGTTAGATCGATTACTGCTGCTATTATGGCAGGTTATCAAGATTTAAGTGAGTTTGAACGTCATGTTGTACCGACGCAGGAGCGACGGGGCACAGCATTTCCGAGGTAGCGATGAAGTGGGAATTTTCCTGTACGACCATTTCACGAATATACCATGAAATCAGGAATCCGGTAAAACATCAAATCTTTGACATCGCTGTGACCGGTAAAAGATCCTGCAAGAACGGGACCAACGACGGCTGAAGAATATCGTTCAACGCGACAGAAGTGCAACCCTTCCGCAAATTGATGCAGATTTCAATGCTGGGACATCAACAAGTGTCAGCGTGCGAACCATTCAACGAAACATATTCGATATGAGCTTTGGGAGCCGAAGGCCCACTCGGGTACTCTTGATTAATCCACGACACAAAGCTTTACGCCTCGCCTGGGACCGTCATCACCAACATTGGACTGTTCATGACTGGAAATATGTTGCCTCGCCAGACGAGTTTCGTTTTAAATTGTATCGAGCGGATGGACGAGAACGGGTATGGAGATAAACTCATGAATACGTGGACCCTGCATGTCAGCAGGGGACTGTTCAAGCTGGTGGAGGCTCTGTTATGGTGTAGAGCGTGTGCAGTCGCAGGGGTATGGGACCCCTGATACGTCTACCTACGACTCTGACAGGTGACGCACGTAAGCATCTTGTCTGATCACCTGCATCCTTTCATGTCCATTGTGTGGTGTCACCGCCAGACACCACACTTGCTAGGTGGTAGCCTTTAAATCGGCCGCGGTCCGTTAGTATACGTCGGACCTGCGCGTCGCCACTATCAGTGATTGCAGACCGAGCGCCGCCACACGGCAGGTCTTGAGAGACTTCCTAGCACTCGCCCCAGTTGTACAACCGACTTTGCTAGCGATGGTTCACTGACAAAATACGTTCTCATTTGCCGAGACGATAGTTAGCATAGCCTTCAGCTACGTCAATTGCTACGACCTAGCAAGGCGCCATTATCAGTTGCTATTGATACTGTAAAGAATGTACAGACAAGAGCTACGTTCAACATTGAAGGATTAAAGTTAAGTATTCCACCAAGTACCACCTTTTTTCTGAAGTCTCAATTCCTTGTCCTGCGTGAGCTTAAACGCGTGCCTTTCGGCTTCCTCCAAACCCCGTGGGTTGGCTCCTGCCAATTCACAACACATTGCGCATTCCGAAGGATTTGGGCACTTCCAGCAGGACAATGCGTCACTCCACACGTCCAGAATTGCTACAGAGTGGCTCCAGGAACACTTTTCTGAGTTGAAACACTTCCGCTGGCCACCAAATACCCCACACATGAACATTATAGAGCGTATCTGTCATGCCCTGCAACGTGCTGTTCAGAAGAGATCTCCATCCCCTCGTACTCTTACGGGTTTATGGACAGCCCTGCAGGATTCATGGTGTCAATTCCTTCCAGCACTACTTCAGACATTAGTTGAGTCCAAGCCACATCGTGTTGCGGCACTTCTGCGTGCTCGCGGGGATGCTACACGATATTAGGCAGGTGTAAGATTATTTGGCTGGTAAGTCTATACCAGCACAGAGCGAGTTAAATGCCAGTAAGCAAAAGGAAATTATACACGTAATAAACGTACATGTACAGAAGTCACTTACGTACATTTAATGATCACTTTCAGCTAGGTCTCGTCAGCCACACAGTTCGAGCAAGAAAGTTGCTTCGGTACGTAGAAACACCCAGTCATAGATAATGTGGCGTGTATACATATCTTACATAGTTTAATGTCTTTGACAAAATCTCTCTGGGACCACTAAAAAGTCTTAAGCACAAAAGCGTTGGATTTAATTATTTTAAGAGGAAACCCGTGTTCTGCGTCCAGGCGATGTTCTTTCCGCGAACAAAACTGGGCGAAACAAACTACTCTGCACTGTCGTGTCCGTTTTGTCTTGTTCAGCGGGCTGTGAATTGTATCTCGTGGGAGATAATGACCACACGTTAGCGACCGGTCGAAGTATTATTGCTAAAACCCTACTCTTATCTTTGCAACCAAATTTCCGATTTTCGAGAAACGCAATAAGAAAAACCAGGGGAGGCGTGGAATTTATTTAGTAATGATGAAGAAATAATAGAATAACTTAATTTTATTTCCCGAACATGCACTGCCGTGATACTTGTCACGCTTCGTATATATATATATCAAATTAGTATAGATGAGAAGGGCACCATTCGACGGCTCGATGTTCTTGCAATAAATGTATCTATTATTTAAATTTCTTATACGAGGCAGCGTCATCTAATCACGGAAACATATTGCAAGTACCCTGGAGGTTTCACTGTACAGAAAGATGCCGTGGAGCCCCTTTAAATCATCATCCTCATCCTCATCCTCATCCTCATCCTCATCCTCATCCTCATCCTCATCCTCATCCTCATCCTCATCCTCATCCTCATGATCGTCGACGTCGTCGTCATTAAGACAAGCTCGCTTCCACACTTTTAACAAGGAAACATTCCTTGGATGGACAAGCATATCATCGTTTCCAACAGCCGGATAAATTTGAAGAACCATTTACACTTTACAGTGATAAAAATTACCAAAGGAGAAAGGAGATTAAGTACAGAGGCGGCGGAACAATTCGCAATATCATCAAAAAATCAAGCTGAAATGATAAAAGCACAAATTACGAAAAGTCTTTGAGGGCTAAAGTTAGAGTTGCAAGTTCTTTCGATTAACGACAAGAAACGTATGGAAACGATATTACTTAGAATTCTATCTTGAAAGCACGGACAAGGTGGCCGAGGGAAGACTCAAAATATTCGAGCAGACGCAACACTTTCTTGATTACTGGGGTTTAACATCCGCCTGGGACGCACCTATTTACTGCAAATTTGCATCTGGAGTGAGAGATTATAAGCATTTGAAATGCGGCATACTGAAACTATGTTTAATGAAGCCCGCCCGTTTAGCCGCTCGTTCTAATTCGCTGTTTCCCGAGCGGCAAGGCATAACGGTCCCCGGCAGGAATCCGCCCGACGGATTAGTGTCAAGGTTCGGTATGCCGTCCAGCCTGTGGATAGTTTTTAAGGTGGTTTTCCATCTACCTCGACGAATGTGGACTGGTTCCCCTTATTCCGCCTCAGTTACACTATGTCGGCGATTGCTGCGCAAACACTGACTCCACATATACCGTCATTCCTCTAACACGCAAACATTTGGGTTACACTCGTCTGGTGTGAGACGTTCCAAAGGGGGGGGGGGGGTGTTCACTGGAAAGGGGGGGGGGCGAACCGCACAACACGACTGGGTTCTGTGTGTGGCGGCGGCGTGGTGAGGTGGGGTGGGGTGGGGTGGGGTGGGTGGACCGCTGTGGGGTTGTGAACCACTGAGGACTACGGCGGGACGATGCCTCTCCGTCATTTATAGGTCCCCGGTTTAAATATACAATAAACAACGTTTAATGAACGTAATAAACTATGGAAAAAAACACAAAGGCGAGAAGTACATAAATACAGTAACAAACATACATATGTATTTCGCAAGACAGCTTACGATGTGTGGCCACTTGCATTAGCAGTATCTTTTTTCCCCCGTTCCTGTTACATTTGCGAACGGCGCATGGGAAGATGGGAAGAATCATCAGTAAAGCTCCCTATGAGAGTTAATTTCTCCCATTTTCTCGCGAAGTAAAATTCACGCACTCTGATTTCGGCACGATTCCTCACATACTAGTAATACAAAAATGTCTCTTACAAAATTTCGCCCTGCGCACATTTCCAGCAGTATCAGCTTATATAGCTAGTGCTGTGCAGTTGGTGCAGTGGATAGCGTTTTGGGTTAGCATTCAGGAGGTCAAGGTTTTCATTCTGCGTCGAAGGATATTTGTTTTTATTTGCCAATTTTGTTCTGCCATGTAATACTGTAGTAGACACCGTTTCTTAAGCCACGTGTATCCGACATTCACGTAGTACATGGTTGGAAGTTATTTGTGAATCACGTTGCTAGCCCTGTCGCATCTGTAGTTTCCTGCGTGCGGATCAGGATGGGAGCTAGACGATAAATCCAGTAATGAGGTGGCTCGGTCAACTCGAAGTCCTGGTGCTGGGAAACAAGCTGGAAATTCTTTGCAGACAAGGGAACTCGACCCCTAAGAGGCACAAACAGATTGAATGTAAGTTGTGCAACGCTGCATGTACCCTGTGCAGCTAAGTGCCACGAGAAACTAAGTCCTGTCCCGAGGGCAGAGTAACACAGGTCCAGTGTCTGAGGCAACTGTCGAAGAAATCTCCCAGCAACGCCAGCGGCCCTGGTTATATAGGCTCGTCTGATGCAATCCCCCGCGATTACGCGCGTCTTCCGTGTCCTGCCGTCCTTCTAGAACATTCTGTTGTATCTGGTCACGTAGCTCCAGCGTCCCTTACCACAAAAAACATGGGACCATTAAGGAAGTTGCCAAGCGGTTCTAGGCGCTTCAGTCCGGAACCGCGCTGCTGCTACGGTCGCAGGTTCGAATCCTGCCTCGGGCATGGATGTGTGTGATGTCCTTAGGTTAGTTAGGTTTAAGTAGTTCTAAGTCTAGGGGACTGACGACTTCAGATGTTAAGTCCCATAGTGCTTCGAGCCATTACGGAAAGGTACACAGACAACAGGTCTGAAATTTAGTAGAGTCAGTGGTGTGAAGCAATTCGCGTCCACGACATGCAAAAGGCTTCTTTAAAAGCTGACCAGTGAAAACGATTGTACTTTCATTCATGTGATCCTAGTATGTAAGTGCAAATGTTTTGTTGAAGACCCACAGTTCAAAAAAATGGCTCTTAGCACTATGGGACTTAACATCTGAGGTCATCAGTCCCCTAGAACTTAGAACTACTTAAACCTAACTAACCTAAGGACATCACACACATCCATGCCCGAGGCAGGATTCGAACCTGCGACCGTAGCAGTCACGCGGTTCAGAACTGAAGCGCCTAGAACCGCACGGCCACCGCGGCCGGCAGACCCACAGTAATTAAGGCCCCAGATACCCACGACGCAGGCTACACTTAGAAAATAAAAACAAATACGCCTCGACCCAGTTACCAAGGTAAATACGTATGAGTAAAATCATTGTATTCTCAGTTTAATTACACTACGATAAGATAAACTTACATTATATGAGCTACTTCAATGTTTAATTAAACAATAATAACATAACCTTTCGTAATATCACTCTGTCGTCGTGAATAATTGTTATCCTACACTAACGACCCGCTCAAAGCATTAAACAAATCCCTTCCAACTACCTCGTAGATAACTGCCTAAGTGTGGGACTGTGGTGCTGGGGATCTGGGTCATTTTCTTAAGCGGACCGTAAATTTTTTTCTCACCTAGCTCGCTGTTTATTACATATTACTGCTGCTAACCTGTGCGTGTGACAACACAACTTGACTGTGTTAACTGAAGCAGTACTGCAGTAACGAAGGAACTGGTACGGGCTCGCTATTGTAGAACAGGGAGGGGAAAGCTCTCTATAAATCTGACTGGCATCTAACACGGTAAAACGTGGACTTCTAACCAGGTGCAACTTGGCATGTTTTACATTAACAAACACTGCCAGAGATGAAAATAGTTTTAAGCGATCGACAAACGCCGAACGCCAGGGCCAACTGGAGATAGAAGCCAGAATTTCAGTTCTGGAAGGCCGCTGAGCCAGCCAGCAACGTTTACAAACCTGGAAGGGAACATGTAGCCGAGGTTAAGTGACGGCAGGCGACGCGGGAAGAGCTGCATGGCGGCGGGGCGTGGGAGCGGTGGCGTGTAAGATGGACGACAAGGAGTGCACGCATTGCGTAATGGAGGGACGGCGTGCGCAGTGGTCGTGGCGCGCCGGGAGGCGGGGACGGGCGCCGCGCGGGCTGAATAGCCGGCCGCCCCTCCCACCGCTCCCCGGCGCGTAATGGAGCTCATCAGGGCGCGCCGGCCGCCGGCCGCCACGTTAACGACACCCCGGCGGCGCTGCCCGCCATCCACACCTCCCGGACTCCTCCGCTTACACACACACACACACACACACACACACACACACACACACACACGTTCCGTTTCTCACTGGATAATATACACTGAAGCGCCAAAGAAACCTGTATAGACATTGTATTCAAATGCGGAGGTATGTAAACAGACAATACGGCGCTGCCGTCGGAAACGCCTATATACGAGACAAGACGTATCTGGCGCAGCTGGTTGGTTGGTTCGTTTGGGGGGAGTAAAGGGACCAGACTGCTACGGTCATCGGTCCCTTTTTCCAAAATTTCAGGCACCCACACAGGATAAAAACGAACAATGGAAAACACGACAGACGACACAGGACAAGAAAGACTTATACAGAGACCCGACAAAAGGAATTAAAATCACACAGAGTTTGACAGCGGTTGGCCGACCATAGACAAAACAGGAAAAGCCAACCACCTAGAAACACACTAAAAAATAACCCAGTCTAAAATCGTAGGCCAAAGGACAGACTCATAACAAAAAATGATAAAAAAAAACTGCCCGAATAAAACGCAAAACTAAGCCTGACATGGCAGTGTCATCTGTTAAAAGAGCAGGGAGCGTATCAGGCAGCGCAAATGTCTGCCTGAGCACAGCTAAAAGCGGACAGGCCAACAAAATGTGCACCACCGTCAAAGCCGCCCCGCAGCGACAGAGGCGGGTCCTCACGGCTCAGTAAATATCTGTGCGTCAGCCGGGTGTGCCCAATGCGGAGCCGACAAAGGACATCTGACTCTCTGCGAATGGCTCGCATGGATGACCGCCACACAGCCATCGTCTCCTTGACAGCACGGAGTTTATTAGGTGTGGTCAGATCGCGCCATTCAGCGTCGCAAAGCGGCGTAAGACTGCTCGCAAATCAGTCTCCGGGAAGCCATTGTCCAGAGTTGGTTCACTGGTGGCCTGTTTGGCCAGGCGGTCAACAAGTTCATTGCCCGGGATGCCGACATGACCAGGGGTCCACATAAAGACCACAGAGCGGCCGCAATGGGCAAGAGTATGCAGGGACTCCTGGACATCCATCACCAGACGAGAGCGAGGGAAACACTGGTCGATAGCTCGTAAACCGCTCAGGGAGACGCTACGGATAACGAAGGACTCACCTGAGCAGGAGCGGATATACTCGAGGGCACGAAAGATGGCAACCAGCACAGCAGTGAAAACGCTGCAGCCAGCGCAGTTGTTAGATCGGTTACTGCTGCTAAAATGGCAGGTTATCAAGATCTGAGTGAGTTTGAACGTGGTGTTATAGCTGGCGCTTGAGCGATGGGACACAGTATTTTCGAGGTAGCGATAAAGTGGGGATTTTCCCGTACGACCGTTGCACGAGTGTACCGTGAAATCAGGAAGCGGGTAAAACATGAAAGCTGCGACATCGCTGCGGCCGGAGAAAGATGCTGCAAGACTGGGGAACAACGACGACTGAAGAGAATCGTTCTACGTGACAGAGGTGCAACCCTTCCCCAAATTGCTGCGGATTTCAATGTTGGGCTATCAACAAGTGAAGCGCGCGAACCATTCAACGAAACAGGGGCCCAAGGATCACTCGTGTACCATTGATCATTGCACGAAACAAAGCTTTACGCCTCGCCTGGGCCCATCAAAACCGACATAGGACTGTTTATGACTGGCGACGTGTTGCCACGTCGAGCGGATTGACGTGTATGGTTATAGAGGCAACCTCATGAATCCATGGACTCTGTATGTCAGCAGGGGACTGTTCAAGCTGCTGGAGGCTCTCAAATGGTGTGGGGCGTGTGCAGTTGGAGTGATTTTGGACGCCTGACACGTCTAGATACGACTCTAAGAGGTGACACGTGCGTAAACATCCTGTCTGATCACGTGCAACCCTTCATCTCCATTGTGCATTCCGAAAAATTTGGACAATTCCAGCAGGACAATACGACCCCCACACGTTCAGAATTGCTACAGAGTGTCACCAGGAACACTCCTCTGAGTTTAAACACTTCCCCTGGCCACCGAACTCCGCAGACATGAACATTATTTAGCACATCCGGGATGCCTTGCAACGTGCTGTTAAGAAGAGATCTCCACCCCGTCGTACTCTTACGGATTTATGGACAGCCCTGTAGGATTCATGCTGTCAATTCCCTCCAGCGCTACTTCAGACATTAGCCGAGTCCACGCCACGTCGTGTTGCGGTACTTCTGCGTTCTCGCGGGGGCCCTACACGGTGTACCAGTTTCTTTGGCTCTTCAGTGAAATTTCTCTGAGACATCAATTTTTCATGACAAAAGCACTATAGCTATATCTAGTATGCACTCTAAGCAACTTCGGTGTTCGCGTGGAGGATGCTGGGAGCAGAGTAATTGGCAAAACCCCTTATCTAATGCTCCCAGCCCCCTACCCCCGACTCACTAATTCCTCCTCGCAAATCGTTTTCTGTTGAGTGCAACCGCAGCTGAGACAATCTGCGTTTCTGAAATAAACCGCTTTCAGCTGTATACGAATTTTTCTAGGAACACAACGTGTTTCGTACTGTCGTATCAGATCTTCAGGTGTACATACGTCAGTAAAACATTTACGCCCCGATACGGGAAGGAGGGGAACTCAACCTTCTCAATTACAAAATAATGTTACTCGCAACAAACTGAGTGTCTTAGTTCAAATTGACCAATTGAACGAATGACATGTTAAAAACATGTTTACCATGAAGCGGCGTACAGCATCCCTTCAACCGCCTCGCCCGGCATGGCGAGGCAGCTGGAGGGTTGCTGCCGCCGCTTTGTGATAAACGCGCTTTTAACACTTTTCATTCCGGTAATTGCCTAGCTAACCTTGAGAAACCGGCTAATAACGCAGACTCCCTACCACTGGAACTGAGTCATTACGCACCCACTCACACTCATTGTCAGTGAAAGTCGTGCTCTGAATGGCGGTTAATCAGTGTGTAACGTGAACGAAGGAGGGCATCAGAGAAAGTGCAAGAACACTTCCGTTAAATTATCTCAATTAGTATAAGGGAAGGGACAAACGGGAGTACTTTCTATTACGAACCGATCACAGTATTAATTAAGGAACGTCGGTGGGCACACACGATGCCACGACGGCTGTGCTGGAGACTCTGCTAGCATATTTTGCTCCGCCTTTTCGGTGCACCGAAGGCCTGCAGCTGTTACGAGTCGTCGTTCATAGCCAGTAGCAGAGTGAACAGGGAAGCGCGGCTGGCGTGAAGCGACCATTAGCCTACTTGGTCGCGAACGGCCGACCATCTGAGACGAAGGACCAGTACACCTGCCGCCACAGCCGACATTGCTGCACCTGCCGACCTCCCTCCACACGCCAGCTTTTGCATGAAAACCTATTTAGTCACGATCGCTTAGATACAATTGAATTAATTACATTACTGTTTTCGGTATAATTGCCCTTCTTTTTACGTGCTTAGTCCACTTAGAAAAGCTTCTTTCGGATGTATCAACAAATACAGTTTAGCACTCTAAACATCATGAAATCATTTAACGTATTTCAGTGAATGTACTTATCGTCAGGAGGATGAAACTTCTTTTTACCATTGTGACGATATACACATTCAGTGAAATATGTTAAAGGACTTCGTTGTGTTTAGAATGCTGAACTATGTTTGTTGTTATACCTGTGAGCAGATTTTTTAGGTGGATTAAGAATGTCTGAAGAATGGCAATTGTACCGAAACCGGTGATGTGATTACTCTGAGCATATCTAAGCGATGGTGACTAAATAAATTTTTATTCAAACATTTGAAAGTCGCATACATTCATTTGACAGTAAGTTACTTATATATAAATGACACCTTGTCGCGTCGTCCACCTTTGACTGCCCTGTAGTTTTTCGTGACAGTAATTTTTATCGTCTTCCAGAATATAAAACAATTAGGCACGTGAATTAAGTATGGTGTAAGACGGGGACGTAATCTTTCACCCCTAATGTTCAAGCTATACATCATAGAAGCAATGTCGGAAATAAAAGAAAGCCTCAGAAGATGTATCGAAATTCAGGATAAAGGCATATCAATGACAAGATTTGCTGATGACATTTCATTCTAAATGAAAGTAGTGTAGAACTGCAGGATCTATTAAATGGAATGAATGGTCTAACGAGTGGTGTTTTTGTCTTCAGTCCGAAGACCAGTTTCATGCAGCTTTCCATGCTACTTTGTCCTGCGCAAGCCTCATCATCTCTGAGTACTACTTCAACCTACATCCTTTTGAATCTGTTTACTGTATGATTCCCGCCCCCCCCCTCCCCCCATACTTCCCTAGTACTAAATTGATGCCCCACTGCTGTCTCTGATTAAGTCCTATCAATCGATCCCTTCTTCTAGTGTGGTTGCGCCACAATGTTCTTTGCACCTCAATTCTACTCCGTACTTCCTTATTGCTTATGAGATCTACCCATCTAATCTTCAGAATTCTCCTCTAGTACTACATTTCAAAAGCTTCCATTCTCTTCCTGTCCAAATTCTATATCGCCCACGTTTCACTTCCATACGTGGCTACAATCCACACAAATATTTCCAGGAAAGACTTCCCAATACGTCTATATTCTATTTAAACAATTTTCTCTTCTTCACAACTGCGTTTCTTGCCACTGCGAGTTGGTATTTTATATCCTCTCTATTTCACCCATCATCAGTTATTTTCCTGTCCAAATAGCAGAATTGATATGCTACTTTAAGTCACTCTGTTCCTAATCTAATCCTTTTAGCATAACATGAGTACAGAAAATGAAATCAGAATAAACCGACATAAGACTAAGGTAATGAGGTGTAGCAAATATGAGATTAGCGATGAACTTACCATCAAATCTGGGTACTATGAAGCTGGCGAAGTGAAGAAATTCTTATCTTGGAATCAAGATAACAGACGATGATCGAAGCAAGGAGGACATCAAAAGCAGACTAGTACAAGGAAAAATGCAGTTATTGGCCAAAAGAAATCTAATAGTATGACACATCGGCCTTAATTTGGTGGAAGACAGTCCTGAGAATGTACGTTACACCTGGAGCACAGCTTTGTACGACAGAGTGTCATTGACTGTGGGGAAAACCGGAAGTGAGCCGAAGCGTTTGAGATGTGGTACTGCAGAAGAATGTTCAAAACCATATAACACTACACAAGCATGTTGGAAATTAAAGGGATTGATAAGATGAAAGTCGACTATTAAGATTAAAGAAAAAAGGTATGCGCAAAATCAGCGGAGAAAGTCATGTTGTAAACACTGAGAAGAAGGGACACGCCGATAGATTATGTCAAAGGATCAGCGAGTATCTTGCATAGTATTAGAAGAACCATGGACCTTGCCGTTGGAGGGGAGGCTTGCGTGCCTCAGCGATACAGATGGCCGTACCGTAGGTGCAACCACAACAGAGGGGTATCTGTTGAGAGGCCAGACAAACGTGTGGTTCCTGAAGAGGGGCAAGCAGCCTTTTCAGTAGTTGCAGGGGCAACAGTCTGGATGATTGACTCATCTGGCCTTGTAACACTAACCAAAACGGCCTTGCTGTGCTAGTACTGCGAACGGCTGAAAGCAAGGGGAAACTACAGCCGTAATTTTTCCCGAGGGCATGCAGCTTTACTGTATGGAGAGCTGCATCAAACCAGTCTCAGGACTGAAGACCACAACAACAAACAAATTAGTGGGAGCTGAAGAAGGAAAACTGTAGGGGAAGACATTGATTTGAACAGATCCAAAAATAATTCAGGACGTTGACTGCATGTGCCATTTTGAGGTAGAGAAGTTGTCTCAGGAGAGCAATAAGTTGCGGTTCACAACAAAACAGTCAGAACACTGATGACATAAAAGAAAAAAGTGCATAAGCATTAGGACAGATGAAATGCGATTGACGGAAGAATTCTGTCATCAGCTCTGATTCCCTGAGAACGCTAGGCTCCACCTGGTACATGTATTCACCACAGAACATACAACACGGCTCTACGTACGTTAACAGCAAGCGGAGGGAGCGGTATTCTGTACATTGGTAGGTGAGGGTGGTTGACAGGGTCGGTGGGAAGTGGGAGGGGGTAGGGCGAATATATGGCGCCGGAATCTGCACCGAGCTCTGTGCCGTGAAAGTAAGCGATGATTGCAATGAATGCACTGTACCCTTGCCTGTTATTCCCTCAACGTAGAGGGGAAAGATCATGTGTGAGTGCGCAATGAATGGCCGGATGCACAGAATAACAAACTACGGCGGACATCCGTCATCTCTCACATGGAAAGAAGTGACATTATCATGATTAAATAAAGAGAGTTGCCCTATGAATATCTCCCCGAAGTCAGGATCTACCTACTGTTACCATTTTTGCTTACAGGTTTTGGTCCGCCATCTTTTAATTTGTAGAAAATGACAGCCTCAGGTCAAGTTGCACGTACGTATTCTGTTTTAGACAAAGGAGATATGTCCATAACTAAACTTCAGATGTCAGTTTTCAACGAACCAACCACAGTTACGAACTTCCCTTTCGTTTTCTAAGAAGTGTAGTCTTGTAACTTAGTGGTAAATTCATCATAACCATCTATATGTGATCCCTTCGGTACGGATTTCGTGTAACTGAATCAAGTGAAAATATATTTTGATGACATCAGTAATGTGAAGAAAAAAAATCATACGACTCTATGAAGGATTTTTTATTGTGTTGGGGACGTTGCCACTGTAGGGCACTGTTATTGAGATTGCTTCGGAAGTTTGCAATTCCAGTCAATCTTTTGTTTTGTGGAATCCAAAAATGATTGATCGATTAACTGAGAGGGTTTATGAAACCAAACGGCGAGGTCATCAGTCCCGCGATTCCGAATTACTCACCGAAGAAAGAGGATCCAGTCAGAGGAGTCAAATTACAAAATAATGAAGTTAAAACACAACACAATAACAGGCATAAAAGGTGAGACCAAATCCAAAAATGACAAAAAGAGCAGTCTTTCCATGGGGCAGCAGACGTGGGGTCCCAGAAAGAGAAGACATGAAGAGCGGTCCCAACCATAACCACCCTGTCCCTCATCCAGGAGTAAAGCAAAACTGTATGTTTGGAAACAAAAACCACTTTCACCGAGGAAACTGAGGACCAGTTCAACTATTCACGAATCGTCTGCGAATATTAAGGAATCTGGAAGACTATACTTCGCGCGAAGAGCCAAAAGAAGGGAACATTCCACCAATATGTGGGATACAGTCAGTCTTGTTCCGCAACAACACTGATGGGGTGGTTCGTTACGCAGGAGGAAACAATGGGTGAGCCTGGTATGACCCATGCGTAGACTGCACAAAACAGTGGACTCCTTCCGAGAGGAGCGGAAGGAAGAGCGCCAAACTGCAGTTGACTCCTTGATTGTGCGGAATTTTTACTGTGAGATGTAGGGCATCAAATGCAATTCCACTTTTGAGCAAAGAGGAATCTGTAATTAACTGAAATCGCTTTGGATAATGTTGATAGTATTTCTGTCACACCTCATTCAGAAGCGAAGCGCAGTTATCGACATTTTTAAAAATGACTTTATTTTAAGGAAATCTTGTAAATCCTTGCAGTCAAAAATTAAACTAATGAAATGTCGTATCAGTATTAGTTGGCTTGTGAACTCAACATTTAATACGGACATAATGTATTACAGGTGTAACGTTTATCTGGTAATGTGCAGCAAGCAGATATGTACATGTTACAAAAGGGGAAAAAACGTGTCACACTGCGGCTAGGATAGTTATTCGATCGGACAACGGCGTGACCAAATACATTTACCAGAGGTAAATTAGTCTGGGATCGTAGCGGCGTTATTCTATTCAACGGACATCTTATACAAAAGGGTGTAGCAGAGTAAAAAAATTCCATGTAAGCATCGTAACCCTTGACAAGAGTATAGATGATAATTTAGGTCTCGCACTGGTAAAAGAGAAGCAAACACTTAGTTTCACTTTCGGCAAATTTTATCTGCCCAATGGCGAAAAACCTTCCAGGTGAACCATCCATCACAGTTTCCCTGAATTAAAAATTCTGTATGACTAAAGTGGGAGAATAAGAGGTTGCTGTAACAAATTAAAATACTATTGGCCCTATGTACAATACCGTTTGTAGGTCTGTAACTATGTCTTAACAGATCAGTATGCGTTTAAATTCTTTATTGTGGTCTATAAGGCTGCACTGACTGGAGACGAATGTTTCCTGTACGTGGTTATCTGTTGAGTTCTAGCAGCTAGCACCCAAGGACAAGGTGTTCAAGTAGGGTTGATCATCAGAGCGGTCCAAGACATGCTAGGAGGAGAACTGATATTGACGCAGATGGAGCAACCATCGAGATGGAAAGTGAGTTCAGTTTCGTTAGCAAAAAATGAAATCGTGTTTGTTTACCTGGCCAATATCGTTGGTAACAACCATTGCAGACTCACCCGTCATTTGATAACAAAGGGGAACCGTCACAGAGCTGTCACGTGATAGCTTGCGCGTTCTTGACACGCTTGCTCGCTGAGCTCGACACTTATCACGCCTTCTGCCATGGCCCACTTTACAGGAAGACCGACGCTGGCGGCCAAACCGGTCGCTAATTACTGCGCCCTGTCGGGAGGACTACTCCAAGTTCTTATCACGTAGAACAATTGCCTGTTGCTGTGCAGCGCCCACAAATATTCTTCAGAGTTGATATGCGCAATGTGGTTTTTTTGTCTACATATTTGAGGTAGACGTGAAATTAACAGCAAGGCAATCGAGTTATTTTACCTTCAACCCCAATTCAAATGCTTGTTATCCGGGTGTAAGTCTCGTTGATTATCCATTGGGCCCTATGCTGTTCCGAAATGCAAGTACCGCCTTCGATTTTCGATGAAATTAAAGACAGTGCATTTAGAGGATACTTCAACGTGTTCCGAAACTCGTGAATAGTTTACTGAAATTGTGTTACGCTGTTATAGTGGTTTAGTTAGGTAGTAAATTACTTGATTCATAGATCAGATTCACGATAAACATTATGATGTGCAACGCGTCAACAAAACAAACATAGAACACTTATGTACAAACAAATAAAAACATAAAAATAGTATTTATATGGCTGTATGGTGAGCATTAGTTTTTTTTGTTCATTATCATTCCGATGACAAATTATCGCTACTCGAGAATTCCCCTATGGTACAGAAGGAGTTGTTAAGGACTCTACAGTCTTCATTTTAAAACACTTTTGTTAGGGGTAGCTTGTCAAAGCTCTCTGCAGGAAAAGTTGCGGTATGTGCTCAATGAGTGTGGCGTTTCAGAACACCTAGTATCATTACGATCATGCTGAACCATACAGGTGGATGGTGAATACTAA